>NC_086285.1:127527159-128155290 GCF_963924245.1 Chroicocephalus ridibundus | reverse complement strand
AAAAGCAGTGAGGGTATGTTTACATGGATGTAAGAGCAAATCTACAGGCAGCGAGTCTGCAACAGACCTCCCACTGTTTCTGCCAAGGGGGATGCTGCAATAATAAAAATATTAGACAAACTATTCCACAGAACTAAGAAAGCCAAATTCACACAAAGCTGTATCCTGCATTCCCTATTTCCATTTCTCCCTTTTTACCTCCCCCCATTAGATCCCTCTCCAGTTCCTCAGTGATATCCAAATGAAAATATCAACTTCTTCCCTTCTCCCATCCTCCTTAAGGCCCTTTTGGTACCTGCAGCCCCTTCTCTAAGTGCCATTAGTTTTTTTGTGTCCCCAGTGCTCTTGCATTGCAAGGTCCCATCTCCACTGCCGTGTCTCTTAGCAGCCTGTTTTGACCCATGCTTTGGACCAGGGGCATCACCTGCTGTGGCTTGTCCAGAGCTGCATGTATCCTGCATGGCTGGCTGGCTGGCTGCCTCCCAGAAGAGCGAACAGGCTTCATTATCCCCACGTTTCCCTCTTCTGATGCATGAATAAGTTTTATCTGCTTCACTTGGGCATCTATTTGCTAGATTTGGACATTTAGCAAAAAGAAACTAGAATTCAACTTCAATTTAGTAAAAAACCTTGATGTATTGTATCAGCTAATAACTGAAGTGGACTGGATTTGATGACCTTTGAAATGTCTCCCAGTCTTGACTTTCTGTATTCCTGATGTTTTTAACAGTAGTACAGTCTCATGACTCTCCCCCTGTAGTCCCTTCAGGAAAATAACATGCAGCTATCAGTAATTTAATGTGTCTAAAATATAGAGATATATAGGCTTTCTGTAGATACAGCTGCTATTGTCAGTCCCACATGAACTGTGGCTTGCATTTGCATTTAATGCTAGCTGTCAGCTTGGTAGAGCACCTATTGCAATCAACGCAGAGACCTCAGAAGGGTTGTTGATGCCTCCTTCAGCATGGAATGGATGCCCTCTCTTGATACCTACTTATTGCACTTCAGGGGTGCACTGGGAGAGGTGCCTCAACCTCAGCATGGCATGTACTGTAGTGTTGCAAGAATAGCAAGGGGGGTTTTCTGGGACAAACTGTGGCAGTCACATCTGGTCAGGCCCACTCAGCTGATCGAGAACATACTCCTGGACGTGACTGTGTTGGGTGAAATGAATCCCCCCTTTGAAGTGCTGGGACTACTCACAGTCACAACAGGTGAAATGAAGTGTATTTGCAAACCTTTTCAGAGTCATTCACTGCGCTGATGAATCCAATCTTTGTTCAGTTGCAAAAACACGATGAACTAGATTACATATGAATAAATGATGCAAACCAGAAGTCAACTCTACAGATCCTCTCTGCTTCTTTCAGACCAAGGTTTGCCTAACGCAGGGTTTAAGAGATTTGGATAAGCCTCTTATTCTATTCTCCGTACAACAAATAACATCAGCACAAGTTGTTCTGTATGGTCTCAAAAGAGTTTAGGAAACAACAAACTTTCTTACTAATGCCCCCCAAGTATTTTTAGAGCTCAAATTAAATGTAAAGAGAAAACTTCTGGACAGCATTACAAAGGAAAAGGGTAAGAGGTACCAGTAGGTGGTGCTGATACAACAGTAAGCAGGGTCTGCAGACTGGACTTCAAAGCCAACACTTAAACATTTTTCCTCCCAGCTGATACTTTTGCTACATCACTTCCTAATTGTAAACATTATCATCTTATTGCTGTGGGGGCTAAGAGCTGTAGCTATGTACCAAGGCGACTACTAAGCTCTAAGTTCTATATACATAGAGAGAGAAAGACAATATATAGCATTTTGTTCCTCCACTGGTTCATGCAAACAGGTTAACAATGTGTTACGTAGCAGTCATGGGAATCCTCAGAAGTTTTGACAAAATGCCACTGATGAACTAAAGGTCGAGTTGAGGTGGTTTGTCTACCTTCAATATAGTTCACACCTACAGGAATACCTCTATATTACTGCAAACACAAAGAGACATGCTTGAAACTTGCAGTTGAATTGTACAGCAGGCACTTGAAAAAGAATCTGTAGAGAAGTAGTGTCTGCATAGAATACCACCCCTACCACTTTGAATTGTTATCTGAAATTGAATCATTTACCCTGTAAATTAGTCAAGGGAAAATATATTTCCCACAAAGTGCTCTTAATGTAAGTGTGTTATGGTTACCCAGTTGTGGAAAGCATCCATTGTCCTTGAGTCTTTTTTTCCTCCTGTCTTTTGGTGCACAGCTCTACCATAAGTTAAAGTTAAATGTTTGTTAGGGAAAATCAGATGAAGTACAGGCAACACAGCATGAGGAATTTAGTCGCAGGAAATACTAATTTGTTCTTTAATTTGCTAATGGTAGTTGCAATGAATGGATTTGTTAATTTTTTTTCTCCTATAAGTAGAATTATACACAGTTCTCATGCTTACTCTCACATTATTTGCACTGACTTAGAAAATTTAGTCTCCACTTCTTTTGGAAAGAACTAAAATTTTGTCTTTTTTTAAAATAAAGATTCTAGTTGTAGAGTAATGCTCAGAAAGACACATCTAGAAAAAATAACATATTTCAGCTGTGTTCTGGACCCCAAGGGATGCTTATTCCTTTTGGTCATTGTTTCTTTTATAATTTTATTACTTCTTCCTTCTTGGAACACAGTTTGACCTGATTTTTTTTTCTGTTGGAGAGTGAAATTAGAGTGTAGCAGGGAACATGGGCAATACTTCATCCTCATTCACTTAGGCTTCTGACCTGTAACTCAGCACAAGCTCTAGAAAGTCATCTATAGACATCCTGTCCATGCAACCTTTCCTTTCATTTCTACATTCTACATTTCTCATCTTTGGCAGTTCTTTAATCTCCCCTCGTTACAGAAACAGTAAATGGAAGCAACGAGGAGGGAAAGAAGAATTAAAGGAGGTGAATAACAGGAGGCAGCTGTTGGCTGCTACTCAGCAGCCACAACAGTATCTTCTAAGCATTTACAGACAAATGATAGAAATATGGATCTACAAATCACCCTCTGTTAATCTGCATTAGCAGAGACAGCCCATGGTGGAGTTGTAGAACCTGCCACACCTTGCAAGATGAGAGATGATGAACCCCACCTGCACTATTTCAGTATATGTGAACTTTGGAAAAAGACATCACCCGAAAAATGTCTATAGAGAAAGAATCCTGGAAAAAGGGACATCTCCAGTGAGTCTTTGAAGTACAAAGCAAAAGCACGGGAATGCCACAAAAGGTCATTTGGTATGGGGTAAGTTGGTAGATTGATGCTTGCAGGTTTCTGCAAACTACTGCAGCTGGGAGTCAACTGCAACTTGGTTTTGGAAGTAAAATGTTTTTCTTCCACTCTTTTCCTTTTTTAATATCAGTTTTGGCCCTTGCTCAAATCAGGATGAAAAATTTAAATCTTGAAAAATATTCATGAGCAAAATTAAATAGGTCATTTATTTTTAATGATTTCTTGGTTAGTTTAGATAGCTTGAAGGAGCTTGAATTTCAAAATAAGTAACTTAGGAGAGCTGGAATCTCACAATTAATAATGATGCTAATAGATATTTCGACAGGTTCAAAATGCGGTGTTATTTCCCCAAAATATTTTCAGGAACAAATATTTGTAGCACCCACAGCTCTTTCCTGACTCGTAGCATGTCGGTTCTGACAATCTGGCATTTTGCAGTTGGAAAATCACTTGAGTGAGAATTTTCTGCCCAACTGTATTTATAACAGGGGAGGATTAGGCGGTTCTGCAATCCTACCTCATTGTTCTTCTTCCCCACAGGTGACTGTGAAAATACTCTGAGGTTCTCCACCTAGTCATCTAGTAACTCACCTCAGAGAGAAGGCACCATCTTGTTGCCTGCTTTGCTGTGGCACTACCTTTCAGATTGTCCGATGGGAAAATATATTCTTGCTGAACATGTCTGCTAACAAATTGTTGCCTACCTAGTGAAAGAGCATGGTAAAAGCAGTCCCAGGAGGGACAGTGAAGGAGGTTTGTATGTACCCTGGTGATGCATGAAGCTGGGCATCTTCTCATTCACCACTAATCTGTGAAGAGCTGCTAGTTGCAGGACTTACATTATTAAAAGAATTGCTGAAGAGTCAACTCGTGCTTTTGTATTTATTTGCCATTTAGGAGCTACAAGCTGTTCATGGGTCAGCCTGCCTTCAAGAAACAGGATGATGGGAGTTTCCTCCAGTGTGTTTTTGCAAACATTGATTCCTCTCCCTGACTTGTTTTGCATTTAAGTAAAAAGCACTTTAAAAAAAGGAGTCCTGAACACTCATCATTTTCCAGCGTGCTGTGTAATGCTAAGTGATGAGACGCCAAACCTTTCCAAGACGGATATTCAGAGGCAGTGCAGTTATGGTGGAGCCAAGCTCCCTGGAAAGACTTTTCCTCCTGGAATATTCTGCACGGTCCAAATCTCATGTGTGGCTGCCCAAGTAGTCAGTGACCATAGGGCATTTTTGGCCTTGTTTGAAATTATTTGATATTACATGGTATCAGCTTCTTATTCTATTGGATTTTTATTCAATTTGCTGTCAAAACTTTGCAAATTTGGGCACTATTAGAAACAGTTGTTTTGTTAAAGGATGCTTTTATGTCTCTCTACCCTTGTGAATGTGGAATTACATTCAATATTGCTAGCTTCACCAAGTAGCTGGCATTGTCCCAGGAATGAAAGATATCAAGATTAGTAAGCCATAGCGACTTCAGATACATTGACATTGGTCTAGGAGAGCCAGAACAAATGCTGCGGGTGAGCTCTATCAGCGTACCACTTCCAGCAGAGGAACAATAACAAGACAGAGAGCTTTGATCAACGGAGAGATTTCTTTTGTAGTGACACCACTGGCACAGCATGTCTGTGAGGCAATTAGATGCTACATTTGTATTGGAAACAAATGAACTGATTTTTATTGTGAAAGAAAAGAAAAGGAAAAAACACGCTGAATTACCCAACAGAATATCACTACATTAAGTAATTCAAAATGAGCACGTTTTTGGCCATTGAGGGACCTTTCTGCATTTCTCTTATCAGTAATGACATTAAGCTCAATTTGTTTGTCTAAATATGCCCTGAATTTTCAAAACTCCTCCATTTCTGTCCGAATGTGAGTGGGATATTGGATTGCACAGTTAAACTTCTGGATCATTTCACTCATCAGAAGCTGCTTTCAATGCTAACCAAGGAGGCCACTATGTGGAATTCAGACTGATTGTGTGAAAAGTGTATGCTGGTTTCAGGTCGACTATGGATTGCAGGATTCAGGATTGCAATCTGTGACTTGGTGGGTTGCTACTCGTCAACTGCATGGAACCACACTGTTCATGTGTGCTCTTAATGTGTGACAAAAATAAAGTATCATGACTTAGATTACACATCTTTAAGTGAATACTGAAACCTTAAAAAAAGTTCAAGTGAGGAAGTTGTGGATTTTTATTTAGGTCATGCTACCTTTGAAGAGGTTAAAAGTAAGCGTGTTGAAAGAGGCATAATGTAACAGAAGTGGTTCAGTCATCAGAATAATTATGCTGGTAGTACGGTCCAAAACTTTTTCACATGTAGACAATCTTTGAGAGCCTTCAGGCTGTAATGTGATCTGTACAGGTTAGATATTCCAACGTAGTTAATTATTTTACCTTTTGTTACTGCTGAAAGGGAAGTTTGCTAGAAATCGACAATTGGAGAGTGTACAAAGCAAAATTCAAAATCTGAGCTCTCTGTATGTTTGAAAGTTGAGATTTACAAGCAAATGTCTTTGTTTGTATGTTAAGTTACCAAAGTTATCAGTTACTCCAGTGTTCAATGTACTTGCCACCCCACCTCTGAGCAAAGTCAACATGTCTGTCCTCCCTGCAATAGAAATGAATAACAGAGAGGCTGATTTTTTTTCAAAGTTGGTTGAGTGGCTACAGACCCAGAAAAACATCTAATGGGATTTAGTGTCTAAATACTTTGAAAAATCTGGTCATAAGTAATTTGCTTAGGACTACAGTGAAAACCTGTCATGGAGACTTGAACTAAGGTTTTAGTTATGTGTCTCTGAAAAAGTTCAGTTTCATAAGCATACGTTAGTGTTTACCAGTTTTTACAATTAATTTACTTCCATCAGCTTCTGACATAGTATAGATTCTCTTTTGTTTTGCTTTTAACTTTGCTAAAATTGAAGATGAAACAGTTTCCTTCCTGTTTTAACAAACTACCTCACCCTGGAAACTTACTTCTAACACAGTATCTCTAACTTTGTTCATTTTCTGAAGATACATTTAACTCATTTGTTCTTTGACTTTGAGAGACTGTGGCATGAGGTCAGTACCAAGAAGTGGTCGGAATTTTAAATATAGACTAGAGACTGCGTCCCTGCAGACATTTGAAAAATCTGAGCTCTTCCATTAACTGGATGCAGTACAGGTCAGTTAAAAATTAAGGCAGGATGGAAGTAAATTACTTCCTTCTTCATGGTTTAAGAAAAGGAAAATGAATCTGAAATTGAAGGGTTTTTTAACAAACTGGTCTAATAGGGCTGAATAAATTAAACTGTCAGACTTTAGTCATTACACATCTTCCTGTGTGAAGCATGGAAATTGGAAGCACAGACTGTGCATATTATGTTAATACTATTTACTCTACTTGGTATCCATGACGTATCCTGGTGAGTCTAAGCTACAACAGAATTATGCCTTACAGAAAAGAAAAAGAAACAAGGTTAATGAAACGGCATCTTGGCACTATAGCTAAGTAAAACACATCTCTGACTAGAGTGCTGAACAGTATTTGGGGTATTCATGAGCTATTCTGCAGATGCTATGGCCCACATTAGCATGTATAACACCGAATCATCCTGTCAAAGAACCCTTCTTCTGTTCAATGGCGTAACAAGGCATTGATTGTGATTGTTGGATTATAGAGTCTGTCTACTGCGATTCGTGCAAGATGTTAAAATGACACAAAGGACCATATTCTACACTAGAATCCAGAAGTCCAACTTCCATAAAATATGTTGTCCCAAAAATATAAGGAAAGACTGTACATTTAGAACTGACTTTCTGTTTTGTTATGCTTTAGCATTCTGGAGTGTCTTACATGGTGTTTCGATTTCACGGTAAACAAACTTTCAGTTCCACCAAAGAGATGTTTATCTTAAAATAATTTTCAGAAAATCTATTGATTTCCCCCAGGGTAGCATCTCATTGTGTCCTATTGAGTGACAACCTGAGAGTAAGCAACTCCTTTTCAGGTAAAGAGGAGACAAAGTTAGTGAGTATTTTCGTCTGCTGTACATCACACAGAGTTCAACAGAACAAACACCAAAGCACTATTGGATATTGAATAATTCTTTTATGCCATATGATATAGATCTGATATAATTTTGTTTGGTTGGGTTGTTGTTTTTTGGGTTTTGTTTTTTTTTTTTGTGTTTTGTTTTTTTTTGTGTTTGTGTGTATGGTTGGACTCGATGATCTCAAAGGTCCTTTCCAACCATGAAGATTCTATGATTCTATGATTCTATATACAGAGCTGATACTGCAGGAGTTAGTGACTATCTCTTGGGCTACAGCTAGCCTCCCAACCCCTGTTATGCTGTTATCAACTAGTTCTACTTTGGAAAAGCTTAACATTTATTATAGTCACTAGAAGACCGATTTAGAATTAGATCACTAATACAACGTATATACAAGCTGTGGTATGGATATACAGGTGATAGAATCATAGAATCACAGAATGGTTTGGGTTGGAAGGGACCTTAATGATCATCTAGTTCCAACCCCCCTGCCATGGGCAGGGACACCTCCCACTAGACCAGGTTCCTCAAAGCCCCATCCAGCCTTGACATCCTGGTCTTGAAAGGGCCTCAACATCTTCCCTGGGAAACCTGTTCCAGTACCTCTCCACCCTCATAGTGAAAAATTTCTTCCTAATCTCTAATCTAAATCTAGTCTCTTCCAGTTTGATGCTCATGCTCAGGTCTTAGCACTACAGTGCCATGTTATATGGTGTTTCTTAATTATGTGGTGCTTTGTAGGGCGAAACAAGAATTACTTTATTACTTTTGCCACAGGGTCAACTCCAAGGGGTGCAGCATTGCAAAGGCAGGTGCGGCCATGGCACTGGGAGCCACCAGTTCTGCAATGTGGCTGTCAAGTCCAGTTGCAGCTTTATGGGAGATTGATAGGCTGAGAGGGCTTTTATGCCTATTAGCACTAATTGATACACCTTGCATGCATCTTGCTGTGTAATGAATGAATAGATCACCATTGCTCAGCCCCACCACCAGAACAGGGCATACGTCTGAATGGACGAGAGAGGTTGCTCCCTCTAGCCAGACGCCAGCACTTGTCCCCATCTCCCCAGACCAGGGCCCAGGGCTTCCAGACAATGGCTGTGGCAGAGATGCTCTGCAGCACGGCTGAAAGGGGGCAACAATGCCTTTTCCTGGCTACAGGAAGAGTTTTCTGACTCTTGAAATATCAACACTTATAAAGAAGGTTTATTTTCTGACTCTGAAAAAAGTATAGAAATGTTCTGGCAAGAGTGAAATGGTGAAAAAATGTCATTTCAGAAACATTTAACTGTTTTTGTTGTATTTTTTTTCTCCAAAATAAGGCACAACAACCTTTTTCCCCTACTTGGGTCCTCAGACGCATGGGCAGACGAGGCAGTTACCTCTTAAATAGGAGAGTCCTTAGCTGGTGTGGCTGACTGTGAGAGTTTCAGATAGGTCAATAGACTGAGCCACAGATGTGCAAAAATACAGAGAAGGGTAAAAAAAAATATATTTAGTAACAGTAAATGTGAATGGGAGATGGGGAGAGGTGGGGAGATACTCTTGTGACTTTAAATAGGCCAGTGTATCCCTAATTCAAGAATTTGGTCTGAGAACAACTGAAGTCAGGCTCGTTTCTGCAAATAGTGTGTTTGATGCCGAAGAAAATTCTTAAGTTATGAAGCTAAGTACATTAACAATTTTCTTGCCCTTGGTGTTCATCCTGAAGGTTGTATTATGATACAATTTGGAGGCGGATATTTCTGTTGAAAGAAAGTAGAATTTTCTAAACCATTGGTCACAGACACAAAATGACCTAAAGTGAAAGTGGAATGATGACTCTGTTGCAAAGTAATTTAGAAGAAAGTAATTTAAAAGGGATATAGAACACTATTTTGAGAAAATTCTGAAATATATTTATTTTAATTGGATAAAAACTGGCTAATGAAATTATTTGCATTTAGCACTGTGGAATGCAGTGAATTAATTTATACATGACACATTAATATTTCTGTTTAAACCAGCATAACCTATTTTTAATTTGCTTTGCTGATCAAAATATACAGCTGTAATAAATTTGGGGATGAGAGGAAATTACCAGGTTCCAGAAGGCTGTTTCACAGCATGTTTTACCAAATGAAAATTTGGGCAGAACATCTAGAGAATCTAAAATATGAATTTTCTTTATTAACAATAAAACTAAGTGTGTTGCTTCATTGACTTTAGATTCAGCAACAAGTAAGACAAAGTTATGGCTGGATAAATGTAACATATGGAAAGAAGAAAAAACACAACTCTAATTAAAAATAATATAGACCCCAGGATACTACATTTGTTAAAAGACATGGAACAAAATGGAATTTAGGTGACTACCTCATGAGAAACCAGGGGGAGAGAGAGACCTTTAGCGATACCTCAGATACTTTTGCAGCTCTATGACTTAGTGATGAATATGCTTAATATACACTTTGTTGATTTTGTCATTTCATTTTACAATTTCATTTGAACGGGTGGTGGGGAGTCCCAAAATTCACTTGATAAGAAACATCTTAATGCAGAAGAGAAATATCTGAGAAAGAAATAAGATTATGCAATATATGTGACACTTAGGTGGTTATAATCTAATTAAAAGAATTAATCCAAGGCAAGTTTACATACGAAAGGAAGACCTCGTGGAAGCTCAGTGTGGTTCTGAGTAATGCTAATTTTATTGAACTTAATGCTTTTGTCCAGACAATATACATGGGCTGTAGAATACAAAACAAGGCTGGAAAAGTGCTGTGCATCTGCCTCACTATGTTCTGGGGAAGTGACAAATATGGTTCCCACCAGACTTCAAAAGACCAATCTAAGTGGTTTAAAGATATGAAACCCTGGAACTTTATAAATATGCATGAAGTGTTGAAATAAAATATTTAAATCCAAATAACAGAACCTGTCTATAATCTACCTTTCTATAATCTACAAGTACTCCACTACATAAACAGACCCCCTCAGAGTGATGGAGAACATAAAGGAAACAAGTCTCCGTTGAAGGAAGGCTTTAGCAGAAAACTGGCATTTGAGTTAAAATTGCTCTTTAATTCAGACTGCACCAATCTGACAAGCCTCACACCACTGTGTAAGACACAGCAACTGCTTATTGAGCAGGGAAAAAGTCAAAAAGCCACATGATTTATTTGCCAGGAATATGGGAAAGGCACTCAGCACTATGATGTACTTGACTTAAGGCCCTTTTAAATTTAACAAGAGAATTTTATAAGTCCTGATGAACTACACCTTCAGGAAATCATGGGGAAGAGCAAGCCACTTCATCAACCTCTCCCGACTACACTGGCGCATTGGTGTTTTTCTGCTTATTGTTTTCTCCCTGGCCTCCATCTGCTGCTGGTAGTAGCCAAAAGCTGATATTCTCATTTGCCTTTCCAGTTGAAAAAAATGAGTAGATTTACATCCCCCTATCCTCTTCTTACAACAGTACTGACAATGGCATTAAGGGTTCTCTATAAATGCTAGGCAAAAACCTACATTCACGCACAGTTGCAGCCAAAATGGGCCATTTGAAGCCATTGCACCCGTCTGTGCTCCAAAGATGAAACTTCGGGCAAAAGGGCCTTGGGAAGGGAAAGGATTGTGGGTTTTTTCCTCAGCATGGGGACTTTTTTTTAAAAAGGGAAGGAGTCAGGACATTGCATAGGGATGTGGGGCTCTTCCTTTGAGAAGGTACCCATGCACTGAAATGCAATACAGGAGTATTTTTTTTCTCCTCATTTAAATATGGTTGGACTTGATGATCTTAAAGGTCCCTTCCAACCTAGACAATTCTATGATTCTATGATTCTATGATTCCATAACAGGTGCTGTACTGCATCCCTGAGGCAGTGGGAGCTAAGTAGAGCTGAAGCAAATAGGCAGGTGACGGCGAATCCAAAGGAATGCCAAATCTGTAGGTCTGTCCATGCTGTTGTTGAGAAAAAGATATATCTGGATGATATACAGTGACTGGCATTTTCTAAGCATCAAGAGATTTTGGATTTAATCTCTTGCAAACCCTCAGCAGCAGGCCTGATTCCCCTACCTGCCTTTGAAAATCCCAGCCACTGGAGATACATGTTATTTTTGGAGAAGGATGGAAATATCCTACCTTCATTATAAATATTATAGCTTTGGAAACAGTACAATGAAACCTTTCAGGTGGTTCAGCCTTGTAAGCTATAGTGTCTGGATTCAGGCAGGGGGGCCTACATTTTGAGGCCCCCCTGCAATGTTTTATGTTGATGTAGCAGTAAGTGTTGGGCCATGCAAATGGGTATGGAGAAGAAATGCCTGCAGTCTCACTTTTCCCTAGGTACATACAGTGTATGTTTTTCCTTTGTGAAAAGTGGTAGGCCAGAGGGATTTGTCCCATTGAGCACCAAATGAACCCTACTGCTGTAAGTGATCTTTCGGATCTGTATTACTTGGATTTATTTTTTAAGTATTATGATTATTTATTCTACGAGCCAAATTTATCTTGCTAGTCTGAGGCTAGAGTCAAGATAGGACTGAACCTTGACATTTTAGCAATATTTTATTTTATAAACTTAAGGCTAAGTTTGGTGATTTTTGTTATGTTAAAAAAATACGATGAAGAGAAGGGATAACTTTTTCGCCTCTTCTTCCCATAGATATTTATATTGAGATTCACCAAAGGCAGCAAAGCCTTAAAAGCCCGTACAACAGCCTATTCTACTCCGTTCCAAGAATATGTCATGTGCTTACATACTGAAGAGGGCTGTGTGCAATAGAGCAGACTTAGCCGAGATGACTGGAGAAAATGTTATCATTAGCTCTGTAGGCAAACAACATTAGGAGACAGAAAACACTTGTGGAAGCCAATATGATTAAATCACTGCTTGCTAGTCACGATCACGTTGCGTGTCATGTCCAAAAATATCAATGCAGTTATTGAAGGTAGGACTAACAAAGAGTGCAAGTGTCACATCTTTGAGGGGGGAGAAAGTATCAGACTTATCCCCTCCTTTTTTTCCAGGCTAAGAAAGGAAAAGTTTTGATTAAAGGAAATGATATCATGGGACTTTTCTAAGCAACATTCAACATACAGAATAGAAAGTTCAGCAGTAGAAATGAATCAAAACGTCAAGTAGATATTGTTAGGAAGTCTAGCTTTTCCAAAAGATTCCTCATGATTTCCATACTAATTAACCAATAGAAGACGAACCTTTTTCTCTGGCAAATTACAGCTCTTTAATATCACTGTGGTCTACAAGGTACCAGGCAGTGACTTGTAACGTGTCACCTTAGGTCCAGATTCAGTCTCGCTCTGCAGCCGGCTCTCCCACCCAACAGATCTGGGCTGCATCTGGCCGCCAGCTGGTAAAACCCAATGTAACACTGGGCAGCAGACCCTGCACCAACCCATGCAGGCACTCGGGCTTCCATGACTCTTAACTAGCTGTGCAAGAACCTCCATTTTGTGCTGTAGATATACTATGAGTTGCATGTAAACTGGTATGTTAAAGAGGCCAAGTGGCACTGGCTTGCTTGTATCCACAGTGCTTAGTGTTTGGCTCCTCTAGAGCAGATTTTTCCCGGAGAGACCCCATTAAAACAGTCCAAAACAGAGCAGGCTAACAATTAATTAATGTGGACACTCAGGGTTCTGGTGTCTAACTTTGCTTCTATGCCCTCTTTTGTTTTTTAGTCCGGAGCACACAGTACAAAGCAACTCAGTTACATTATTGTGGTCTGCTACCTTTATCCCACTGTAGTGTCCTACTCGGCGCGTTGTACACTGTTGTGGCTGTTCTTGTTGCTTGAAAGCAGTTTTAAAAAGGGACTCATTCCTCGCTGCACTGCATGTATTATTTAAAATATTCATATGTGTTCCTAGGTATTGAATATTTTGTAAACAGATGTGTTGAAGACATCAGCCTATGAACAATGCCGCCTGTCAGAAAAAAAAAGTATGCAGGTTATATAATGAAATTCGGAGAAACTCCATCAGTTACCAGGCAATGTTTTCAAATGTATCCATTACTAGCGATGAGACTTTAAATTCTTTCTACTGCCATGCAACGAAATGAACTGTACTGGAGCAAACGTAATAGACACCAGAGATATAATAGGTATTGTAGCCTGTTGCGAAAGGAGATGGTTTCCTTAGCAATAAGAATGATGCCAAAAGACTAGCCTTTCTCTTCTCTTTCTTTCTTTTCAGTAAATTCTCATGTTTACTGGCTTGCATGAGGAATCAAATACCTACTATCTAGCTTCAACTGATGTGAACAGATGCAAAGGGAATAGATTTCATGCTGATTAGCCACTAGTAAATTTTACGAGTTCAGGCTCTGTTTAAACTTAGAAATATTAATGATTTTAATATTGGTGTGCATTTCCTGATTGATGCTATGGGAAAACATTTGCATTATGTAACTGGCTTGACATTTGAAACGGTGAGCATTGGCATATCATCTTCACTGACTTCAGTTCTCATACTATTAGGTCACATGAATGCATTTAATGCTTAAACCAAAGTCTCAGATTTTGTACTTGGGGGAAGTATCCTAGAGCTATTAGGAAATCAATATCTTTCAGGTACTAATTAATATCTGTGTTCTTATGTGGAAGCTTTTTATAAAAAAACATTCAGGATTTCTAAACATTTGACTCTCGTAGGACTTGATTCTTATTTACACTGGTACCCAAACACTGTTCTGGCAACATGAAAGAACTTTAAACCATATACATTTTATTCTCAAGATATAAGAAAAACTCACTTGTCGTTCCTGAACACAAATGAAGGATGTTCTTCATAGTCATAACATATAAATCTATAATACAGTTTTTTTAAAAATAAATGAGGTTCTGTGGCAAAACAACTACATACAAATTTAAACATCTGTATTGCTCTCCTCGAGAGAAGTAAACAAAAGCAATCCTCTCCCGGCGTGTCCCTTACCTATAACTTCTTTGATTTAGTTATGAATTTTAGTGCACCGTGTTGCACGATGTGCAGTGATGTTTTTTTTAATAATGATCATAAAACATTCTGAGCAAAGCTGAGGTGTGCACAGCATACATCCCCACTGTATTGAAAATATATTCAAAATCATATAGATAACACATTCTGAAAGAATCGGCACTAAAGAAGACATAGGTAACAGTGCACAAAGCAGAAGGAACGTCGCACTGAATTGTAATGCTGTGAGTGGTCTGCAGTGTGGATGGTCAGGAAGGGTATTTTGCTTCCACACCGAACAAATGCAATGCCAGTCTGATGCATTAAAAGCACAGACTGTGTCTTAAGTATGACTTAAGAGCATATGTAACGCTGCCCAGTGTTTTAACACCTCCAGTAAATGCTCACTTCAGTATGAACTAGCATAACTCAATAAACATGAGAAACCCCGATTCTTGTTTTTTTTCTGAAATGCTTACTATGGCTGAAAATATACTGAATATTTAAAAGATTTACGTTATTGTGTTCTCATTCCTGCCAGAACACGTCTGTGCGTGGCTGAAAGACAGTGCTGTAAGGCCTTGTTGGGCAATGGATCGGATGGCAAACATGTAAAGTGCGTTGGCCCCAAGCCCTTGAGACACTTGGGAAACAGTTCTGCTTTTGTGGTATGAAGTATAGATGAGCTTAATTTGAAAAGAAGATTTTCCCATGAAAATCTGAGCCACAAAAATCCTAAGGGAAATGATCAGATGGATATTATCTCCCTCAGTTTCCTCTTTTTCCTGTGTGCTCCGTCTTCCAAACCAGCTTGGAGCAGACTCCAAAATTTGATAAATTCACATGAAGTCATCAGTCTCAGAGCCTCTCAGAAGAGCTTGATAAAGAACACCAGGCTGTTGAAATTACTGTGTTGTGTTTGAAAGGGTGAAGCTGACAACAGCTCAGGCGTGTTTCAGGGGTTGAGAACGTCTCTCACACTACATAGATGTCATTGAAGTAAAGTATTTCCAACACGATCTTTTTACCAGGAGTCTCTAGCTGATAGTTTCTTTTTCCTGAAGGTGGACTTCAGCTTAGAATTCTCTGGCACAACATTTAAAAATCATAGCCCTTGACTCTTCCACATGTAGTTCACCGTCTTTCTGCAGGCTCTTATTCCATGCATTGAAGGCAGCTGTCATTGCTTTTGAGTCACTTCATCAATCAGAGATTCCCCAGGTTGTGTCCACATGTGGATATATATCCTCCATTATAGGGGGAAAAAATGGTTTAATTTTAATGGTTTCATTAGGTAGAGGACCAAAGCTTTCTCCAGCTTTTAGCTCTCCATAGGACTTCATTTTCTCTTTAGCCATCTAAAATTACATTCTAACTCTTTATTTGATCTCTGATGGGGAGTGTCTTGATGCAAGACATAACACAAACTGTATGTGTGCTCTTAGGGATGCTTTTCTCTCTTCATTTATGGTGTCTTTTTATTTCCTAGTACTCCCACGCTGCCAATTGTACT
Source organism: Chroicocephalus ridibundus (assembly GCF_963924245.1). NCBI lineage: Eukaryota > Metazoa > Chordata > Aves > Charadriiformes > Laridae > Chroicocephalus > Chroicocephalus ridibundus. The sequence goes on along the minus strand of NC_086285.1, from coordinate 128,139,523 downwards.
GTTGATAGTTGTTGATACTGTGATACATACTTTTCTGAGCCCATTAAATATTAATCAAAGAAAATTCTTTTCTGAAGAACACAGACAATTCTATAGCTAGTGATTTTTTGATGTTTTAAGTCCTACAACACCAGCTTTACATGCTTTTTCTTTTTTCCCCTGCCTCTTTATTTTACTACTTCTTCCCCCTGCATTAGGTTTGGCCAAGGATTGCAATGTCATTGCCAAAATTTATGTGAGAAATTAATCACAAGAATAGGACCATAAAAGGGAAGTCCCAATTTTATATCAACTTTTCTTCTCCCAGATACCCCACCATGAATTATGGATTATACTGTGTGACCAGAGGGTATCCTAAAAGCACCTTGGAAGGACCTGTCACATTGAGTGAGCAAGGAGGTAGGTTCATTCAGTGACCCGTTTTTGCCAGACAGTGTTACAGAAGGAAGGGGGCCTATGCCTGGGGTGTCACCTGACAGCGGACCCGGACCCAGACCCAGATGGCCAGTCCCAACCCAGCTCCTCCCACAGGAAAGCTCCACATGCAGCTCCACAGACGTTCATGCCTCCTCCTCCTTGGTCCTCCTGACTGCCAGTCACCTGCTCTGCTTGCTCCATAGGAATTTCTGAGAGGTGACTATGTCTTTTTATTACCTCTTGGGCTTTACTGCAGGCCTCACTGACCTTAGAGTTATTCTCCTACCTCCTGCTCCAAAGTTGAGTGTCCTGTCACAGAGGGTGAGAAAGGAGGCCACCTGCCCCACCATGGAGGATGGTGGCTTGGTGAAAGTGCTATGGCTCCACTGATATGGGGAGGATGCAGCGGCCTGTGGGGTGACTAGCCAGAAAACATGGGGCCCAGGCATGCCCTCAAGAGCCTAGCAGCTTTCAAAGATTATGGGTAGACTAGTCACCTTCCACAAAGGTCCTTGTCGAGGTCTTTGGAGAGGAAGGAAGTGTAGGACAGAGGACAATGTGTCGAGGCACTACTGAGGCAGCTCTGGTGGCTGAGAAAGCATAGCGTTGGTGAAATGTCACAACCCACCTGTGGTGATGCATAAAATCCCCTTTCCGCCTTCTCAAACAGTTAACAGCATCATGGCAGAGTGCTCAAAGGGAGTGTTAGGCATTACTTGCAGTGGTGATAGTGCTTAGATTAGGTAGTGGCATTTCCAGGTTTTCAGATGAAACTTTAAATATCACAGCTGGTAGCATTTCTAGCTTCAGTTGCTAAAACTACTGTGAAAAACTGAGTTTTCCCTTCTCCTTTCTGCATCGGATAAATTGAATTCCCTTCAGCTTGCTACATGCTGAATATTCAAGACCAGACTTCAAAAGCTGTGTTTCCGTCTGAGCAGCATAGACATTAAAAATCTTCAGACTAATATATGAAGTAGCTTCACCTTTCTGTCCTTGGCCATGATTTCCTTGCTTCCAAAAGCTGCAGCTGTGGGATGCCACATGAGCTACCTGGCCTCTTTCACCCTTGAAATAGCTCTATGTCAGTGCTAGAGGTTGTATATCATTAATTTGGCATTCTTTGGTGTATAAGGACCTATGGATATGCATTATTCAAAAAAGAAAAAGCCTTCCAAGACCTAGGTAGGTTTAGCTAGCTGCTTGCCTAGCCCTTCTGGAAAGCAGGGGGAACTCGCACCATAACCATGACTCAAAGCAAGCATTCGCAGTGACATTATCCATGCATTGCATTTAGCCGGCAAAACTAATGCAAAACTCTGGCTAGCACAAAGTCACAGAGCATTCCCTTCACACAGCTTCTGCAGTTTCTCTGTCGCCAATGTCTGCAATATTTTTTCCATTGTGCAAATATTTGTTTTTTGCACAAACTCTACTTTCAGAGCTTTGGCTGTGTTTAAATTCACTGAAAGTGGATGCTGCTGCAGTGAGGGCAATGGGAACGCATTTTGATATGATGTGAGGAAGTTCAGTTTCAGGGCACACCAGTCCTTTCGTGAGTGTGATCTGTAATGTTGCCTGCGGAGTTATTCCTGCCTGGCAGAAGGACTCCATTAGGTTGTGATGCTATTACAAACTCCTTTTTACCTTCGCTGTGATCTCAGAGGGACAGTCTTTTATATTCTCTCAGACTTCCTTAGGAACTAATTTATCTTTGCAGAGCTTGTCCTGCTCTTTGGAAGGCAGAGGCTCACATAATTAAAAATCTGGCTAGGAGCTGTTCTGGGGAAAGTTATATCCCTCCAGAATGAGATATTTTTTTTTAAAGTCTGAAGAATATGTTTTGTTTCCCTCTCTTTTTTAAAAGCACTTACCCTGGCGATTAATTAATATGATCTAGGAGCACATGGCAGCTTTTATCTGAAGTCTCCTATTCCAGGCTGAGGTAAGTGTTCTAATGAAGGAAGCAGGAACAAAACACCAAGAAGCCTTATTTGGGACAGATAAAGCTGTGCAGGTCAGAGAAGGTGCCACGTGGGGTAAAAGCAGTTTAGGGGAAGGAAGCTGACACTGGAAACAATGAAGAAGCTCCCTTCTGAGCAGCTTCCACAAAGGAGAAAGAAATTCCAAGCAAAATGCTGAGTGGGATTAGAGCAATCCTCAGGTCCAGGATCTAAAAGTTCACAGCTGTATACCACTGTAGGCACAAAGCGTTTATCTATCAGTACAGCACAGCTAGCTGTCTGTACGTGAGCTGGGTACTTCATGTAGAGCTAGGCATCCTGGCAGTGCCCGCTATTATTTCTTTCCACATGCAAGAACATCATTTTGACAATGGAACCTAGAAATTGAACTGTGAAAAGTATTTGTGGAAATGCAGAAATGAGCTTTCTCCAAATTATATAAATTGCAAACGGGCGTGAAGGGGAGCTGATTTTCTACATGACTCAATATCCAGTTTCAGGAAACTATAAAGAAGATGAGGCTTTTGCTGGGTAACAGGATCCTGACAGAAGCCGCTAGTTCACGAACACTGCTAGGAACCTTATAGTTCATGTGGCCTTGTTGTCTGTGAATCAGGATGTTACAATGTGCTAGGCTTTTTTTCTTTCTGTTTTTTTTTTTTTAAACTTTTTTAAAATCACGGCAACAATGATGCATCGAGTTAGCTTTTATATCTAACACAGTTTCCTAAATCGAAAGAGTGAAAAACTTCTCTCCTCTACCAGGGGTTTGCAGAGAGATGAAACATGCCAACAAAGCAGATAAGCAGATGCTTTCATGGAAGTCCCAAGGCTGCATAAGGATTATCTCCCTACCTGAGTCAAACACACTGCAGTGAAATAGCTGTTCTTTATATAAATACTGAAGTGTAAACTAAAGACTGCTCACCCCCGAAGCAGCCTAAACGCAAAGCTGACTTAGCTCCATTCACTGTGGACTGGGGTTCCTTAAAAGTTTATTACACTAAAGCTGCCTGGACCCATTCCACGTCAAAGGTGATGATTGGAACCAAATATCCTGTGTTATACTCTCTCACCTGGTAAAACAGGTGAGGTGCCTGTTGGGAATGGTCCTTGGCTTACAGCATCTCCCAAACTGTGCCTGGGAACTGTGAGAGAAAGTGCAAATCAGGCAGCGCCAAAAACATGCCAGAGACCCTTCTAATGTTTAAGAGTATAGATTGTTTCGGTTCCTGTGCCTGGGGACACTCCTCAGTGTCATTTCACTTACTAGGGGAAAGGTCTATGTCCGAATATATTTTTTATAACCTATAAATGTGTATTTTTAAGAGAGATTGGGGTAACAAATAACATCTACAGTGAAATTCGGGCCAGCTTTTTCATTCCTGGGTGACTATTTAAATGGTTTACTACTGTCTCCGATGCCTAGCTGTTAGGCTAAAGTTTTCTGGAAATGCAAACAGATGTAGGGGCTTTTGTTGGCAAAGAAACTATCACATGTTACTAATGCCATGCAGTTTTTGAAGGGGAGTTTATAGTGCTGATTATCAGATGGATGGACATACATAATGGGATAGCTTTTTCTTTTTCCCAGCAAAGCTAATCCATGGAGCAGTTTCAGATGATGGTGTTTATTTTTTTCTGCACTGTGTTGGCTTCCATTACTCGTAAAATAATTTGGACGAAGATCTGCTTTAGAAAAGAAGCACGAGTAAGTACAATTAAGAACTCACCTAATTTTTCCTAGTAATACGTATAAGGAAACAGGGAGAACCTTGAGAAAAGCTGAAGGTGAGGTGTTGTGAATCTTCAAACAAAATAGGCACTTCATCCATTAGATCCACAGCCTTCCTACAGGAATGTACACATGTTAAAGCAGTCTCTGGAGGGCTGTGATATTATTCCTTGCTAGCAGCAACATCATGCTGGGAATTACAAGTAAAAACATAATTAAAATGGAATATGAAACTACATGGCTCACATAAGGCTGGGGTACGTATAATATCAAGCTTTCTCTGGACACACCTAGAAAATGTCATGAAAGATAGAACTAAAAAAGGCATACACTTATACCCAGGAGTTATTTTAAATGGATTGCCTACTAGTGTATATAAGTATATTTACATTGTGTTTTTCTGCACAGAAATTTAAGTCAGTTAAGCACACTTGCATGTCCTCAGCTGTGTGAAGTTACGGTTTACTCATTCTCTATCAGCTTCAATGCCATAGACAAAAAACCGGACTGTTTGTCTTTAAGTCACTAATGGGGACATTAAATTATGCCAGTACGTTGCAAAGACAGATTGACGTTATCTTTGCTATTATTCAGGACGTGACATAGAGATGGAAAAAGTTTCTATATGCAGCACGTGTTGGTGTTTATATCGTAACCTCACGCAAATCCCTGACAAAATTACCATTAATTTCACCAGGGCTGATACATCAACCAGGGGCTTGTTTGGAAACACAGGAACACAACTGAAATGATTAAATCTGCTGGTACCCACCGCCTTATCTTACTACCAGTAGAACTTGATAGAGAAGATAATTTTAATTAAAATAAACAGATCCATGTAGCTAGAGGAACTGTATCATTCGTCGTTCTGAATAGCTACCACTTATGCCGAGCGACCAGAAGTCCAAATAACTTTAAGTGATCATCCCTTTAAAAAACTTGTTTTGAGGAGTCTGGATTGAAATTGCATTGATACAGATTAATTCAGACAGATCCAAACGCTCCAAGTCCAACACACACAGTCAGGTTCTGGTCTGGTAAACAAATAATCACTTTAGCATACATGTACCCGGCCCGTTTTACTCTGAGATCAGACAAAAGATTGGTCCACAGACCCCTGAGGCCTGTGGTAAGCCTCTAAAGCACGTGTGCAGGGACTATAAGGAGAGAAAGTGTTCTGGTAGATGGCTTAAATTCACCAAGTGACAGTCTGCTTGTTGAAAAACCCCTGAGGTAGCATTTCTCAGCATAAGTGGGAACTCCCTGTTCCTTCCACGTTTTCTTGGGTCCAGCAAGGGGCAGCTATTGCAGTAGTAGAGTTTTTGGTAGCCATGCATACAGGTACGTGTAATGCAATGATAGCTTTGGCCATGGGGAGTTAACAGACGAGGTCCGAATGCTCAAGTAGAATAAGTCTTGTTGGTAAATTGTGAGCATGTGTGTAATTGTGGGCAGGATTGAAGCCAAAGTTAGGAAAAAGGCACGATTTCAGTGATCTCACTGTGGCTGCATATAGTGTAATGACAAAAGCAATTTAGACCACGGAAGTTAAGGGTTTTTATTGACTAGATAGATCACGTTGTATTGTTCCCATGTGGTCCTGTAAGCACACCATCAGCCAGCTAACTCGGCTAGCAGCAAGTGTAACTCAGGCGGGATTTAATGAGATATATTTAAAGTACATTCACAACCAGGTTCAACACACAGGATTTTTTTGTTTTCCCCAGGCTTCTGACAAAGCCTGTGACCAGCTGTGGAAGTTAATTGTATGTTATGTTGTAACTGGTTGGGGCTGGCAGAGAACCTTTAGCCTATGGTATATTTTTGTCCCTTGGCAGCAACACAGAAGGAGGGAAGGCTGAATTTCATTTCCCCCTGGTTTGATATATCTCCAGTATGGCAATGTGTTGGGACATGTTTTTACGCTGCAGTGAGTTGCAGATGTGCTCTTCAAAATTTTGTCCTTTTGCTTCCATAAAGCGCAATACAGATTCTCAAGGGTTTATTTTCATACACGTTTAGCCCAGGTAAATCCTGCAGCAGTGCTTGCCTTGTTTGCCGCTGCAGTAAACACTGAAGGAAATTTTCTATATTCTTTCATATCCTTAAAAATGGCCTGTTTTTCTAATTCAAGACATCTCCAAGACATTGCCTTTTTTTTCTGCTTTGGTGATTTCACTTTTAATTCCAGGTAACTTGCCTTTGCACATCTTATCATCTCTTCATTAATACCACTGTGGTGCTCATCTACTCCGGTCAACTTAAGAATGTGCTTGGACATTCCTTACCTCATGGTAGGTTACGGGTTTATTTCCTTGTTCCTGCAAGCCCATGGATTGACGTGTCTTGCTAGAATGGGTGGGGATGAATGGATCGGGTGGAATGAGCACGTTGCAGGTACTCATTTCCTTGTGTTTCAGGGGCATCTGTTTTTTCTTTTGTCAAATCGACATTTTATCACCAAATAGCAGAAAGACATAGTCTTCTTTTCCCGCTTCCCAACACCCCTAATAGATCAAATTTTCATGAATACAAGTTAGATGTTTACAAAATAGCAATTACAGTAGCGTGATATGAAAGTTATAAGCTAGTTGAATTGAATGCCCTTAAATGAAGCAAGTCAAGATATTTCGCTGTGCAGGTCTCCAGTGAAAATTTTAACCTGCCGCCTGTAGATCATTAAGGTATCAGCTGAGCACCTTTACAAAGAGTACGTTCAAAGTTATTAAAGGCAGAAAAAAATCAGCCCCCCCCACTCCCAAACCTCAGTCACCTTGTTTAAAAGTCTTTAAAAAAAATCCCAACAGGCTATCTGGTTGCATTTTGAACCTGAGCTGTGCAGTCATCAGTTTGATCTGAAGTGGATACTATTAGACTGACTTGGGGTTTGTCTGTCTGACTGTGGCTGTTTGGTAGATCTCTGCAAACCTACTTAGGCATCTCTCCCACAGGGCTGGGCTGAGTTGCTCTGGGCTGCTTTTGGGCTGAGCTCAGGGGTTCCACGCAGAAAATGTCGCTGCTTGGTCTAATTTGGTTTCCAAAACACATCATTTAATCAAGGTGGTGCAGCTTTAGGAATAAAAAACGAAAATTATAAAAAAGAACAAGGCTAGGAGCAGCAGGGGTCTGCCTAGAGGTGACGGACGATTATAGGGTTTAGGTATTTCAGGTCAAATTGTCTCCTTCAGCAGGGAAATAGGTGCCTTGTGCTGAGATCACCAGCACTCTGGGCACCTTGGTAGTCCTCTGTGGTCCAAGTCCTGCAGGTACTTAGGTATAAACCCTCTGTGGCTAGTCGGTGGCCAGGTGATGGTCTCTTTTGGGGATTTCAGAGGAAGTGTGGGGGTACCAAAAGTAAGGGCTTCAAAGTCAGGGGGAAAGGCTGTGGGGCTCACAGGAGCTGTGTTTTCAGTTTATAAGCATCCAGCGCTGCTGGATGGGAACTGCCCTGTATTTGCCTGCAGGCGTGGAGCAGAGGTTTGCGCTCCAGCAACAGGGGGGAAATTTTACAGGGATACTTACAAATTTATCTTAGGTGGGACAAATCTAAAGCTCCTCAAGCACAGCCTGCATTTGGGCAGATAAGAGTGCAAACCTGACGGACTGTCTGGAAGTCCTTTTTGCACACCCTGACATCTCCTAAGAGCGCCGACAACCTTTCAGCAGGTGGCACTGGCACTGCATCTGTCCCCGACTGAAGTAGTCCCAAGAAGTAAGGATCCCTCTTGCCATGAGAGCTGCTTGTTAAGCGAACGGCCTGCTGCTGATAAGGGGATGCTCCATGGCAGGCGGCCCCTGGATTGGGAAAGTAATTCATCTTCGGCTGCGGAAGAGGTTAATAAAAATCGAGGCTTGTAAGGGTGATAAATTGCTCATTAAAAAGTTACACTGATAGTCTGGTCCTAATAAAACTTTAGCAATTCTTATCCACTGTGATGCTGCTACTTTCCTATAGGAGACTGATAAAATGATAACAGCTATTCCTGGGGAAATTATCTTCTTATAGTAGTTCAAATGCAACACTTCACCACAGATACCTTTTAGTGGTTTTGTGTGAGAAAGATCATTGGATTGTGTATTTCCTGTGACTGATTTCACTTTTGCCCATTTGTAGACTCTTGCTCTTCCCCAAGCACATCCCCAGCTGCATCCTGACTTGCACGTTACTTAAAATATTTTCCCCTTGTCTGATTTTTTTTTTTTTTCTGTTCTAAAGATTTGCAGTTGGCAATTTCGCAGATTCCCTCCCTCTTTGTGCCTGAGCCCTCTTCACCATCAGCTCCTGCTCTTCCTTCCTGGCAATGGCTGCTTCAGTCCATGTTCTGCCTCCTTCACATCTTGCTCTGTGGAAGTGCAAATTCTTCTTTAGCGCTGGTGAAGATACGTTCAAAATGGCATTGTCTCCACTGGATAGGGATCAAGCGCTCTACAGACCTGCACACCTTTGATGTCCACCTAGAAGCTTTGACCTATACAGGACATGCTCGAATTATTTTAGATAAAGACAGCTTTTGCAGAATCATGTTTGCACTGGCTGTGGACATAACCTCCATCTGGGTTTAACCTGAACATATAATTGCCTTAGCTTCTTAGTTAGGAAGTAGAAATCTTATCAGGTATCAGCTGTTTAAAATTGTGAGCTAGCATAAAATGTTAAGCAATTTATATGGTTATGGACAATTTAATATCTAAGGTAGCTTTAGAAACATCTCTGATCTAAGTGGAAAACTGAAAATAAAGAAGCATGTTGGGTGTTTCTGCTGCTTAAAACCTGTGAAATATATAAGCAAGTATCACCAAGAAATTACAGAATTGTTTAACATTATAGCACTATCACTATCATTAGCATCCACAGGATATAAAGCACTAAGCAGTGTTAAAAACTGAATCATCAAGGAGAAAAAAAAAAAAATCGAGTTTACTTCCTAATGAGGTCTTCCAAACAGAACCCTATGTAACCTTTAGTCAGTAGGTACCCAACCTGCAAAAAGTATTTGTACATTCAGTGTCCACAGTACTGTATAAATATTATATATGAGCAAATAATATAGTATAAGCCATATAAAAATTCATTTCCTTCCATATATTTCCTATTACTACATCTTTCCACAAAATTTCAAGTTCCACAATGAAGTCAAATAATATAAAATAAATGTGTTGTTAAATATTCCCAAATATTCCTGGCATGAGTTACAGATTCAAAGTGGGTTTCTTATAAATTCCATAAAGGGAATGATTTTTATTTTAGCGCTGTGCTTCCTGTATTAAATGAGAGAAGAAGAGGAGTCACCATAACAACTGTTCTACCACCAAGAAAAGCAGCATCTTCTTAAAGCGATACATCTATCAGGCATGATAAAGATATATTTGGGGCTTATTGTCAAAGGTCGATGGCAATTGCATCAGTGTTGCCACAATAAAAGCAAATGAAGAGGCAAGCCAACACCTTATGTCCCAGCACCCCCAGGCCTACAGTTCTTCCTTCTTTTTATTTTCCTCCCCTTATATGCGCTTAGCCAGGTATATTCAGCAATATTTCTACATAGCACCACATAGTTCTGTTTCTAGTTTTTCCTAGTACGATACCTTAAAAAAAAAACCCAACTACACAGCGCTGATGAACTTTAGCAGAGAGCAAGAGCAGTTTGTTTTGTTTCAGGTGGACCTGGATTTCTTGGGCTATTTGCCTACGTGGAAGAGCTGTCCTACTGACCCAGGCGTTTTTAGCAGGTGAGTAGTCTTAGAGGCTGTCGAGGCCTGGAGCTTTGGTGTAATGTTAATGTTTAATATCACTACTGAGCTTCCTGTGTTAAGGTCTGCACAAGACACCTCATTATCAACACCGGTTCCTTCTTCCCATTATAAGGGAAACAACACTTGATATAAATAAGAAAGCAATCATATCACAGTTGGAGTGGTTCCTTAGTTTATTTCTAAGTTTAAGTGTAGCTGGATAGAATAATTACAACACAGCAGTGTTGGTAAACAGAACTAATTTACACATAATGTCTCACTCCATACATCCAGAGAACTCTCTTAATCCCTTGTGGTATTTTCAGGCACAAGATTATACGTGTATTAACAATAGACCTTTTTATCCCTCAAGTCTTCCGTGTAGCCTCCTGAGGCAGATAATATCTCGTAGCTTGTCAACGTGGCAAGGAAAATGCTCTAATCAAACACTCCTGTGGGCCATTATAGCACATAATAACAAGGCCTTTTGATGGCTTTATCAGACATGCGTGAGAAGGTTCTCTTTCAAAAGAGGAACAAATTATTTTGGTTTAATGCAAAGCTTTGAGATATGCATACGTTAAGAAGTCTAGAAATCAGGAGACAAAACAGAGGGACAAAATTATTATGTCTCCAGTGACACATGGTAATGTGCCTTATAATATATGTAGTTTAAATTGAAATGCTCTCATCACCGATTACCAGCGTCTTCAGCATGATTTCCAGGGTCTGAGCTGGGAGCTGGTAGTGTACAAACATCTGCAAATCGTATTATATCCCTTGAAGTTTAAAAGCTGCCCAGAGCTGCACCGCTTCAGGGTGTGATTTTGTCAGGACTTGCAAGAAAAAAAACAAAGACTGAGTGGAGGAAGCCGATGTTCCAGCTCCCAACAAGGAAAGGCTGAGAGCCCACACAGAGCAATGTGGGCTGCGCTGGAGCCAGCCTGTAGAAGACACAGCCGTGCAGGGTGTCAGGCAGGTCGTCCGGCCGAGCTGTCTCTAGCTGGAGAGGTGGCCTGGTGAGTTCCTGCGGTCACTGAAAACCTGTCGCAGACATGAGTAGGAGCAGATGTGTGCTCATCATTCACACCTGCACATTTTTACATGCTACAATTTTGCTTACAGATGAAAGAAACAGAAGGCGGAGTATGCTGTGCACACCGCAGGTATGTGGAAGAGCACAAACAACTTCACAAAGCAGCGAAATTGTGTCAGGTTGAAGCATGAGCTGATGAAGACTGGGCTGTTAAGTCTTTGGAAGAGGCTGTCCTTACTATTGTAAAGGATTTCTTAAAATGTGTGTATCTTTTCAGGCTCTCTACTCTTCCTTAGACAGTTTCTCTATATTTTCCTATACAAGGAAATAATGCAATAGTTCTTTAATGTTGTGATGTAATATATTTTAGGAAAATCAATACACTCTTGGTTTTTTAGTACCTGTTTGCTTTCTCACAGAGTAGTTGAGGTTGAATGAGACCTCTGGAGATTATCTAGTCCAAACCCTTTGCTCAAAGCACGATCAGCTACAGCAGGTGCCTAAGGCAGTGTTGAATTGGGGTTTGGATATTTCCAAGGATGAAGACTTCACAGCCTCTCCTTGGAAGAGATTGGCTGTTTACATGGAAGTCATTCCTTTTTGTCTTCCTGCACAGAAGAGTAGCTTTTCCTATGTGTAACACTCCTAAATGCTGATTTTATTTTTTTTAAAATCCACACATAAAAATATTACAGGCAACCGTTGTTTCCACTTCAACAGGACATGGGTGGTTTGAGAAGAATCGGAGACAAGCACTTGCCAGAGATGCTGGGTAGTGGTGGTCTCATTACACTCCAGACCGCTAGAAAGTTTGCTAGCCAAATTCCTGGAGCACCACCACTAAGCAAGCGTGTCTGTGAAGAAGCTAAGGACCAACACTGGGAAACTCTGGCATGTCTTACAATGTCTTATAGTGGCCTGAGAGTTCAGCTTCAAAATACTTCACAGGTGACCAGGTTGATGCTGCAGAAGGGGTGCACCTGCTTTGAAATCTTACCGGCAACGTGCAAATGACACTTCATTTATATGTTGCAAGCTTAACATGCAGATGGTTTTAATAAGCCCCTTGAAGGCAGTGTGGATAACTTCTTTGAAATTCATTTAATGGAAGTTCTCATAAATAATTTCCACACTTTGTACAGTATCTACACATACCGTATGCCATCTGAGCACATATCAAAATCCTGGGACTGAGCCAGCCGGCTGGTGCAGCTGTGGAGGCGATGACAAGGTTGGTGTCGTGGCAAAGATGCCAGCCACTACATTTGGTTAGCGCTCCCAGCAGGTGGATTAATTCACAATTAGGCAACCATCCTTTAATAATTTACTCACCTTTTCCTCTGAGCTGGGGTGCAGCCATGATAACCCGGGGAAGAAGAGTGATGGCTTCAACAAGCGCAAATGCAATCTTGAACAGCTTAATTAAATAGGGAAGGTGTTATTCATTCCTGTCACATGAGGCAATATTCACACTGTAATGAAAACAGTAATAATAAGCCATTGTATTCAACAGGACAAGCTAGTCAAGAAAATACTCTCTCTATATCAATTTTTGACACTTTTGGAAACATAAATTGGTTATGATTAACACTGGAAGCATTGCCTTGTCTTTTGCAAAACAGATGAGTGGATTTAGGAAATCATCCAGCAGCAAGGCAGCCAAGGGCTTTGCTACTGCCAACAAAATACTCCACCAGTTCCTCCACATCGCTCTTACACTTGGCCTCACCTCTGACCCGCAGCGAGCTCTCGTGCTCCCTCTCCCTCTCTGTTGGGTTTTTGGTTCCTTTTCCTTGCCAGATACTCTCTAGGTTTGTTAGAATCTGTTTGCTTGATTCTGAAATATTAACGAGCGTTGTCCAGGGATGGCGTTAAAGCCAGCAGAGTGATTTTGGTGCGGGTGCGAAGCAGAGACGTGGTTCCCCGCGCGGCAGGCAGGAGTGGGCTCGCAGAGGCAGACCGTGGCAGGACCGGCTCCGCGCGCTGCCTCGCTGCGGCTTGGTGCTGCGGTCGGGATAAAACCCACTAGCTGGGACTCCTGAAACCAAACAATGCCTCAAAGAAACCAAAAGCACTCTTCACAGGGAGCTCACTGTCTTTTTATTTAAAATTCTTTATGATTAAGTGTGAGCGGCTATTAATACAACCAACCCAGGGAATCACAATACCCTGACTTCTTTAATCATGATTCTGGCAGAACATGAAGAAAAAACCCTCAGTTTGGCTCACTGTCACATCTTTCTCTCTTAAAATCAAGCAGCATTTCTAAATCCTGTACCAGCTCTAAGCACATCCAGTGCTGCCTTGCAAGGGTCCCCTCTCCAAGACGATAGCCTCTGCAGCACTTGTTGCTTAGGTCTTTTGCCACCCATGATGCCCATCTTCACATTTTTCCTGTTCCTTTATTTACCACTAGCACAACTAAGTAAGCTGAAATTTATTTAGGAATTATTCTAACATAAAATACCAATTCCAAAGCCTAGTGTTTCCTATCCTACATACTGCACAAGAAGTGCAAGTTATTCACATTCACCCCTGCTAATGTGACCTTTGCTGTCGGAATAAAAGCTGCAAAGACCGTGATTGTTACTCCCTCATTTTTTCTGCAGCTGTGATCGCCCTGCTTCAATTCTGTCAATAACATTTTCTTCTTCAAGGTAGTGACTTTGATACACAATCTTATTTTTTCATGGCGACTTGTGATCCATCATCTTTCTTCTCATGACAACATGGTCTCCAGGCCATTTTCATTATTAGTTTCTAACATCTTCCCAAGATGGGGGCTATTTTTAAAATAACAGAATGATTCTTTGAAAAATTGTTCAGATGTAGAAAAAACTAAAATAATAGATCTCATAGAGGCAAACTTGTATTAGACTGAAAAGGAAAATTATATTAACAGTGTTTGCTTTTGCAGATTTTGTCTGCATTTGTGTTTCCCAGGGAAACGTTACTGGTTTAAGTGCAGGAATTCATAATTTTCTGAAATCTCTGTGATAAATATGACAACTGACGTTTAAGGAATATCTATTACCCAACCCAAACGAGCTATTTTTGTCCTGAAATGGACCATGCAACCAGTAAAGCTTTATGGCTTCTAATCATGACTTTATTTTTCACCTTGTCCTTGAGGGACAACAAATATAGCCTTATTACCAAGAGAAGCAGCCTTTTCTTGGTGTGACAGATAAAGAATTTAATCATTTGCCTTGAGGCTTTGTCAAACATTCCTTATTGCTGTGTTGACAATGAAATGTCAAATAGGTCCTCAGAGCACTAATTTTATTTTACTTATTTGTTTGGATTGGTGAGGAATGACAATAGAAACAGCTAGTTTTTAAACTTAAACATCAACCTAAGCAAATAAATTACCCTTATACCACTGGGAGAGGAACTCTTTCCAGAAAGCCTGCATGTCAACGCAGGTTTGAAGGGGAACAGACTTGAAGGCAAGAGGATCTGCTAACTTTCTCAGAGAAAAGGTCCAGTTTAAGTATCTTTACCCCACAATTTGTTCACTACAGAGAAATACTCTGACTCCTCAAAGCTGAAACAGGCGCCCAGCTCCTTTCATTGGTGCTTCATGCACAGCAGCACGTACACTACATGCACAGGGACTACGGTCTGTGAGGCTGGATCTTGCCTCAGCCCTGTCTCCCAATCTTTGCTATCCATTACTCACCCCATTTGTACTCTGCTTCATCAATACGCATAGAGAAAAAGTTTGGAAAACGCTTCTGGATTAACGACAAACAAGTGATGCACTTTGGTTCGCAGGGGATGTGCATGAGCTGCCGCACTGACATGCTGAGGTTTGCACGGAGTCAGTGGTAGCTTCCTGGACCCCATGGCCAGGTGTGCTCCTCCCAGATTCTTCTTCCTTTCCCTCTCCTCCACCGGTGCTTGGAGGTAAGGTGGAGTTTGCCAGTTTCTTGGGTGTATGAATGATTTGCACCTGTGTATTTCAAACTTTTGCAAAAAGCAGCTGAAGTTCACAAATACCGAGACCCATGTTGAGTCTGAGTCGAGTTTCCTGCTAGAAGGAACTGTTTCGCATGGCCGTTTCTGAGGTCATTTAGGATGAAAGACTGCATTGGGAGGGAGAACTGCTTCAAAAGGCACAAAGTTACTCCTTTGGGAGCACTGACTATCTGAGATAGTCTGAAAGGAAAACAACAGATCCTATTCAAGCAGGCTCTGGGCTCAGGTTCAGACACAAACCACAGCTTTAGAGCAAACCAGAGCACTGAGTTGGAACATAGCCAGGTTCAGGGAAAAAAAAATTACTACAAATCTAGACCTGAGCATCATAGCTCAGAGCCTATTTGAACACATGCTTCAGTCCTTACAATTCGGTGCATTACAAGCAAGCAGGACACAGGCGAGCAGCAGCAGGCTGCTGCCGAGTGCACTGGGTCATGGCAGCGGGGCGGTGGCAGCAGTGGACACCGCCACCTACCAAGAGCCCTTTGCGCAGGGGGCCCTGTTAATTCGCGAACGTGTGCAAATACAAGGATACCACTTTTGGGGCAAGAAGCCCTTGGGCCAGGGATTGCTGGAGATTGAGGGAGTGCAGCAGGAGGTGTTGCTACCCTTGCCTTGCTCCTGTACCCTCCCAAGGCCGTTGCTACTGGCCACTGCTGTAAGTTGGACACTGGGCCAGGTGGAGCTTTCACCTCCTTTGGTATGGCCAGTCTTAAGCGTTGACGTTATCTAAGGTATAAATGCTTTGCAAAAAAGCATTGCTGGAATAACGAAGGAGGAATACCAGGGCCAACTGCACAGCCTCTGCAATACTCTTTTGCACTACCTCTACGGGGATTTGGGGGATTCTGAGCCTCAGAAGTTGTCCCTCTGCCAGCCCTTCTCGGTGGCCTCCTTCCCACGAGAAGGAAGAGCGAGCTGCACTCTCCCGTAACTGCACCGGGGCCTGGTGGGAGCCCTGGCCAGCCAGGATAAGTCAGAAAAGGCTTGGCAGGCTCGGCTCGGAACTGGCCCCTGCCCTCAGAATGATCTCACGGGGAGCGCTGAGGAATACTGCTCCCCCCTCAAAAAAAAAGAAGGGATGCATTTTCACACAATCTGATTTTCCCAAGGAACTACAAGCACAGTCTACTTGGCAGGGTGAATTATTGCTGTAAGAGGGCTTGGGCGGGGGGACAAACACTTGTGTCATTTAAAGTGCGCTTGAAATTCTGCAAAGGACAGTAATTGCTCTTTCCTTTTCATTTTAGAAGGACAAGGTACTATTTAGTAGCTGATAATTCTTGGAGTAGTAAACTGGATGGTATACTCATTACCACCTGACTTCAGCCCCTTTGTAAGGGAAGAGAGAGCTCTTCTACGGTCTGGGAGACGCCCCCACCCATACCCCAGTTCTACACATGCCATAAACAAAAGAAGGTCTTGACCAACAAGAGTCACCAAAATCAGTGGTGACTGTGTCCATCCAATCATTTGTAAGTAACCTCTTAAGGCAGTAAGATATTTTATAGAAAAAACAGGCACTAATGAACAGTCATTACATGGCCATTATCTGCACTGCAACTGTGATATAAACCAAATGCTGAACATTACTGTTTTCCCAAAAAAATAAAAAAAAAAACAGTTTTAAATTATGCATTTAGAGATTAAGGTAAACTTCTGCATAGTGGCAGAGCTCTCTATTTTCAGTGAAGTTGGAAACGGAAATAGAAAAAGCAGATTAGCAGTCTCGAAGTTACCCTCTTTGTTTTTCCTACTGTGTCAGTCTGATCCGAATCAATGTTAGTTTTTCGGCTAGCTTCAGTGAGACTGTGTCAGGTGCTCGCTGGCAACATCAGTGTCTTTTAGCTAAGCCAGTACTTACTTACCCCTGGTGGAAGACCTTAACTAAGGTGGAAACCTCAGTCTTAACCTCAGCATCCAGGTCTGATCATCTATTGAACAGTGATGAAGCTGCCTCCTTCCAAAAGTAGTTTGAGATCTACAGGTGAACAGTGTTATGAAAAAGGATGGTGCCACACAGTCACCCTACTAATTACTACATACTCACAGCTATCACGACTATTACTTGGAATTTCAGGGAACTGCCTCTGGGAATAAAGAATAAGACTTTGCTTATAGCACAGCAAAACTGAAAAACACAATTCCAGGAGAGTCAACCCTAGCAGACCCTTTTCTGAGATTACAGCTGAAATAACAGCAACAATTGGTAAACAGGCATTAATCAAGCTAGCAAATTTCTCTTAGTGAGAGTAATTAGCTACTCTGCCAGCTTCCAGTCTGCTCCAGAGTGGTGATTGGCTGGTAGAAAATTTTCGTGGCAGACATATGAATGTACACACCCGTACACAGATCCTGACCAGATTATAAATTAGCTTCCCCGTGGAAGCTTCGATACAAAAAGGGTGCTTTTAGAAAGAGAAGTGCTCTGTAAAAAGCCACGTAGTGTGATGTCTTAGTTCCGTGGATGGCAATGGGAATTTTCCCATTTATTTTTATGAAGCTGGGATTTTACCTTTATGTTTTACTCGTGCGTATTCTCTCTCCACAAGCCTAACCGTCAGGGGGCTTTGAACATCTGTCAGATTCAAGTGGCAGAAGGAGATGGGCTGTTTTTTGCACAAAGAACATACTTTTAATGGATTCTGCTAAAGCCTGAATTAACCTAACAACTCATGCACTCGGGTATCTGCAACTGAGACAAGGGCTAGGTCTAATTTTTGGGTCCATCTGCAGCTCACCCAAAACATGGGGGAAAAATTAATTCCCTCCGTACATGAAGTTACTCGTGGGTATCTTTACTGGATTAATCCCTCAGTTTATTCCATCGTAAAGGATACTCTTATGCTAAACCACAACAGCAGAATCCATTTGATGCAGTGGATTGGCAGCCTGGGACAAAACAGTTATAGAAGCATAAAACAGAAGGGTCAAGAGAGCAAAAAGACAAATATTTACCTTCTGTGGGGCACATTCACAAAGGCTAGTACTTCTCAAAAGCAAATAGTAATTCTGAGTGCCCAGTTTAAGATTGATGAAAGAGATCAGATTTCCAGAGATCTGACACCGAGCACTGTCAGACTTCTCAGGAAATCTGCAGCTGGGATCTGAAAAGTGAGGAATTCAAAATCACTAGTTGCCCAACAGAAATGTTGGCTGATATTCATGAATTTGGTCTCATTCCTAGTTTTCAAACCTCCAGCTGGGTTTATTTTTAAAGCTGTTCCAATTCAGTTCAAGAGTTCCTCTCCTAATTTCTTGGTCTCCTGCTCTCTTGGCTTTTTTTCTTTAAAGGAAAAGATAGACCAATAGCAAAGACGAGGGAGCTCATTTTGTGTGTAAGAAAACACAGGCTGTTGACTGTGTCTTCAGTGACTTCTACATGTTTCTGTGTTGCTTTTTCTACTGCTGTTGTTCAAGTGCTGGTGTGAGCAATAGCTGGAGGAGGAAGTGCCTAAAACGCAATCCACATCTCTAATAATTGTGTAAAATTATAAAGATGGCACATTACTGTATGGAGGTGCATCCTGTTGTAGAGCGCCAGAAATGTGCAAAATGTTATTTCCCAACTATACTTCTGATGTATCAAAGAGTTTAAAATTAAATTACTGAAATCCAAAGCCGTAAAGGTCTACGTCTCTTATAGTCAGCACCTTATATGTGTACATGAATCAGACAGTAGAGCTAAAGTCGAAGTTTTAAGTCTTGCAAAACAAAGCTATTCAAGGATGTTAAATCTTCGTAATATTGAAGCCTGACTGGAAAACCCAATGGATAATGGGGACTGTGTTAACCAGTAATTTCTGCTGGAAGGATTTGCAACACATCACAGCAGAGCAAATCATCTGTGTTAGAGTTTTATACAAACTACTCTGGGTGTCTGAGCTTTCAATTAAGTAGACTAGAGGAAGAGGCAGGTTAAGTGCCAATTTCATTAGATTCTTTCATTTTTTGTTTACCTTAACGGTATATATAATTTGTAATTTTTATTTGCAATGGAAACTAAAATAAAAAAACCAACCTTTAGCTACTTCCTTGTGAAAAGCAAATATTGTGTAGCAAGCCCTGCCTTCTTCAATATTTGTAAAGCTTGGTAAGGCAGGGATTCACATGTACGTGCCTAACGCTGCGGATATAATAAACTATGCTTTTTCTGAAACAACGTGTATATATCCTATGAAAGCATGAACAGAAGAGAGGCTTTCTGGGGTAGGTCAGAATCACTAGGAGGACCAATTGCTCCAGAATTTGAGGCAAGTGTTTGTGGCACGATATTGTGCTGTGAGAGATGTCCCATCTAACCCTGCATGAGCCTGATGAGGTATAAGCCTTCCTTAGCTGCATTAAAGGACATCATTGTACCACATGCAAAGAAGCAGCGTTGGTTTCTGCCAGGCTCATCTGGCTATTCTGCTTCTTCAGGCTGAACTTAATGGGCCGTTTGTTCATTTTTTAACTCTGCCTTTCTAGCTCAAGAAATATTATTCACTGTCTGTATAGTGGCACAACGTAAACAGAGGGATGGTGAGTGTCTTGCTTTTTTCCTATCTGACCTCTCCTACAGCATCATGGTTGGGACATTTACTGGGAATTGGTCAATGTGTGCATGAACTGTCTCAGCCCCAAGAAGAAGAAGCCCCAAGAAGAATTTGGGAAGAACACCAAATTCTGCTTTCCTGCTTCCATTAGCCTTTAGGCTATTACCTCAAAGTGCAAATTGCTCTTACTGTCCCATCTGACATATTTGCAAAAGAGTTACTTTGCCATAGAACAGTTGTAAGTGCCACATTTGGAGATGTGTGGCAATTTCAGACGCGCGGTTTGGTACTACTGAGGCAACATTCGTTTGGAGAGTCAATGTCTTTATTAGATCAGCTGATGGAGCTGGAAGAAAACCTGATGCAGTTAAAAATTAAAAAGGTTAGTAGCCTTTCTGCTCATCCTAGGCAGAATTTGTGTAACTCTGGGACCCCAGTTTGCAAATACTCTGTATGCCAACTGTAAACTGCATAAGATGAGCTTAACTGTAGGTACATAAACTTGTCCACGTGAAACAGACAATCTTAAAATCAGAGAGGAAAAATCAGGGGGACAGTGGATACCCTATCCTTTAAGTTTCTTGTGCAAAACCAGATAACACTTTATTTTATACACTTTATTAGGAAGCAATAAAGGAGGGCTAAAACACTACTGATAACAAGCCACATCTGCTGCTTATGCCTTTTTGAGTGCTCCCTCCTTTCACCTCTTGCTCCCCTCCACGCTCCTGTATTGGCATCCGTAATTAGCTGCGGCCTTCAGCAATAACCACCGTCTCCCAAGCCTACTTTCTTCCCAGGGCCTTCAGTAGCAGTATCCACTTAAGGGCCTCAGATTAAGTAATGAAGGAAATTCAAGCACAGAGAAGGGAAGAGAGAGATCGGGAAAAAATTAAAAGGCAAATACTCAACAATGAAAGAATAGTCTGGGTCCAGCATCTCCCTGAGATGGGCTGGGAGCACAGAAGGAGGTTGTTGGGTCAACGATACCCGAGGTAGCGCCGACACGCTTCTCATCCAATAAGCCACAGCCTGTGCTTAATGCCTCGTCTATCATTGCGTAAGAAGTGCTGTTAATTTCCAAGGAGTGAGTAATAAGAGCAGCTCCTACACGTGCGCACGCCCCCACGCAGGCACGATGGAAAGGCAGGAGCATCCCTTTCCCCTAACTGCCCTGGGGTGCTTCTTTTTAAAGAACTGAGCTGTGGGACATGTGGCAGACCTAGCTGCTGCTGCTCATGCCCAGTGGCTTTATAGGATACAACTCTTAAAGGATACGCACAGCTCATGGCCACACATAGGCCTTCTATTAATCCATAGAGAGAAGAGGAAATGAAAGGAAGCGATAAAACACAAAAATGCATACATGGAGCGATGGGCTCTTGCTGCACTAAGATACCTCCATGCAAATCCTGCCTGGCCCAAGCTTTGGGAAGTCCGACAGAGGCTGAGGGAGCTGCTCTGCTTCCACAAATCATCCCCTGCCAAATGCATGGGGAAGGACCTTTGGCAGGGAACGCTTTAGCAGCAGTGGTTGCCGCTTGCGCCTGCAGCTGAGCCCCATCCTGCAGCACATCTGGCACCGCTGGCCTGGGGATGGGAGGCAGCACAGCAGGTCAAAGGCAGGCAGAGCCGCCCTGGGAACCTCTCAGCCTTTGGCAGAGCCACCTGGCACGACTCGCTGGGGTAGGGGGTATCTGTGGCATTAGGGGGCCTTTTCCCCCTACAGGGAAGCTGAACTCACCTGGCTTTTGAGAGCGCACCAGCCTTCAGAGCTGCCAGAATTAAAAATGTATGGGGGTTTTGTGCAATAAGCTTGGCTGCTGCCAAACACTGGTGGGAAAAATCACATGAACTTCTGGTATTTAAGGAAGAACAGTCTCTATACTCCCATTTTAACGGGGGAATGGTCACTTGGTAATTGTGGCAGATAGGCAGAGATCTCAATGGGCACTGTTACAGCACTGGGCTCTGTTACAGCAGCAGAGACTGCGAGTGCAATCGGAAACACCCTCTGCCCCACCTGTGCAGGAAAATCAGTCAGGCTGGGACCTGATCCTCAGACTGCCTTCACTGTTTTGATCCAACATCCCCAAATCAGTGCCATGCAAACAAAAGTGATGACAGTTACAGGAAAGTGGGACCATATTTCCTTTGAGGACTCACTCCTTCCCCTACATTGAAGTATGTCAATTTGATGCTACTATTAAGTCCTGTGACTGGTACATGTCAAAATGTTAGTGCTCACTGTTATCATCGTCGTATTTCTCAGCAGAAGGCTGCTTGTAGAAGTGACAGTGATTCCAGCTTCTTGTATGCGAGACGAACATTCCTGTCTTACTGGTGAGGCTTGCATTTTTCAATCAGAAAAAAAAAATAAATTAGAGGAGACTGTGTATTAGAAAGGCATTAGCAGAGCTTTCCCAGTCAAGACTGACAGAAAAGCCCTGAGAATACAAAGGACAACACAAGGCAAACATCTGTTCAAATAAAGGGAGTTAGAGAACTGCCTTTTGTTGCACTGAAGTAATATTCCACCTATAAAAATTAACCACTTTGTTTCTCCCCACTCTTTATACCCTATTCAGATCTCCTTAGGATTATGTTTACTGGAAAGTTTTTCTTGTGTCATTTCTTTTCATAGCAAGCTAACTTGTGGTTCCATGTAGCTTAATCACATTTTCTTCAGCCTTCTATTGACAATACTAGCCTGGGACAAATAAAAAGCCATCATTCAAAGGAATAACGTACCTCCTTAACACACGCTGACGTAGGAAAGCAGGCTGGGGCTCAGATAATCCTAAACCTGCTCCATTAAGAGATGACATTTTTAACAATAGATCTGTCGGACCCCACTGGAAATAAAGGGCCCTCATCACGGCGGGAATTAGCGCGCGCGACAGGTGATTATGTTCTGGAAATGTTCCAGTGCCAGCTGTGTTGCCGCACGTTATTTGTAACCTCTGTAATTGCGGCTTTTCAAAACCATTTTTATTTGGAAAGCCAGTATAGAAGGAAAAAAAAAAAACCCTACCACCATTTGTTCAGGGAAGGAAAAAATCAGCATATCAAAGCCTGAACAGTAGTGCCCTGTTTTTTGAATTGCTGGCTTAGACTCCCTTATTCTAACAAAACCCCAAACCCTAATGTAATCACTGTTACATGTTTCCCCCTTTCCTCCTAGTCCACTTACAGTTCCTGCTTACAAAAGCAGGGACCAGCAAGCATCTGCTTAATGCCTGTGAAGGCAATTCCCTCTGAAATATCAAAACGGTTGAAAAGCTGAGTCTGCTCATGAGGGTCGCTTGAGCAGTAAGTAGGCAGTCTTCTGCGTGTCTCGGGGATTGAACCAAGCAGGAGACAGAGAAACGAGCCATCTGCAGTTGCTCCCAAATGAGCTTCATGTGTATTTTCAATAGCACACGCTTTTACACACATTGGCACCATCAGGCTGTGCCCAGAATGAGCCTGAGGAACTGCTTGAGCCCACTACCACCAGCTCTGGTCCCTGCTGCTCCTCTGGTGAGGTCACTGCTTTTGTCACATGTAGTCACCGGTCGATGAAAACCACCCATGGGAGAGAGGACATTAATTTCCTTTGCTGTGTACAGAGCAGAGCAAAACTTTTGGTTGCTACACGAATAATAATTCCTTCACACTCTTCATCTTGCTTGCATGGCACTGTAGGAAAATTCTAGCTCTCGGATTCCTTTCCTTAGATCGCATCTGAATATAGATTTAGAAATTGGTGGGAGAGGGTTACTCTGCCCCCCAAAATTACAAAAGTTGCCTGCCCGTTATGCAAGTGATGGATTACTAAGGCAGTAATGTGGGTAGTTATATTCCTGGTGGAATAGATAATCTAGGCGTGAATCACCTTTTCTCCATTGCTGTATATTCAGAGAAAGCACTTTTATATCTGACATCCGTGATTTCTGAAACCACCAGAGGAAAAAAAGTATATAAAAAGAAGTCACATGAGAAAGGAAGGAAGTTTTAAGAGCTTTCCTAGGATTTTTAGTTGCCAGGGTAACCATTTTACTCAGTAATCAATATGTTTGGCATGTTTCTATTGCTTTGTGACTACTCCCACAGACAACATTGAAAGGTGTTTGGGGAAAACACTGGAAGCGAAGGCAACTACAAACTTTGAAAAAAACAGCTTCAAATATGAGAAAAGGAAATAACTTATCCCCCAAATAGTCTAAGGCTGTATCAGATTTTCTTGAGAAGTAGTGGAGCAATTTTTTTTAATAGGTTTGCAGGATTTGAGAGGATCCTTTGGAGTATATGAGTTTCAATACGACGCCTGCCAAGCTGAATGAAAACTAAAATTTAGTTCTTTCCCAGGTTAAATGTATTGCATTGTGTCAATTATTTTGTGGCAATCAGTGAAGCACTACCTTTTAAGTAAGCAACTCCTAAGTTAAAAAAAAACACATAGCAAGCCCACCACCAAGCTAGTTTAGCGAAATATCTGAGCGATGTTGCCCATTTAAATTTATTTTCAATAAGACATTGCAAATATTGGGCACTGATCCAATGTGCATTATTAAGAAATTTAGGAATATCCCTACGTAATACTTCTGCAGCGTTTTCTATCCAAGCCTTTCAGAGTGTTTTTATAAATACAGGTAAGTATTATTCTTATTCTGAAGACGGACATATACTGGCAAAAAGCGGTAAAACTATTTCCTCAAAGCTTTCACAGCAAAGCAGGACCTGACCTGTTGCTGCAACTATGACTTATTCCTTTGTAGACATTTCCATTGTTGGCATGTCTGCAGTCACATGGAACAGAAGCTTATGACCCAACCCCTCTTACTCATCTCCTCCTGTCCCGTTTCCTTTCTTTCTTGGGCTGCTGCATCACAAGGACCACATCAGACATCTGTGATGAAGCCAACCGAGGTTAGAGAGCCTGCATGACCTAAAGCCCTGCATTTCAGAAGGAAAACAGCAAGGGAGCTTTAATACACTCGTCGTTTTTCAGACCCTCGTCCTACCCCCACGTTCTGAACAGCTCTTATACCCACGAGACATCAAAATGTTAGAAGAACTGTTTATTCAGTTCAGCCTATTTTTTTCCTGCAGCCTTTTTCAAACAGAGAATCTTCAGAAACTTCACAGCTCGATAAAATTAGAAACTGCTTTAAAGAACTCGCTGCAGAGATGGCGAGATTGCAAGCGAGAAGACATAAGGAGATATGCCAGAACAGAAAAGGAAGATGATTTTATTAAAATTAATGTCTGTACAGATGGTCATTTCCCACAGTCACAGGGCAAAGAGAAAGGGGAAAAATGCAAAAATATTGACTGTTAATAAACAGAAAGGGGAAAAGTACAAAAATACTGACTATTGATAAACAGAGTGGGCTATTAATTTTATCCATTGGCATTTACGTAGTTCATAAGACACACCTCCATTTGTTTCTGGATGGTATTGCACAGATTTGCGATGTCAGGAGACACCCCCTGTGAAAATTTCTCTGTACAATTAGTTCTCACTGCAACGCTCCAAATTTTTCCCTGCAAAATAACCAGAGGCCTTGGTGGTGAATTTAGTGCTCCTGAAAGGTGACCGAGGCCTCTGTCATTGATCATGCCCCTTGTCATCAGTGGTGTGGCTATTCCCCTCCTGGGAAGTGCTGCAAGGCAGCTCGGGGATACCCACGTCAGGTGTTTGCTCCAACTGTGGCGCTTGTCTTCCTGCTTCTTACTTTACGTGTAAGTAATAACTACTATTGTTTTTGTTTTCTATTATAATTAATGACTCCTTTTGTGGACATACTACTTGGGACAAGAGCTTGAGTACCATTGCCTGAGGAAAAATAGGCCCGTGGAGCGCCAGGCTGTCATGCCAGCATCTGTCCTTTGTGATAAAGAGAAGGGAAACATTATGTTTGCAAATAAAACTGTAAAGGCTTCCCATCTCTGCTCAGCAAAAAGGACAGACAGCATGTTCGCTGTGAAGCCACGGGTGATGGTCTCAGTCAGCTGCCTCCAGGCAGGCCCACGCCGCAGTTCCTGGAGCCATCCTGCACCCAGTGTGCACCCGGCTATGTGAAGTGATGGGTAATAATGGGGCTTTTACATGGTCTGCTGCAAAATAACCCGCTCGGGAATGCATCGAGACGTTTGGCCATTCATCTGTGCCGACCCCTTTGCAGTGACAGCCAGAGCACCAGCAGGACAGAGCTGGTCTCAGAGCTGGGTCAGGTACATTCAGGGTTTTTACAGACACTGGCAGTGTTAGCATTCAAGCCTTTATCAAAGTATTTCTTTTTTGCTCCTTAGGGCTGCAACTTCTAATGACATAAGATTCCCGAGAAGCTCGTCTTGCATAAAGAAATGAAGGGAAGCCCACTTTCTTATCCTCACACTTGCAAACACAAAAATCCCCAGCCCTTTCCTTTCCCTCCTTAATTTTTTTTTCCCAACCGCATGATCAAACTCCTTTTTTGCTTTTTCGGGTTGACAACACTGTATTAAAGTCTGTTCTACCAGCAGGAAGGAGCTGGCAACATGGTGGTACCGATTTTTTCAGGTCAAACCCCTCTTGGCCGCTCTTACAGGGAAGACGCGAATGGGGACAGGGTACGTCTTTCCCTCAGAGACCCTCCTGATATCTGATTTCTCTCCTGTGCCACATGCTTGTCTATAGTACGTATTAATTATTGAAAAATACATATTAAACCAGAGTTAGGGTTGTGAATATATACCAGTGTGTTAAGGTAATAAAAACTTATGGGTATATTATAATAAATATCCCATAAAGAAACATGACAATCCCAGTGACTTGAGATGAAGTATAAAAGAAATGAAATTTGGCTAGAGATAGGGAAAATGTCTCCGTATAACCTTTACGAGTCTCTCTGGTGAGATCCTGAGAATTAAAAAAAGAAAAAAAATAGCAGTTTAAACTAAAATAGCTTCTTCATAAGCAAGCAGTCATTGCTTTATGTTCCTGTATCATAGAAGTACGGTATAGCTAAAGCATACTAGCTGGTGGTGGGCTAAACTTAATTGGTACTGCTGATTGCAAAGCCTGGGTCAGCTCTGTCTTGGTTTACAGTGCTCCTCAGAGCCAGGTTCCAACACTCTGGAAGATCCAGTGAAGACATAAACATGACTTTTCTTTGGATGAAGCTTTCCCAGACTCGTTGAGAGTTCGCTCTTCTTGCTCTGTTCTCTGAGAAGAAATTTCATTGTTCACACTTGACAGCGTTCTGTTGTATGCAGATGTTTCTTAATTGGTTTCAGTTTCAACGACACCCATAAGAGACCTACAAAATGAAAAATAAAATGAAATTTGATTAAATATTATGGAAAAAGAGCTAAGCATGAAACTGAGAGATTTCGTGAGTAACGCAAGGAAAAAATAAATAAGTCACAGTGGGATGTAAGGCGGCTAGATTATTATGGTGCACTTTCATTTCCATATTGCACTTAAATTCAGCAGTACTGTGATATGCTGACTGTACAGCCGAGATAATAACAATATCAAACTCAATCAGACTTCATGGGTTCCAACCTTAACAAAGGCAGCCTGCAACTGTGAGATGATCTAGTTATCCACGCAACTGCAAAGCAACCTGGAAGTACGCAAAAGGTGCATAAATGTCACCAAACACCTGTGGTGATTGCTATTCAGTTGGAATTACAGCCCGGGTGGGACGCTAGCATCATGCAGAAGAACCGCATGCAGGAAAAAAGGAGGCGACTAAATCAAAATAACTCGCTTTTGTGTACGTGTTTATATACACATGCATGTGTGCCTGAAGTAATGCGGAGCGTGTTTGCCTGGATGAGGAGGAATGAGCCGATGCCAATCTGGTTTTGACTTTGTGTTCAGGTAGCAGGTAGCTGTCAGCTCAGCTCTAGCTAAGCTCAGAAACCAGCTCAGTTGTAACCACAGTTTAGCGTCCCAACTGATTTTGTGTTAATCCCCCTCTTGTGTGTTGATTGCCATCTATTCTCACTACTGGTTTTCATGTTTATATCCACTCTTTATTATTCCACGTTACATTGCTCTCATTTATTAATAAGATTTGTCAAGATTACTGTCTTCACAAGACGAGCACTACACTTCCATCACCACTCTCTGGCAGTGCTATTCCTCTGGTTCTGCCCCATTGCCACCCACAACGTGTATTGGGGTATAATTTTACTTGCTCTCCAATTACTTTTGTTCTCAGCATGAAGCATCCAATGGACTCCCTTATTTATGTGATACATTATATTACACGTATTGTTCTTTATTATATCATACCATATGATGTAGTGGCTTGCAGGAAAAGGGGACTCGTCTTGATTATCCTTCTGATACTGAGTTTCTGTGTTGGTTTAACTTCCTAGATCAACTGAAATGTGTCAAGCGGGTGATGGGTTGTACTTATGTGTTCACTATTTATGCTGTAGGTACTAAATATTTTGCTACAAGATGAGTCTGGGCTGCTGCACTTGA
The DNA here is from genome assembly GCF_963924245.1 of Chroicocephalus ridibundus. Lineage (NCBI taxonomy): Eukaryota > Metazoa > Chordata > Aves > Charadriiformes > Laridae > Chroicocephalus > Chroicocephalus ridibundus. Next base: position 128,111,649 of record NC_086285.1, on the reverse strand, counting down.
GGCAGGCAGAGCCCTGGAGGGAGAGGGAGGAGGCATCAGGGGAGGGTGGTTGTGGAGCCCAAGCCGGGCAGCTCAGGGACAGATGCTGCAGCAGGGAGCCTGCCATGGCAGAGGGGCTGGAGCCTCCTGAGTAGGGCAGGGAGGGTAGAGATGCAGGCAGACCTCAAAGGTGATGGAAAGAAAAAGGTCCTCCCAGGGAGAGACACTGTGCAAAATTTCTTGCAGTTAGGAGGCCACTAAAAGTTGCTGGCCTGTGAGCAAGACTGAAGGAAAGGACCTACCCTGAAGAACAGGGGGCTGGGGGTGTAGGGAGGAAAAGATTTGTTTACAAGACGTTTTGGTTTTAATCTGTTTCAGATGCAGTTGATTCGGGTTTCCTTGGCTGAACAGTGACTTTACTCTAGTTTGTCTTTTCGTGAAACAGAGCTGGAGAGACTGAAACCGTTTTCACGTGCTCACCGGCAGGAAAAGGTGTAAGCTGATCTACCTCGAAGCTCTGCCTCATGTTAGGTCCTGTCACATTAGTTTGTTCCCCTTTTCATACCTAATTCAAAGCCCCTCTATTATGCTCTGCTTGAACAAAGCAGATGAAATCCAACCCAGCTTTCAGCACAAAAAGGCTGCAGAAACCAACATCATCAGTCCTGGCACTGCTTTTCTCCTTTCTTGGTGGTTTGTGCACACATCTAAGTACTTAAATCACTCTCAGCTCCCTGCTGAGGGCCTTCAGAGAGAAAGTCACTGCAAGAAATCAGTCTCCCTTTGGTCGTGTTATTTATTCTGATGTAGATACAGATGAGGATTCTCTAGATATCCAGACTGTCTCGTGCGATTAAGTGCCATATAGTGCTGGGGATGTCATCCACGCAGTTTACTTTACTTCAGTCTTAATCCGAGCCATTCACTGATCAGTAAACTACATTTTCTTTAGCCCAGAGGTAGCTGCCAGCTCATATGCTACAGCTAACGGCTGATTTCTCTTCTTTCTCTTCATATAAAAGCCCCGAACTTGTTTCTTTTCTATAACTCATATAGTTTAAATTATTTTTTCTCCCTTCTTGCCCTTGCCTGAGATCAGCTTCAGTCTGGTTAGCAAAATCCATACTGATCCTTCAAGATTTTCAGTGACAAGTGCTAGTACTATAGATGCAGTCTGTTCTCTTGGACATTTTAATAATCCCTATCTGTACTAGTAGTTGCACTTTTTGTAGTATCTCTCCCACCTTCTCATCACGTGTAAATGCCAGTGCTGCTTCAGGAATTCGGCTGTCTTCTTTTTCCCGCTCTTCCCTTGATTTGATTTTCTGATCCATCTAAGCCTAATCCAGACTCTTCCTCTCTGTGCTTACAGCCATTGCCTTTAGCCAGCTGTGGGCTGGTCTTCAGAACTCTGATGGAAGCTACGTTTTAGGTCAGGACAGTTCTTTGTATGCCTTCAAAGGTGAGGTTATTAGAGCCATCAATGAAAATACAGGGTAAATATAAAGTATGACTCTCTCTCTCGTGCTAGATACAGTATTACTGTTTGCTGCTGTCTGCTCTGCCCTCAGCCAGTTCCATGCACCTTTTCACCTTCTGTCCTGCAAGCTTCATTCTGTTCAGGTGGCACGTCACATCGACGTGCTAATGAGCTTGCGGCTCAAACAATGCCACATATGTCACTAATATAAATGCTAAGCACACGCGTTTGCATGCAAAGTATGCTTTGAAAAATGGGCTGATTGTCGTGAAGAGAATCAGGACTGTGCAGATGGCCGCTCCATCCCCATCCCGCTCTCGGCGAGGTGACCCCTGCTCTGCTGTGACACGAGAGCCCATTATCCCGGCTAACAATGCTGATACAGCCAAAGTCCTTTCATGCATATGTAGCATCACAGATTTTTTTTTCTCTAAGTCTATCAATATCCTTGGTTCCTCGATTTCAGAGGTCACTCTGGCTTGGATAACAGGATTTTTATTTACAGAATACGAACGAAATTTGGTGAATGCTTACACAGCTTTGTAATCTAGTTGGGTTTAATGTATTTTCTGTGTGTTGTTTCAGAGACTGCCAAGATACAGGGCTTGGAATGAGACTCCTGCATGTTCGCAGGTCACAGCACATTTGAGATCACACAGTCTTTTCTCATTAATGCCACTGTGCATTTCCAAGACATGCCAGCGTATAATTCCTTCTCCAGCATAGCTGGAAAGGAAGAGGGTTTGGAGCATCTAATCAAATTCTCAAGTAAGAAATGTGGACTTTTTTTGATTTCCAAGTTTTCCATCCCATTCTCCTGAAGCTTTTTCACCTGCAGCATCCTTGCCTTTCTGGCTCACGTGCTGCCCTCCAGCCACAGGTGTGTAATATCACCAAAGTACAAGCTCTCTCTCTTTAAGCCCTTCTGACTTAAGTATTGTGGTTACCTATCACCAGTCAGATGTTTCTTTTTCCTCAAGCTTTTATATTATTTAAGCCTTCCTTTCCATCGCTTTCCAGTTTTTCCACATAATTCTCATCTCCTGGATCCGTGAGGATGCTGAGTCTGCCTTCTCTCACTTGCTACATATCTTACTTGAGACAGTATCTCAACTTCCTCTGCCAACATCCGTTTTTCTTCTCATCTTGACAAATTTACACTGTCAGGGTCTGATCCCCCATTTTCTTCAAGGTCCCGTGGCTCCAGTCAGAGCTGGAAACAAGCGAGATGCACCTTCTGCCTCTGGTGTTGCCGCCTTTCTCCAATCAATAGTAGGACCCAGAAAAATCCCTTGCACATGAGCTTCTCAGAGCTGCCCTGCCCTCCTCTAGCCTTCTGGTACCTTATCGTCTTGTAAACTTTGTTATTCGCACTCTTTAGCCCCCTGCGTTATATTTCCTCTCCTCCTGTCTGCAGCGTGAACAGAAAAATCTTCTGCACTTTCTTTGCCATTTAGTACATGAGCGCCTGTCCCCATACATTCCCATTGGATATTTCAGCTGCAAAGACTAGGCTAGATCTGGCCATAGTTTGGGAGAGGGCTTGACATCAGCACCGCTCCTCCTGTTATGTGGAGTGGGGCAGATGCTGCTCCAGGGGACATTAATACTTCATACCGCTGGTGAACCTGCGGTGGCGAAGACCCACCTCGCTGCTCACAGACGTGCCAGATGTACCTTTCTCTGCACGGCCTGTGCTGGTGGCCACAGGGAAAGAATCAGGAAAGCATGCGCAATTTAATTTAAATTTTGTGCATATGCCCTATAATAATGAGATTGCAGGTACAGGCATTCTAACCGTTATGTTATATGAAAATTATATTTCCATATTTTCCCAGATGAAACATCCTTCGGATTCCATCTCTTTTTTTTCCCCCAGAAAGGTCTGGAGGAGAATCATTTTTATAATCTACTTTCAATTACTACAATTGCACAACCATAAAAACCCCACTAAGATAAAAAAACTCTGGAAACTATTACAGAGCCTCAGAAATGAACTCTTAAATTGCTGTGTTACATTCATTACCTAGCTCAGTAGGCCCTCAATGGTTTATTATCATTTTAAACTCAATAAAGAGTGCAACCCTTAAAGGGCAGAAAAATCTCCATACCATTATTTTATTTATCAAGTTAATGTAAAATCATTTCCTAATGAATACACTTTACGTTTTCAGAATTTTTCTGTTTTTAAAGCAATTTTCTGAGAAAATAACTGACGGTGAAACTGAAAATCTCTACTTTTTGACAGTTTAGGTTTGTACGATTATTGTTTGGTTGTTCCCTTCTCTAGTGAGATACTGACCCATAGAAATACTACAGTCACAAGCACTGTATTAATTTAATTAATTTAATTTAGGTGTTCCTGTTAGCATTTTTGTATACGCTGTTTTTAAAGCGATTATTGGAAAGATGATGTTTGGTTTGCTGAACGTTCACTACAAAACCAGTTTAAATTGTCCCTCCACAATTAAATCTTTTTCTTTTAATAGAATATTTCATTGAATTTGAATTGAAAATTTATTTTGCTGAGGAACAAAGAAAGAGCTCATTTTGGTTTTATTTAAATTGATTTTTCCCAACCCAAGCTCAGTTCAGTTCTGTACCGATGAAACAATCCTTTACGGTTTTACTTACAAGCGAAACTCCAGTGCTGCTAGAGAAAACTTGTGAGAGCACGTTCTGATATCAATAGGACAGATGCAATCCAGGGAGCCTCATGGACACAGTGCATTTTCATGTATTGGGCACATGTATAAACAGAATACCAAACAAAATACAAATACCCAAACACCTCAGTGACAATCTCACTGATAAGAGTAAGGAACAGTTTAGTCCTGTAACAGCGCTGTAAAAGTTTCCTACCAAGTTTCTGAATCAAATTAATTTGATACCAGCTGAGATCACTGTTTTGTGAGAAGTATTACTCAGTCTGTGGAAAATGGGTTGGTCAGATCGTTAGTGGAGAACACACATATATAGATGGGGAAAATTCACATTTTTGGGCAGGTTCAGCAAGGAGTCCTGGGCTGACTGTATGGACGGAGCCATCTCCTCTTCCACTGGTAGGACCTCCAGCTTTCCACCAGGACCCACCCTGACTTGGGAGGAAGGGCATGACAGACAAAGAACCCTTCCGCCAAAAGAATAGATTCGCCATAGAAAGAATTTCAGTAGATAGTATTCTATAAATACATCAAAAAATTTTGTGGGTCGATAGCTAAAAATCTCCTTTGAAAAAAGAACTAGGAAGGACAAATGTGCCAAATAACATACTTGCTCTGCTTTTGTCCATACCCAGTGCTGTGCGACTGGCAATCCCTCTCTTCAGGGAAATCTCCACTGTTCAGTCAGAAGCTTTTAATCCTTAGACACTCACCACGGTGTAAATGACTGTAATCTGGTTTTTGCTAGGAAAGCTAGTGAAAACCATCATCCCAAAGCCTCAGACGCTCTGCAAGCCTGTGTGCTTACGTGTACGTGATTCTGTGGAGACCTACACGATGCTGGCAGTATGGAGACAGGGATGAGCGAGATCACAGGAGCCTTGCCCCCGCATGCAGGATTGCTGACGAGGACAGAATTGGCACCTGCAAAATAACCATGGTGGTTTCACTGTTATCCTGTGCTGTGCGCTGTGTTTTACCCCCTTGTATCTCTGAAGTCTGTGGCCAGTCTTGGTACTGTAGGTCGAGAAAGACTGCCAACGTGGGTCTAGAGCCTCATGGCAGCCCTTTGGAGCTGCTGTAGTACTAACAAATGGCATTGAGCCTCTGAGAGGCGCATACTATGCTTTTGGCGGTGTACAGTATAGAGACTCGGAGGGAGAGTGCAGAACCCTCCTGGAGATGGTTTTCCAAAGGCAGATGCACAATAACAGACAAGAAACTTTGTTCAGTCAATCCGCACAAATGCAAAATCTCATTGCTTGCTACCTGCGAGTAGATTTGAAAGCCTACAGGACCATCAGACGCTTTGCCTATACAGTGAGTGGTTTGCCATGAAAAAAATCCCAAACAACAAATCTTCTTTGTACTGGAAGCTTTCTCTTCTTGTCTGTAAAAAGGGCTACTGAGAGAGTACATAGGCGGCTGGGGAAGAAGAAGTTGAGAGTGCTTTTAAAGCAAAAATGAAGAAATAGCTAGGAAAATTTGCAGAGAAAAATAAGAGCTGCACTCTTCCCTCTGCAGGTTAGAAGAGCGTAAGGAGAAAATGCCCAGTGAAGGATGATTACCCCAGAACAGCTGACTTTACGAAGTGAATTGCTAGGGACTCACTACCCAGTCATGCTAATGTTCTGAGAACATTAGCCATTACAATTTCATGTTTAACGTATTTCATACTGGAGGAACCTCACCCTGCTGTCTTTTTATCCGCAGGTAGGATAAATCCCTGGGTTAATATTACATCCCAGATGTCCTCCTCTGGCCCACGAGGAGGGCACTAAGGTGGTATCTTGAATCATAGCTTCACTGCATTGCTCATCTTATGCTAAGCAGCTTTCCCCATGGTTTCCTGTAGGGCTCAGGAGGTTGGTCTGTCTGCCTGCGAGCCTCACCAGGCTGGGTTTTCCTGGGGCAAACTCTAAAGCTTTGTCCAATCTAGCTTGGAAACGCGAAAAGTGATTTAGCATAAAGAAATTGCATGAAGTGCATCCTATGGCGGGATGTCATCCCATGGCAGACATGTTAGCTTCATGGGAGTTTCTTAGCTGGGTCTCACAGCAAGCTGTGCCCACCCTGACGGCGCTGCTGGAGGTAAGCCACCCCCGTGCAGCAATAAGACAGGCATCAGGGGAAGCAAAATCTTCCCATCCCATGCTGGGAAGTGGCTCCCTTAGTTGTGGGAAGCAAGTTTAAAATCTTAAAAAATGTTTCCTGTTTTGGAATTAATTTTAGGTCTTGGGCCTCGAAGCTGGAGGTGATATGCTTGGTGTCTCCCTCAGGCTAGGGAGATACTGGAGGTAAGAGGCAGGAGATCTTCCAGTGCACCGGTGTTTCCTGCATGGGGAGGGTCTTTTTATTTGTTTCTTTGTAGAGAAAGGATTTAAACAGAAGAGAACGTGATCAGTCACTGCAGGTGTGTTTTGGTTTTATGTGTTTGCTATGTTAGGTGCACCAAACAAAGATGATAAAATAAACCTTTTCCTTAAAGGAAGATTTATTTATAAGGTAGGATGCCTGCACTCTTCCTGTCTTGCTGCATACGTCTTGGCCTTACCCCAGCTCTGACGTCTCTTTGTAATGCAATTATCAGAGAAGAAATAAAGTTATCAATGATTGGTAGTAAAGTTACACAGATCCAGATATCTGAGGAAGGTTTGGGGATGTTTCTGCTTTACTCTAGCCCTTATTATTGAATCAGGCTATTCTTTACCCTTTGCAGCTTCATTCTCAACAGCTGAGAAGTGTTGAGTTTTGCAGACCATGGATTCAAAGTCACCACCAAGCAGTAGGGAAGCTGAATGGTTTTAGGATATCTTTACGGCATATAAGGCAAACAGCATGGTTTTCTTTCAAACGAAAAATGTCAAATGAAAAGGTTAGCTCAACACTAGTAAAACCGATACTATTATGGCCTGCGTATGCGTATAGGATGCATCGCATGCATCTCGTGTTCCTCAGATCTTAGCAGCTAAATTGAGAAGTGGAAAGAGAAGAAAGACAGAGCAGTCATCCCTGGGGTGCTGTGACACCGTTCCAGTGGCCTCTTGGAAGGATACTTGATGTTTCAGCTCACGCTGGGGACAGCTATCGCTGGTTACACTTCTTTGGACGGGGTGTATCTAATTTTCCTGCACATGTGCAATTTCTTTCTTCAGCTCTAAAAGTTTTCAAAGGGGAGGTCACGACTGCTGCCACAGCAATCATAGACTTCAAAATGTCAGAGAGCTCAAATGCCCCGTGGAATGCAATCAAGTTTCCATGGACCAGGTGCATAACTGAATAAAGAAGATACTGTAATAATTAGAAGAGTCTCGTGATTATAATCACAGGACGCAAGCAGATAAGAGATGAGTGTGTGCTGGGATGTGATGTAAAATGAAGAACATCTGCTTACTGGCCATGGAAAGTCTTATACTCCTGGATGGAACCTCTGCTTGTTCACAGATTGAAGTTAAAAAAGAGGGGAAAAGTGAGATGAGTGCGTGCTTTGATACAAGATAGAAAAGAAAGGAATTGTGTATAGAAAGAAAAACTTGGCCATTTTCATATAAATTTGCCTCTGGAAGGAAGAGATGTGTAGTGGATAGTTAGTGTTATGTTTTAATACATGTTTACCCCAGTGAAAAGTTCAGTGGGTTCCAAAAGTCAGAGCTGGTAAGACAAATAATATGTGATATGCAAAGAGTTTCACAGGGTTTTCAAAGGAGGAGCAGCATGGCTGGCCAACGTTAACAGGCGAGTGTCTTAGAAGAGACTTATAGAATGGAGAATACATGCAAGTGTGTGCACATACGTGTGTGTGTGTGTAAGAAGGCTGGGACAGGCTGTTATCCTGAGCCTTGACTCTAGCCCCTGGTGGTGCCGTAGGCTGAGAGCTGTCTCCACATAGCTGGGGAAAGCAGCATGGGCTCCCCCGCTCACATGGGATTTGGCACCTTGTTATCCTTTCCGCAGAGGATAATGGAAGCACGGTCTCCCAGGAACAGCAGGCTTTACAGGGTGACTTCCAAGGGGAGAGGGCATTCAGCTGTCCTGCGGTACGCCTTCCTTCAGACTGCTAAGGGTTACAATTTAAGAAGAGCTCCTGTTTTACCTCTGTGCAGGATCTGTGTATTTCTGCAGGCCGTGTGTTCAGAATGGAGATGCAATACGGAGGGCAATAAACAGTTTTCCAAGGCTCGGTGATGATGCTGAAAGCTGATCTTTTCCCCCTCTGGTGGTATCACCAATTCCTTTTCATTCCTATATTTCTTCACCTGTCACTTTCCCTCATCTCGGAGGTTGCGCCTTGGTGTGTCTGGCAAATTAAACTGAAAGGCTTTTTTCAAGCGTTAATGAGGTGAGCTGCTTTTCCTGCTATGAACGCTTGGTGTGTTTCTATATAAGAACCTTGAACGGCTTCAGCACTTTTACTAAGCTGCACAGTGTTATTGATTTCTCCAGCTTCTGCTGTGAGGGTTTTGTGGCAAAAAGCAGTGACTCAGCTGGTGTGCTCAGTGGAGCTGTTTTACATGCTCAGGCTGTGCTGCTGTTGCTGCTGAGTGGCTAAAAAAAATAACAAAACCATGAAAGGCAAGCCTTTTAAATTGTTTGAAGTAAAGTGCAGGCAGCAGCAAGGTTTTCTGGCAACTTGGCAGAGATTATTGCAAATGCACTTAATGGCAGGCGTGATTCTGGGGGACAACCCTCTGTGCTTCTGCAGCCAGGTAAGGAGAGGCAGAGATCAGATCCCTCTCGGTCAGAACACGGTACACTGAAGAACGATCTCACGCCGCAAACTGGGGAGATTTGGAAGGGGAGGTGCCTGGAAACACTGTCCCATCTGCTGAAACAGTGCAATGACTAGCAGGACAGGCTCGCGCCGCTGATCTCAGCTCTCTACCTGCGTCTCTTTCCTGCCCGCCTGGCTACGACAGTGATTTACTGAGGCTGACCACCATTCTTAATGCTGTCCCGCAGGAAACCTGCAGATATGAAATGCTCGACAGCACAATCCAGAACAAAGCTCAGATCTCTCTGAAGCTCTTGCAGAGAGGAAATTCACTAAGGGTGCAACCTGAGGAAGGGGGGGGGGTGGAAATTACAGCTGTCCTGGGAGAAGTGGGGATTGTTTATCCTTTTCTGAAAGATAAATAAGCTGTTCCTGCCTGTGATCCCACTTATCTGTAGAGCAGGAATCCTAGAAGCTTTCAGATCACCACAGATTCATAGAAGTGAAGGTCAGAAGGCACCATTTGGAGGTCTCTAGTTCAACTTCCTGCTAAAAGCGTATTTATCACCAACATTGCAGGAAGTTCTTTATGGCTTGGTCCAATATTTTTAAATACTGAAAACCTCTGAGGACAGAGATTCTACTACCTCGCTGGACAACATACTTTGGTCCTGCACTATCACCACAGTAAAGATGGGATTTTTTTTCTGAGGTCCATCCTGAACCTCCCAAGTCAGAGTTTGTGGCAATTGCACCTTGTCATATGGTCTGCCACTACCATGAATTTGACTCTATCATCTTTGTAACTGTCTTCTGAGTAGTTGTAGGCTGCTATTAGATTTCCCCCTAGCCTCTTCTTCATCAGACTAACCAAGCCCAACCTTTCCTTACAAGACGCATCCTCTAGGCCTCTGACTCTCCTGATAATCTTCCCCTGGATCACTTCCAGTTGCTCCACGAACAAACAACTTGGAAAGCCTGAGAGCCCCACCAGTGGAGCAAGATCAGGACTTGTGTGTGTCCCTGGACATGGAGCTGAAGCACTTAGGGTACTCAGGCTCCCCACCGCAGCACTAGGGGAGTACACCATGACACCACAGCTGTCATCTCCAAATGTTTGTCTGGGATTCAGGTGTCTGTAGCAGGTAGCCAGATGTGTCAATGGACATTGAGGCAGTTACACACAGGAGACACCCAGGGTGCACTGAAACAAAACAATTTTTTTCACCAAGCTTTTATTTTTTGGCACCTTGATGTTCCTCCACCCCAGTAAAACCTCGGAAATCATATGGGTTACTTCAGGGGAAGGGTGCTGGCTGGAGAAAGGACTACTTTTGAAGAGCTTAACCGATGCACGCGCTCTGAATTGCTCAATAGCACTGCCTTGCAAAGCAGGAGTGGAAAAAAACAGAGAACAGAGTGACCTGAATTCAAAAAGCCTGACAACAAGCCCAGTTGTTGAAAGACTACAACACAGAAAGCTCACAGTGGGATCTCTGAAGCAAGGAGACCTAGGATCTTGGGAAAGGAGCATGGACATTCTGACTCATTGTCCACAGCAATCTGTCAGGTATTGCTAGGCCCATTGTATGTTGGTGAGACCTTGAGCTGCCAAATGTTATGAAAAACATTTCCAGTTGTATTTAACAGTTTTGTAACAGCAAGAAAACTCTCTCACCCTTCTCAGTCCTAAGAGAGCTGCTGTGGGGACACAGCAGAGCTGCACTTTTCCAAGGTCTGTACTCTCCCTGGATTTATGCATTCAATGACCTTGGCAGAGGTACAGAAGAAACCCTTTACCATAGCAATGGACTGTTTTTCATTTCTTTCAAGATTAGACACAAACATACTTTCTCTCATCAGATACACAGGTTTTGAAATTACATTTCTTTCCTCCCTCTTCAATAAAAGGATTTTCAAGTGCAGAGAAAAACCATATACTCCAGCTGTTTGGTTTCTGCTGCCCTCCTACAGCATCCCAAGACAGCAGATAAAAAGCTGCTGTTTTGAATCCTCTTTTCTGAGTCCAGTATTCAAATTGCAATTGAAGTTACTATCTACGTTGGCAATTTTAGCTCTCTGGTGATTGAAACCAATTCTTCTCAGCTAGACATGTACGGATGCGGTGCGTTTTCCTTCATCTGAGACTATGCAGGAATGGTATTGAGACACAGATGACGTGAGTTTGGAGGATTCCCAACTTAAACAGAGGATGTGCTGTACTGGATCGAACAGGTTTCCTATCCCACCCCTCTGCCCTCCAAACTGTTACTGCGTTTGGTAACGACTTATTCATGTGTCTGAGGGAAACGACAAAACCTCCCTATAACCGATGCTTCATGCCAACAGCGCAATACTGGAGGTGGAGAGAAGGCAGGTTCCTTCTGACCTTGAAAAAGGACAACTTAAGCAATGAAATTGCCATTACGCAGGCCAACAGATGCTGCAGTCGATTTTAAAAATCCATCCCTTATGGAAAAAAAGATGCTAATACTGCATGTGAAGGCTATGGTACTCTCAAGAAACATCAGACGGTATGTTGGACTAGATGATCTCCAGAGGTCCCTTCCAACCCCATGATTCTATGATTCTATGATTCTATGATTCTATGATAATCCACCAGATTGTGTTTAATTAAATGTCAGGACATTTACATCTTGTGGAAGCTTGTGCTATAAAATGCAGATCTTTTTCAAAGTTGCTTGACCACCATTCTAGCCCAATGCCTCCACACTTTTCTGACTAGAATTATTCCTTCTTGCTGGCAACCTGCCTGAGGGATGTACCCTTGTGAGCAAAATGAGAGCCGTCTCCAGGTACAATGCGTCCTTTCCTTAGTGACTTCCACCATGGAGCTACTCACTCTAAAAAATCCTTGCAGGATCAGCCTGCAGTTGTCCAGAAAGAGAGTCAACTGCCCACATTTTCAAAGGAACAGTCATGTGTCTCTTATCATGATATTAGTGAAAGTAAACGGATTACAAAACCTCTCTTCATCTTACACAGGTTATTATGGTGAATGGCCACATAAATGTATTGTAGATAACTGTGTTCATTCAACCCCTCAGCCCCATCACTTCTCTTTTTAGTCTGTGGAAGCACTACTAGTTACAATGCTAGCGATGGAAATGCCTGATGAAGCCTTTGGATTAGAAAATAGGTGGCTTCGCCAAGTCATCTGGTCTGTATTCACTGCCTGGAAAATTACTTAATTCTTTCTAGATAATCCTGAAAGTATAATTACTACACTGTATTGTATGAGCAAGTTCATCAGTTGTAAAACAAAACATTGACATTATCCATTTTATCCACATCAATTTTTACTCCTCACCTGCAGGCATGGCTCTTTATAGACAGTGGCATCAGCAGCCACTCTAAGAAGGTTTCTTCACAGAAACACGACTGATGCCAAATATTTGCCCACTTGCAAAAGATTTCCTTATTTACCTTTTTGTTAAACAGTGTTAATGTGATTTTCATTAGCCCCTCATGAAGGGCTAATGAGCACAATTTACCTGTGCACACATCACACTGAGGCACTTATCAGTAGATTATTGACATAAAAGAGTTACCAGAGCTACCATTACAACAACGCATAAGTAGAGGGAAGATGAGACATAATACACAAACAAGTCAAAGCCTTTCAAATTACTGTATAGCCCTTCTGGTTCCCTTGCTCACTGGTTTTGCTTCAGAAGGGGTTGCTCTTCCTTGCAAGTGGCATAACAACATTACAGAAGGCAGAATGAAAACAGGAATATTTCCCATACACGTGAACATTGATGATCTCCAGCTGTTCAGTGGTCCTGTGAGTGTAGCCCACTGTTGCTGATCCAGGTCTGGCACCCCCTTTCTCCGTGCCCCAGCTATTACCAAGTGTTGGAGAAGGAAAGCAGCTCGTGGTGCCAGCAGCTTCCCCCACCAGCCTGTCCCCAGATGGGCTCCTGGGGCTTCACACACACCACCACGCCAGCCGGCCTGGCTGGGGTCCAGTCATGGCTGCTCCTCTCCCCTTCTTGATGTCTGGCATCTTCTCACAAGAGTTTCTGGCAGGCAAGACGCACCAAGGGTCAAAATTCATTACAGAGATGGTTTGCAGAGAGCAGTCCAGCAATCTGTATCTTTCCGCACAGCCTAACTGCTGACAAGAAGTGCAGGCGATTGAGGCAGACCTGGCTTCAGCCATTCTCCCTCTTTTGTGTCTGGTACTGCGTTTTCCTTCCTAAAATGCTACGTCATAGAATCATAGAATGGTTTAGGTTGGAAGGGACCTTAAAGATCATCTAGTTCCAACCCCCCTGCCATGGGCAGGGATGTCTATCACTAGACCAGGCTGCTCAAAGCCCCATCCAGCCTGGCCTTGAACACTTCCAGGGATGGGGCATCCACAGCTTCCCTGGGCAACCTGTTCCAGTGTCTCACCACCCCCACAGTAAAGAATTTCTTCCTGATATCCAATCTAAATCTACCCTCTTTCAGTTTAAAACCGTTACCCCTCATCCTATCACTCCATTCCCTGATGAAGAGTCCCTCCCCATCCTTCCTGTAGGCCACCTTTAGGTACTGGAAGGCTGCTATAAGGTCTCCCCAGAGCCTTCTCCAGGCTGAACAACCCCAACTCTCTCAGCCTGTCTCATAGCAGAGGTGCTCCAGATCTCTGATCATCTTTGTGGCTCTCCGACGGACCCGTTCCAACATGTCCCTTCCCACATGTTGGCGGAGAGAGCGATAGCCATCAGTGCCACGCAAGGCTGTGGACAGAGGTGGCACATGTGGGGAGAGACATCCGTGCTCACCCGGGCACGCTGCTCCCTGAGGCTGTCAGCAGAGCGGAGAGCTGTGGGCGCTGGGACTTGGAGCCGTGTATAGAAAGAGAGAGGACTGACAATTATAAAGGTTTTTAGCTTTAATGAGAGGAGCAGGACTCGCAGCTTCCACTGACTTTCCCTGGGAAAGTAGTTCACAGACACTTGTGTATTTATTGTTTCCTCTCTTGATTGGGCCATAAAATAGAATAACTACCAGATAGACAGACAGATGTTGAAACAGGTAGATATTTTGTCTGGCAGGCTTTCACTTTACAAGACATACATTGGGCTAAGGCAGCTGCTGTTAAATTTCAACTCAAAATTCAGTTGTAACCCTATGATAAGCAAATCTTGCCTTCTGCAGAGGCATTTTTTTTCTGGGGAAAAGTATTCTGTAATGCCTTCAAGCCATCCAGAGACAGACAACATGAAAGCAAGAGGAAGGCTTTCCTCCTGAGCTGACTGAAAAGACCTACTTAAACCTTGCAGTTTGTGACCTGTTCTTCTAAGCTTGTGGAGACGCACCATGGTCCACCTCTGTTTAAAACCCCGACACAACATCTACCCAAAGAAATTCTCTTAGACATTATATAGAAACAGACGGGACTCTGCTGAATCTTCCAAGCACTGATCCAGTCCTGTCATCCTCTGAACGCCTCAGCAAATTAATACTACCCTAACCTCTTACAAGTGAAATATTGTTCGCCGCATTTCAGAGGTAAAGCACAGAGACAATAACTGGCTTTACACACATGAAAAAGTGCCTGTCACATACCTAGACTTTGAGACCAAATTGATGGTGTCCCAGGTGAAAGCATCTCCCTGGGCCACCACACTGGCTGAGTGACAGTGTGCCCAAGAGCTGCATCCTGCTCCCGCCGCTGGGCGCCGTGCCATTAAGCACAGCTCGTCAGCGAGGGCTCCTCAACAGGGACGGCAAGGCTTGCTGCAGCAGGCGAAAATAATCCTCTCCTGGAGCTCAGAACAACTGGAGTAATACCTGTTATTCACTACGCTGGAGTTGTTCAAGAGACCCAGAGGCCAAACCCATTAAAAACTTGGAAAACAGACAACAAAGACCAGGGAAGCACCATTTGTATTCACACTAAATATCATCTAGGAGTCTTAAATTCTTGTGTTTTATACACGCTGAAGAAACTTTACAAATTTTACTCCCCTCTCCCCCTTAGTAAAAACACATATTGAAAATATAATTGAGAGACTGAAAAGACCTCACCTTGCAGTTTTTTCATATAACTGCGCGAGGCGCTGACTAACTTAAACTCTCTCTTAACAAGTACCCTGTTTTCTCCAGCTGATCAGAGGCTTTCTGCGAGCACGACTGGCAGAGTAACGCTGTATCTTGAGAACTGAAACTTTTCACAGCAGGGTGCTGGCTTCTCTGCGAAGTCTTTCAAGCAGGTTCACAGCCCTGCCACGGCACTTCTGCTTTGCCAGGTTTATGCCGGATAGCCTGGCCTTGTTTCACAGCAAGCCGATGGCTTTGGTACTCATGCTCAAGGCTGACCTCTCCGGGTTTAAGCTGTGACCCGTTCCTGTTTCAGCTGGCACTGACTGGGGGGCTGTAGCCGCTTGAATATTGCTTGTCTGGGAATAAGGCACTATCTTCTGTGTTTTCCTCTCTCAAATAATTTTTTTGGAAAGAAGGACCCATCTACCCTGGGCTTCCTTGGGAATACTAGGGGAGCCAAAGTGCCGATGCTGCTGCATTCCATCTGCTGCATTGTGTGAGCTGCGGTGGCCTGAATGGACCCAATTCCTGGGGTCAGGCAGCAGGTTTTCTCAGCGTGTTTCTTTTTCCGCTAGATCTTTTCCTTCCCAAGACAGCTTAGGAGTTTTCTTAGGGCCCAGTTAGGAGTGAGAAGCAGGTAAGAGATTTAGAAGAGGCCAGAGCTGTGTCAGGGGCAGAGCACGACAGTCCCTCAGGACATCTTCTACCCTACTGTCTTCACAGCAGATTTTTGGGAAACTTTCCTGGAGGAACTCAGAAAGGTTCTGCAGGAGAAAGAAATGAAAATATTTTGAAATTTTGCTTCAGTCAGATGTACTTTCTTTCTCTTGCTCTCCTTCTCTTTTCTTAATGGAATCTGTTGCCTAAACACTTCCGTGCTTTTGTCT
This sequence comes from Chroicocephalus ridibundus, assembly GCF_963924245.1. Classification (NCBI taxonomy): domain Eukaryota; kingdom Metazoa; phylum Chordata; class Aves; order Charadriiformes; family Laridae; genus Chroicocephalus; species Chroicocephalus ridibundus. Next base: position 128,095,869 of record NC_086285.1, on the reverse strand, counting down.
CCAGTTCTATTCTGCTCTTACTTGAAGGCAGCAATTTTGCTCAAGAGATTTATAGCAATAGAAAATGGAAGACAAAAGTCTCATTGATGATTTCAGACAACAAAGGAAAAAATGAACAAGAAGGTAATTAAAGTAAAATCCTGAAAGCTCTTCATTCTACAAGGTAAAAAAAGTGTCTCTAAATCCCAGTTTAATTTTTCTTGTCGTGTTGACTATCTGGCTCCAATGAATAGACAAAATGTTCCAGTGTATCTCCCTTTGTGTACATATTTTTAATTCTTTTTCTTGCACTTACATTACAAAAGGTTGAGAAGCTGGAAGCGATTTTGTGCACAAAGGAAGGGTATTTGCTCTGCAGTCTGATGCCTATTAGATTTTAAACCTGTTTGAAATAATGAATTGCAATCTATTGTAATTAAATATAAAACATTAATTAAGTGAGTATTATTAACAAAGCAAACCAAGAACAGTTTGTAAAGTTTATATTTCCTTTTATAGAAATTTCCCCTGCATATGAGAATGCTGTCGTCTAACCCGTAAAGGCTCCATGGCAATCACAAAAGGCATTTTTCAGTTTCAGATATGAGAATTGCATTCCTTTATGCAATGTAATATTATATTATTCAAAGTGTAGAATTATGGTACGAAGAGCTTATGCAAGAATTCTGCCAGTAAAAACCATATTTCTCTCATTGCAGATATTTCTCTACACATCAGTTCCAGCAGAAAGATGCATATGAGCAGTGTCATTGAATTACTGTAATACACAGAATATACATCACTCGATAATCTGGGTCTGAAAAGCCACACCAGAGACTATCATCTCAAGCAATCTGGCACTAAGAAGGTTCTTTCTTACAGCGAAATTTCCAGATGGGAGGGAGTAGATGAATTTATTAAATGTCACTGAGATTTTACTTCTTAAGAGTTGATTGATTCTGTCCCACATCACACTTTGAAGTGCAACTGATGAAATTTACTTTGGGGCAGAAGCTACTTGTCTCTGGGAGACCTTAGTGCACCTAAAGGCTTCTTCAGTTTGGAGCAGCGCAGCGTTGCCCAGGATGGTTATGGCAGCAGATGACTACAGAGGGAAAGCAACACCTTTGGTTGCATGCTATTGTGCGCTGCCTGTTCCCTTCTTCACTACCCCCCCGTTGCATGGGACCTACTGACTGTAGTGTATCACTGAGCTGCAGGACGTGCCTGCCGGGATCCAGCACCCAAGGCTACAGACTCAGCTACACTTGTTCTTTCCTCTCTCGCTCGCACTAAAGGCAGCCAGTTTCCCAGTGCCCCAAAGCAAATACAACAATCCCTTAGAACTCAGTAACTACTGGGTTTTTCAAAGGAAAAAAAAAAAAATTGTGCAGGAAATGTCTTTTCTTCTAGGCTCTGAGGGGAGCGAGAACGAGCAGTGGCTCCACTGTGCAATGAGGATTTGCCTTGCAGCAGCATCCGAATGCCAGTATTTCACCAGCAGTGCAAACATTTTCTGCACCTCGTGTCAAGCCAGAGATTAATTGTTAAAGCAGGTATTTGCATTAGGACACATGAGAGCGCACCCCGCAACAGCACGCAGACACCGCAGCCTCCACCTTGCTCAGGGCGCAGCATCAGCAGTACTCTACTAAGCTGTACCCAAAATCATGTCATTTACTCCTAACAGGGGTTTTCCTCCCTGTGTTGGTGCTATTTCTTCAGCACGGATCAGGAATAAAGCCAAAGCTCAGCAATCTCTTTAGCCCATTGCCTCCAAACTTCTCAAGAGCCGCTGGCAGGAAAAGATAGAAAGGTTCGGGTTTATGTCTTTAGCTTCCTCTCCTCCTAAGTCAAGGAGAGTGTTTGCATGGGTTTTGCGTAGCTATCCTTAACCAAACCCCAGCGTTCAACCTGGTTAATCCTCACAAGTTCTCTGTGCACACATAATCCAAACATCCATCTTTCCCAATATTTTACTGTCTTCTTTTCTGTTTGCATAACCCCTGTGAGGTTTGCAGGCTACGTCTCGTTCCCTCAGGGAGGTGGCAAAATCACAGCAAATCAGGCTCTTTGCTCTATAATTTCCCAAAGATCAAAGTTTAGTTATCATTAGAATGTAAATGTCACAATATTATGAAACTGGTGCGTCAGGACAGAACATATCTTTCTCTTTGAAAGTGTTTCTATGTGATGTGACATTTTGGTAACATTTGAAGGAGGACTTTTTTTTTTCTTTTTAATGATCTTTCTCAGCTTTTTTTGGCCAGTATACGTATGCTACTCCCACCTGCTAAAATAAATTTAAAATAAAGTATTTTATAAAGTATTTTTGTTTTTCAAATCAGGTCCAACATCCACCTTGTTATTTTTTTTTAGTCTGTTTCTCAAGGCAAGAAAAAAAAGGGTTGAGTTTTCACAAATATTAAGAAAGCATAGCTCCTAATCTGCCTATAAATAATCTCAAATTATCAACGTATCACAGCAAGAGTTGGGTTGCTGGAATGTATGGGAAGAGAGGATCGACTTGGGAAAAGCAAGAAGAGAAAATCCAATAAAGTAGTTATTCCTTTGAACAATAAAAATATTTATCTTAACCTTTCCCCTGTGAATCCATTACAACTACAGAATTTACAGTCCATAAAGCATCTCAGCTTTGTTTAAGGCCACAAACAGCTGGAGATCCTGAACTGAATCTGTAAAATTTCTTGGGCTTTGCTTCCGAACGCAGCTCTAGATTGCATCAGAAGTTACTGTTTTTTAAAGCTCCTCTATAAACTAATTGCGTGCTGTATGCCATATATCGATACAAAATGTGATGTTAGAGAACGGCAGCCAGCAATCTGCAAGTGAATTTTACCAACGCCGCAATCCCCAGCAAGCATTCTCAATGTCAGGATTTTTCTCATTTTTTTTTCAAGCCCATCAGGGTAACGTAGTTAAGTTGAGAAGTTTCAGGAGACAATAGAAGGCAGTTTTCACTAATTTAAGTACCAGGGTGGTTTAATGGGAATTCTTCTCCAGCAATGGCCAGGGCAGAAATGGAAACGTTTCAAAGTGGTCTTCACCAGTCTGCTTCCCTTGTTTTGGCATAATGCACTGGGTGTTTCGAACCCTCCACTAATTGAAATCCCATCTGAAGCACCGAGTGAGGTTGCCTTTGTTCAAGAGATGGGAGGTGAGGTGGAAAAACCCCAAATGTTTAGGTTTATTTTCTCTCCATTTGAAAGGAAAGAAAGAATATTGCTTGTGTGAGATGCTTGAATCCCGACCTGCATACACCATCTCCAGTGTGAGATCTAGCACGTGTTATCAGCTCATGTTTGTCTGTTTCTTCTCCAACAAGTCAATTAAACTAACAGGACTGAGGTTTCCTAAGATGTATTACACAAAGCACTGACTGCGGGAACCACGCAGTGATTATATCAGGTAACTCCAGTACATTGGACTATTACTTAAACCCTGCAGCCTGGAAACATTCATCCCCACAGCAGCCCGGTTTAATAAATGATTAATGGAGCTAGTCAGTTTGGACTGAGGTAAGCACTTATTCGGGGCCCAGGAGAGGTTGGGCAGCCAGTGCTGGGCAGAGGCTGGGCTGCGGACCAGTGTCACACCTGCCAGCCCCTTCGTGGTGCCACGGGAGCTACCTCTCGTTTAGTATGGCCTCTGTGCCTCCAGGAGAGGTGGGAGCAGCTCCGACTGCTTCCTAACTCCCCCAGACAGACATGCCCCTGTGATCTTGTAAAAAGTACAGCTATATGTTTAAGAGTGTGTGTAATACTGGCAATCAGACTCATCTGGAGCACCTCAGCCCAAAAGGACTGTAAAGGGACTCAGTAATACCTTTGAAATTAAGTATTTTAAAACCATAAATGATCTCTCTAATCAAGTGATGCTCTTCATTATCAGCCAGGAGAAAGGCTAAATACCAAGTATGCATCCTCGGGCAACTGGAAATAAAAAGGTAGAAACCCAAGCAAAAATTCCCCGCATCAGTAAGATCCACTAAATCATTCTATGCTCAGAAATATCTCTTTTCCAAGAAAGCAGGATTGTGCTTGGGATCAAAGACTCTTCCAAATACCTTTGAAATTCATTAAATTCATGTTGACCATTTTAAGCTAGTACACTCCTCCAGCCATAATAAATATCAAGGCAAAGATGGAAAAGGTCAGTGCAGGAAATAGCTTTAAGTGTCAGAAATGTCTGGCTCATGGTCTTTTTCTATAAGCATTAGAAACCACCTGTATTTTAAATTATACCTTTTCAGGTACAAAATTTGCAAGACTGCTGAATCTTGGCATGGACCTTTTGGTGGGAAAATCCCTGCAAGGTCCTGATTCAGGACAAAACTCCTGAAGAGGTTGGTTTTTTTGCACATTACTGCCTAGAGACTCCTGCAACATTCTGTAGCTGTGAAAACAAAGCATCTGGAAGCTGATAAAAAATAGCTGAGGGTGAGGTGCTTATGGGCCATCGTCTTCGTGCATAGTGTCTGGGATTGGCTGCATGGTAATCAGACCATTGCTATAGCCATGTTAGTCCGGGCACATAGGAGAGATCAGGTTTGTAGAGACTGGTAATGAGTTTTCTTAGATCAACATCAACATTTTAGCATCTCATCAGGCATCATGAGGGGATAGTGTGTCTTGAAGTCTTCTTTTCTCCAGTTGTGCCACCTGGCCTAGCACCTACATGTTAGGGAGAAGGTAAATAATGTAAAAATTATGCAATAAGTGTTACAACGTTATAAAACAACGTAAGAAGAGTTTTCCCTGCGCCGCTGTTGGCTGTATTACTCCCCACAGACAATTCCGAGACATGCATGAAGATGTGAGTGTGGTTCACAAAGGGCAGAGTCTAAGGACATTTGAGTGGGAGAACCGAGGGCAGGGACACAAGCTCTACAACCTGCTATAAAAAACAACAAGATTAGCAACAAAAAGCGAGGCACTGGCTGTAAAATCATTGAAAATTTAAAATTGATAGAGAAATCCCAGCTCCACTGAAATCACCAGCAGCACTTCACTGGCTTCAGAAGAACCAATATATTGCTGGGGATGAGTAGAAGGCACCTCACCGAACTCAGGCTGGTCAAATTGTATTAGAAAGACCCCGCATTACATTATATTTAGAAACAGGAACGCCTCAGAAACAGGAACCATATTGCTCTACAGGGCAAGCTCCCTATAGCAAGCGCAACAGAGAGTGAACCAGAGGGTCACTGAGGTAAATTTCAAAGCATTGCATGTTGGTAAATTCTATCCTGTTTTAATACTGAAATCTTTAATTGGAGTGTTTGTGGCCATTAAAGAGAAATTTATTATTGCAGAGCAGTTCTTGTAAGAAAGAAAACAAGTCTAGACTATATTTTTTTGCACATTTTGGCTTGGACTTCTTAAGGAATACTTGCAATCTTAACTAGCTAAGGGTTGAGGTTTTTTGTTCATTATAGTGCAGCCAAAATTATACCCTGTAACAACTCTGATAAGATTTGGAAAGGAAACAAAGATCCAAATGTAGTTTTAACTTGGCTTTCTTTTTTCTCTTCCTTTTTTTTTTTTTAAACCATTTTTCAGATTCTACTCATGTTTCTGACTTTTTTTTCCTATGCAGATAAATGCTATCAACTTATACCATCATATCATTGTTACTGTGCAGCAGGCAACTCAAGTAAAGTCTTGTTTTAGACCCTGTTTTTATAAACCAAGTTCTGTTTTCATATGACTAAAATGGTATGGAAAGGTAGGAATATTGCCCGTTATTGCAATGCTGTAATGCATTGCATATGGAAAAACTGAGTGATAAAGAGCTTAATTAACTGCGATTTATATTGATCTATATGTTCATAAAATCACCAGAGTTTGGAACAACTTAATTTGTTTTTAATAAGTGTTGCCTGGAAGACTAGTAATTACAGTCGTAAACCAATTACTGAATTAAAGCGTAGTAAATTTAAAAACAAAAGCAGTCACAGGATACTTCATTAGGAAGCCCACTAAGTCAAAGTAAAGGTTAATTTATGTTTATATGACACTAAAACAGCAGTAGCACCAGTGACAGGTGAATTTTCAAGTCTTTTCCCACTCTAAACTCGCATTCTTGAGCTTTCCAGAAACACTTATGTTTTGATTTAATAGTTGTGAGCAGGGTCCCAAAGCTGTCTTGTTGATTTAAGTGGACAATGTTAATATTATTTCTGTGCTGTGTGGGGGTGAGAAATCCTGAGCTGACCCAGAAGTTGGTAGGTTGCGGTGAGTCCACAGTTGAAGAACTCTGGAGAACACATTTGTGGGTTAACAGAGAAAAGAGTTGCTCTTGGCAAAGCCGACAGTTGTTGACTGATGTACAAGCTAGACAGGTAAGAGGCAAAAAATTAATTTCACTCTTTCAAGTCAAATAAAGTTCATCAGGAAAAAGCCGACATGCAGAGGTCAGGCTGTCCAAGAGATGATGGGAGCTCCATCCACAGCAACTGGAGACTTGTACACATGTAGCACTAGGTTTTGTCATAGAATCATAGAATGGCCTAGGTCGGGAGGGACCCTTCAGATCATTGAGTCCAGCCATCAGCCTAACACTGACAAAACCCACCACTAAACCATGTCCCTCAGCACCATGTCTACCGGACTTTTAAATACCTCCAGGGGTGGCAGTTCCACCACTTCCCTGGGCAGCTTGTTCCAATGTTTGATAACCCTTTTGGTGTAGAGACATTTTTCCTAATATCCAATCTAACACTCCCCTGGTGCAACTTGAGGCCGTTTCCTCATTTGTCTTTCTTATGCTGAAAATAACTTCCCTTTTTTTTTATTTAACATATTGCTAGGGAACCTCGGAGGAAGTTAAAAATGGGATGGCAAAATGATAGTGAAGACACAACCGTGTCAACATTTCTGCTATGACAACGCTTTGTTGGGTACTAGAGAGGACCTAACACCTTGTAAAATCTTGTGCTCCAGGCACCACAACACTGGGGGGCCATGTCTGAGGGAACTGAAGAGAAAAGGGAGCTAGAAGGAGAAAGTAACTATTCCACTTGGTGAATGAAGACTGGTAAACCCTGTAGCTTTCCTTAAGTGGTCTCTGAAGATAACATTGAGAGTCAGAGATGTGACAGTTCCCACGAATGTACTGCTAGGGTTCCCTGTAAAAAATTGACAAGGATTTATACTATAACTCATTGAAAGGGAAACTTGTGAAAGGTGATTATTAATAGATGGTCAAGCTTAAGAATGGCAATTGCTTAAGAACTTCAAAGAACTATTTGTTTTTTTTAACAGATAAAAGAACTAACAAAATTTGAAGACGGAGCAAAATAATTTTGGTTCTTCCAGAGCAAGCAAAGAGTCTGATGAATGCCACAGGCTCTGACACACCAAGCTGTGTGGGCAGAATGATGTCTGGTGAGGTTAACCCTCAATTAATCTAAGGACATGTGTATTTGAGAGAAGCCTTGAGTAACATGCAGTTGGGTACTAATTCAGGTGTAAATATTAAGGAAAAAGTTGTTCTTACCGAGGACTGTTCAATGGAAACGTGCTCAACACAAAACAAAGAGAAGTTCTGGCTGATCTTGAACATCATGTCCTTACTGTAGGTGACCCAGTGTAGGTGTTCACATCACCGCTCTCCAACCCTGTTCTGTCACCGTGATCTAGGTCAGCCTTAACACGCCGAACAATGTGTTCCTGTTTTTCTGTTGTTTTGTGGGTTGTTGTTTTTTTTTTGACGTGGATTACTGTGACTGAAGTGGGTTAGGGGGAGGATGGCTTGTGGTGGTGTGCTGACAGATCTGGTGACACTCTGCCTCATGAACGGCAGGAAGGGGCAAGAAGCTCTGGCTGAGCTGCCAGGGGTGACTTCAGACAGGGCTTGTAAAGCTCAACCATTGCTCCAGCAAGTGCAAAGACTGCAGAAAGACAAGAAAATATCATTAGCACTACCTCAACGGCGTACGCCTGGATAATGGAACTTCTCATCTTGACTACGCTAGTCAGTTTTGCTAGGACACCTTGGAGCAGGTAGTTTGCCGAGGAAAAAGTTAAGGGCAGGCACAATCATGGCCTCTGCACCTGCACAGTGAACAAAACTGTGGCAGTGGGCTCTTCAGCCTTGCAAACAAATATACAGCAATCGCTCAGGGCTGCTGTTCGAAGCTGGACAAATTCAGACGGGAAAGGAGATTACAATTTATCTGAGCAGGGGGTTATTAACCACCGAAATGATTTAGTAAATGCTGTTTGGGGTTCTCCATCACTGCCTTTGTTCAAATCAAAATAGGATTGCTCAACTGAAATACAGTCTGTAATTTGAAAGGGAACTAACTCATGCCTGGTTATAATTGGTGTTATGAAGAAAGTCAGACAAAACAATTACAGTGATCTCATCTGGTCTAAAAATCGATGAGTCTATTTAAAAGGAAAAAAAAAAACATCAAAAACCCAACATAACAGAAGTCACTCAGGAGGAATTAATTTCTAGAGATTGTGTTTCTCAATGGCATATCACTTTCCACTAATGCAAATTCGTACCTGGGGTGATAGCGCTGCATTTCTCAAAAACACTGTTTAAGGAGGCAAACTGCTTTTTAAAGGAAGCAGTAACTGTAATTCTTGGCTGAAATCACAGCCTCGGTGACAGAAATTACATGAGATTCACTTCTACAGGGGGTCAGAACTTTATCTGCTTTTCCCTCCTCTCACAGCCATAAGCGTGTCTCATTCTGCATGATTTTACAGAAGGATACAGGAAAATTTCTGCTCTGCAAGTTGTAGTATTTTGGAAATGAAGAAAACCCAGCGTACACTGGCTGAGTGGTTGGCTTTGATCTGAGGATGTCTCGAAGTCAAGGATTAGATGAACAGAGAAATGTCACTGATACTTTTCAGCTACAGAGGGTTGCAGTTGCATCACATCCTCAGCAATAATGATTTGGTCTTTTTTATAGCCTATCACTGGGAAGGACTCAAAATCAAAGTGAAAATGCAGAGTGCATGCAAAGAATCACTGCTACCAGCCCAGAAATTGAACCACTGATGGAAAGGAATATGATGAGTTTTTAATGCAATGAAAGAAAATAGATTCAATGAAAGAGACAACGGATAACTTTTCCAAAGCAAAGGAACGACAACAGCCCTCTATACAGCAAAGGTACAGTATGCTCACTGTTCAGAAGTGGCCAGAAAAATATTGGGACCTCAGCAACACAAAGCCAGGTTGCTCCATTTTGGTACTCCGGTATGTTATCTCAGGGCGTATACTGAATTGTCAGAAACATTTCGCTCAGTATCCAAGCATCCCAAAGAAGTCTCCTGTTCAAATCCTGAGCAGGGCTGACTGCCAAGCTGAAATGCAGTGTTTCAATGCTCACATTCACGTTTCAAGGTAGCACTTTGTTTGAGAAGGCAGTCAATCCCATCCCACCCCTCAGCGGCTGCCAACATGCAGGGGGCTGCTCCGCAGTCCAAAACCTAACCTGTAAAAAGAAAAATCAGTAGTCTCCCTTTATTTAGAGTTTTCAGTGGTTTAAGTGTGAGAAATGTGTATTTTACAATATGTGGTATGAGCATGGACCCATTTTTTGTAGTGTGAACACTCCTGGAGAGCCAAAGAAAAGGAGAGGGCAAATAGTTACATTTCTTAATTATTTTCCAGGGTCTTTATTCCTACAGTTTGCTACAGAGAACACATTTCTAAGTTTTGCAGATTTTTCTTGGACAGAACTGAAAAAAGGAGGGGTTGTAACTGCTGTAAATGCCTACTTGAGATTACAGATAAGCCCGAAAAAACAGCTGGCAGCTGCGCCGACAAAAGCAACCCTGTCTCAGGAAAAAGTCCTCTCCAGAAAAGACTGAGATCTCAAAATTCAGTTTCCAAAGAATTTTGAAAGCTCCCACAGAGTAGAAAGCACCAGCGCAGAGAAGCAGGGCCTCAGAGCACAGCGTTTCCCCCCCGAGGTGACTTGACCACAGGATACGTTGATTCTGATGACCGTGAATTCTCCTGGCTCCCTTTGGAGCTACCCAGTTCAGACATGGCAGATGCAAACTGGTACATCGGGGGCTACCAGCTGCCTCCCTGTCCGTCACCCACTGTGGCATCAGGTTGTGGAAACGCCTTCACGCTCTGTGAAGCGTGTGCTCTTACAGGCCACGTAAGCAACTGGTTGTGGCGGAGGGATTGCTGAGATGGAATGAAACACGTATTCCTAAAGATGACGGGACCTAAACCAGACACAGCAGCACCAGAAGAGACAACCATGCAACGACTGCGGTTGCTCAGGTTTTCTGAAAGAGAGTCGTCTTTGGGAAGCAAGGCGGAGAGAACGTGGTAAAGCAGCAGCCATCTTAAAGCAGCAACTTAGACAAAAGCCCTAATTTAATTTCAAAGATGGAGCTAACTCTGCTTGTGAGCAGCAACCCCAAAGCGGTGGGCTGGGACAGCAGGGGGGTGGGCTGCAGGGGGTGGCAGGGCCCTTCCACCCTGGGTTCCGCAGAAACCACAAATCCCTGGAAGCAGAGATTTACTGCTCTTTCATTACTCACCTGACAATCAAATTCTTTGCTAGAAATAATGCAGAAGTGTTTCAACATTTGATTTGGGGTTCCTCTCACTTGAAGGTGGCTTTTTTTTTTATTTCCCCTGTTCCACAGAAAATTTTCTCAAACCAATTCTGTTATGCACTTTTGAAAAATAAACAGGGCTCAAAATGAGTTATTTCTTATGGGAAAAAGGTCTGTTAGGAACACATCACATGTTCCATTTACTAATCAGAATCTTCTGATAATTTTTCCTGTGCATTGCAAATGCAGGCAGCCCGCGTTACATCTGCAGTGCTCAGATAGACTGGAACTGCTCCAAACTACTTCTCAAAAATTTATTTCTGAAATTTCCCATACATTTTCTGTTCCTTCATCCTGATCTCTAATGCATGTTTATCCGATGGACTAACTACATGCATATCAAGTTTAATAGAGTCACACCTACCATAGTGTTAACAAGTAATAGATTGTCTTTCGAAGTGCATGGAAACTGCTGCCTAAAGAAATAAATGTTTCAACCTGAGGAAACTCAAAGACAAAAAATATCAAGGAAGAAAGACAAATGGCCTCAGTTTACAGTAAAAAACCAAAGCAACAGGAAAACTCAAATTTTAGTGATGTGCTTCATGAAACAGTTTCACATGGCTGGTCATAAACGAAGTAGGGACCCAGGCCGTTCTCAGACAGATTTCAAGGATGAGCCAAACTGTCAAACAGCTACAGCTCTGATTTCTGCCTTCACCGCTCAATATCAGAATGATGAGGTCCAGGAGAAAGGATCTTTGGCTCCTGAGTAGCTAATGTGAAAACATGGGTCTGGGAAAGAAATAGCAGTGGTGAAGCACAGAGGAACCATTGAGGCAAGAAGTGCTGTTCTGCAGAAGTCTAACTTCCTGCAGCAGGGTGGGAAGGCACATGTGAGGACACAGCTCAGCCAACGAGATCCTGAATGTGCCATTTCCCTCCCCCCCCACCCCGACACTGACTAAATCACTGTAGAAATGCTGCTTATTCGCAGCAGCAAAGATTCTTGAGGTGGCATGCAGCGCAGGACTGAAAAAAGTGGCAATTTGTTTTCAGCAGACGCTCTGAGGGAGCCTGGCATCGGCATTTCGTTCAAAGGGGCTGGTAATTCCTTTCCAAAAACATTTGAAGGAGGCAGGTCCCACCTCTGCTGTTGCACATCGCTGCCTCCCCCAGAGGAGGTGGTTTCTGAGGGGAAGAGGCTGAGGATGATTTCCGGGACTCCTGGACCTTTCGTATCGCTCTCATTTCTGCTGCGCTTCGCTGCTGAGAGTACAAAGGCCTCCAGTATTCTTATCTTGGCATTTCCCACTTAGGGGAATGAGGGAAGCATTACAAATGAGTCTGCAGGGATGTATCGTGAGAACGGCAATAAAAACCAAAAAGACAGCACCGGGGGCCGTGGCCACTCAGATCTTTTGGGAGCGGTGAAACTCTTCCGCTGAAAAGCTTGTTCATTTGAGCACGGTGACTAGCTCCACTCCCGTGGACTGTTCCCGAGGAAGACCTCATGGTCGGACCGTCACGGCTAATGCTATTTTGAGGTCACATTTCTGCTCGCCCTGCTGCTCTCCTGCAGACCCTGCACTGAAGCAGCCTCCTCTCCCCTGGCTGTCCCCCGCACCAGGCAGGACACGAGCAGGGTACGCCAACATCAAGGACGCTCTAAAAATTCACGCTCTCTCTCCTGCTTCCTTGTTTAATGGTTTTATAGACAGCGAGTCTATCAATTATTTTTGGAGCCTAAAACCATACCCGTAGCTGTTGGGAAAAACACATGTGCAATGGCCAGCATCAGTCAGGAAAATGCTTTGGTTTTAATCAGGTTTTTTTCTGAAGAGCCATAACCCAGCTAACATCCCCATATTGTTATTGACGTGACCTGCTATCATCTGGCACAGTGAAAAAAAGCGCAGGGTGTCAATAGCTGCCAGGTGTTCATGTTGAACTACTTCTCTAACTTAAAATAATATTAAAAAATTAAAACAAACCACCATCACTCACAAACGCATTTCCTGTGTATTAATACGAGGCCATAAATGATTCTTGAAAACACTGAATTAAAAGTATAATTAATTGCCTAGGCCTGGCTTTATAGATTTAGTCCTTCCTCCCAGTGCACCCAGCCTTCCCCATGCCAGGCAAGTCGGGCTGTATCCCAGAAGGGGCTGATGCAGCCGCAGGACTTTATTGCTCCTTAAGTCACACAGCCTCTTTCCTTCAGTCAGCCAGTCGGACCGTTGACTTTTGCCCAGTGTCTACTGGATCTGAGCGCTCTGCCGCCATTTCAACCATGTGAAATGCCATTTTTTATTCAGCGGAACACGTGGTCAGGAACCCCCTTTCCATACGCTTTCAACACATTCCACCATTTCACAGCGTTACACATCTGTTCACTCAGCAGCCCCCCGAAAACCCGCCGCCTCCCTGAGCATCAGCTCTGTGTGGTACTTGCGTGGGAATAAGCCGGTTAGAAGAATCTCTAATTCCACGCTACAGCTGCCTTTGGGTATTAAACCATAGACGTCTCCGAGCCCTGACAGCACAGGACTGTCCTGCCCATGGTGGGGGATTCGCCAGGACAGGACCCCAAAGTGGTCCTCTTCCTCCCTCCTCCATAGCAGAGCTGGAAGTAGGACAACCACAGGAGAAGCGTGCGCCTTTCAACGGTGACCTCCAAGGAGCAGGGTCTGCCCTGAACATTTCAGAAACGATGCCTTGAATAAATAACTTCCCATAAAGATTTTTGATACCGCTGCTGACTACTTCGCAGTTTATTACTTGAACGTGCTTTGTGGTAGGGTGAGTTCGTTTTAAAATAGCACCAGTCGTACATTGCTCCTGAAACACCTCATTGGTGTTTAGAGGTGAGCGAAAGGGGCACCCCTGAGGCTTGATGTGAATATTCATGATGGCTCATTAGTTCCCAGTTTTTCCATAAGCTGGTCATTAGCAGTCAGTGAAAATTCAGAGAACAAATTATAACGTGTGCTACCTATGTGTAAGGAGAGACGCCCTGCGCTGGACAGGTAGGTCCTGACCTTCTCCTTGTACCAGTACTAGCACCTTGCTAAGTTGTGCTTCACCAAACCTTTGCCTCATTTCACAGATCTATATCCTGTAGAAAAAATATTTTTCACTAAGACATTTCAATGCAGAACATTATACGAATCCTCTGGGGATAAACACAGCAAAAATAATCGAAAAGTTAGTGATAGCCTAGGTGCAACACACGCAGCTGCATGTGTGGGCAGCATCTTCTAGGAGACTGGCGGCCGAGACGGTCCTCTCATCAGGGGCCTGAACGGCGCCACTGCAGAGGAATACAGAATGGGGACAAATTTCTTGGCCCAGTGAGCGTAAGGAGCTGTAGATGAGGAATTTTGACACACCTAGCTAGACCCAGGGTGGTTTCTCCTTCCATGCCACAGGATGAGTCTGTGACCTTGCAGCTGCTTCCTTGTGTTTAGATCAGGGCTGTGTCCTCCGGCACCCGTTTCATCTGGGTATCAAGGGTCTGACACAGCCTCTTTGGGTGATTAAATTTACTAGACATCATTTTTGTAAGATCCATGTACTTCTAAAAACTCTAGGCTACCGTGGGACATACCTGCAAGCCAGGAAGATAAATAAGGTCAGAGAAAACTCTGGGTTTTTACCTTCGGAACCCAGCCTGGCTGGTGGCCCAGGCAAATGCTGCCACAAAGAGCGGATGCTCCAGCCATCCTGATGTGCGTCTGTCTGAAAGCAAGGAGGGATCTCTGCACACCTGCTCCCAGGGCTCCTACCTGCGGTGCCTGGAGGGATCTCCCCCTTGTGCTGCCTGGGGAGACGGAACAGGTGAGGAAGCGGTAGAAAACGAAAGCATGACATTTACCATAGGGGAAAAAAAAAAAAACCACTCCCAAACAGGGCAAAGTATTAAGCTCTGACAGTGGGCGAAACTCTGCCCGCCCCGCTTAAAATCAGTGGCAAAATTCCCATTGACTTCAATGGGGCCGGAATTTGGGTATCAGTTTTATCGTGGTCTTCCCAGACGAAGCACCCAGCCATATTTTAAAGTTTCCTCCTGCCACTGTGGGAAAAACCGTAAGGTTTTATTCGCTGCTTTGGTTCTGTTTCACTGTATGGCATTTTGAGGGGTAAAAAAACCCCGACCCTGCGATTTCATTAGGAAACAACAGTAAAAAAAACCCCCCAGCATTTTACAACGTGACTTCTCGCCTGCTTTCCGCCCCCTGAATTCAATATCGGAGCACACAGGGATACAAAGCTCCTATTTTCACACAATCTGTGGTTTGAAAGGCCTCATTGGCTGAACATGCTAGAAACAAAACCATGGGAAATCGAAAGCATTATGACAGCTCTTTGTTAGAGTCCTTCAACACAAAAGAAAATTCAGCAGATGGACTCAAACCCATAAGCTCGCAGAAAGCGTTTTCAGATGGGATGAGTTAGTTTTGTGCCAGATACGTGTAAGCTGATATGCTCCAAGATATGCAAAACATGGATAAAGAAAATCAAGCCTTTGCCAAAACCTAATACTATAATTTTCATGCAGTCACACACATTAACTGAACCTGTGCTTCCCAGTCTTATTTGCAGGCCAACACTAATAAATAAGACTATGTTAATTTTCTGTTGCCTCCCCCCACCCCCGATCTATTTAAAATAAAGAACACAAACACCACCCTGCCAAACTTTACTGAAAAAAAAGTTCACGTTCAGCTAAGCACCCTTTTATCCTACTACTTAAGCCACTCCAAATCACTGCCAGTACGTTTCTAAATGCTCTTTGCTGAGAGTTGCAAAGCTTTTACAGTTCAGAATGTCAAGACTGACTTCATGAAAGATTAATGTACCTGAAAAGCCGGTCATTTATTAAAAGATCTTTTAAAAGCTTCATTTCTTAAAAAGCAAAGCTATCTACCCACCTCCGCATCTTGTCTGAAAGCATTTGCATACACAGCTTGTTCTCAAAATTTCAACCCTGTTCTTTTTTTTTCCCTCCCTTCTTCATTTTTTAAGATATTAATAGCAGGTATTTACTGAAACAGTGGCACGCTTCACCACGTGCCTTCTGCTTTTATACACTGATTTATCCCATTTCCCATACGAACACACAGACACCCTTTTCCTGTACACAGGGTTGAAGTGTCGGACCCTCAGCCCCAGGCTGCGGGATAGCAGCCTGGGGATTTTAGCTTCCAAACCTGCTCTTCTCTTACCATGGCTGGAAGTCTCCTGCAATAGCCAGGTGAGGACAGACTTTGCCTCTCCTGGATCTTCCACTGTCCTCTTGTTTTAGGACAGCCTGTTTAGGCAGCGCCCTTCAGCCAGGGAACGGAGGGGGCAGTGCAGGTGGTCTGGATGCCACAGGTGTGAGAGACACGGGTACCGTGTTACCAAGCCGCAGAAGGCAAAACGGTAACTATGGCGTGGATAGTGGGCCCGTGTCGTTCTTTTCAGTGGAAATTGTACCACCTTTGCATGTCGCAGTCCTCAAGCCAGCATTTCATATGGAGCCAAAGAAGTAGCAAGAGTACACATTGAACAAAATACAGCAGAGAAAGAAACACAGGCAATTTTGGACCAAGATGTTGATATTTCAAGATACGTTTAGCATCCTGTTCTTCATGAGTGTTTTCAGCCGCTACTTCTTCCTGAAGAACCACTTCTTGCTGTTTGATCTTGCCTGCAAATAGCATGGCACACCAGAAAATGAAGAAATAGTCCATTAAACAGATTAACATCTGTCCAGGACATGGCAGCTCAACTGCGACCACAGAGTTACTCTCTTGGAAATGGGCTGCCATGAATATAGAGGTTGTAAAAGACAGGTCAAGTTGTGGGAAAGTTGCTATAGGACTCGGGGGCATTAACATAACTAAGGGATGAGGCTGCTTAAGAAAGGCTAAGCAAGGAGAATACGATGACCTTGGTTATATGTTTTAGAGAAGATGAAAAAGCAAGACAAGGAAGCAACGTGCAGAAAGGAAGAATGGCAGCTGGGAAAACTCGTAAAAGGCAAGACACCAAGAAGGTGGAGAAGACTCGCAGTGCCAAAAGCAGGAAACAATAATAGCACAGATACTAGCACGCTCTTACTCTTGTCATAAGACCATCACGAAAATTACTTTAAATTTAGAAGAATGACATTTAAAAGACTACAGTTTTTGTTATATAAACGATTGTTGTTCATGAAAGCTAAAAGAAAAAAAAAGTCACCACGGATTATTACTGAGTTTTGATGGGCAGCCACAACCAAATTCTTCAGTTATCAAATATAAAATAGGGTTGAAGGCTGTTCATACCTACCAGGGCAAGACAGATGGTGTGGTGTAGCTGCCTCCACTTTAGATCACACTGGACCCCAAATGGACAATGTCCGAGTATTTTAGCAGTAACGTACTAACTGTAACAAACGCTAGGACACAGCTATTCATCACCCCTTGGGCTTCCAGGGAGAAAAATAAAAGGTGTTTATGGGTTAATACTTCTGACGGAAATTTGCTTATTTAGAGGTTCACTTAACAGATGCCATCATCAGGAGATAAAAGTCCTTACACTGAACAGACAATTTTAATGGCCTTTCCCATTAAGCTATGGGTGATATATTTCAAAGGGCAGATTATTGGAGTCGTTCTGCTGACAGCAAGGAATGACAGATGAATTCAGAGTATCTGTGAACATCTAAGCCTTGTAACAAGGATTTTAATATAGAGTTATATTACAATTCAGGACAAAACACCTTGACCAATTTATTCTCTGGTACAGCACAAAGGGACCTTACACTATATCTGCATTTATATTCATTGCCAAAATAGGCAATGGACCCTCACTGTTCATGGGAACAAAGCTCCAGATGCTCTTATATTCTAAGCCTAATGTGCTCAGCTACTGGTGTGGCACCATTAATCACGTAAAACATGAGCTTTATAGCCTTGGAAAACTGGCATCTCCCAGATTTATTGGTTTGACTACTCTGCTTAATAAAAAGTTTCTTATGAAGAAGTGAGCTCTGAATATAACGTACTAAACGTTGTCATCCCATAATCAATAGGGATCGGGAAGACTGTTTTTAAGGTTCAGCTCCTTTCCAGTTCTCCCACAGACTGAAATTATTCAGCTCTGTACTGCAGAGCTCCATTAAGCACTTTGTTTTTCATTGAATGACTGGAATCAAAGGCGTACGGCCTCCATGGACGGATATGCTGCTGTAAAAAGAGATAAGTCAGCAATACTGATTGGCTCTGTTGTCTGAGCGTGCCTTTTGATTTTTGAATTCCTGCCAAAAGCGTCATCATTCCGTGTTTACCCTTCAAAAGCCCTCGGTCACTCAGACGGTGCATACGCTCGCACAGCGCTCTCCCTTGCAGAAACAGTATCCATAAAAAAAAAATAAATTTCACTACTTGTATCTGCTGAATGTAAATTTGTGGCACCAGATCCTCTCTCGCTCATCTTGCACGACACTGTTGCTATACAATATGAAGCGACTAAAAGAGCAGTTTGACTTTGCCGCCCATCTCTTTCACTCAGAGAAATGGTTTATCTCTGCGCAAAGCTGTACGTAGCATTCAAAGGGAGTTTGTAGCATCATTTTCCTCTTCCTTTCCCTCCCCAGCAAGTCAAAACAACAGAACCACCATAAGCTTCTATGGTGGTTTCTTTTGTGTGAGAGTGTGAATTCATACTGAGAACATACTGTGTTTTCTTCACTTCTGGGGCCAGGACTCTCAGCGCTGGGCTCAGCTCTGGCTTCCAGAGGACGCCACAGACTTGCATCTTCCTCAAGAGCCATGGTTTAACCATGGGCGCTCACTGCGCGCTTCCCACCCGACTAAACGGCTGCTGGAGGCAGCAGGAACAGGACCAGAACGGGTCCCCGCTGAGGCGTGCCGGTGGGTTACAGGTCCCTGCAAACCCAGCGTTCGGCACTCGGGAATCTCCCGAGGCATAGACAAACCACGGACCCTCCTGACACGTCTGCAGGGGCAAAATGGTTATTCCCATTTGAAAACAAACCCAGATCAGACACCAACAACATGTATTTTACGCAAACAAGCAGGTAATAGCAAGCCTATAAATAAATAAATAAATAAATAACTCCTATCTGCATAAACTGTAATGAAGTGACAACTGAAGGCAGTTGTTATCCGCATGTTCAAAGCCTTGTGGACATCTTGCAACAGACGAGCTTTTCTTGTGACTCCTATTACTGCAGCCTCACCAGAGCTGCAAGTTCAGCTGACTGGGAAGGTCCGGGTCCTGTAAAATCTGAATCCCGCGCGTATTGTACGCAGCAGGGATAGTGGCGCCGGAGCCTCGCGCTGTGCTGTGAGTCAAAGGTGCCGCTTAAGATCTCGGGTGAGGAGATCTTTGCGGAGAGTCCGCAGGCCTAACCCCCTCATGGCATTAAAAGGAAATGAGTTTGATTCCTCAAAAGCCTACAGCTTCGGAACAAACCTTGGGAAACAAGTTCTGAATACTAGCATCTGCTCTAATCCATTTTCTAGTTATAAAGGCTTCTTTATTGCCGGTTTTGGCTGACAACAGTTGAGATAGCGTGTTTATCATCATTCTTAAAACACTCGAGAGAGAACAATGTGAGTGCATTTTTTATTTCAGTTTTAACTTCTTTATTTCATTGCTGTACAGCTGCATTACACTTGGCTTTAATCCCTTAAGCATTATTTTCCTTGGCAAAACAGTCACTGAACTGAGTAGAACTTACTATTGGAAAAATATGCTTGAAAAACCAGTGTGATGTCAATGCCAACTGAAACCCACGGAGCTTAAAATGTCACAAATGTGCCCGTAGCTGAAACACATAGCTCCTCATTTTTTTGACTGAACTAGGAATGTTGTAGTCTTAGGTTGTGAATCCGAGTGTAAAAACGATAGAGTAGCCTCCTAAAAAACTGAATGTGTGCTTTTTTTTTTTTTTTTTTGCTCCCCATGAACAATCATTTGGAAAACAATTACATAAAACCTGATGTAGGATAATTCCATAGGCAACAAACGACTGCGTGGCTCCGCTTCTAGGCTCGCCTGCATTAGCTGTGGCTATTAGTAAGAAGTTGGGCTACAGGCTTCTTAGAGAAAAGATAGAACCCGACTTTGTAAAACATCTTTAATATTCAAATATATAAATAAGCACTACTGAAGAATAATTCAGAAGACTGCAGTGATTCATTATGAACAGATGCTATAAACGGGAACAGTAACATTGCTAGGTAAGGAAGAAGCAAGCTATTTTAGGAGTCTTGAAAATCTCTTCTAGTTCTTCAGACAGATCATGCTGCTATAGTTACTTTATAAAAAAATTATATTCTGAGAAGCACTTTAGTAAAAGAAACCTTTTACTGGAACTATTATTTAACCAAGACCTTCTACAGCACTAAAACACACTGCAATTGAGTTCCCGATATAGTTTTAAGAATCGGAGGGGTAAGAAAAAGAACAAAAAAACCTACCATACCTGCACCAGGAGCTATTTATTAGCATAACACTCTTCCTTTTAAAGATTTCGTAACAACTGAAGTATATACAAAGTCTTACAGCATTTACACAATAAAAAAGTTTCCTATTAGCCGATGAAGTATAAGGTAGTGCTGCAATTTACTTCAAAGCATGTACACAGTAATAATGAAGCAGACCACTGTACTTTCAACTTCTCCGCTACCACACCACCACTGTCAGTTGAAATGACAGTTAATTAAACCACTGGGAAGACACAGATTGTCAAAAGATTTGTAACAGGTTGACCCGCAGCACTAACCATCGTAAGGAGGAAAAAACAAAACAAAAGAAAAAAAAAACAAAAAAAGGAAAAGCTACATACTGTCGTGTTTCTACACTTTCCTAGAGCTGTAACAAACTTTCACAGCCTTAGATATAACATATGCAAGACAACATAATCACAATTTTTCAGATATAGTTCAGCTACTGAGTGTATTTACTTCTGAATAGGAGGCGTTATATTGATATGGCTGTGTGTTTCCATTTTTGTTCCTTAACTGTTCAAATAGGTCTACAAAAAAAATTTAAAAGACAGCATGGAGTTTGTAGTCATGATGTGTTTGACTAATAAAGGCATTCAATATCAGCTATAGGATCTAATCATTCCTGTCAAAAGTTTAAGACCAGGAATCTTTGCGTAAAAAACAAACCCACAACATCCCGCACCTACAACCTTTCCATCTGTTGACTCCAACCTTCTTTAGGCTTTTCCAACAGGAATAATACAAAATCACTAAAATGCTTACACCAACCCAAATGCGAGACTCATTTAGGTTATGAGAGGTCAAGCAGATTCACTAGACTACTTCTGCTGTAAAACTGAGGGACCTTACCTAGAAAAAAAGAAACCTTTACTGAACAGTCCCTTACAAGTAGGGATATATAGTTTAACAACGATACATAATTTAAGAACGAGCATTCTTTGCCTTTTAGAAAGTTTTACATGTGCCAATAACGCACTTTCTACAAGAGATAAGGCTGTTTGCCTGTCGTCGTATGCCCAAACCCTTATTTTGGCCAATTTTGCTTTTCTTCCCCCCAAAGGGATTCTGTTTCAACTTAGAAGGTAGTAATGTCAGTTGACAACATCTGTATTAAGACAAAAAGTGACATATATAAAATCCACACGGAACCACATAAATACCAAAGAAGTCATATAACCTTTCCATGTAAACACTTTGATTATACTGAAGCCCTAATTAGATTCTCGTCTTAAACTTTTGGCAGATAATGTGTATGCTCAGCCAGGCTTTGTAGTTAGTTATTGTTCAAGTGGAAGCCAGGTCAGCTCACATGTTGACAGGCATGCAACTTGGAAACATTGCACAACAAGCAACACAAAGAGATTTGAGAAGTGTACAAGACTTCAAGTAGACTTCACAACCCTTCACAACTGAATATTCACAGACAAAGCTACAGTCCTTGCTTTTTCTACGGTGGATTTTCTCTCACACATGGGACACTTTCTGTGACTCTCTAGCTTGCTTGATGCTATATAACCACTTGATGATTCTGGCATTCCTTTCAATGGCAGAAATGCCGTATGGCACACGGTCATTGGCACTGTCATCGTTTCTAAGGTCGCTGTTGCTGTCCTGAGACTGTTCACAGTCTGAGCTAATCATGCTTGCACTGCGAAAGTTGAGGGATATAATATCAGAGTTAGCCCTTGCAAAGTTTTCCATCCCGAGGTTTTCAAGCTCTTCAGGATCCAGTCCGCAGTAGTTAAAGAACCGTTCAACGTCTGCGTCGACACGAAAGTATCTGTCGCTTAAGTCTGATTTTGATCGCTGTAGGGAGGGTCTTCTACTAACTCCGCATCCAGACTCGACTGCCTCAATCTCTGGGGATTTCAGGGTGGAGATGGCAGCAATTTTGGGCTTTGGAGGCAGAGGTGGGGCTGAACTACTGCAAGGTATTGCTTTTAAGGGCTTCGCGCTAGTTACTTTCCTAATGTCTGAGGAGCTGTGAGAGACATGCAAGAAAGTCTCTGCCGACTGATCTAGGAGTCTTCTGCTGACGTTGGAGCTGCTCTCCTGCGGGCTGCTACGGCCCTGCATGGGGTAAACCTTCAAAGACTCGGCAAACGAGTGTCGGTTCAGCTCCGTTGAATCGGCTCTGTGGGGCGGCCAGTTTCGGGGACCGTGCTTATGCCCTGAACCCGAGCTGGAGCCTTCGGAGCTGTTGATGATGTTCTTCAAGATTTCGAGTTTCAGATTTTCTCTCTGGACGCCACTCTCGGTCTTTGCGTTGTTGCTGAAGACTTTCAAGGTGGGGCTCCCCAGCGCTCGCTTAGCCGCTGGACAGACCGGTGGCTTTGCCAGCACCGCCGGCTTCACAGGCTCCTGTTTGGCATTGATGACCTCCTGGCTCTTGACATATTTCGCCTTGTCGGCTTCTAGCCTCTCCACCGCACTCAGTCTTTTTGGATTAGGCTCCGCCTGCCTGCGAAAATAGTCGGGTCCTTTGTTCAGGATGCGGAGAGGAACGGCGGACGTGAAAGTGACGGCAGGGCTGACCGGCTTCACCATGCTACCTGTCGGTAGTGTTTCTGTAGGCATGTTTGGTGGTCTTTCCCCCGCAGCCGTTTTGGATTCTTCTCTGGGATCTCCTAAATGCACGGTGCAGAAACATGTACATTAAGCACAATGAATAGCCGATGAATCCTGGGATCTGAGCGTTAGCAGCAGCGCCTCATCTCACAGCTCATTAAATAACACTGTGTTTCTCTTTTAAAGGCAGCCTTTGTAGGGCAAGGCCACCCGACACAAGTCCGTATTAGTCTGCTCCGCCGACTCCTTTCTTCTCGCTGAGGGATGCGGGAGTCTCGCCGTTCCCTTTGTGCTCTGCTACCGGCAGCGATCTGAAATGCAGAATAACCAACCACACGTTAGCGAGAGCGCCTGACATCAGAGCGATAGCAACAGCCACCTCCCAGCCCTCCTCTCCTCTCCTCTCTGCTCCTCTCCTCTTCTCTCCGCTCCTCTCCCACTGCCGGACGGGATGCAGCCGCCGGCACTGGGGAGGCGGTGCTCAGGGCACCCGTGTCCCCCTCTCGCCCTGCACCCCTGCGACTCTCACGAGAAACGTGTTGCTCCTTGCTTACAGTCTGAGCTTGGATTTAACTACATTGCACTGTAAAAGAAAAAAAAAATTAAAAAAATTAAAACCCCACCATGATACAGCCATGCATTTCTGGAGGGAGAAAGGGAAGCAAAATGTGTTGATTCACAGGATTAGATCTATCTATCTCCTGAAGATGGATGAAAGAGCACTTTCAGACTAATATCTTTGGCTTTGATTAGTTCATTTGTGGTTCATTTGTTATTTTATCTCTAAACCCCAAACATTTTTCTCCTTATACACAACGCACTCTGTAAATCTAAGAAATTAAGTGTATTTTCCTTTTTTATTAAATGCTTCAGAAAACTATCTGTCCTAAAAAGCAGACAGCAGAGACACGTAGCGTTTTAAGTGCAATGCGCACGTTTCATCGTTAATCTAATATAAAATCAACAATTAAGAAGTAGCAGATCTTGCTAAAGCCACCGATTCCAGTTCAAAGTCTGTTTGAACATTAGTCCCCGAAGCTCCAGCAGTAAAATGAGGATTTCCAGATTCTCGTGATCACCTTACAGGCTTAACAGAAAAATAAAAAAAGGCTTTGTTTTTTGATGAAAAATCTTGTGAGCACACAAAAACATTCTGACTGGGTTTGACAGAAAAGAACTTGTCTTCACACTTGGATACAATCAGTCAAGTTTTCTACCAAGCAGTAAGTGCGTATAAAGTTTACCTTCACCTCAATTATTTTAAGATCCTATCATTTAGGATTGTCACAACAGTCTAAAATCCAACACCATGGATGACGTTACAAGTGCTGTAACAATTTTTCCCACATGAGGCACTGAAGGACACTTATCACAGAATCTACTTTTCAACCAGTGATTTAGCTAATGGGTCTCATTTGTTTTATTACTGCCCCATTAATCTATGCTGCCCTTTTAAATATCCCATTTCTGTTATCGCTGTGTTCTTCAGGGAGAGAAAGAAAAGCAGCTGCTACTTCTTCGTTCAGCCAAAGGAATGCAGAGCAGCATCCTTCCCAGGGACAACACGCTTTCGTGTGCAGTGCCGTGCTGTGCCTGCTCATCCATCAATACCCAACTTACTAATACAGGGCGTGCCATCAGTATATTGTTTGGACCAAAAAAACCCCACCAAAAAAATTAAATTCCAGCTAAAGATACATTAACAGTAAAAAGAAAACAACCTCAAGTACTGATTCCCAGAAATACATGATCTATGCATTGAACATTCTCTCTAAATCATCCAAGGTCAAAGCAAGCAAATAAAATATATAAATGCTATAATGAGATTATAGGAAAAAGCTGAGCTTTCTCCTGAAGGCTCGCTGTCACAAGCATTCTTCAAATACTAACTAACATATTTAGGTGGGTGATAAACCAGACACGCATTCAGTGCAATTGAAAGGGTAGTGAAATGTTAATTAAGCTTCCCTTTCAATGTTGTTTTATAAATCCTAGTGCTAACTCCTCAGCAGTTTGACTTCCTGAATTTTAACTAAGTCTTTCTGAAAGAGAAAAAGCTCGCTTTCCTCATTTGAATCAACATATTTATTGGTGCTATTTTGAAATTAAGTATCAAATTTCCAAATGCGCTGAAGGCAATTCCAACGTGCATCTGCATGCACGTATTTCTCTTCCGTACACACAAATCAAATCTTTCCATGTTGCCAGCTCAGAGCTTGATGGATAAGTGCTTGTAAAAATAACCCCATTGGTGTCTGTGTTTGATACTTGTGTGCATAAATCAATTCTATGCAAGAGCAGGGGTCTTGTCAGGAGGAGGAAAAAGCCCCAAACAACCAAAACCCCAGTTCTCTGTACTGAACACTGTCAACCCAACTGAGTTAATACCACTTGAATAAGCGAGATCACAACCCTTCATTTCCTCCTTGGCCACTGTCATTAAAGGCCACCATGGTCCTGCCCCAGAGGACAGCTGCCAACTCCATTCTCTTCCCCGTGAGCAGCTCCACACACCACTATGGATCGGAGCTGTGGGAACTCAGGCATCGGACTCAAGGCTGCTTTTGGAACTCTGTCCCCAGCACTTAACAACTTCCTCACTCGGGACAACCCTGGTCAATGCCAGCAAGCATTGCTTAGGAGGCTAAGCATCCATGTTGGCTTCTACATCACACTTCAAAGGAAAAAAAAGAAGAAGAAGAAAAAAAATCCCACTGTGCACGCATGTTCATCCAAGAGAACAAGAGCGCTTGTTTGCAAGAGCCTATGGGGCCAAGTGCCCTGAAGTCAATGGAAATATGCTGTGTCTGGCAAAGAGCTTCAGGGATGCCTAGAAAGAAAAGCAAAGACCTGGTGAGGAGCCAGGGCAGAAATGGCCACCTGAGCCAGCACAGGGAGCTGGGGGAGTGAGGGCCAGGAGGTTACCCGGCCAGGCATGGAGGCTTTGTACCTGTGAGGCTGCTGCATTAAGGTACATGCAGCCACAAAAAAGGATCAACTATATTTGTGTGTGTGTTGTTTAAATTGTTCCATTCCACTGGGGTGCCGCATTTAAATATCACAGGGAAGTTTATTCAGTGCTCTCACCTCAGAGAGCTAAAAATTATTAACCAGATACTGTTAGGAAAGAAAGTGGGATGAAAGAGAGCTGGATGAATGTGAAGTGCTAATGAAACAACTTCTCCTGCCTGTGCTGGTGATGGCTGCGGCCGAATTCTGCTGCTAGCTGAGAAAGCGAGAGCAACTCCTACCAGCCCCTCTGCGGCCCACGGGCACCTGAAACTCAGCAGCAACACCAGAGAGCCTTGCTACTTATTAATTTCATCGGTAATGAAAAAAGGCTGAGCAGCAGCAGTTGCGGTGTAGTCTCAGGAAGACAAAATTGTGCCACTTAGTTTCCAGTTGTGAAAATCATCGTTGTAGCAACAGGGGTATAGAAATGGCTTTCTTCAGGCTTAAATTCCAAAGGAACTCACTGCCCAGGCATCTCCATTTCCTGCTGTAGACAGTCCTAGTACCAATTTTGCACTGCAGAAATTCAAAGGCAAATAGGTTTTCTTCGCCCAGCTCCCAGGAAATGTGTGACATACACTTAGGGACCTAAGAAACGGTTCTTTTACTCTGTTTACATCAAATATCTACTCTGTAGGTGTAATTCTTCCATGGACTGAATTGTGTTTTTCAGGATTCAATCTGGATTTCTGTCATTGCTCTTCCTTACAACAACTGCTAGACTTAAGAAATTAGTTAAAGAAATACAAAGTTAAAAACTTATGCACACATTCAAAGATAGTTCTTTTTAATACTATGCATACGTTAATAAAACCTTTATTAAAGTTCTCATTAAGCTTTTCTAACACCCAGCGACTGTTGCCGACCTGCAGAGTGGAATACAAAATGTACAAAGGGGTACAAAGGTTTCAGTTTTTTAAAGTTATATTTTCAGCCAGACACTTCGATTCAGGATTCCGTTGCAACAGAGGCAGAGATCCAAAGCACCTATTCATTCTGGGCAGCGTAGTCTAATCACTTTTAGGTCTGTAATACGTTTGTCAGATAGTCACATTTAAATAACAGACGCACTATCTGCATGATTTAGGAGAACACAATACAGCCTAGGGCAGCAATAGCTATACAACTAGCATTAACTACAAATAAATCCGCTATAAAATATTATTCCCTCGATTTAAAGCCAAGACAGTAGGAGGAGATAAACTATGGAGAAACTTTGGAATTACAGTTCCATATATTCTAAATATGCAGTTTTTTTAAATTTCAAAGAAATTTATGAACTGGCCCCACATTTCTTTCTAGCACTACTATTAATACAATGTTATTGTACATTGCTCAAGTTTATTTTTTCTCTCACACCTAAAGCTGCATTCTAAACACAGACCGAATGATGCCAACCGACAGCAAACAACGCGCCTCCCTCCCCGGTTCTGTGTTGCCCTGTAGCTCCTGCACCTTGGCCAAGTTTCAGCCAGTCTTTGCCTAAAAGTATATCAGAAGGGCACTACATATTTTAACAGTGTTCAAGTTGCAACACAGCAGCAAAAAAACCAACAGTGAAAATGTGGCCCAAATGAAATTAGTGGAATTTCTGCTCTTGACTTCGGCAAGGACACAGCTTCACCCGACAAAGCTACGCTGAAGCTGATGCTCTTAATTCATCCCTCTGGGACAGCGGATGAAGGGATTGTACAGGAGGTAGGATAGAGCACAGTGGATAAATATAACAAAGGCTGACAGCCTTTACTCTGCTTTCCTTGATATTTAAAGGCCCGTGTCAATTTTATTTTCCAGATGATAAAATATAACTACCACAACCATATCAAGATGCGCCATAAACATCACATAAATTCAAGCAGAAGTAATCAACAAGTGATCTCAACAGGACTCAAAGAAATCACGAAACAAAATCTGCACAGGAACACAGGACACAGACGGAAAATGTCAGGCTCTGCTAATGACTAGGTGCACGTTAGGGCTGAAGGGCCATTATGAAGATGCTGCTTTGTTAATAGTCCCTATAAAGTCTATATATAAATGAGGGCTACACCGGGAATGAGTTGCTAGAGGTCTATGCACTAAGATATACTGATGTATACGTCTAAAACCGATATAAGTTCTTCTGTGGATAACTGTCATTGTAAATCTCACATATTTAGGTTACAAAGTTTACAGATACAGCCTAAGCCTAAAGAAACCGGTCTTGAATTGACATAACATAATCCACATCCAGAATGGCAGCAGCATTTTATTTTTGAAACCAATTTTAGATAAACATGTGTATGGGTGTGGCCTTGGTCTCACAAAATATTAACCGTCAAGATAAAGCAAGAGGAGATGGAATAATCTTTCAGATCTACTACGACTCAAAACGCTAATAAAAGTGCTGATTTTCAACTCTGCTCCCTGCTAAAGCATGGGACAGTGAACAGTAAGTGAAGAGCAGTATCTCTTCAAGAAGACATTTAAGCCTTCAAAAGGTCATAAAAAGTGTGAACCGCAGTGACCTAAAAGAGTGTCAGAATTATGTACATGTGGGAAATTTCCACCAAGTGGCAAAGGCGGTCACTTTGCACTGCTGATGTACTACTTCCAACCAAAAAATCCAAAATACAACTAGCATTAACTTTGTAATAACTTGCATAGATGAACATACAATGGGCTGATAGAGTTACGCTACTTCTGCTTTGCTCTGACATCACACTCCAAGACTTTTAAGCTAAAACTCTCCTTAAAAAAACACCGCCACCACGTAGCGCACACTCTATTTCACTGTGCAGTTGAAATGATGAGGTTTAAAGCAGGATGCTGCCATAACCAGAAATGCTAACACTCTTATGGGGAAATAGCTTCTGGAAAATCCACAGAGGTACAAATGCCCGGAAAACAGGAAAGCTACTTATCAGCTATACTTACAGACTGCCCCTATAATGTATGCTTAGAGCTCACTGGGAGCTGGATGAGATGCCTCTTTGAAATCTTCAGAAAGTATTTTGCTTCTTTTTAGTTCTGAAATCTGGCACTGTTACATTTCCTACCCAGTAGCAATAATCCACTCTCAGAGCCACTTGCTTCTGGGTAAATACTGCCCTATAGACGGCTCCCAAACATGAAAACTCTGACTTCTTTCAAAAGGCGCAGACAGCTGCACAAATATACAAGAAAGCTCAGACATGAAACTTCCCTTTCTTCCAACTAGGTAGTATGAAAAATTTTTAAGCCATCTTATTATTTGGAGCGATAACATAGGCTGTGTTTGTAAAAGCTGTAATGGAAATCAATTCTGTTTTCTTTGGGCCCCTGTGTTGCTTCCACCATACTGCTCTCTCCGGAATAATTTCAGCCTCTCATTTAAGAAAAAAAATATCAGGAAAAGGTCTAGAAAGTATAATAAGGAATGTAACTTTTTATTACATTTGTAGCTCTAGCTTTACATGAATACTTCTATTTCAGTGTGCATTTTATGAGAATGATTCTCTTAACACTTTGCAAAGCTTTAGGAAACACCTTTACTGCTTGTTCATCAGCCAGTGTCAATGGTCCCAAGTCCAAACCACTTTCATGCTTTTAATTCTGAATTTTTCCATAACCATTACTTTTAAATTTATAGCCTCCTCCCTACAAAAAGATCACAATTCCCAATATGTCTTGTGGTCTCGTGGGCCTACACGATTTCCCCAGGATCCTTTCCGTACATTTAGAAATCACCACAGCCCTCTTCTTCAATACAGGGTACTTGGTCCTGATGTTCCATCACATTTCAGAGGTTCATCCAGACCCTGAGACAGGTCGCTGCTGCTCTGGGTCCCAGCTGCTTGGTCCCTCTTCTCTGGGAAGAAGGGGGATTCTTATTTCTCTGCTCCTTCATCACCTCCTCTTCAAACCTCTTCCCCAGGTTGAAGGCTTTTTTCCTCTAGTTGAAGAAGCAGTGCTAATCTGGACTATGCTTTTCCTTTCTTCTCTTCTACAGATAGGAAAAGCTAGCATCTCATCTCCTCGCTCCTGATAGCTGTGCTTCACAGCCATGCTCGGATTCAGCATCCTGGAAAACCACTTTTTTCCCTAATAGTAACATTTCAATGTGTAAAAAAAAATAATTAATCGGGGGGGTCATCGCTGCACACTGGGAAAAAACAGAGGGAGGCAGAACAACAAAACGGGTTTAACTATGAAGCTCGGCAAAAATGTTTTAAATGGAACACAATTCATTTTAGCTCACATGTCAAATCAGCAGTAATTCTTAACAAGTCCATTTTAAGAGCGAGATGTATTTCAAGCTACCCAAATCTTTGTGGTACTAGGTTCAGTAGAACTCATATGCACTAGTGAAGAAGCAAATGGAAATCTATCTGCAAAAACGCGGAGATACATCTGCAAAGCACCCTCCTTCTAGCATTCCCACACAGATACACCGCCTCACTACCAGGATTTGCAGGCTCCATCCACCAGTCGCCCATGTGGCCCCTGACCATGCAGCAGAGCCTGATCCTCTGCCCTGCAGGGAGCAACAGAAGGACAAGCCTAATCAGTAAATTAGGCGGCTGGGAAACAGCTCTGTAACTTCTGCAGCATCCCTCACCAAAAACCTGATTATCATTAACTCAGTATATCATTAATATATCATTAATACAGTATTTTCAATTCTGGGCCACTTGACACACTGAGATAAATTAAACATAGCCCTGAATCCTTTAAATGTTTGAAGACTTGTACGAAAGTTAAAGCGTTTTACTGCAGCATACTTGTCATGATCAATGCAGCTATGGAATCAGCCTTGGTCTTAACTTACACTGCGGACTGAGACCTAAAACATAAATCACCTTGGCTTAGAAGAACTTCTGCATGTAAATCTGGAAATACTACGAAATCAAGCCAGGTTTAAATTGATAAAGTGAAAAGTGCAGATTTTCAAAGTATAATTTTACATTAAACGCACAGTGTGTCTACCAACACGGCCCTCGTAGTCAAAGATTTTAGGACCCACGACCAGGTGACTTCAGTAGGTTCCCCTCCTTCATAGGTACTGCAGGAAGGCAACATGGCTTTCCTTTGAGATACAGCATCTCGCTTCATGCAAACCTGTGAAAGCAACCTCAAGCTGAGCACTCAAAACTAATGAACACTGAAACACACACAGCTAAAATGGCGGATTCTGCAGGGAAACAGAGTCTCTATGTCCACTATTTGTGATAGCAGTGTTAATAAAATCTTGAGTAGCTGACATTTAGGCTTACATCTCGTGTTGAAGCACGTGTTCTTCTGCTTGAACTAATAAATTGAGAATCACTCTCGAGCTCTTCTGCCTGGGTACAACACCCCAGCTACGTCTTTAACACCAAACCAGGTCAAAATGTGGACACCTTCCCCATCTCCCGTATTTGACTTACATGGTTCCCCGTCTCCTGTATTTAACTTCCATGGAAAGGAACTGTGAGAAACCTGGAAGTAACACGAGCACGTAGGACAGGCGGGGTGTTCAGGGCAACAGGCCCTGCACAGCCATGCCACCCAGCACAGGTGCAGCCCTGTTGTTTCTACTAACAGGCATGCACACAGCTAAGCCTGATGACTAATTCCCAAACTGTCGAGGAACCAGGGATTTCCTTGCCCACCTTGCTCATTCACACCACCTTATCTAGCAGGTACCTGCCGGCCCTAAAATGCAGTCAGGGATAACAAGGATAAGGAGGATGACAAAGAAAATACCTTTTCCTCCACTTGACTTGGAATGCTGACTGGGAGCAGCCCTCCAGGGCAGATGCTCAAAGTACTGGGCTATACCATATGTACAGACAGATCCTTCTTAATTTCAGCAGCACTTATTTTCAAAGGTTCCCACTTTTAAAAAAAATAAATATTTGCAAGCTTTCTTTAAATTAAGGAAAGGGTAAAAAAAAGCCCACATAAGGTACTTTGCCAAGAAATTGGGTTACTAACCCTGCTCCAGTGCAATTAAGTAATTTCTAGGATGTAGGACATTTCAGCTGAAATAGGAAGACCCGCTCAATATTCTGCCAATTGGGTTCTTCCTCAGGAGGTGGGAAACTTGCCCAGTTTGGGGACTGGGGATTTGATACCGTCCCATTTCTCAGAAGAGTGCGGCAATCTCTGAGCTCATGGACATAAATGGATACCTGCTGCCGCTGCCAACTCGATTTTGTGGGAAAGGAAAAAATTTACCAGGCTCTGTCATAAGAGGCCAAAAGCCCTGGAATCTCAAGTCGCCATGTTCACACTCTTTTTTTCTAAAACTGTTTACAATGAGAAATACATTAAAGGAACATAGTATCATAGCTATAAACGGATTTTATTTGAGAAATAACAATAAACCCCCAATGAAAAGAGCTACTGTTAGACATTCCCTTGCAGTTACTAACCCTGCAAAACTCCAGAAATGTTCAAATACACGAAGACCCAAAATAAACATATATAGCCCAGAAAAGAGAAACAAACCCAACAATTTACGCTGTGAGAAAATAGAAGCCATAAAGAGCTATTATAAATGGAAAAAAAAAATCACACTTAAAATTTCCCTTCCTTTAGTCAGAGATTTAATTAGCAAGAGAAACTTTTTAAAATACTTATTTTCAAAACAAAGCTCAATAACATCTTTCTGAAGTTTCTTACCTGTTGTGAAAATGTATTTGAAAGAAATAGTGCACAAGTATATGGAATATTTCTTATAATACTTACCAAATTTTTACAAGCAAGAAACCAGAAAGTCACATAGCTTATGTATATTTAACTCTTTTCTCTCTTAATTCAACAGATTACTCATCTTGTTATATGGAAAATTCTTTTTAATAAACTCTATACACGAACACAACCCTTTCATCTTTAGAAATAAATATTAAAATACAGCCAATGAATGTCTTTTGCTGATATTAAGAATGTACAAGACCACCTTTAATAGGCAGTACAGTAGGTACAAATAAAAACCGGGTATGCTAAACCCAGTACCATTAGAAAAATGATAATGTTCAGCCAGTGGAATACAATACCGTGGCCTAATTCTGACAACTGAGGACTTTTGAGCTATTCTTCTGATTAGCTGTGGGGTCTTGTTTGTCAAAACTCTTTGTATTAAACAGCCTTTTCTGTAACATGAGATATTAGTGCAGTAAGGTCAGCATGGCTATTTAGAAATAATTTCTACACCATAACTGCCCTGAGTTAACCATTTCTAAGCATTGAAGCTTTACGTAACATGAAATACTGCCTTAAATAAATGGACTATAAGTTTTGACCACGTAAAAACAAATCAGGTCTTTTAAAAATAATAATTAAAAAACCCAACAAAACCAAACCAGACATGATTTACAGCAGTGTTACAGGGCACTGCAACCTTCAGAGCAACTCCATGAATGATATCTTTTATTTTTGACTGGTACAGCTATGTTTTTCTCTAGATAAGAGGACATTTTCCCGTACCACAGGATAGTTCATTCCCCTTTTCTGGAGCTTTAAGTCTAACGATACATGGTGTTAGAACTCAAGGAAGAAAATGAAAGGAGTGCATAATACTATATCTTGAAGACATGTCTGTATGTTTAAGACTTCTTCAAGCAGATGGTTAAAAATACCAATTTTGGCACTGGAACTCAATTCAATTTAGGTTTTCAGTGTTATGATGTTGCAATCAATGATATAGCTGTATAACCCAAGACAAGTGCTAAGCTGTATATGCATGGCATGATTACACGTTTGCGTGTGTAACCCCTTAGACTATACCAGATGCATTTACTGGAGTTGTTGAGGTGTTAGAATACACCAAGTATATTTTCTTCTTAATTGCTGTATTGGAAATATATGCCCACAGAGTCCAGATGTTAAAACTACAGATCTTCACAAGCTGTTCACACCCTATTTAACTGAAGATGAATATCCAGTTAGCTACTTGTGCATCCAAACTTCTGTTTAATATCCAAGTTTGATGCTCACAGTGTGGTTTTGTATTACTGATATTTAATGTACTGACTCTTCACTAAAACAAGGTTCTTAGAAAGCCACTTTTAAGAAGTCAGACTGTCCAGATTCCGCGCACTGAATGGTTTTTGCATATCCGAGGGCCCTGATGAAGCTCTGATGATGATGGAAATTCTTCCTGGCCACAACGTTTAAGAAACCATAAAAACCTCACCATCTTAAAGAAGACAAAAGCTGTATCGAGTCACGACCAGTGCATTTAATCAAGTGGAGAGGAGGGCAGTGCAGGGAGGGTTGAGGCATCCCAGCTCCAAGAAAAAAATCAAACCAAACAACAAAATCGGGAATTGTGAGTGTGGAGACAGACACAAGAAGAGCGAGAAATGGCAAGACACAGAGAGGTAGAGGAGAAGTGCAATTCCTAGGAAAAAGACAGAGAGGAAAAGGTGTTGGGAATACAGGAGGGAGCACCAAACAGCAGGCTGGGAAGCAGAAAAAGATTACAAGAGCAGAGCGGGATTAGAGGAAAAAGGAAGAGACACTTCAAGTGTTCTTCCTCATCACCTCTCTCACAACTCCTATGTCCCGCAATGGGAACAGAGGCAGTGTTAAGGGTACAGTGGAACGGGATATTGCCCAGCAAAGCTCCTCACAAAGCAAAGCTGCCTCTAACCCAGGCCACTTCTGGGTTGCAGCCAAGAGATACATCCTCTCTTGCAGCCTCTGTGCCTGGGTCAGGCTGTCCACTGAGCCTGGTGGGCTGGTGGTGAAGGCCGTGAGGAACTGGTGCCGGTGGGGTTACCAGGAGGAGATCACAGAAGGAAACCAGGCTTAGAGCCCTGCACATTTTCAAGAGGAAAACGAACAGCGGAGAAAGTCCAGTCAACTGGACAGTCAATCGAATAAGGTTTGCTGTAGACTCCTAAGTAAATCCAGTTCTTCCTTTCGGCATCGCTTCAGCTCCCTTTCATGTGCTGTTTATGTGCTGAGACACACAATACGCTTGGCCCCGGGGAGTCCTGAGCTAGGGATGCTCTCGACCCTGTCCTCACAAGTGCCTTTGTCTACTGCTTAGAAAGATTGCTTAAATTATTTCTTTATTCCTATCCCCCTTTATAGTATCAGACTACTTCACCATTGCTACGTATCTGTTCTCCTCTCAGACCTGTGATACACAGCCACATTAATAGGTCCTCCCACTCCTGTAAACAAAGCAAAATCTCCAATTAGGGAATTATATCCAGGATTGAGTATGATTGCCCAAAGTAACAAAGGAAATTTCTTCCAAACTCAGAAGCTGGATACAAATAT
Source organism: Chroicocephalus ridibundus (assembly GCF_963924245.1). Lineage (NCBI taxonomy): Eukaryota > Metazoa > Chordata > Aves > Charadriiformes > Laridae > Chroicocephalus > Chroicocephalus ridibundus. Next base: position 128,060,993 of record NC_086285.1, on the reverse strand, counting down.
CCCAAGCTTGTAGCTACTGCTTTATGCCAATGAATTGTTACTTCTTTAGAGATGAGCATCAGCAAACTTTTTAAGCAGGTGGATCTAGAGAAACTGAACTTGAACATCAGAGGGCCAAGCCGCCTGAGCCAGACAAATACCAGGACACAGCAACAAAGGTGCTGCGCCTCAAGTGAGGACATGTGGTGTCCTTTTTTTCATCCACCCATGCCTGCTGCCTAAAGGTAACCTCTCCTGGCCAGCCACCCGGCCAGCACACCGTCCCCATCACCGCTGGGGAGCCGAGTCCCTCCATCAGAGGAGATGTCCCTCACTCACTAGCACCAGCTCATCGCTGGTCTGGACTGGTTTCAAGACATTCCCTAAAAGCTAATAACGAGGGAGGGCTGACTGTGTCACTGCGGCCAGGACGAAATGCTGCTTTCGTCATAAATCACGGATCCAATCTTTTCAGTTTGTAAAATGAGCGATATATCTCCAGCAAAACTACAGACTCCCTGAAGCATCTGTACAAACACCAAACACTGAATTCCCTTTTTAAGAATGCAGAAATAAAACCCATCTGGCATGACATCAGGAAGGCAAAAATATGTAATGTGACTGTGAAACTAGTATAGGTTAACTTGTGACCACAACAACTAACACAGATCACTTACAAGGCTTTGAATGTTCCTGGTGTCAGCCCTTGGCACAGCTAAGACAGTTTTGCTGCCTTTAATTTCATATCGCAACGTATCTGGAATTTCAAGCTCCCAATTTCCTCAGCTGACAGAAACGGTTTCTGAGATGGTTTCTGCATTCTGGGAACAGATTTTTACCCTTAAATTAGCCACACGTACTCTCAGACTTAACATTTTTTGTCTGGAAATAAAATAGCAGCGATAATTGTTAATTTAAGACCCCACATGATGCAAATTTGCAGTCTGGAGCCAAATACCGTGATTGGAAACAGATGAACATGAAACGCCTTCTACTGAGTGGAATTAAAACTAAATATTAGTGAAGCGTGTTGCTGATTTGATACATGATGCATCAGACATTGATTACATTGATTACATTTTTCTTTGTTACAGTGAAATACTAGAAGTGCCCTACTAGTATTTCAAGAATTGTACAACCATTGGCACAAAGTGCCACATGTATGGCTCTTGTCCTCTCCTGCCCTCCTTGGTTTCAGCTGGTTTCCTTGTACTCACCAAGGATGAAGCTACTGGATATATGACATTCTTTCCATTATTCCTGACGCTGAATTTCCCCCTTTTGTTCAGGAACTTTAATGATGAAGAGAAGATTTTAAACTTTAATGCTCATTTGCTCAGACCTTGAAATCAGGCACAGAGTTGACTCAGAGATGTTTAAGCTTTCTTCTGGTTTTGAGTGCATTAGTAATAACCAGATAAATAACAGAAAGCTCTGGAGGACGAAAGCTAGAAGCGCTTGCCTGCACTGAAAGTCTCTGTTATAAGAAGTTAACGCAATCTACTGAATGGAAAGACTGTACCACAGTACAGGTTGGGAATAAAGAATGGGAAAACCCCTGGAACTACTGAACTGTTTCCAAAAAGGATTCTGCCATGTTGACACCTACATCATTGTGTGACTGGGGCCAGCAAAAGCGAGCCTTAATCTTTCTTAAACAGTACTGAAGTATATCTTTGCAACTAATGAATCTGCCAACCCAATCGATTAGTAAAGGTCAAGGAAGAGAAATTCATTACCAGAACATACCTCACAGGACAGCAGAAGAGGACATGGTAAAGTCCTTCTGGAATTGCTTTCCTTTTATCAAACCCCAAGAAAAAATGTACATTTTAATTCTAAAAGGTACCTGTAAAAGCGCAATGCCAAACTGTTGTCCACACTCTGAATGGGGGAATGTAATGCTCCAGGGGATTCTGAAAAAAAAAAAAAGAAAACAAAATATGAAAAAAAACATTAAAAAAAAAAACCAAACAAGAGAGCAGTAATATAGCAGACGTGTACGCGTTAGTGCTGCTGTCATGTTGGAGGTCGCGGAAACGGGGTGCCAAGGCTGGTCCATGCCATGAGGAGGGAGGGAAAGAAATGCAAGGCAGCCACAAGAGCAACCAGGACTATTTCACGTGAAAGATGAGATAAGTGATGAAATCAACATGGCTGTGCACTGGAAAAGCTACGAGCTGTGTAATAATAACAACTAATTAAAAAGTCATTTGGGAAGCCTCAGAACACAAGCTCGCATATGCTGCAGTATCCGGGGTGCGAGACGAGATGCAGCCAGGCTGTGTGGACCAACGAGTAACACAAACAGGGCCAAATTTCAAAATGAAATTTGTAACAACACAAAATTCTGCATTTTAAGTTCTTGCTATAGATAAACAATCCCTGTTGTTTTGGTCTTGGCCATTACCAGACGAAGAAGACAGAAAATACTGTAAAAATCCCCCCACTCTGTTTCCACGACAGAGCTTTCGCAGGGCACGGCACCAGGGTCAGCTACTTTGTCAGTAACTGAGGATCAACACGTAAACGTTAGTGTTACTTCAGGGCAGCTGCTAGTTGATTTTGACATGAAAATACAGAATTTACAGTGATGACCTGTTTTTAAGTGACCTCCCATATTCAGAGTTAAGGTCAAAGAGCAAAAGGTTTGTGTGCTTAACCCCCCCCAACCCACTGCGAACTAGAGATGACAGCATATTTTCCAAACTCACAACCGCTGCGACAAAAATCTACTACTAAACTTTAATACATTGATTAGGAATTAGTTATTTACTATTCAACACCCATTTGAAGTGATTATTCATGGAAGAACTATAACATTAAAATGGTAGGACAAAATTACTAAAAAAATGGTGAATTTTGCTTTTTTTTTTTTTTAAATTAGGCTCTTCCCATTGTCTAAAGCACTTATTATATTATGCTTTTTTAAACTATGGCAGTAGCGTTACAAAACACCACTCCTGTCTATCCGATTGATACACGTTTCATTTCATATGCAATACCTTCTCCTTTTTCTCTCCAAAATAATTAGGTACTTTTCTGGGTTTTAAATCAGCTACTAAAATCCATGCAGAAAGAAATCCAAACCTTTGTATTTTGTGTCACCTGCTAAAAATATTTGTAAATGACTTCACAATACAATAACCTGACAGAAAATCGCATAATTTTAAAAATTTGAGATTATATTCCTGTAATTAAGTATTCATATACGCAATAGTTAAGGGAAAATAAATCAGTGTACTCATTTGGGAGGAAAATGGCTCTGCTGCAGGACGCAGCCTGCCTCGGCACATTTTTACGTGCAGGAGGGCACTGATGCAGTAAGAGAAGCAGCAGTTTTTCCTAAACCTTTGATGAGGCTGGTGACACCCAGCTGACGGGCGGAAACGTCAAGCTGAGGAAGATCCTCCAGCACAACAGTTCTTTAAGAGAACTCCAAAACACAAACGCCATGTAAGGGCACACACCAAAAAGTTTCCTTCTTGCCATATCAACATGTATACACTTGTATTTTTTTATTGATACAAGTACATAGACATAAAACCTCACATATACATCATTTACACGGATACTAGTAATTCAAACAGACCTGAAAACTATTTGTGAGGTAGTAGCTATACACAAAAATACCTTCAAAATTTTGGCAAGACTAGAAAAGTTTCTATCATTTCCTCAACATACGTAATGTTTATTTTAGATCGTTATTCAAACAGCAACAGGGATCAACACATTTATGATGTGACCGTCAGCGTTAACTATATTGTAGAATATGTTCTTGTTTAGTGAACAGCAGTGTATACTATTTAAAAAATGTGTAGCCTACTGCATCTTCTAAGTGTTAGAAAGAGGTTGTGGTAATAAAAAGTGCAAGTATTAGTACTGGAGTAGCTCTCGTACAGTGGGTTGCCATAATCTTCTGGTTCCACAATAAACATACTGCTCCAGGTGCCTCAAGGGTTTCTTGAAAAGGTATGCATTAAAACATGAAATTAGTAGGAAGGGACACATCACATAAGCTTCACTGAACTTGGATCTGGACCCAGGACAGCAATGATCAAGGAAGATTGACAAACAAAACCCAAGCAGATTAATGTTCTGCGGAGCTTTTAAGCACATGACTGGTTTCAATGCTCATGCCGTGAAACAAAACACCAACAACTCCATTTAGCATCCACAAAAGGTGCGTGCAGTGACAAAACTGTTAATGGATAAGGCTGATAGAGTAATATGGAGTCAGACCAAGTACTATGTAAGCTCTTCAACACAACAGCACAACGTTCTCCAGTCTACACATCTCACACATAGACAGGACCAACCATGAAGAACCACCAGAGACAACCACCTGTGTGCCTCCGCTAGAAGGAGAGCAAATCCTCAGGCACTGGATTTTGTAGGTGCCTGATGAACAGCCCAAGGCGGAACCATACATTAATCCACTGTTATACGTGGATGAACTGTTGTGATAACAGATCTCTGCTAGCATTTTATCAGCCCAACATAGTGCAGGCAGGGTACAGCGAGGTACCCTCATTGGCACGGCTGCACTGACAGCTGTACACAGTTACCACTCCATTTATTTCTCATTGCCACTCTTTCTTAGATTTTTTTTCCCCTTTAAGTAACCTAACAAGGCAGGGATAGCAGATCTGTATCACCACCACACAGAAGACTGGTCTCCACAATACTTTGATTTAGGAACAGTAAGTGGTCCCACAGTACTTCTCTTAAAAATCAGTAACAGATATGCTGATATAGTGCTAAAGGCACGGTAGCTGAGATCTACGCAAAGAACTGATCGGTCACTGGCTCTTACTGAACAGGTGCATGGGATGTAGTTGAACTCTGGCCTCAACATGAATCATTAAAGCAACTGTCCTTATCTTTCCAATTCTCTTTAAATAAATAGAGGGTGAAAAAACAAAGAAATAAAAATATATAAAAAACTAAAAATCAAACATTTCAGATCTTAAACAGCACACAGAAAGCTGATGTCAAACTTCTCAAAATCACAAAAATCCAGGAAACTGAGCCACGTACGCCAGCTAGTTTAACTCCTGAGCTTCAGCTGGAGGATTTAGCCTCCTTTGCAAGGGCAGAAAATGCATGACTCCTAGACAGGAAGCACAGAAATCAAGGTAAGAAACTGTGGACTAGAGTTGGACTGTAAAAAAATATTAATTTCTTCAATAATTTTCAAATCAACCAATTATAGGAGTGTGAACTACCACATTCTCCTCTGAACGGATGATTGTCTATAGCTTTGTTGTCTACAAAATCCTACAGCCTCATTCAAATTTATCTCCAAAAAAATGCTTTCGGAATGCCTAGGAAAAAACCACTCCACAATGGCCAGGCAGCTGGCATACCACAATTGCTCGTTACCCTAATTTCAACATCTAATTTATCATCTGCTGGTGAAATCAAGGTCAAGGAAAAGCATTAACAATTACTATAAGGAGATCTGGGAATCTTAAAATTAAATTTGTAGCTAGATAAATTCTAAACAATTCTACCATTTGCAGATATGTATTATTTTGAGCATTTGGCAAGCAAAAGGAAGGAGTGATGCTCCTTTCCAAGACTGACTGACTTGAAGACATCCACACCCAGGCTGGATGCTGGCAGGACCGAAGCTTTCCCTCCACCAGTAGTGCTAGGACATTCTAGTAACACGCCATGTTTAGAAGACTCATTAAATAACATGTATCTTTGCAATGGGGTTGAGACTTTTAGGACTCAGAGTCATTGAAATGTAAAAGCAACATAGGAAAATAAAGATTTTCTTCTCTTTCTGGCTAGCATACCTACTTTTTCTGTGGGTTAGCCTTATCTCTAAAGGTACCTGATCCTTCTGAGTTCACATACACTTCCAATCAGCAGGGCCATAAAATTCCACTTAGTCTCACCAATGGTCCCTTTAGTTGGCTGCTTGTCAGTTCAGCGTCCTTACAATAAAAAGAAAGCACTATGCTATGTCTGCCACGCAAGCAGGATCCCGGTGAGGGTTTTAAAAGGGAGAAAGAGGCCAGCTTAACATCTGGATTACTTATTTGAGACACATCTGAAGAATGAAAGAGACATCTGGCCGTGGATACTATCAGCAGAGGGACATGGCTCATAAACAATTCTCCAAGGCAATGCCAAGGACAGATTTTCTTCAGCAGCTCTTAACTGAAGAGGATGGTGAGCCCCACACCTGGGATAAGCAAACAAGGCACCACAGTGAAGATTTAGGGAGTGTACCCGATTCTTCCCATTTTTACTTGCTAAAAACCATGGAGATTTTTTCCTGAGCCAGAACTTGGCTTTTCCTTAGATAACCACAACTTGAGAATTGCCAAAATTTATCTCGGTTTAGACGCAGAGATCGGAATCTTAAAGAATAATAATCAAAACAAATAAAAGGACTGTTTCCCCTTGCTGATGAAAAATGAAGGAAAAGAAAAATGGAATAAAATTATTATAAAGGAACTTCCAGGTGTTTTCTTAGGCAACATCATGCCCACTAAAAGCATCTTACGGTTTGCAGTCTGTCTTGTTACAATAAGCTAAAATATTTATACCTAAATATACTTTCCATAGCTGTTCTGTTTTTTGCCTTCATACAGGTTTAGTGAAGTCTTGACCCTGAACATTAAAACCATAGAAATACCACAACAGGAAAAGTGAAAACCACACACACAACCTCATTTGAACTACCTGGATGACAACAAATCTTAATCAGGAGACCACACAGTAAGACATGCAGACACACAGAGAAGAACGTTGTGTGCCCAACCTGGCCAAGCTGTAAATGAATGGAAAGGGAGCTCAAAGCCGCAGCCCGAGCTTGGCTGAGGAGCACACAGTCTTTCTTTGTAAAAATATTCATCTCACTGCTTTTTTTGAAAAAGTTATCATAATAGGGGAAAACAAAAAAAACCAACCCACACCACCCCACGAGACAGTTCCAGAAACACAAAAGCTAAACGGAAATCTTTAAGAGAATGAAATTCAAGTCATCAACGACCTTTTCCTGCATGAATCACGGGGAAACTTTGCTGGCTTTGGTAGTATCGGCAAATGGTGACTTAAAAGGTTGAATGGTTTATGTGAAATACTCACATGTGGATGTGCTACTTTCTTACCTCACTGAAAAAGCATACCTGGTGTTTTCCACAATGGAATCCTCCATTTCCCCACTTGCATAGCTGTGTTGGTTTTGTTTGGTTTGAGTTTTTTGTTTATTTATTTAAAAAAAAAGTCTTGTAATAATTATGATTAACAAAAAACTGCAGGTAATCTCTCATTCTGAGAGTTAATGTTGAACAGATGTTTCAGCACATCTAATTGTACTTAGTTTTGCCTAATCTACCACAAAAGAAAACCAATTTTTGAAATGAGTGACTATAGTTGGAGCAATATAATTGGAGCACATCTGAAGCATATTACTTTTCCCAACAGTTATCGTGCGTGATATAGATATCAAAACATTTTTATAGACAGATACATTTTTCATAACTTTTACCAAAAGGTGAATTGAGGTACGAAAAATGTTAGGCCCGTATTTTTCATGGAAATGGTTAATTAAACCTAAATTCAGAGGCTTTGTGCATACTTTCAAGAGGTACTTGGCATTCGCAAGCCAAACTGTGATCATGAAGAAGTAGGTGTTTGGTGTCTCTGAAAACCGAGTGCAGCAATTTAAACTGGAGCGCACAGAGTCAAAGGCTACCTTTTGAAAAATTAGACTTCACACACCTTTGCTAGATGACGAAGGCACCATGCAAGATGTAAGGAATACAGCCCATTCCTCTCAATATCCCTGGTCCATCACCCTTGGCAGCAGATCACACACTTCTGTTACTAACACCTCTTGGTGAAAAGGAGGAGATGAAAATAGGACTCAGCTACATATGTGCTCTAGTACCAAAAGGGGATTCTTGCTCCCTCTCTACAAAAAAAAAAACACCTCTGATTTTTATGCAGTTATCTAATTAAATTTCACTATGCATATTAAGTTTTCTGATGTCTAGCTGTTTTATGTTCAGTCCAAAATCAAAAGAGCACACACTCATAAACGCCCCTTTCATTAAAAGAAGCCAAACCAAAAATTAAGACAAGGTTTGTCACATGTAAAGATATCCCCCACTCTATTTTAGTTGTTTCCTCAGTTCAACCAAGGAGAAGACATCATGCACTTAACTCCTAACTAGGTCACAAACTCTACCTTTCTAATGTTTTATTCATGTACCTTGTAAAAGGATGCACATTATGTCAAGTTCCAAAAGGAGCATCATGCTATGAGCAACAGCTCTTCTGGAATGGATCAATATTGTATTGGTATTACTCTATTTTAGGGAGGGAGAGACAGTTCCAATTTCTTCAGTCGGTGAGGAATAACAACATAGAATCAAGTTGTCAATCTCTTGACATGTTATTTGTTTTAACCTATAGTCAATAGTTCCTTGATGAGTCTGTGGATTATTCCAGAAGAATTCTCAAAAATATCTATAAGAAAATGTATTGTCCGAAGTCTAAAATTGCCATATAGAATTCATACATACGTCAGACAACATTTAACGGTCTGCACATCAAAAAAAGTCGAAACCTACCACTTCATAGTACATCCTTGGAAAACCATAATGCTTTTAGAATGTACATGCAGAATAACCGTGTGTGAATTTTCAGCTAGGAGATAACGGGTATCTTAAAAAATTAAATGAGAATTCATCAGGTGCCGTAGCTCTCAGCTCATTAACCTGGAGGTGCACAATATGCCTGATCCTGTTTCTTAGGATCTTTACAAACTGATACCTCTTTTCAGGCCAGTACTCATAACACATGATTCACTGAGATTTAGAAATTCTATCTTGAAATTTTCTTTCTTTTTTTTTCCTCCCCAGCTAGAAAATGTTGGTTATCTATACCACGCTCAGCACTGCTGAGAAAAAGAAGGGCCTTTGCAGAGGTTAAAAGCAGACTCTGGGCACTGAGCCAGCCTCCAACTGTGCTTTGCCATGCTAAACTGTGTGTGGATTTGCCACGATAGTATACAGTATCTGTAAAAAGGCTCTTGAAATACCAGAGGCAACCTAATCTAAAAAAAATAAATAAATACGGAAGCAGCAGAAAACATTTTTAAGTACCATTTTTCCACTTCAGTCACTGAGAGAATATGATTTACACCTGGATCCTGGATCTGGAGTAGCATCCACCTTTTTGGATTGGATGTTTGCATCTGACTGTGGAATATTTAGTTTTATGCTAGCCAACATGTTTTAAGTTCTTAAAGAAAAAAAGTCAGGATCAATACTTGCTGGATGGGAACAGTTGTAAGAATGAACACATCGAGAGATAAAAATAACTGAGCTAAGAAATATCCATTGTTTTTTTCTTTTCTGTTACCATGCCATAGAATTTGGTGTGACATCACAGTATATGCAGCCATCTGAAAATGTTACTTTGTTGGAGATGTTGCACAGAAAGGTAGAAAAAAGGGACAGTTTAAGACCAGTTGATATGAAAATGGGAACCAGGCTCTGGAATATATCTGGGATGCAGCACAGGAAAAAAGAGAGCTCGTCCTGTAGACATGCTGCCTGCCCGGTGCCAGACCCATGTTGACCCACCAGAGTGAGCTGTGGGGCTGGACCACAGGAGGAGAGGGGGAGAGCACTGTGTTTGCTCAGCCCTGAAAAGAGAGGGCTGCAGGGGATCTACCCACTGTCTGCACCTGCATGATGAGAGGGGACACAGACTGTCCTCAAAGGTGCACAGGGAGGGGAGGCATCAGACAGAGCTGCCACATGGGAAATTCTGGCTGTGTGCAGGGAGAAAATTATTTTTGTCACCATGGAGCCCAGAAGATCTGACGGACCTGCGTCCTTGGAGATACTCAAAACTGTCCTGTGCCTAGGCTCTGAGGAACCTGATCCAATGGGACCTGATTTGGGCAGCAGGATGGACCAGGTGACCTTCGGAGGCCCCCTCCAACCTACACGATTCTCTGATCTCATCTTGTTACCTCTGTTTCAGTGGTACCAAAAATTGGTGTCTCTTTGCCTCACCCTGTCCTCAGCAGCAAGTGACCCAAACACGGGCGAGACAGTAATAAATATTGCAATTCCCACGTTAAAATCCATCACCATAGATATCCATTTCATCCTATCACTCCTTTTTTTTCCATTCTTGAAAGACTAAGGTATTTGCTGCTCAGTATGCGCTGGGCATTTCCTCTGCTCTTCTGCTTTTTGCACCTCTCAGTGATTTAGCTGTCAACAGCACATAAAACAGGATGACTTGAGGAAATCAAGAAAACCTGAGGATGCAGAACAAGGACTACTGAGGGAAAAAACAGGTATGATCTCTCCTTTTTTAGCAGCGGGCACCTGTAACATATTCAGCAAGGCAGTTAGTTAACAGGCAGGGCTGTGCAGGAGTTCTTTGTGTACAGCATTTAGGAATCAGTTCAGCGAAGGGCTGAGAAGGACAAGAAGCTGCTGATGCCAGTGTATAACTGTCAGCAGAGGCTGAACGGGGCTGATGGGCTGTGCCATTCTGTGCAAGCCTGTAGCATTGAATATGCTACAGACGCCCCAAATACACAGTTCTGGTGATACAGATACGCAGGCACATGCAGTGACACACACGATATGCTGGGACAGAACTAAGCGGCGGGTATAACAAACACTGCTACTTAGAAACTCTAATCAAAGGAGATTTTCTGACGCCACAAAGCATGTACCAGGCAGAAAAATCACCAAGGGTCCCACATAAAGTTCTGTCGTACATATCACATTGACTGAACTAGCCAGTTTGATAATAGTGATGTGATCTGCTCCTTGCAGCTCATGGAAGATCACGTTTAGGCAGAACCATGCAATGATTTTATCAAAAGAAAATAGAAGATCTTGAGTTAGGCTAACTGTTTGACTCTCCGCAATGTTTCCGCCAACAGTACAGGTAAGAATATACAAATATTTGTAGTGATACAACTCAGAAGCAGTATTCCTAGCAGACATTAAGCAACAGAGATCACCAAACTAATTTTTTTTGCTTAGTGGAAATAAATAACAGCATTATTAGAAACTGACAGAGAACAAACAACTAAAGCAACTCAGCAAACCCCCACAGAAACTGGCTAATTAAATAAACTCCCATTTTTCACAGCAAGGATGCCTGGAATCTCAAGACTGTAAAACACGCGACTCTCTTCCCCCATTTCATTTTCCTTAAATCAGCTCTTTTTTCTTCAGTATCCCAATCAAACACAAACTACATTTTAAAAACATCCATCTTAAGAGATGGGCACAACTCCATCATGAAGCTACTGAAATCAAAGCGCAACCCTCTGGTACTTTTGTCACATAGCTCCTGGGAAAAACTGCTGGGAGAAGGGAGTCATTAGAGAAGCAAGTCCTGCTCGGTGGCTGAGCATCTTAGAGATGTTCCGTGCAAGATCTCAGGGTCTGGATTCACAGCTATCTTATCTGCTAGTTACTAATCCATATGAAGCAAACTTTGCAAGGGTAATATCAATATGCTCATCGATGAACCTCCAAATGGCTTTATGCTGCAGATGATGTCCACACTGCATGTAAGCCATGGTACTACAAATGTGATTTACGGTTGGTGAGGTTTCCAACCAGTGTCCCTGTACTGTCAGCAATCTCTTCTTCACTTTATTTTCTCATCATGTTGTCTATGCTATGCAATATGATTATTAGAACAGTATACCAGGAACCCACTGAAAAGGAGTACATATTAAAAGTAAAACATTTCCACCCTCATATTTCCTACAAAAGAATAAATGTATACGGCTCCTGCCACTGCATCTTTGTTTTCAGGTTCCAAGCATTGTTACCAGCTCTTTTGATAAGGAAGTTACTATTATCTTTACACAATAAGAGGTGATGCTAGGGATTAATAACATATATGTAACGTTTATTAATTTTGTACTGACAGTTTATTTGCATTTATAAGCTATACCTCAGGTACGATGACAACATAGCTGTCCTCCACTAGTCACACGCAGATTGCTTTCATCCTACAATCCCTCCACCAAAGCTCCTGGTAAAGAAAAGCACGACTAATGTAAAATACTTCACTTCTGAATTGCCGTGTTGTAAGTTATGGGACTGCTATAGCACCCACAGCGTATTAACTGCAAAGCACTAAACCTATACTGAGATGTCCTTCAGAAAACTGCCTACCTGGTGGGGCGAAGCACCACAGCAGCAATAGGTAAGGGGTGGCCAGAAGTGGACCGGTTTCAGCTGTCCAGGATGCTGGTGGATGGCTCACCTGTTAGATGAAAGCAGCTTAGGGTAGGATCGCCCTTGTGTTATGACAGCTCTCGAGGCAGCCGAATGATGGAGAACTTGCTTTGCAAAGGGTGCTCACTGCTGTGAGAAACCCTGGAGCAGCTCCCGGAGACCAGGAGCGGAGAGGGGCAGGGCAGCCCAGCTCAGCCGCAGCGGAGGACGCTGCCTGCGCTGCAGGTCACCTCCTGTTCCCCCCATCTGACAATGGCAAATCTCTTAGTCACTTGGCAGTTCTGGGAACGGAATACTGTCTTGTGAAACTCCAATATGGTTTTAATGCTACCATTATTAGCATTGTCTTCAGACAATAAAACGTTCTGTCGCAGTGGCTGTGGGATGACAGCAGTGAATACACACTGAGTCACCCCACATTAATTTAAACAGCACAACTGTGTGAACACATGTCCTTTAGTTAAATCCACACACACACACTCAAACGTAAAAATAAGCAGATCTCCAAGGAAGAACTCACTTTCTACACAATGCAAAAGCAACCCTTGCCGCTGTGCTTCTACAACCTCAACAAACATGTGGCAAAGGGCTTAGTATGACTACTCCTATTTTCTGACCTAGTAGTTGAAAAGTACACAAAGCCATACCCAAAAGGTTATGTCATTAAAACTGCATGTGCCTAAACCCATCTTTATCTGGTGACCTCCACAACCCAAGCAGAGACGGTACCTACAACCAGGCACACAGTAGAAGTTTCGGGTTCTCTCAAGAAGAAAAATCACTCGGGTGTTTTCTCACTACACGTAATAACATACCCCCCAGTTATGTTTAATCCCATTCAGAGCAGAGGATTTCAAGTCGGAGCATGGGGAGGGTCAACTGCCCAGTCATCCTTACCACAGGACTTGCTGTGCTGCCAATTCACCAGGCGCTGCTGATACCAATGAACATCAAAACCGAAGCAAACAACTGCTCTGTGTCCAAACTGGCCCGTGTTTCCGCCCCTTAACTAAACCATCACCAGGAATAGAAACTGGGTAAAGCACAGCTTCTGTATTTTGAAACGAAACTACAGAAGGCAGAGAGGGTTAAAACACACACGTTTTTTCATGTTGTGCCTGTGAAATCACCCTCCGCAGTCTTCCTCACACCAAAGCTGCACAGCTGCCTGAAGGCGCATCATTTTACACTTCCTAAAACAAAACCTCCTACGTCTTATGCTTCTAACATGCAACCACATAGGCTCCAACCAGGTATCAGCATTATGAAAGGATTTTGCTGTCGTGCACGCTCCCAACATTGGGCACTTGAACAACTGTCCTGCCTGATAGAGCATGACTTCAGTACAACGTGGATTCAAAGCACGTAAATTGAGGCCAATAGAGTATTAATACCACCAAACTTAAGATACTTTAATTCCTGTCCTCTAGAAGGAGCCCTGGTGTGCCTACCTTGAGTTACTGTCCTTGCCTTGCTGCTTGGGGGAACTCCTCTTCCTTTGCAGTAATTCCTCACGGACAAGAGCTAGGGAAACAAGTCCCCGGCTGCCTGGCAGTTTTAAACTCAATCAGACAACCTGAGTAAACAATAGAGCTTGCAAAAGTGTTCAAGTGTAGATCTGGCTATAGTAAAAATAATACTAACAAAAAGCCTTGATTTTTCCCACAGAAGATAACTGAAAGGGACTAAATTTCACAGGCAAATCCCTCCCTCCCTTGAAACAATAGTGTCTAATGGAAAGAAAAGGGATTTTTCTTGCCTAACTGTGAGGAAAGCTGTGGACCATAGCTTCTTATATATCCAGAACGTTGGCAATACCTAAGAATCTTAAAAAAAGTAGTTCCCCCTATGAATCTTTACACAAGTTTCTGCAATTACTTACACAGAACAATGTTAGACAAACAGCCAGCACATCTTAAGCCACACTGAAGGCTGTGTGGGAGCCCGGCAGGAGAAGCTGGCAGTTGTCCACCTCGTCAGGGACCAAGGTGACAGGACACGCTATCTGTAGGAGCAGTTTTTACCCTACACTAATTTCCCCTTCTTCTCCTAGCAGGTCTCTTGTGCACCTGCGCAACCCAAGCCTGGTTATCTCTGCCGGCCCAAATAAGCACAGCGCAGTGCGCATCCCTCCCAGCAGCTGAATAACACACAAACTCAAAATAACAGCGTGCCGTTGACCAAAATACGTTGCGTGCCGCTGGTTTCGTGACTGCTGGGGCTCCCTCAGGTCTGCACGGTGTGGGATATGTGGGGGCAAGAGGCAACAGCTCCCCCAATTCTCCCTTCTTCCCCCAACAGCAACCATATGCCAGGCAATGTGTGCATGGAAATGGCCAGGGACAGCAATGGCGGAGATGCTGAGGAAAACCTGACCTGGTAAAGAAGGATGGCGTGCTACCATCACCAGCCCCTAGCCCTCTGAAAGCTTATTGTGCCTTGCTAAGGAAATTAATGTGACATCAAGCCAACAGAAACAGGGGAAGGACTACAGCAAGGAGAAATTTGTAGGTCTTTGCCCCAGGGTCCCTCCCACCCATATATTCATTGCCCTTAACCTTATTTCCTCCCCCCAGAGGAGGGCACTGAAAGCCCTGCTGGCAGGCCACAGGTGGGCTGGCTGTCACCCTTGCATGGGGCATCCCGGGGCTGGCTGTCACCCTTGCACCAGGCATCTCGCTCTTCTCAGATTAGGCAATCGAGCCAGAAATGGCTACTCCAGCAGTGAACAAAACTAGTGTAAATTACAAAGGGCGGCAGGACCGAGGGTAATTGTAATACAGTACTCCTGAGCCAAGCTTTTAACTGGTTTTGCATCACCACCACAAAGCGAAGGGAACAAAGCTCCCGAGCAGGGTGTTAGAGCACAGCCTTGCATCAACATCACTGAAACGGCAAAGGGCAGCCTGCTGACTAATGGCCACTCGTAGTGTTAACTCACTCCTGCTTACGTGCCATCAAGATATATATTTTTAATCACACTTCCTAACCATTTGCATTTTCATTTTACGTCGCCAAGCAGGTGAATCCTTCTAACAGTACTATGCAAAAACTATGTAAAAACTCGAAATTTCAGGTCAGACCACTTCCTCTCCTGCTTAACCCGACTTCTCAAACAAGGAGAGACCTGCAGCGCAGAGGGGCAGTGTTCCAGAAAAGCTCACTTTCAGGGACTTACAGCTTATCCTTCTTAGCTCATGAGGTGGCTTGTGCTCTAAGCATGTGAAAAAATTAGTAGTTATTATTACAATTAGTTACTATTATTACAATTTGTATCATGCTAAATATTTATGCCCTTTTCTCCTATGCCAAAAGCTCGTGCTGCTACTTTACTGTGCGGACACGAGCCTTGTATTTCTGGGTTGTCTCTTTTTTTTTTTCTTCTTCTTCTTTTCTTTTTCTCCCCCTCTTCCCTCAGACATAAAGGTAAGCTTTAATATTTATCCCAAAATCCAAGAACCATGAAATTTTGGTGGAAATAGGTATCGTAAGATGACAAAATGCCCTGAGCGTTAAAATATATTAAAAATACCAATGTTTCTTATTTCACACATTCAATCCTAGAGTGATTTTTAGTAGCCTACAAAACATTAAAGCCTTGTAAAGTCAGATTTACAACAGAACTTGGAACAGCCCCATCTATAGCCTATGAAGTGCTGTTATAATGCAAACTTTAAAAGTGTCAAACTTCAGTGAATTATGAAACATAGCGCTTCCCCTCTTTTTTAGCTGTAATCTTGGATGGAAAGTGGTTATTTCAAAAACTGCCTGCCCTTGTGCTGTAAAATTTTATTATTTTATTTATTTATCTTACAGCTGTTATGAAATTAAAAGTGACAAACTGTGCACTAAATCACCGATTTTACTTTTTTTAAAAGTCTGAATATCATTATGAGTTCTGGATTGAAGTCTGTGGATAAAAGCAAAAGGAACAAAATCAAACAGGAATGTGTAGGTACATCCAAAAATCAGGTTTATAAGTTTCATAAAAGATATGGGAAGCAAAAGACAGAACAATAAAAATCTGACAATAACACAAATTCGGGCAGTAGGGACAAGAAACTTAAATTGAACAACTGTTTACTGGTTTTTATTCCTTCTTCCTAGTTTCCAAAAACACATAGCATCCTGGTTTTTGGGAAACGGCCTTTGGGTAAATCTGTTCATTTTCTTCACAGTGGATCAAAATAAAATTTTAAAAGTATCAATTTATGCCTACTTTCCACAGCGCAGAAAGATGAAGAGCTACTGGTATTTCTGAAGAAATTCATATCAGTAAATGTGCAAGACCTAAATACATATGCGCATTTCTCTTTAAGTATACAGTAGCACAATAACTTGGGGGAAACCCCACCAAACTGCTAAATAAATCTATATGTACTACATTTTCACAGTGAAGGGCCAAATTACATCAATGTAGCAGACGTCACCTTTTTTATGTGATGCCATGCGTCCACTGGGGCATAAATATATACTAGTGAAAATTTCTCTAGAAATTCTTGGTTTTTTTACAGTATCTTACTAATCCTTATAAAATAGCGTTTTTGCACTTGAATTCATTTATCTTCTTTCATTCATCATCAGTAGCTATTGTAGAAAATGAATAATTGAGATGCCAAATGTTGCCATTTATTTCAGTTTTGTGTGAGAAAAATAACTTAGAACTTGAAAAGTGTCATTGGAAATACAAACTTTTTTTTTTTACATTGCATGTATATATAATAATGCATTTATAGTATTTTTTTATATATTTTACCCTGAACTCCAGAAAAATCACTGCTTTTCTCCCCAGCACACTTTTCAATTCCTGCAAAGGAGGATGAGGATCCTATGTAAAATGTCATTGTTTACAATGTAAAACATTTTATAAAGAGTAAACAGAATTTACCTCCCAAACCAGGACAGCAGGGGAAGGTAAGAATAAGTGAGAAATATCAGAAATACTACCAGAGATAGAAAGTGAAGCCATTCATTAAAGAAGTTATTTAGCTCCTAGATTAAGATACCAAAGAATACAATTAACAGAGGATCCGCATCCCCGCAGATTACTAGGATTTGGAGACAGCAGAACAAAACATTTATAGACCGATTAAAACTATACGATATCCAACGTGACCATCAAATTTTGTGAAACTTCAATTTTTTCTCTGTGATGCAACTCAGATCATCTTTCCCCTCCCAAAACCTTCTCGTGCAAGGCCTTTTCTGGATCTGCTCCAGGGGAAGGCAGAAGCACAGATGAGCTAAAACAAGTAACCCAACTTACTAAACCCACTGCAAGGCTGGGTGCATATGGAAACGAAATCTCCATTCCCAAGCAGATAGACTAGATATGTCAGTACGTTTTTGCCATCTCTGATATAAAAATAGGCGTCAGCAAAACCCAGTATAAATTCTTGCAAGCCCCTGCAGGAATGCTGCTGTTTTCCTCTGGACTGTTCAACCAGCACAACCACCCAGAAGCTTCTCATAATCAAGGAAAAGTGGGGGGGAAAGGCAGAGGGGGAACCCACTCCAAAACCTCACTTCTGCTGTGTTCAAAACCCCCACCAAACTATTTTTCTTATTGGTTAGACGGACCTTGCAAAAAATATTCCTGGGTCATCGTCGCTGACCCAGGGTTTGTCCCTTGTCCAAGAAGGAATGACAGGATTCCTTCCCTGAGGTACTGGTGCCGTCACTCGGGTTCAAGACAGAAGCAGTCAGGAGCATTTGGTGGCCTGGAAAAAAACCAAAACATATCTGCTTCTAACAGCAAAAGCAAAACGAGGCGTGCTTCTACAAGCTGCATCTTACTATTCCTCAGGAAAACCTCCCTGGCTTTTTCTGCTCTGTATTTTTCTGTGAGCAGGCATCACGATCGGCATGTGCGGGGGCTGTTGCCAAGTGCTCCGAAAACTTGCACTCCTACACCTCGTACGTGTGTGCCCGCGCTCATGCACGCAGAGAAAACAGCAGCAAACTGTGGTGGCTGTGACCCGGAGGAAGCACCGAGCACCGTCTGCCACCCGCTGAATCCATGTCTGCGGGCTGCAAAGATGCTCTCCGGCATCGGTGTGGGCAACAGCAAAACACACAATAACAAAGGAGCTCTCAAAAAAAGAAAGGGAAAAAAATAATCATTAGAAATGTTTTGCCTTCAGGCAGCTCTTGGGTTTCTCCCCCCACCCAAAAAATCTAGTGTGTTGCTTCTGTAAGCCGTTATTGTTGTTCATATACATAAATACAGTGATTTCATGCCTGTTCTAGAAAGGGAACAAATTGAGCTGCGGAAACACACCCCAGTGTATGACCGGAATACAAGCTCTCATGCTTCATTCAAGCTTCTCAAGCACAACTTCTCTTTTTCTGCGTTTCTTTCTCTTGCTTTCTCTATTTCCCTCTATTTTCTTCCCGATTTCCGATCTCCAAATTTTAGCAGATTAAACTGGCAGAGGATCTTGCTCCTCAATAAAAGCACTTCTCAGTCTGCAGCTGCAGCAGCCAGACGTGCTGCGGCCCCAGGATGCTGGATCAGCCCCGGCGTACGGAGCATTTCAAATTTAGGTCACCCGTGCCTCTACGATCACAGGGAGCAGCAACGGCATGTTTTTTTCCACAGTTGGCTGTTTTCCCGCTGACCTGCACCTCGAACGAGACAACCGTCCCAACGCAATTTAAAGAACCAAGTCAGCACTGGAGATATTTAATGCTGAAGATGTCAAGAAAGGGCCAACGCGATTGGGAAGGGGAATTAACTTTCCCAAAGTTTGCTGCTGGAGGCCGAAGGGGCAAACACTGACACTGCAGGAAGGCGTTTGACTGGATGTGCTGCCTGCACGACTGGGACATGAAGAGGGGGGGCTGATGCCAGGCACAAATTGTCACCATGTGAGGAAAAGTGGAGCTGAGCCAGCAGCAGACGCGATAAGAGTTATCTCTGCTGGAGGCTGCTCGCTGCCACGCCGGCACCTCGGCTCAGCGATGACAAATGCCGGGGGGGGCCGGCGCCGAGGCTGGACCTCGCTCATGATAAATATGGCACTTCGGGCGCTGAGGCTGTCAAACCGGCAGCACATCCACCTTTCTGACCCAACCCATCCCTATTTGAGAGAGTAAAACTCCTTGAGGAAGCATCTGATTGCTGCACGAAGGCGAGAAAAGTAGACAGGTCCTGAGCTAGTGAAAGGTGAAGGGGGAAAACCCCCGACCCACTTCCCTTGGGGCTCTGCTCTTCCCCAGAGGGCTGGAGGGGGAGATCCTCAGCACCCAGCCTCCCGCAGCACCTGAAGCCATCCCAGATCAACGCAAGCTCTGGTGGCTCCTCTGCGCCCACACCTGCTCAAACTGCTGTCTAGTTGTTGGACTCAACAGTTATTCTTTTCCTCCTGTAGTTCTTTAAAAAAATAAAAATAATAAATAGGATTATACACTCGATACAACACAGCAACTAGCATGTTTTTACAGAAGAACAGTTCTGAGGCTATTGAGGTGTTCAGCTACACATGAATCCATAGGGGAAAAGCTTAATGGATAGCGATACCGGGTATTTTAGCTCGCCCCGTAACTTTTATTTTACTGTTTCAAAGTTGTGTTGCTCCCCCGTGTCCGTCCCCGAGCACGGCAGTGCGGGCAATCCAAGGGAAGATTTTTGCGAGGATTTTTGCCCGCTGGCTGTAGGCTTAGCCAAAGATTAACAGAGAGATCATCGGAGAAGCTACGCCTACTGAATATTCACCCGCAACTAAAGCAGCTGAGCTTGTCATTGGGCATTGCAAATGAGTCACGAAGGAGAAAAACAATTTGGATGGGCCAAAGTATGAGAAGAAACTTTATTTTTTGGATAAATTCACAGATTACTAGATGTTTTGCCTAGGGGATGATTTTCAGTTTTAGAAAAGATAGTAAGGAGATGTATCAGAAAAGATCCAACTTCGGGGGGGAAAAAGCTTACTTTACGTAATGGAGGTAGGTTACGTGATAGAGCTGAGAATGAAATCATAAATGGAAGAAAACCCAGTATCATCTCTATATCGTGACAACCAGACCTGTCACAATAAGTAGAGTTCATATTGTCTAATTTAGTTAATAGGTTTTTAGAGAAACAGCAAAGTTCATTCATGGGATACATTTTTTTTCTCTGATGAGAGATTTGCAGGAGAATCAGTGAGACAGGCAGTCTTATAACTTTTACACATATAAAAGGCTAATAAGCAATTAGGAATTACAGATATTAGGAAAAAGAGCTGAGTCCTTCTCCAGTCCATTACCCTGCCAACTGAAGATAATATTCTCCACCATCTCTTAGCTAATGAATTGCTAGATCTAGTACTAGAGACCAGAAGTGCTAGAGAGCCTCCTCCCAATTTTTATAGGAGATCAGTCCAGTCCCTGGGATTATGCATCTACGAAATGAATATTAAAGAAATTTTTAAAATATTTTTCTCTGTTAATCCTGATTCTTGCTACAATCACCTGTGTTGAAAGTTTCTTTTGTACTTCCGTTTTATTTCTTGTATTTGTGCTTTTCTTTCCTGATGGCCTTCCAATATCATCGATCTCCTCCAAGGGATAAAGCACCTGCAACTGATTGCCCATTTGAGGTGTCCAGGCAGGAAAAACACAGAGCTTGCTGCAATGCCAACCAACATCAATAGGGATCATCCACCAACTCCAGTGGAGGCAGGATCAGACTTTCAGAACCGCTGCTCCCCCCTGCAGTATGCTCAGTTGGGCACCTTTATATGGCCAACAGCTGCAATATCCCCTCCATTACATTTCAGACCCTTGCTGGTATTATTCCCCAGTTTTTTTCCAGCATTACCCTTTTTGAAGTCTCTCCATTACTTGCAGTAGTTTTATTTGGGATTATCTTTTGTAAAGTTAATTACAGTTTTGCATTTTATGTTCCTGACCTCTTTAGTTTCTTTTGAACTTTAAATATTTGTCCAGACTTGTATTTCCAGCTCTTCCTAATGCGAATGTGGTTCATACAGCATCTGAATTCCCTCCATATCATCAGTTTAGTGTAGAAAGGACAAAACTAAAGTCTTTTGGAGATGCAAAGGACAAAGCTTCTGAAGGAAGATGCAACAGTTAAATCCTGTTTTATCATACTACCCATCAGATTACTTTTGCTGAAGCCATTTTGACTTAAAGTTCTAAAATACTAGCACAAATAAAATATAATCTATTTTGAAGAAAAAAAAAGCCTCAACAACCCAGAATTAAAGTTATATAAGCTTAGACTGACTTCTTTAATAAAGCAATGGGAAGCCACAAACTGAGGAGAAACAATGAGAGAAAACATCAGTAACAGACCCACAGATGAGAGATTATATTGCCATATTTGAGAAAAATAGATGCTTCAAGAGATGTCAGCCTACTGGGAATGCTAAACAACATTGCTGCCTAAAACGTAAGCAACAGTAGAAAGTAATTCTTTATAGAGTTACAGTTAGTTTATCTTTAGCACCTGAGGAGTTTGGTGGGTTTTTTTGATTTGCTAGTCCAAGCACAACAGGGTCTCTGCATGCAATATGCAAGAACATGGGGAAGAAAGAGAAACAATTTACACCGAAGACTTGAGTTTGGATATAAAAGGCACTTTCCAATAATTTTTCCGCAGTAAACTATAATAGCAGACAAAGGTGATGCAGACACCATATGGTATGTTAATCCCAGTCCTGACAACAGCTCTGTTCTCCATCTATTCCTTCGCTAGACTGCGAGAAAACACACAACTGGTGTCACTGACACCCACGGCAAAACCCAGCCTCATCAGGCATAGCAAATATTAACGCATAGCTAAATAAAAGCTGGGGTCACTGGGAATAAAAGTTGTGAACGAGCAGCCCTGCAAGCAGTGCCACGGAGGAGCATCGCTGGGTGGATAAGGTACCACAATAACTTCTTAGTAGGTGTTCAGAGAAGCCAGGACAAACCAGACACAAATACACCCTAGAGCAAGGAGGATGCATTGCTGCCTTTGCAGAAAAACACACAACAAAAAACATTATCCAAATAACATGCTTGGAAAAGGAGCCTGGGTCATTCTTCTATAAACCCAACCAGTCTGTACTGCTACTAGCGCATAAAACCAAACCTTAAGTGCCAAACAGGACTTGGTTCTTACTTAAGGACTTAAGTGCCGAATGTGGGAAGGGACAGTCGCAACACCTCCATGGTGACGCACCCAAACTCTCCTTCCAGGTGAAGGGACGGGGAGAGGACAGGGCCGAGCTGCCCATATTGGCTGCTCACAAACCGGCCCCCGAGCAGCCAGCGGTGGGAGGCTGTGGATTTGGGGTGTGGAAAGACACAAACCAGACTCTGCTTTCTCATTCTGCCCTGCAGCACGGCAGCAGATGGCTGCTTCTGTCGGAGGCAGGCCTCGGCTTTTCCTTTAGGCGTTAGTGTCCACAACCGGCAGGCAGGCAGGCCAATACTACACTTAAAGAAAGAAAAAAAAAAAAAACCAAACACAAAACCAGGAAAAAATATCCCCCCAAACCTCTGAAAGCAATTAGAGTAGGGTACCTGCTCCCAGCATCACCAAAATGCTATTTCAAGCTCAGAAAACCTTGAGATACAGGTCCTCTAGCAACCACAGATGAGAAAAGCCTCTTAGACCTCTGAAAAAATACAATTAGTAGCAAAGGGAGGTGGAACTGGGAAAAATAAACTGAGTGAATTGGTAGGACACAAATTCTTCAACTAAAATATATTCTGACAACAGCAGTTTAAGCAGGTAAAACCAGACAGACAGTAATTACTTTTTTTTTTTAATATTTTTTTATCTCTAGATAATGCCAAAATGCCATTGCTGCTGTTGCTGAGTTATAAGGAGTGAAGCATGCAGAAATACGAAATTGTTCCTGCTAGGTAATGTAATTCAAACTTTAACTACTTATTTACTTTTGCAGGGGGAAGGGAGCAGTGGGCGGCTGAAACACAGCTGGGATGGTTCAGCAGCACGTGTCACCGATGCTCCCCCGTGCCATGGCATCCAGCTGGGATGGCACGCTGGGATGGAAGGGGGAGCACAGCCGAGCTGGAAAACACCACAGCTGCTACCCCAGCGGCTCAGGCTTTCCCTCACCACCGGGCATGGAAACTCAGCCAAATGTGGTTGTGTTTCACCCCTACTGTTCCTCTCCCCTGCCTTCCCACTGTAAAGGGGAGATGAGGCTGGGCTCCTACCCGCTCCATCCCCACCCCCACCAGTGCTCCCCGCTGAACCACCTCCAGCACCAAAGGGCCTCTGGAAGGGGCCCATGAGCACGCACCAGAACGTAACTCCAAGATCTGGTCTGGAGCCCATCCCAGCCTGAGTCCGGCTTCCTTAGGTATCATCCCAGCACTGATTGTTACCTCTCTGACCTAAAATTAGGCCATTTTGGTCCAGCAGCACGTCACCATGAGAACAGACACCAAGCGGCTGGGC
Organism: Chroicocephalus ridibundus; assembly: GCF_963924245.1. Lineage (NCBI taxonomy): Eukaryota > Metazoa > Chordata > Aves > Charadriiformes > Laridae > Chroicocephalus > Chroicocephalus ridibundus. The sequence goes on along the minus strand of NC_086285.1, from coordinate 128,037,329 downwards.
AGGGTCAGGCTGTGAGAGGCAAGACACTGTGAGGAGGACAGAGGCACCCTCTGCACTTCGATAAGGCTGTGGGGAGCCATACGCCAGCAGGGACGTAGCCTTGCCCACCTCCTGCGTGGCAGCGAGACCTTCTTCTCTCCTCAGAAACATCCCTCGGGTTACACTGGTGCAACTGCTTGTGGGGGCACAGCAATATCAGGATAGAAAATTGATCCAGGATAAAAATAATGTCCTCCCCAAAAAAAAGATAGGGGGGGACAAGGAAGAGAAGCGCCATTTATAGCCTGGCTCAATTCTGGGTGCATTTAATTATGAGAAACGTGGATGCTTATCTCTAGATTTGTTCATTTTTTCTTTAAAAACCTTAATGTTAAATATTTTATTTAATATAAGTATCTGCATCTGACGTGTCCTGATCACAGTGCTGGCTATGCCTTATAAATTCATACCTGCCCAGCATTAATGGTTATGGGAAAGCTTCAAGTCCTAGCACAAACACAGCACAGCGTTGGTTTGGTTTGGGGTTTTTTTGGTTTTGGTTTTGGTTTGGGGACCTGCAGAGGAGCACTGCACACAGGCACACTCACTGGATGTTCAGATGAGAAGATACAGCAGCCTTCAGACACGAGCTGCCATCGTTCCGCTTCAGAGTCAACACTCTCCAAAGCTGGTACAGTAGATAAAACATCTCCGACCTCTGGGTAGTACAGAGACACATGAGATTATGACTGCTTCAGCTGCATTCTGCTCACAGGTTTGACAGTAATCCTCATGACCAAAAGAGCTAGAAACGCCTTTTTTTTTTTTAAATAAAAGCTCAGAATCTAGAACAGCATAGATTTTGGCCAAGATGGTGTAGTGATCTAATCCTAGCTGTTGATTTCCAGATCTGTCAATTTAGTACCACTTAAAAAAAAATAAGACTAAAACCTACCTCCACCCCCTAAAAGGATTTAAGAAATTATCACGAAACAAGAAGCACACCAAGTCACTACAAAGCAGATTTGGTTAAATATACTTCTGCAAAGGAGGTTACTTTTCAGTCAACTCTGTTTTAACTGCATTTCTTGATATTCCAATCTTCTTGTCACTTCTTTTCTGGCAAAAGTCTTTCTTTAGTTAGACTGCAGAATCAATTCAACTGAGATCTAATAAATACTGCTTATTTCCCATGCTAAGATTGGCTTTGCTTAACATGACCGAGTTAGGTAAAGAAGTGACAAATCCAGTTGTGCACACATACACTGATACGCAGCAGAAAAGCATGTGGTGTTTTCTACTGTGGGTGACGAAACGTTGCCAAAAATCCCCCGTGATGAGATCCGGTGAAAAGGCCATAACTTCCCAGCACCCCGGGCATGCACGCGCCTTGCTCGTCCCACACAACCACAGCTCTCGCCAGCCTCAGCAAGAAATAAGGGCTCACAGCAGCCTTAGAGGGTGTCATGAGAACAGGTTCAAGGAGTTGAGCCCACAAGACACTCCACTGTATAGGAAGTTACACGTGACAGGGAGTATAACAGATGATATTGCTTGTTTATTTTATATTTTTTTTTTAACAATAAGATAATGGAAATGATAGATGCAGTGGCCAGCAGGTGAAGGGAGGTGATTCTGTCCCTCTACTCTGCTCTGGTGAGACCACATCTGGAGTACTGTGTCCAGCTCTGGAGTCCTCAACACATGAGGGGCATGGACCTGTTGGAACAGGTCCACAAAGATGACCAGAGGGCTGGAGCACTTCTCCTATGAGGACAGACTGAGAGAGTTGGGGTTGTTCAGCCTGGAGAAGAGAAGGACCCGGGGAGACCTTATAGCAGCCTTCCAGTACCTAAAGGGGGCCTACAGGAAGGATGGGGAGGGACTCTTCATCAGGGAGTGTAATGATAGGAAACGGGGTAACGGCCTCAAACTGAGGGAAGAGATTTAGATTGGATATCAGGAAGAAATTCTTTACTGTGAGGGTGGTGAGACACTGGAACAGGTTGCCCAGGGAAGTTGTGGATGCCCCATCCCTGGAAGTGTTCAAGGCCAGGCTACGTGAGGTTTTGAGCAGCCTGGTCTAGTGGGACGTTTCCCTGCCCATGGCAGGGGGTTGGAACTAGATGATCGTTAAGGTCCCTTCCTACCGGAACCATTCTGTAATTCTGGGATTCTGTGTGATTCTGTAGTAAGAAATAGGGACATTGACACGTTTCATGGAAACAGGCATTTGCATTCCCAGTGAATATTAGCATTTCACCCTCCCTACTGCTGGCAATTTTAATGTTTTTGTTGTTTATTAATTGAGAATAAATATAAAACTAGTTACATAGCATTTCAATAGGACATTTGAATCAGTAGCTTTTTTAATTTTCAAATATGCAGAAAAAAACTGTAGTAAAATATAAGTGCAGCTGATATATATCAATACCATTGGAAAAAATCTGTGATCACACACAAATAAGATAATGCAGAACCTGTTAATATCCAGGACTTGGAGTGTGATATACAGTTCACATACTGGGAGCAGGAAGCACGTACCCTTAATAACAGCCTCCTGTAGCCAGGGGGCTAAGAAATTGCACCTACCATGGCTTTCACAATAGGACGCCAAAGGTCCAATTCCAAGAAGGAAATAAAACAAATTAATAAGACAAAACAGTGCAACCATTAAGATAAATTAATATTAATTTGCTTCTGGTCACAGTTTTTTTTTATATTATAAACAATGTGAATCCTAATAGAAATTGGGGGGAGAAAAGTCCACATGTATCTACAGGGCTCATCCTAAACATTTAGCAGCTACTTTGACAATAAGTCTTTTCATGTTTTGGTATACTAGTGCAATGTTAGTGTTCTTAAAACTAGCCTGAAGGGTTTCTAAATTAGTAAGTCAATGTTACCATGGTAACATAACGTACTACCAAAATGGACCACTTTTTATACATCCACTATAATCAAGTTACTGACCAAGTTATAAAAATTCTTGCTTTTTCAGGTTTGAGGGTTCGTTAGGTTTTTTTTGTTTGCTTGTGTTTGTTTGTTGTTTTTTTTTAACTATTCCTACAGCTTTTTTAGACTTATTAAGATGCACATAGAATTTTTGTTTATCATGCAGAAATAGATCCTGCATAAGCAGAAAAAGAATCACCACCACCAGCAAAAAAAAGCAGGTTTTGGAACTTGCTAAGTTCCCAGTTTCAGTTCCCAGGCATACAAAGTTTTAACGCCTCATCTCTGGTCTTACTTTTTTAGACTGCTCACAAGCAGAAGACACTCTTTCCTTGTGACAATAGTATTTTAAACACAGTGACACCTCGCTTTCAGAGCTTACACACCAGGATCCTGCCCACCATGCTGTCTCAGATACCCCGGGGCACATTAAAGAGCACTAGATGCCCTGAAAGTCAACCTGCCATCCTTGATCAGATAATCTTCAAACTGAGAATATTCAAGTTCAAAACATTCTCATATAAAGTTCAGTGTTCAAAAGACATCATCTTCACAGTCATCACATCCACACAGACCTGAGTATCTGTCCTACATTCACATAAATTTGATAAAAATATGAGTTTCTTTATAGATTAAAAAAAAACAAAAAAACAAAACACTAAAAAAATAATCCATCACCCTGAGAGCAAATGCTCTCAGTACAGCCAGCCCTCACCAACCAGCCACACCATGCAGTGCCTTCGTACAAGGGCTACCACAGGATCCCATGAGGACAAGGAGCCCCGACCATCCCAGCAAGTTTTCACATAATGGTCCTTATTCAAACTGCATCAAGTATTTGAATGAAAATCTTGAAGACTTGTATTTGGATACTTTCTATTGAAATATAGCATCTCATTGTATATAAATATTTTTTGTCATAGGCCTGCTGTAACAACCTCCTTGGGGTCTCACCATTCAATAAAAATCATTGGAAAAATACTGAGATTATGTGAACTTTTTCTGACTCTTGCTGGGTTGAAATAAAAGAGAAAGGCATTGGTTTGTGGTTGTGTCAATAAGCGCTAGACGTATCAGTTTATAATATTGCTGGCCAATACCACTACCATTTTAAGTTGATCACTGTTTTTTATTATGAAAAAGCAAGTAAAAATTCCTATAGTGGGAGAATACGTCAAATATTCAACTTCCCCCCCTCCTTTTTTTTTTTTTTAGTTTTTATTCTTTTAGGTGATGTTATCATTTATAGTTGAGAGGTAATGCCAAAGCACTTCTGATTAATTTGCTGAAACAATTGCTTATAATTTATATTCCTTTAAAAAAGTGGAGGGAAAGCAAGAAACAGTGTCCAAAGACACTATGCAAATCCCTCCAAAAACACTTACACAAGCACAGGATTGCTCCTTGCCTTCCTTTGCCACACAAAGCAGCAGTAAGCAAGACAGGAATCCAGGATCCCTGTCCCCCTTTACCTTCACCTTCCCAAAAATCACATTCGGAAGGTATAAAGGAGAAGCTGCTCTCCTGTTCAAAGGATCTTCCACCTGGGAAAATACATCAGTCAAAACATACTATATATGTGTGTACAGTAGCATACACACACACTCTTTCTAAATATATGTATGTATACACGGCACTACAGTTTAACTCACGTGATTTCCAACACGGATGCACTTATTTAGGTATGAGTGACTTTCTGCTGCGTGGATGGAGTTTGGGGGAAGAGTACATGATACTCTTTTCAAAAAACACCTGTGGATCCATGGGCCAAAGTGAAATTACACATAAAGCTCAAAGCTAGGACTGACCATCTTCAGACTGCTTCACTTCCTAACTTTAATACACTGCAATGATTTTTGTGTGTGTGCTTGGTTTTCTTTCCTGCTAATTACCCCATTTATAGGCTACAACTTAAAAAAAACAAAAAAAAAAAAAAGAAAAGAGGTGTCTCAGGGATTTTCACATACAGAACTGAACATGTACCTGAGAAATAAAAATTTAAACCCCCCACAAATTTATCTGTTCACTAAAAAGTAAAAAAGCCCTGTACCTGTGAGCGCTCAAAACGTCAGAAGAAAACTGTAAGTTCAAAAGGATTCGCAAACGTACGTTCCTCTTATTATGTTACAAGACATGCAGTGTGAAAAATTCTTCAGGATAATCTTCTCTGAATCATTAATTCTCTGCCACTTACATGAGGAAAAAAAACACTGGATCATTTTACATAGATTGTAACAAAAATCACAGCCCGGAGTACTTCTCTCTAAATTTTCAGGTCTCACAACTTGGTCTTTTCCTGGCTGTTTTAAGGGACAGATCCTTACTTTAAGATTATTCCATTTACATCATTAGGCAAAATAATCCCCCACACACTCCAGAAGTCCCAACAGCTGCATCTTCATTGGAAAAAAAACAACTGATAAGGCCAAGAACCAACAGTTGTTACTGCAAACTAACAGCTCTGGATCATCAGCCCCCATGCAGCTGCCTTTCCGCCAAGCAACAATACAGAAGTTGTAAAACTAAGGTGCTTGAAAATAAATCAAACACTCAAACTAGATTACTGCCAATGACGCGATCGTATTTTAGTGATAAAAATGCACGAAGCACCAGCCAATTTCAAGCTGCACTAATCTGAACATAATCCTTACATGTAAATCATAATTTATGGGAACTAATAACTTGAAATACCGACAGCAGAATTTATATCTTAATAGCTGGCACGCCAGCCGCTGAGGTGGTTCACACACCTGGCTGTTTTTATAATATGTGAATTGCTGAGGTGGTGCAAAAATTAAAGTTATTCTCATTGATCCCCATGCTGAGAGCGCACCTCGTCCCCCGAGGGTGAAGGGCACCGGTGGGTCAGCGGCGGCAGAGCTCTCATTTTACATCCCTTTGATGCGCATCTGATTGCCTGCCTTAATATACCAAAGTTTTGCTGGAGAATTTCCCTCTTTGTCAGAGGAATGTTTAAAATACAGCGGCTTCTCATGTCAAGGGTAATATTTATACACATTAAAAAACCGAAATTGCTGTGACAGTGTTAAAGAGTTGCGAATTTGTGAGGGGAGGGCAGTGCGAGTCCGGGCACTTCTCCATCACCTTGGCAGTGACACGTGGAAGGAAGGACAGCGGCTGCTGGGCAGCCACCCCCCCACGCTCCTCACTCCCCCTTCTCCTCTTCCTGCTGCAAGGACAATCCCAGGGTAAGGAAGAAATATACCGTTTTGAAGTGTTTTGCAGTTGCTTAGCAACTGCTACAACACCCCAAGAGATTTCAGTCAATGAACTGGCACATACACCTCTAAACATGTTGGCAGTGACGTGAGGAGCGCCACCACGCTGTTAGACATCTCAGCCGCGGGATACCCCCACCCCCAACACCAGCGTGTGCCTCCTCACCTTCCAAACCTGCTTCCAGCCTCCACGTATCCATCCCAAAATTCCCTCAACGACAGAAAGGCACAGCAAAGTGCCTGTGTGCTGGTAACGAAATTATTTTTAATTACGAAGAGGCCAGCTACACCCTTCCCTTAGTTACCACACACCTACAGACCACGACTGCTTTAGAAAGCAATTATGATGGAAAAGCTGGCCCTGAACTAGCCCTCCTGTGGTAGAGACCGGGTTTCTTCCCAAGCCATGCAATGTATAGGCAGTGACCATTACCGGCAATTCCCATGCCCATTCCCAGTTTCAGTGGGAAGCGATGGCCAACTTGCATAAGCCTTTTGGCCTACATGATCACACACCACCATCATACTGAGTGTTTTCAGATTTTCAAACCTGATATATATGCGCATATGCACAGATTTTGACAGGGAACAAAGATTCTTCCATTGCTCTTCTGTAAACTGCCACTAGGTCCACATAATTTATAAGAGATGATACAAGGAAGCTATGCTTGAAAATAATCTTTGCTGTTTCACAGACGCTTCAACTCCACCGAAAAGTACATATTGGGGGGGGGGGGGGGGGGGGCGGGAAACACACCACAGTGCTACAAGTTTTAAGTTATCAGTACTGAATATTATGCTAAGGAAAAGTAAAAATTCATGCTGCAAATTAAACCGTTTCTAACCATTGCAGCAGCAAGGTGCAGTAACAGCTTTCCAAGAGCAGCAACATGGCCAAGAAACTGCAACTATGTCTGAGCCGTCTATCCTGTCCCTTCCACAGCCAGCAGAGGAGAAGGACCATCAGCACCTGAGTCGGTCGGAGAAGCTGCACCCGCACCTGCTCGTTTCTCTCCATCGATGGGGCACCAGCCTTGGCTTAACCCACCAAGGGGATCCCAGGGGGCTGGCGGGGGCAGCCGAGGGGCTTGTCCCCACCCCAGCTTCCTGCTTGCACCGACACCGCAGAACAGGGAAATGGCCAGCACCAGGAATCTGTCCGGCACTGGCATTTTTGTGTATTTTCTGTGACCCTTCCGATACTCACACACTTCTCTCATGCTTTACCTTTACAATAAAATAACTTTTAAAAAAATGCTGCCCTCATTATAAACCAAGAAGAAATACAGCACCATATTTCTAACAAACAGAAACATACATAGTCACATTTGAATTTCAGGGTGCATCTTGTTTCCTGTGCTTCCTTCAATCCTTAAAAGAGGAAATTCTTTCATTTAATCTTCTCCCTCCTTCCTTAGGTTAGCACTCAGTTCTTTCTCAAAACAAGTTTTCTGTTCCAAGTTATCAACCACTGAGTTTTATTTATGACAGTGCTGTGGTACCAAGTAGACCTCCGTGACAGCGTTCCACAAACATCTCACTTGGCACCTACAAGAGACCCATTACATTCTTTTTCCTCATAATTCTTAGTGTATTGAAAAGAAATAATACAAATTCTTAGGAAAGCTACTTAAGAAAGGTACTGTTTGCTGATCTCTTCTAAATATCTAATAGTAGTTATGTTCAGAAGTTTTCTGATTTCTTTTGACACTGGCCCAATGATTTTGATAGCCATGCACTACCAACTGTTTTTATGTGAACACTGGAAATATAGATTAAGCCCTTAATAAATAAGTTTTGTGTTGTTTGGCTTTTTTGGTGGGTTTTTTTTGTTTGTTTGTTTTTTAATGAAATGACCACACAGCATTGCCAACTGCCTTCACTGGGAGCTAGTGAATGTAGCACAGTTCTGAATAATCTGGCAGACAAAACTGGGCTTAAGACTTTCAGGCATTTATTAAAAAAAAAAAACCAAACAAACATAAACAAAAAAACCCCCCAAAACCTCAAAACCACCACCAAACCTGAAAAGACAACAACAAAAACCCCTTGGCTTTCCAAAATGGTATTAAAGAGAGTTACTTAATTAATGCTTGGAACCACAATGTGGGTTGGACCCATGTCGCTCCTTTTTCGTACGTGGAGAAAAGCGCTTGGTCAGTGGAAGAGAAGTGCAATTCATACTGCAATTCCCAGCTCCTGAAAGAAGGCCATTTCCCTGCTGAGAGGCCACAAAGCAACGCTTCGAGTCTTCCAAAATGACAGAGCTACCTTTGCTCCCACAGCCACCACACCTACACAAATTATTTTGAGAAACACCAGAAAAATACATAGCGAGTTTGTTTAAGACCTTCAATACCAAAGAGCACCATAAGAAGTTGTATTTCATTTCAGCATTCTTTAAGCTGTCCTTTATCTTGTATTAACGTTATTTTTTAATCATCCTTCACAGGACAATTTGCTTTTCTAACTGACGGTAATTCTCATTGCACACAAATCCACTCATCTAGAAATGCCACCGGACTAGACTTGTTCTCTGTAATCAGTGAAGACACCTCAGCAAGTTTCTGTTGTGTTACAAGCTCTTGCCTACCATCTGCCCAGAAAAGTCTTCCCAGAAGATGCGATTCTCCAGATGCACTGTTACAAGTATATATGCAGGTCCTTCTGAAAAGACCTTTTTCTAGGTCTTAATTGAAGAGTTACTAATATTAATTTTGCAAGATTGCCTGGTGATACAAGGTAAACTAAAAGAAGACCATAACACAGTGGAGCACACTGAACTGATTTAACAGTATTAGCTCTTCCCTGGTGGAAAGGATGTAAAACAAAGCAAGAAGATAACTGTTTGAAAGCGTAATGACAAGGTGACTTAAGATGGCATTATGGAGCCAGGAAACCAACATTTTGATAATAAATGAGAGATGATAGATAATGCTAGGATATCTTATCAAGAGTTTCAACACTGAGTACAAGAGGGAAGAAAGAACCAACAAAAAGATGTAAAGAGGGATGATATGATCAAAGCCACAGGCTTGGGAAATGCTCTTTCAAGCAATATACAGAATTGATGTAAGTGGGACAAGGCCGCTTTCATCCAGGCTAGAAAAGCGACAGCGCAGAACTTCAGAAGCAGGGTGAGCGACACGGATGGGAAATTTCACAGCGCGGGCAGACAGGGAAGGCTGCATCTTGGACATGCTACATCAGGAAAGTCTTCAAGATACTGGCTTCCCCTGCCTGTGAGGGCCACGGGAGAAATAAAAAGCAGGGGTAGGAAGGACCAGTCAGTTTTTATTCCACTGATCCTGTATTTAATGACCGATTTTTAAAGCATCCATTTTTCATTATTATTTTAAAAGATTAACAGGTTTAAGGCCGGAAAAGAAAGATACTTTCTGATTCAAGTGGATTGCAGAATTTTTACCTTAGGGAAAAATTATGAAGCTAGTGTAAGTGCTACTTTGTCTAGGAATATCATCATAAAGGCTCCTTAAGACATAAGGCTCTCAGTAGGCTAACTTAATAGCAATTGCACTAGCTACACAAGAAAGTGACCTTTATTGATAAGAAACATTGGGACACTTCAGAGGTTTTAAAAGACCCTAAAAGCAAATTCAGATTACAGCTGAGCAGATGACAGCTTTAACATTAACCCTGTTTTTATGTACTTAAAAATTACACAGATAAAAATCACATCTACACAGAAATAAAGGTCGTAATCTAACTGTATCAGAGGCAACTCAACCATTCAAAACTTATGCAGACTATTTAAGGACTTACTTTCAAGGGAAAGTGCATTTAAAGAAGTACGAATCACCTCAGGTGACAGCTCACGTGAAATAGGGATGGGATGTTAAGCAAGTCCCCCTGGACTTCAAAATTATGCTAAAATCGTGCTTGATACAAGAGGGATTGAAACAGAATTACATGTAGTATAGTTTTGCTCTTTGAAAGGGAAAAATTCAATTATTTTTCGAGGCTGTAACAGTTCTGCATTCGTAACTGGGCCATCCGACTTCTCGCACCACTGCAAAAAAAAAAAATTGAAATGAACCAGTGGTAAAAATTAACCTCTTCAGCCTGTTTCTCAGTATTAGCAACTTATTTTCTAAACGTGGTAACTCAATTTTGAAGACAAAATGCAAATGGGGTCCCCATAAGCATCACTGTAGCTGGGTTTCTGTCCTCTTTATGAAAACACACAGAGCTTCCAAACTTTTCCAGAGCAGAGCAAGAGTGCTGATGCAGCGGCGCAAGGCACAGCATCGTGCTTCTGACTGAAAGAAACCAAACTTTGTAATGATCTCAAGAAGTCACTGCTTTGTCAGTGTTCTGCCCAAAAGCACCTTGGTGTGAATCTGCCTTTGTCCAACTTACAATTGCTGTTCCAACCAACTGGCAGGTTTCAGGAAGAAAACATCCTAAAAAAGCAGCTGACCCAATACCTTCATGATTAATAAAAATCCCTTTCCTCCTGTGAGGAAAAGCAGGAAACTCGCACCCCAGTACATGTTGCTTCCAGAAGCAGTGTATCACTTAAACCGTGTTGAAGGTCTGAGATCAAGTCCCTAAAACTTGTGAACTCTTCCTTGGGGAACACCATGTAAATACCCCAAGTACCTGAACAGGAACTCCTTCTGCCGCTTCTGTCACCTCTTCCCTGTGGATTTTGGAAGTCCAGGACCATGCAAGAAAGTGATGGTCACACCGGTGACAGCGCCAAGCCTATCTCAGGCTTATGGGGCAGCTTGATTCATAGGCAGGTCGCACTTTTCTTGAAGAATTTCACATCAAATGTTTGCGACATTTCCAGCTACATCATGAAAAGGAAATGAAAAGCAAGTTTTACACTTCAAACATATGGAACGGGACCTTTTCTTCTTGCTTCAGATGGCCAAACAGTCCTTGAAACTGAAATTCACAGCACATGTGAGCATTATAGACTTGGGGAGAAAAGGGGCTGGAGGACAGACAGAGGAAGGGACAGTTTTAAAACACAGGCACAGGAAGGGGAAAGAAGAGCAGGGAAGGGAAACCCAAGCCTGTCAGTACAAACCCATACCTTCTTCACTCCTGTGAAGGATTTTCAAGAGACAACTGCATGGACTAAAGTAACCTATTCAAGTGTAAAAAGCCTACCCGCTAAGCTAAAATTAAACAAACAGGGGGGAAAATGGGACAGTTTATAAGGATTAAATGATATATCTGATTAATTTTTGAAAATTTAAACAACAAAAAATGTTCAAAACTTCCAGTGGCTGTGATTGAAGCTGATGTGTTAAGCATGGAACTAAGCACGCATCCATAAATAGAGATTTGTTTCTTTCATCTTCAGAACAGTTGGGTTTTTTTTACTATTATTATTATTTTTGCCAGTGCTTCACTGTCTTAGAAATGTCTAAGTAGCATTTCTAAGATGTTATGCCAAGACCTGTGAACAAGCAGGAAAAAGTAAATCCCATATTTGAACACAGTGCATCGGAAGAGAAAACATGGCATTGCCATATATTTAAATAGAAAAAATCCACATGCTCCTGGGAACAGAGATAATGGTTTCTGCAACTTCAAATACAAAACCTCAGGTCTGCATGCTCTGTCACTTATCAAGGCCAAGATGTAAACAAAGAAAACTACTTCAACCCCAAACAACATAATACTAATGATGGTGGTAATTTAAACAAGGAGATAACTTACTTTAATGGGGGCTGAAAAGGAGAAAGAAACTGTGTTAATGCTATAAGGCAAGATTCATGGCTTTGAGGGGACACGAAGAGCTTTGTGGGGAAAAAGGAATACTTGCAAAGTTATCCAATTCATGCTACAAAGGATGCTCATAGACAGCTTCTTCCAACACTGCCCCTATGGTCACCTCATGCTTCTTTTGTATATTCCAAAGAGACTACAGGGAATTTAGTAGTCAGCCTTGTCCAGCTTCCTAGTTTTCAGCAACGCTGTCAGACCTACACAACTACCGTGGGCTGCAGAAACAGGGCTGAATACCAGCAGAGCAGTAATTATGCATATGTCAGACTCCAAAAAGTATTTGCATAAATAGAAAGTGTCTGGAGAAAGTCCTCAACTCAGGCCAGTTTTTCCATGTTTACTACTAAATTTGGAGCTATGCTTTTGAGAAAGGAGAGTTTAGCTGAGGGTTCACCTCCCTCTTCTGACCCAGAGCCTTTTGGTCTCCTCTTTCTTTCATGCAGATCTCTTTCTGGGCAATTTGTGCCCACTTACATATAAATGCGGACCGTAACAAAGATGTAATTATGTATAATAGTGCCCAACAAAAGTCATCTAAGAAAAATTAAACTTTCTCTAAAGCAATTTTCTCTAGTTTTTTTACTATACAGATGTAGCATATTATTGTGAAAGGGAAAAATATCTCAATGTGTGCATGAAACATAGAAAACCAGTGTGGCCTGGAAGAAATGGCATTTGTATATTTAAGAAAAATACAAAAACATTCTCCTCCTCCCTTTTCCATCTCTCATATTGTCCAGTTTGTCCTAGCTTCCAGGTACGTTTACACAGCAGCCAGAAATAGGTAGGTGTATATGTATCTACGCATGTGCAAATTCATACCTAAGGACAGGTATAAAATGTGAAGTAATTTTGGATAGCAGAACTAGTATAGAAAAAATAACTTGCCTAGAGTTTCAAGGCCTACTTGGTCTGCTGTTTGGAGACTTCTAGTTACAGAAGCACAGAACAGCTGAGGCTGGAAGGCACCTCTGGAGATTGCCTAGTCCAACCCCTTGCTGAAAGCAGGGCCACCCAGAGCAGGTTGCCCAGGACCCTGTCCCAGCTAGGTTTTGAATATCTCCAGGGATGAAGACTCCACAGCCTGATAAACCTCTGCCAGTGTCTGGCCATCCTCAGATTGAAAAAAAAAAAAAGTGTTTTCTTATGTTTAAATGCAATTTACTGTATTTCAGTTTGTGCCCATTGCCTCTTGTCCTACCATGGGATACCACTGAGAAGAGCCTGGCTCCATCTTCTTTACTCTCCCCTGTGAGGTATTTATATACACTGATAATTCCATACTTAATTTTAGTGAGAAGCAGAAAAAGAAAGCTCTGTACAGGATCCTAATGCTTCCAGTACTATGTTCTGCAAAAGCCAGAAGTAAGAGTCGCTATAAATGGCAGATGTACATATTTCTTGAAGATAAGGGAAGCATCAATCCAGTTTCAGCAAGCTTGCAAAAATAATCATGGCAATTCAACACCAGATGGATTTAGTATTTGTAGATGTATTCTAAGAATGGATGTGTTTTAAGAGTTAGTTGCAGACATGCCTTTGATGCAAATTTAGGCTTCAGAGTCATGCTGAAGTAAAATAAGAAAGTGTATGTTGCTTTGTAGCATAAGGAAAGAGAAAACACTTGAAAAAACTCTGGCTCTTTAGAGAGCTAAAAATCACAGTCAATAGTAAAGAAGCATCCCATTTTTTCCACACATACCATGGGAAAAAATCCTCACCAAGCCCTGCTACTGATGAAGAACCCAAGTCCTGTATACTTTAGCACGGGATGGGGGCACGATCTGCCTGACTGTTGCTCTGTGAGGATTTAATGAAGGCACTCTGCAAAACCTCCTCCTAGCATAGATCCTCTGGCAGGATCCTTCAGGCACCCAGTGCAGCACGTGTGCCAAGTAGCCGGCACAAAAAAGAGCAAAATGTGACTTTAAGGCAGTAAGCACCCACACGGCTTGGAGCCCTGCAGGCAGCAGCGAAGCTGTCAAGGTTCAGGTCAGTAATGTGCCACCGCTGCCTGAGACACCCACGAAGAGCAAGAGGGGCAGAAGCAGCTCCTTGGGGCTAGCTCTTAGAGAAGCATGGTTGCTGTGGGGTACCTGCACTGAGGCATGATGAAAAGGAGCCCCATTTGCAGAAACGATCAGCAAAGCTCCTTAATCACATTGGAAAGGCCTGATCTAAAGATGACATGAGGATGACAGGAAGATGAACAGAGATGCTTGCTTCCAGTAAAGAGGTAATAGGCTGAGAGGAAAAAAGCAGATATGTCAGACTTGGAAAGGTCAGGGGTAAGACTTGTATTTGTCAGAATGAGCTTTCCAAGCAGGAGCCAAGGACAACTTGCTCCAACAAATAAATAAATGACTGAAAAAATATCAAGCATCTTGGGTAAGAGAACTTAAATTCTTCACCTGCGTGCTGTCCTTGGGCACCTCTGCCTACAAAGTATTTTGGGATATCCACCCCCCAGAAAGGGAGTGGTGACTGCAAAGATGTCAAAGACCACATGGTTGAATGGCAGATAGAAGCTGAAAGGCAGAGAGATAGATTGGACAGAATGGGGAAAAAAAAAAAAAGGGGGAGATTTGAATGGAAAAATGGGTCAGATAAATTTAGAAAGGAGGTGACAGCAAGGCAAGAAGAAGAGAATTGTGGGGGAAAGCAAAACAAGAGGCACCAAAACACTGAAGGACAATGCATCGTCTATTTTGAGGTCCTGTTCTGTTGCACCCACCGTGGTACCTGCCTTCCACATAAAATTACCAGCAATCATACCGCCCCTGCTGGGCTTCACCCGCTCCCTGGGGAGGTAGGTTGCCACACCAGCAATCTCTGTACTCCACAGTATGCTAAAGGGTGTGGGGGGACGGACGGATGGACAGACAGGACACACAGATGGGACAGGACCATGGATTGCAGTAGGGTTGATGTAACAGTAATGTAAGAGAAAGGGATGCAATTTATCAAGTTCCTCATATGCCTTCTGACTAGACCGCTGTTGTAATGTCACGGCAAAGATACAAAGCTGCACACTCATTTCCAGATGACTGCAATGCCCAAAATACCCAATGCCAATTACCACGCTGAGACAGAAGGAAATCATCCTTACCCTGGGAAGTTTGTGCTGTAAGTGCTTATATAGACAGGAATAGTTATACTGACCTTATAATATTTTTCACTCTTTTTAAAGACATTTGTAGTGATGGTTTATAATCCTAAAAGCACAGACTGTTCAGCCTACCTTGCAAGCCCACAGTTTGTGGTCATATAAAAGATGCTTCATCTTTATTGTCTCTGTTTCTCCATTCCTCTCTAGCATTTTTCTGCCTGGATTATACAGGCAGGAGACACTTTGGAACAGGGACTGTATCATATTATGCATTTGCATTATAGGCAAACACAGAGATGTATTAACATCTCTCCTTCAGTATCATTACCTACAAAACCAGTACCAAGACCTTAAACATGGACCCTGAACAGATGCAAGAGCCAAATATTCACAAACTTGTAGAAATGTGCATACCGTGGAAAACCTGGATATTCACATTTCTCTCCAGTTAAATGGCACTAATAACCTACACAAGTTGTATTACACATTGCATAACTTTGCTACACAATGTGTTTCCACAGACTTCCTAATGAGGGAGCAGAACAGCCTCATCTTTGGGCTGGTCTACCAACTTCCAAAATGCTAAGCTCCCTTAAAAGAGAAGCAAGAATTTAATATCCTTCTTTGCCATTAATTGGGATTTTGTAGTACACACATTTACATTAGGAAGGTATGAATGGATACAGTAAAATCATTCTACAAGACCCAACAGATACACAGCCAAAAACATAGATGGCCATATAATCATCAGCAGTATAAATAAAATACTGTTTCAATTAATAAATCAATATACCACAGAAGTATCAGACAACTGCATGACAGGGCATAAAACCAAATAATGTCTGCTGTGGAATGGAATGGACAATTCGTGTTTAAAAATTACATATTTACAAAGTGAGGATCGGGGTTGGAAGCTTCAGGTGCTTCGTGGAAAGGCTGTAGCAAGTAGTTGTGCCTACAGGTGGCTGAAGCACGTCCATGAAAGACATCACGAAAGTGAGACAGGAATCTCGTTACCAGGATTACGCAGACAATAGCATCCAGGATTACTGATTGCCAGTTACATTAAATCTATCAAGCCGCACTTAATACTGCAGGTAATACCTTTACAAACAATTGGAATTAATCATAACAGGAGATTAAATGTAAAATAATAATAATAATAATAATAATAATAATAATAATAATAATAATAATAATAATAATATCTATTTTGTTTTCAATTCACCATACCACTGCAGCTGTGAGAACTGCAAGAAAAAGGCATTGCTGCTTCCATTCCCTGGTCTATAAAACACTACCTTCCTTTAAACATCACAAACGTTTGACACGCAGATGCCTGGAGCTAGGCATATTTCATCCGCTGTTTAAGTTCCCGACTCCACATAGTTAGTCCCCAGAATAACTTGTGCCAGGCGAGCAAGAGCCCTGTGTGAGGGGAGGGGAGGGCAGGACAGACCTTCCCCCCTGTGAGTCCTTGCCTGTGCCCAGTCCCCAGGCATGGGAGCATCCATGCCCCCAAACTGGGGCAGCAGCAGCCTAAATGTGGTCACATTTCTGACCCCGTTAATTAGCGCTGCTGCATTGGTGTGGGACGACTGGCACGACAATAAGGCCTTCCCAACTTAATGCACACCTTGCCGAGCCTGCAGAGGGAATCTCTGCTGAGAGGGTTCATCCTGAGCCTCTCCCACCACCCAGCCCAAAAGTTTGCAGATTTAAAAGAATAAAAAGACGTTCACCCCACAAAATACAGAAAACAGGCTATTGATTTCCCATGAACTCTCTAAGTGTTATAATAAGCATTTATAGATGGGCTATTGAATGTCTCGACCATTTAAAGAGACAGACATTTCATCAGCAAAGCAATAATTAGAGTTGGTTCCAAAAACAGGGGAAAGGGAAAAAGGAGCTTTAGGGCATAATGCCACTTTCCTCATTCTAACGTAAACCTTTACACGTATATCACTTACTGCTACTCAACTTAAAAAACTGTAAAGCATATAAGTACAAATCCTGCAAAATAAACACTGGTAATACTTTAAATCCCTACAACTGTTTTTCAGGAGTATCTCTTTCATTGCTAACAGACTACTCAAAAAAAAAAAAAGCATTAACCTTAAGCATCATCTTTCTGCTTAGGCTTGGCACAGTATGCAAAATTCATTTACACATGTCGCAGTAAAAAGACATAATACCTTAATAAGCCCGAGCTAGTGTAGCACTGTTTATCACAGGCACCCAGTTTACTGCATATATCCATCTCCAGCTAGCAGCCAAAGCTAGCATTGCTGAAAACACTACTCTTCAAGGAGGAAGTATATTTCTATTGGATTATAACGAGAGTAATGGTATGACACTGAAAGTACTAACAACATATTAATTTCTACACAAATGCATATTAGTGTTAGATAGTATAAGTGATTCTTCACCAGCTATACACATAAATTTATGAAACACTTGAGACATTGATTTTTGCAACATACATTTGTGCCCTGACAATACCTATGCATGCACACACACACACGCTCTCTTTCTCTCTCTCTCTCTGCATTCCTGGTTGGAAAGAATAACTTCCCTTTCACGTAACAAAGGACTTGGGGATGTATCTACAGGGCAACATATCAGAAATAAGAACAGTTCACAGAGGTGCCCAGCAAACATGCAATGCACGCCTCTCCTAACAAAGAGTAATTAAAAACTTTTACATCAAGAAACTCACTGGAAAAATTCAGAATATAAAATCTCATGCAGAATAATCTGAAGATTTCCTGTAGCAATACGCTGGTTACAGTTAAAATATGTTCATAGCAACAAAGATGACAACTTTTTTAGAGAGTAATCCACACGAACTGTTGCTTCGATTTGTTTCCTTTGTTTACCTAGGAGAAAAACGAGGTTATAACCCAAAGAGAAATGATAACAAAGTAGCTTATTCCTTCCTGTTACGGTATTGCAAGTTTAAATTACACTGTCACCAGTTCCAGTTTCACTACTGTCATTTTTTCTGGTGATGTTTGCATAGATCATCACAGCTCTTTCTGGAGGCAGAGATGTCCACACCTAAATAGCTGCTGGTGCAGCATTTCAGTTCCAGTGGGTGGTGGTATTCCCCATATCCATCACCCAAATTACGCTAACTTTTACAGCATTTTTCCAGCTATGCCTTATGTTACTTACAAATAACAATAGCTCAATATATGGAATAGAAAATATCAGCCTCTCATCTCTTGAAAATACACTGTCTGGATATGGCAAACATAATACAGCTGGGCATATTACTTCCTACGTTTCTTTATTACTAACATCGCCATTATTTACTCCTTCATGGGATGCTGTTGCAAAGGTCATAAAGATGTAGATAAATTACTTCAGGTAAGCCTCTGTTAAAAAAGGCAGAAGGCATAGTTTAACTGAAAACCTCTTTAAGACGCTTTTGCTTGGTAAATTGGAGCAACGAGGTTATATGAAACAGCCTGAGAACAACATGCCTTCAGATTCCGAGTCCTCCCTGTCCAAGCTTAACTGTTACCATGAAAAATGCCATTTTCCAAGTCTACATTGACGAAAACAACTTTGGAAATAAAACCGAGGTGAATGGAGACACCAAAGTAACTATTTTAGCCAACAGCAACAATCAAAAGAAACTGGTATGTACCAGCTGTGATTAAGCCCCCCAAATACTCTTCCTTCTGAATATGTCATCACAAATAATTATAGTAATCTGTTGTACCCACGACCATATAAAGTTAGCAAGCAAATAAATGCTCACATTTAAGGGTATCAGGAGGTAACAGTTTCATATCACATAGTTTAAGAGCAAGCAACTTAAATTTTGCTTTGGTTTATACAGTAGGAAAAAGAGAAAACCCTCTTCCTGGATAGGTGCAGGGGGAAGAGTGAAGACTAATACCAAAATAGCTCTCGTTCCTAACACCTTCCTGATCCTGGCTGAGACAATCTACTCGTACCTCAGACGCATGGTGGCAGCCAGCCAGCCAGATGACTGGTGACTTAATATACAAGTTCATGTGGCCTCTGGAGTCTGACACAGACAAGGGCATTAAGTTTGAGGTCTCAACAGTCAGCCTCAATGTTCAAAAGTCACTAAATGAGTCATGACTACATTAAGAGACTTTTTTAATGTATACATATACACACACACACACACTTCATGCTTGCTTCCTTCTGTTCTGAACAGCTTTCACTGTAAGATGTGCTCATTAAATATGCATGCTTTTTATAGGAAAAGTTGTGATCAATTGATGCGTAGGTCAAGTATGAAAAGAACTTAAATGGCTATGACGCTATGATAAATACTGTAATAGCCTCAGAATCACAGATGAAAAAAATTGGCATATCTATCTTGTTTCATTCTACTGCTGAAGGCAGTTCGGACAATAAACAAGGCTTTGGGCCAAAATTCAGCCTTTGAGAACAATAGATACATAGATATATATAGATAAAGGGATAATAAATGTGTATGCAAGCAAAGGATATACTGCAGTCTACCAGGCAGAGGGGCTTTAGTTTCATTTTGAAAGCCACTTAAAATAAAACCCAGTGAATGAAACAAAGAATCCACCCAAACATGAAGGCTCCAGCATCTTTGTTGAAAGAACAATAGCATATTACTCCTCATCCTTCTGTCTTGTGCAAGAGAACCATCAAGATAGTTATTGCTGTGATCAAATTAAAGAACACTTCACATAATTATTCTTTAAACTAATCACTATTTATAAAGATTTATATTCATGTGCCAGTAGTTATAAATGCTCAAATTCAATTGCTCTGCAGAAAACATCCCAGCAAAAGAAATATTTCCATTAGCATAACAAAAGGCAACCAGTAAAACCACTCACATGCACAGGCTCAAAATTTCAAATCAAAGCAGCATTCCTGTATAAATACACTCTATATTTGTACTAAATCCACTCTAATGATATGTTTTGTAATCTGATGGCTCTCCCGCCGGAGTACGCACGATATTAATGAAAGCAAGATCAAATTAAAACAGATGACATGATTAACAGTATTCATTTCATGCATGACTGTTTTACCGGAGAGATAAAGACCTGAAAGTAATTTACCACCAAGTAAAACTCCTTCGCTGACCTCTCCGCTGGCAGCTAGCGGTCCTTAAGTACTGATGCTTTGCAACAAAGACCAGTGCCTTTCATCGGGGAGGGGGGGCTTTCTTTTACGCTACGAGCTGAGCACCTCTCTCCCCTCGCATGCACACAGTACCTCTGTATCTATGTCTGTAATGCAGCATAAAGATTACTGGGGAAACCTATCAAACCGGCAGGCAGCAACCTCGCCCGCCAATAAGCGCCGGGCACATGCAGAATCCAGCACATGCTCGCTGGGGCTCGCACACTGTCACCGCTGCTTAGCGGGCTGCTCATCTAATTATAGCCGTTTGCCGTAGCGCAGGGCTGCCGAGGCACCGCGCGCGACGAAACGAGAGCTTGAACATATTACACCTCGCAGCCGAAAGCATCGACATTTGGGATTGCTATTTGCTTGGGTGCATAAAGACAAAATTCCTGCTTGGGGTTTTGTTGTTGTTGTTTTTCCTGAATGATTCGCCTACAAGGGGGTTTGTCTCCATCTCTGAAAAAAAAAGATATATTTAGGAGTGCTCGTTCAGAAGCTGACCACTTGTAGTTTGCTAGGTCTATTAGAAGACAATAAAATGCAGCAGTTTATTCCGCCAGTAAGAATTCTCATTCTGAACCTACATGTTACCATCATGTACACATTACCAGCACTGTATACACAACAGATCTCAGACGGGTTTAGGTACACTGCTTCGCTATCTACAACGTAGACCTCGGATGGGTGAGGCCCCACAGACGGGCTTTCAGCACACAGTAGCCCCACAGAAGTCAACAGGACCCCCTCTGTCCTTCACGTTTACACGTGGGCAGATACACAGATGACCCGAGGGCTTCTATGTGCATCGGCACGTAAAGTCCTAACTAAGCTTTCATGAGGCTAGGGTGGAAATGCCAAGGAAATTTTTGCCATTATGCAAAACAACTGAATTCATTTGGAAAATACTTAGTGTGAGCAAATACTCCTTAGAAGTAGGGGGAACTAACTCAAGTAAGCATTACACACATCTTATAAATATGTAAGTCCATAAAACTAAGGAGTGTTATGATCTAAGAGACCATTGTGTATTTGAAAGATGCTGAGAGCTTCTAAAATATCAGGTAAATAATCGTGAAAAAAAGATATAGGCACTACTGTTCTTTAGTCTTCCTTGGTAGCATGTTTCAATTAATCTTCGCTCTGATTAGCACAAATCAGAAAACAATCTTCTGAAGTTTTCTGTTCCCACGTGGTTCATGTAATTACCTAAGCTCTGCTCTGACCAGAAGGTTTTCAAACATCGGTGCAAGGTGGAAGTACACAGCCCGTTTCTCAGAAGTGCCAGGGCCAGCTGTCTCTTGTGAGATACAGTACCCCTTTCGTGATCGATATTGCCAAAAATATCATAATGCTACAGCATTATGCATACACAAACTTTACAATGCATTTTTAAGATGTTCCACTAAGTTACACATAAAACACATCCATAAACATTATACTTAAAAGACCCCGAACCCCACTGCAATGATGAGTTCCCATATGCCCACACCAGCATTTTTTCCTAATTCTTTACTCTTATCACCAGCTCCATACAGTATAAGGCACAGTCCAAGTGCATGATATTCAACGTTGTTTACAAACATTTTCATCTATCATGCTTACTTCAGTACAAAAATTGTAATTGCTACTACATAAAAATGTTACCAGTGGAACAAGACTTCCATGTGGTAACAGTGCAAGACCATATTTATTGACAATATGTAAATAGCTGTGTCACAGCTTCCTTAATCTGCCAGTGAAAATTGCTCATAACGAGTCGCTCTGTGCTAGAAGCGGACTTCATCTCTGTAAGAAAAAGATTCTCAAAGCTATATATGGCTAGAAATAAAAATGAAATGCAGGAAGACTGACATTTTACCCCTTGATTCAACTTGCAGTCAACATTAAGTTTTGTGTTGCAATAAACGAAGGAGGCTATTTTATTAAGTCTTCCTTTTCAGATTACATCATCTAAGGAGCTCATCAATTTTTATAAACTGTGCTTCTTTAAAATACTGTAAGAATATTACAAGTTTCTCAGCAGTACTGCTTGAAGCCAGAAAACTATGTATTTTATGAATTAAAGGGAGGAGGGGCAGTTATACAAAGGTTAAAAACTTCATTTAAAAAGAGTTCAAGAGACATGGGAAGAAGAGGTGCCCAATTATCTGATGATCAGATCCACAATGATTTTTCTAACAACATTTCACCAAAGGTAGCAACAGGGAAAACATGACCAATAGCCTTGACCCTACATCCTCTGATCCAGCAACTGGGAATGTTCAGTTTGCTAAACAAAGGAAAAGATACACACACACAAAATAAAGAAAATCAAAAAGACATAAACCATTCCTTGAATCTAATTCACCCTCACAGATCACCAAAGGTGCCTACAGCAGGTGACAAAATGACTGAGAATCCTGAAACAGGAATTAAACAGGCTTTAGCTGCCACAGAACTCTCAGTTTTGGTTCCCTCCCATGCAAGCTGCTAAGCCTGTGTGTCCCCGTCTCTGCCCAGCAGCTCCCCAAGCCCTCGCTGCTCCCTCCTGCATGAGTCCAGCACTGCTCCCCAGTGGTTTGGGTCCTGCATTAAGATGTTTCCCCATTGACAGCTGCTAAGTTGCATTTCAAGAGACACCTACTTGTCTCTGCCGCACAGTCAACAGTCACTAAACCTCTGTGCTTAGCTTAGGAGACCAGTCAGAGGAGTCCAAATGTCAGTCTTGATTTAACAGTCACTTCTAACCATCCTGACAATGTGCTGGGCAAGAAAGGTGTGGGGAACAGCACTGCAGGTCTCATGTTTGGAGCCAGTGGTTGTACATGAGGGTCCACATTCATCAAAGGCAAGTGGCTAAAGCTCCAACTGAGAGCCACACAGAGCACCACCAGCCTTCCCCACTGCCCGTGGTGACCCCACACGAGTGCCTGGCCCATGCACCAGACCTGGGATAGGATACGGCCACGTACAGGCGTGCCAGGAAGAGTGGCCAAGAGAGGTTTCATGAGGACACAGTCACAAGAGACTCCTCAGCTCCAGCAAGTCTCTGTTGGAAGTGAACAAATTGTTAAAGGTATGCGAGTTGGCCAATATTCGGCAGACTTTCATCGAAAGCAAAAGCCTGTCCCTGGCACAAGTTACCCGCCTGTGCTAAGCTTCAAGTTCCTGCTCCTCTGCATGAAAACAGAAGGTCTCTACAATTGTTTTTTAGAAATTAAAAGCAAGGGAGTTCTTCTCTAGCCCTGTTCCTTGATAGAACAGTTTCAATCAAAATTTTCCAAAACCATATGGTCTGAGGCAGATGCCCATCACAGAGGGGAGGAGAGAGGAAAACGTATGGGGGTATGATGAATTCATCATATGACAGTGACACCAGCATCTTGCAGTGAAAACCGTCTAGCTAGCACATTAATGAATTTTACACTTAATTTAGGCATATGTAAGTGAATTAAGAGACAGATTACTATTTCAGGAACAAATAACTTTTTACTATGTTATGATCACTTTTATAACTACTTGTATATCCAATGATTTCAATACAAAAATATTTAAAATAAAAAAAATCTGATGTGTCTTGCAACTGAACAGTTTTCGCTCTGGATACCATTTAACCTTTGACTTAAAAATATACCAAATATTGCTTGGAAACTGCTACTGCTCAGTTACTTAATTAGATTTTGCAATGTATAGTAAACATATGGAATGAAAATGAGTTGAGCAAAACGGCTGGTGAATCAACATGTTGTATTTCTGAAGGCAATAGCGTGTATATTTCCAAGCTGTAGCCTTGAGAGGTTGAACTGAACCAATTACTCTAATGAATATTTTACTTGGCTTGATGCATTCATTAGACTTTTAGAACTAAGCTAAACCATCCCACGGTTATGTATAAATAACAACAACAAAAATCTTAAGATTTTTGTATGGTATCTTTTACATTTACACAGATTAACAGATGAGGGGACAAGTTTCTCTTCCACAAATTTTCCTAAATTTCAATTTTTCTTCCTCAAGAAATTTATCTAGGATTTTCTTTTTCTTGTGAAAACTACTTTTGACTTCGCAATAGTTGTTGAGCTCTTTCCTTTCCTAGTAAGTAACTGGTAGAGTTTGGGAACTCTGCAGATTGGTGGTAGACTCATCACAAGACCCATCATCTTCATCCATGGAGAAAATAAGACATGGACCTACTGTTTCCCATATAAACTTTTCTTAAGAAGTCACAAATACCAGGCTTCAAGGTTGGCACTCAGCATGGGAAAAAACTATGTTAATTTTATGAAGCACAGGGACATTTCTTGGACTGATCCCAATTTCAATCTGTAAGACGGCAGTTACCTGTACATGTGTGGATATACATGTGTCACTGCCGCTGATCATGTTTTGAAATTGGTCAGCTAATCTGCAACTTTAGGACTTTTTTTTCAAATATGCTAATTATATCTCTAAATGTCCCAGACAGCAATTCCACTGAGAATACTCCTACAGAGTATTTTTTTTTTTTTATAGCATTCGTATTCACTTGTTTCCCTCAGAATCATAAAAACCAAAAAACCCCAAATGCCCACATTCCAAAGGACATTACCATCCCTCGCCTCCCCAGACCTACACATTGGTAGTACAGTCAAAGACCCAACTGACTGAAATGCAGACACCAGTCCCTCACGGCCACCTTGGAAAAGCATTGGAGGAGCAGTTAAACTGTCAGCGAGGTGTGTTTCATCCTACCACTGATGGATGCAGTAAAGAAGGATCTGAAGTGAAGCCTGCAGGAAGTTTTCTATGCTGAGCACTTGTATGCTGCCCACACAGACAGACGTGGAAGACAACAGTATTATTCTGTTTGCATCCTTAAGAACACAGAAATCCCAAGTTAAAACAGTAAGTAATTTTAAAAACTTCACATCACCCCGAAACATGCTTCCTGCCACATATCGCTCCAATACATCTCCATCTTAATGTCAACCTTCCATTTCTTCTTGAGTTCCTTCCACTTTTCCTTCAGTGCAGTGTTTTCTTCCACCTCTATGCTGTATTTCAGCAATCACCTCAAACTATACAAATATCCTTCATGCCCCCTTGTCCTTCCACCTTACTTATTTTTCCCTCCATTACCTTTCCTCACAGCTGGCAGCATAGATGCAGTATGAACTGCCCACTTCAGAAGGCAACACACCTGTCAGCACAACTGAGACCTTCGCAAGACCAAAACACGTGCCTTCTAGCCACCACTTCATGACCTCTGGCTGACCAGGTAGGTGGCCACAAAGTTGGTGAACCACAGCAAGGGACCACAGCCTTAAATAGCACATCCATACCATGGACCCCATATTGTGCATGCCTGACTCGTCTAAAATTAATGACCATGACCCTAGTGAGCCAAAGATTGTAAAATATAGGGCAAAAAAAGCAGCCTCTGCTTCCAAACAGCCAAATGAGAAAGACACATTAGCAGACCATAACAAACAGGTTTAAAAAGAGAGAGCAATGAAAAAAAAAAAAAAAAGCATGATTGATGTAAGATGCAGAAGTCCTAACACAAGGTATGATGGTAGCAAAAGTCAACTGCTCACAAAGACATGGGAGGTTAAATCTACATTGGAACAAGCCACAAGAGGGCTTCATAAGTGGAGATAATATTTTTTGTACTTGATGTGGTGGAAAATAGGGATCCCGAGAGCATCCCTTAAGCCAGAAAGCTGACAGACAAGTACAGATTTTCCTCAGTGGAAGAGCAGAAAAAAAGAGCTTGTAATATAATAAGTATACTTCCAGTACCTCCACATTATTAATCTTCATCACCACTGCTGGCACTTTCTTTTCCTTCTCTATTTAGTATCATTTTCACCATGACCACCTTACTGCAATGGGTGACACAATCTGATGCTGAGTATATCTTACTGAGATATCTATCGACTGGCCTGGGAAAACTTAAAATGCAAGTCCTCCATTAGAGGACAGGTGTAATTTTTCAAAAATGCTATGCTGCAAAGAGCGCAAAAGCTGAAGGATGAAGTGCAGCATTCCTCCCTTTGAAGGAGAAACTCCTGCAAACAGATTTGCTCATTTCTGTAATTAAGAATGTTATTTCCAATTCTGAGTAGAAAGCGAGGCTCCAAGGCTTCCTTTGATCTTGCGTGATGACAATGAAGGCCCATCAAGATTTCTAAAGCCCATTGTTGTTTTTTTTTTATTCTTCAAAGACTGTTTTCTGCTCTCTTACATCTCTCTATGCGAGAAGGCATTTATGTTGAGCTGCAAGATGGAACTAGAAAGCAAGTCAAGGTGCGACTGTTGGAACAAGAAGTGGTTCCTCGCAGACACTAATGCATACAGGCATTCGCTCCAAAATCACCCCGCTGCCAGCCAGCTCACCAGGAGCTCAGAGACTGCAAACCTTCGAGACTTCAAGTCTCCAGTCCACACCCGTAATTCAGAGTTTCAGAGCAACTCTCAGATATTATTACTTTACACAAGAGTTGAAGACGTTCAGCACAATGAATCCCAGAAGAAAACTACCTTTGAATGCAATGGCTTTGGTTATCATTTCAAGGCCAACAAGTTTGAAGACAGCCTACTAAACTTCAAATGTAAAATAAATTTAGATTTTAATCTTAGAAAGATTGTTAATTTAATGACTAGAAAGTGCTTCCATATAAAACCAGCAACTGTGACTTGCTATACCAGAACCCCGTCTCATGAAGCTCTTAAAAGAGACCAGAAGCATTTTGCTGGCACAGATGAAAAGCCTCTCCAGGAAGAGCAGTTTAATTATTTAACAGAGCAAGCCAAAAGCCCTTTTATGAAAGAGTCTCTACATAATGTTCCTGAAGAAGAGCGTACTTACATTTCAGGCAGCTTGTAGACCTAGTAGTTAGAGTTTGTGGGGCAGATAAGATCCCAGGCTCTGCTTCCAGGACTTCTTGTGGCTTTTAGCCAACCCTCTAATGCAAAATGAGCACACAAGTCACATAACTAGGGCTATGAAAAATTAGTATAAGTGGTGACAGACAAGTGCCCACACCAAGCCTAAGACTCTCTCTCCTTGTTTTCCACCCTTTTTGGACCATTTGAGCAGACACTCCCCTGTCCTCGCACAGCGTTCCAACTAAGGTGAGGGGGAGAGTGATGATCCTACTAAAACTAGCACAGGAGGTAGGGAGTGCTTTGAAGACGGGAAACATGCACCAGGGGAACTCAGTCACATCCTGGGGACAAATTACTTACTGGTCTGCCTTCTCAAACCTTTCTTGGGCAGAACAGCAGGCATTTTCTTCACTTCCCCTTACTAGGCCTGGGGGCAAAAAATGTTGCCCAATTTCTCCGCAGCGCATGCCTGCACAGCATAGTAGCCTCACACAAGTCACCACTTGTGATACTACTGCTGTTGAAACCCAGAATTTCTTCAGTTGACCATCCTCATGAAGTATTAGCTGCTCAGAAAATCAATCCCAAATTAGATGGAGCCTTTTGTCCCAGCTGCAAATCCTCAGCACTTCCAGAACAGATTCCTAAAAACACCAGGGTCAGAATCTTCAGTTTTACATTAACCGAAATGCAAGTACATAACAACCTTTGTCTCACTGGCACCACAATTTAACACTGCTGAGACACACATCATTTTAGTAGGCATTTATTATTTTAGCAAGAATTTATATCAACATAATATCAGGAGTAAAGCAGGCTAATGGTTATGGGTCTGAACCTAGCCTTCACTGTGAACTGAAATACAATTTGTGCGCACAAATATGCAGCAAGTATGCCTCATCTTTTCTAATACTGTATTGTCCCATGATGGACAGTACGTGTTTGAGATCATTGGTTTCCCCCTACCTCAAGCAAGTGATGTCTCTGTGAGTCTAAAAGTCCCAAACACGCCTGAGGTGGAAAAGGAAATCACTACAAAACCTTAATAGCATAACAATAATCCTTTTTTGTCCCTATAGAAATCAGGTACAAACATGAAGAAATAGGTCAAAAGGCGAACACTCAAAATTAAGTGAAGTCAGAACTGGAGCTTTCAGGGTGTCTCAAACATGTACCTCCTGCATGCTCTACGATAACATAGTCTTTAGCGATCTGAACAAGTAAGTCTCTCCTTGCTCCCAAAACTTCTGCCTTAATCAGGGTCTAAAGAAGAAGCTGCTCCAAAGCTAATCAGCAAATAAACCAGACACTTATTTTCAAAGCAAATTCCAGCAGCCTGTAGTCAAAACACAAGCAGCATAACCACAGTAAAAGGGCTTCTAGAGAAGGGAAACATGAACAAGTTTCAAAGTTACCTAAGTATTTAACACTGACTTCACTGTAGGTATTATTCTATAACAGAAACACCATAACTATGAAAAACACTGTATAACTTAAAAAACATCATTATTTCTATACACAGTTGGACTGCCGCATGCAATACCACCATATTCCCCACGCTAGGATAAATATTCGTATTTGGAAGGACCCAGGGGAAGCGCACAGTACTGTGCATTGTACTGAGTTTTCACACGGATCAGTTCAGCACATAAAGCTACAGCACATGCATGGCTAACCTGCAAAATCTAACCATTTATCTCATTAAAAGTAGTTAAGCTATTCTGGGTACTTACAACTGCCCCTTCTATATAATTCTGCATCTGCTTCATTAAAACCAAATTGAAATAGCTTTGAAATATTGATGTTGAGGAGAATTTAGAAGGCTTGTTTTCTCTTTGGGTACTTGGTATGACTATAGTCTTCTCTTGCAGTAAATTAGTACACTATGGCAGGAAGCAGTAGCTTCTCCTATTGTTTTGCATCTCATCAATACAATGGGACAAAACCCAAACAATTGATCTATGAACACTTTTTACTTTTAAATTCTAATTTACAAGTTAGGCTAAAGATTTAACTATGTTTAGAAGCATCTACTCATTCAGAAGATGAGAATTTAAATTGACATTTACAGATCTGAGATTACATAATGGAAAAGTCTGAAAACTACCTTTTATAGTAGTCACAATTTTTTTAGATCTCTATACACGTTTCTTCAACTCCCAATGAAAGGATTCACAGTAAAACCAGAGACTCCTTTAAATCTTCCAGTGATATTGTATACTAGAATATTTCATGTCTCCCATTCCATGACACCCCTCCAGTCCTCCTGCAGCTGAAGTCTGAGTTAATGTTCAGCAGAACTTACAGATAACTTCCTCAAGTAAATAAAAATACAAGAGAAGAAAGTACCATAGAATTGCTGAGGTTGAAAGGGACCTTTAAGATCATCAAGTCCAACCTTTAACCTACCCTGACAAAAACCACTTCTAAACCATGTCCCTCAGTGCCCCATTTACCCTTTTTTTTTTAAACACCTCCAGGGATGGTGAATCCACCACCTCCCTGGGCAGCCTATTCCAATGTTTAATAACCCTTTCAGTGAAAAAATGTTCCTTAATATCCAATCTAAACCTCCCCTGACGTAACTTGAACCTGTTCCCTCTCGTCCTATCACTTGTCACCAGGGAGAAGAGGTCAGCCCCCATCTCTCTACAACCTCCTTTCAGGTAGTTGTAGAGGGTGATAAGGTCTCCCCTCAGCCTCCTCTTCTCCAAGCTAAACAACCCCAGCTCCCTCAGTCGTTCCTCATAAGGTTTGTCCTCCAGACCCCTCACCAGCTTTGTAGCCCTTCTCTGGACACGCTCCAACACCTCAATGTCCCTCTCGTAGCGAGGGGCCCAAAACTGAACGCAGTACTCGAGGTGGGGCCTCACCAGTGCCGAGTACAGCCAAACTAACGGGGATAAGTGAGATGGACTGGAGATTATAAAAAAAAAAAAAAGCCTAAAATCTGTAGAAGCTTATGGCAGTGAAAGAGATTCAGGCCTTGCACTTGAGAAGTTCGCTATGTCAAAAAAAAAAAAGCCCCAAAGAGAAAAATCAAAAGGAAAATGAAAAAAATCATACGCACAAAAGAAAGGGGCAACAAAATCCACACCTAAAAGATATTAATAGGCAGACAAGTCCAGGAAACAAAGTATGCCTTCTAGGTGGCAGCACATCTTCACTCACCTCATCAGCTTCCAAAGCCTGCTGGAGGTAGATCTAAAAAGCTTGTAAGGAAAAAAGTAAAATTGTCATTGTTGTATATGTTATTTGCATCTCACTACTACAAATCTCAGGGGAACTTAACCGTAACTACTTTAAAAACAAAATTACCTAGGCAAGATCCTTCCCAGCAGCAACACAAGCAGCAGCTCATACTTATTAACTGTACATCTCACAGAGTGGACGTCACTATTTTATAGATAAATAGCTTTAGTTTACATAGTCTTCAAGGCAGCCAGATGGAAAACCAGTATTGATTTCATGTCTGACCCTCTGCAATTCAACACTTCAATCTAGTGAGCTAAAAAGGCAGACACCCTGACCTGTGGTTAAATACTGCAGTCTGTGGCACAGCACTTTCTCAGTGGAGAGAGAAGGGTAGTTAAGGGCTGGGGTCATGCCTTGGCAAAAGACCAACCACCAAATTGAAGGCACTGCTGAAGCTGGTCACTACTGGGGATGCCACCAGCAAGGCAGACCCCACAAGTAGCAGAGAGAAGATACATCATCTTAAAAAAAAAAAAAAGAAGATACCACTTCCAACTGAAAAGCGTTGCCTGTTGGGAGGTGGGATTAAGTGTTTTGTGTTTGAAGGTACTGTGAAAGAAGACAGAGGACTTACCCTCCACAAGTCCTGACCTTCAGAAGAAAGAGCCTGTGAAAAGCCTGCAGAGGCTGACTAGTGAGAACCCTTGGGAACACTTCCCACGTTGTTTTGGGCTTTTGTTTTTCTAAACATTAATGAAAGTCACTGTAGCTTACCACTGAGAAAATGAAGATAGAAACAAGGATAAGAACATAGAACAAAGCTAAATATAGGTATAGTTACCTGATGGCTTTAGATAACTGGTGAGTCATTTGAGTACTTGCACTAGAATTAAAGCATTTGAAAATTAAAGGCTGCTGGTATGCAATCTATAGAAGAATGGAAGACTACGTTACGTGCATATCCAGGCTACATCTCATAGATCCTTTTTCCTCCCCTCCTCCCCTCAAGATTATCTGTATTTTATGTTACAAAGATGAATCCATTTTGTTCTTTACACAAAATTCTTTAAGACAAGGAGTACCATTTCTTTGAAGAGACTCAAAATATTAAGCTAACAAGATATGAAGCTATCATCATTCACGACTCTATATAAACGCTTTCCTTAACGCTGAAATTTAAGATGTTGACTGTGACTAAAATAGGTGAGTGCAGTAACTTGGCATAGTCATAAGCAATCATTCAAGAAAAATGTGATCTAATACTTGTAATTTAAAATTATCTTGCTATCTGACTTACAAAATAAAGAAAACAAAGATATCATTCAGGTGAGTCAACATTTTCATTACAGGCTGCCTATCACAGTGAAAACTCAAGTGAATGAGCATTGCAAAAGAACATGTTCTTGTAGAAAGAAGTTATCAAGATGTAACTGAAAGAGTCACAAAAAGTGTGGTGTATATAGATTCTTTCATTTCTCCAAACCTGTTCTTATTAGTAGAACACAGAAAGAGAAGACAGACAACAAATAGAAAGATCTACAGAAGACAAAACCTTGCTAGAATGATCCACAGGTAACAGAAAACTTCATTTAGAATTGATGCAACCATATCCAGTTTGAATATCAGAATGATTACATTCTAATGCCAAGCAATTCTGCATAGTGATAATTTAAATCACACTAAAATGACTAAGTTTTGGCTGAGGTCACATATCTTAGTCTTGCTTTGCTCAAGCAGTCCACCTCAGAGTGCTTCTGATCAAATACTGTTTATATGTCACATGAGGAAATACTTATATGAAAGTTTACAGCACCTAAACTAACTATAAATTACAAACTTCAGCTGCAACAAGCAGCAGCAATAAGGGAGAAAAAGTTACTACTTTTTTTTTGTAAACAATGTTAAACACATCTATGTATAAACATGTCTCTTTCTGAAAAATACCTTATAGATCAGAAAACTATTTCTAAGATGTTGGCACATACAAATCAGGAAAGGCCGATTTAGGTTCCAGATTGTGCATTTATCTAGCATAAGTATTTATGCTTAGTAAGTCTATTAAGAACCCTATTATTAAGAAGCTCTTCTCATGCCTTGGTGCCAAAGTAGGAAGACTTAGAGACAATGGTGGAAAAAATAAAACCAGATATGAGGGAGTTCACAGCAAAATCATTTTCTATTCTTTATACTCTTCGGACTTCATTAAATCAGAGCCTAGTACTAGTTCTTTGGGAAAAAACTAAATAGGGATTCTTCTCATTCAACACACACTCTAAGAAACTCTTAGAAACAGGCCTGAGTGGAAACATTTAATTTTATCACATAGCAGGTAATTCTGGATGACCTACCACAATAACCACCATGACATCAGCTACCCCATGGAAAGATAAGGGCTGTCTTGAAAAGTTACTCTTGGTGGAATGATGCAACTTCTGGTAAGCTGAGAGGCAGCACTAGAACTGGCAACCACAATGGTAAAATTTCAGGAGGACTAAGTCCTCCACTGGAAGCCCACCTAAGGTTCACCACTTCACACGTGAAATGAGCTTCTGCCCTCCACAAAGAGCTCTTTCCAGTGCAGAAAACATGCAGCTTCTGCCTAACGAACAGCTCAATTGTAGAATGGTTTAGGCTGGAAGGGACCTTAAAGATCATCCAGTTCCAACCCCTTCCCATGGGCAGGGACACCTTCCACTAGACCAGGTTGCTCAAAGCCCCATCCAGCCTGGCCTTAAAAACTTCCAGGGCTGGAGCATCCACAACTTCTCTGGGCAAACTGTTCCAGTGCCTCACCACTCTCAGAGTGAAAAAATTCTTCCTGATATCTAATCAAAATCCATCCTCTTCTAGTTTGAAGCCATTACCCCTCATCCTATCACTTGTAAAAAGCCCGTCTCCAGCTTTCCTGTAGGTCCCCTTCAGATACTAGAAAGCTGCTATAAGGTCTCCCCAGAGCCTTCTCTTCTCCACGCTGAACAACCCCAACCCCAGCCTGTCTTCACATCGCTACTGGTGAGCGCTAACCAGGGTTAAGTGAAAAATCTACAGTAGGCATTTAATGCTTGAGATTAGCAGTCAATTGATTAATGTGACCTACTGGCCCCATTTCGCACACCAAGTCCCTTATGCAACTATATCTGGTAGATGCAACAGGAGGGTTATGCCACCTAATCACCTAATGCCTTAATTCTGTAAACTTTCCCCACTCAGGGCCCAAAAAACCTTTTTGTTTAACAAAAATTAGATTTACCACAGGAGTTAAATTCCTTTATGAGAAGATCCAATGTGATCAGAGCAGAAAACAAAACAATCTCTGTCCTATATTACATGCTTTTGGAATATCTTTCTTCATAAATTTATGTCAGTCTTTCTTTTAAAAATTTTACAAAGTCCAGAATTTCTTTGTTTGTGAGGTTTATGGCTCTTTCAGGGAAGTATATAAAATCACATACTTAGTATTTTGACACTGTATTTCTGTAATTAACGTAGCTGAAGATTTCATCATCTCTGAAAATGTATCCACTACAGAAACTGCAGGAACACCTAATTTGATTAATTATTAGAGGGTGGGGGTGGAAGATCTCCACATTTCCTAGGAGAATAAACTTTACAGTTGTCACAGCTGAAAGAAAAGCTTCCAAAAGAACAAAGCTTGTAACTCATCCTGAGTCATTTCTGCATATCAACAATGACTAGTAGCCAGGATCTTGTCAAACTGTTGGTTGTTGTTTTGTTGTTTTTTTTGTGTTATGTTTTTTTTTTTTAAAAAGAGTTTAACTATTGAAAAAAAAAAAAAACTATCAGGAGAAAAAGTAGAGGCAATCCAGACACCTCTGCCCCTTAAGTCATCTCCTCTAGAGAAACCAACTGCAGAAATTCAGGTCAACATGTGGCAAAAGTCACAAAACTTTATATATCTGCGTGGCTTCCAGCAGTGAGTGCCCAGAGCCAGAGAGGACACAAGGGACAGTTCCAGACAGGGACCACAAACGTCACAACAAGTACTTCACTGGATGCTTTACCCCAGAGTGAATGCAGCTCTCTTCTCCAGCTGGCAGCCATACAAAACATTGACTTTGATCCCTGGACACTCACATATGTGCTCAGAGATTGTCCCTCCTGTCACCGTTTTCTTCACCACCTCAGTTTGTAGAAAACTAGTGAAGGGTGGGACCTGACTGCTTTTTTATACCAATGAATGCTCATCTCCTTCATCTCACTAGGTCAGAACTTCAACGTGACATGATGGAAAAGGTTAAGATCGCAAGGTGATCCTCCTAGCATTGTGGGGCACCTTAAGGTTTGAAAGCCACATACAATGCAGGCAAAACAGCGCTGGAAAAGACAATTTATTTCTCTTTCTGCAGTTGATGATCTTCATGTGACTATTCCTCCGAGAAAATACAAAGCACTGAATACAGGAACTCCAGCAAGGACCTAACTAAAGCCTAGTAATATCTGGAGAAGCAAGAAATGGTGAACTGATGTTTACAAAAGTTTGTGTAACTGAACAGGAGTCTGAGACTTAAAATGGGGAAAGCTTCCCGGGACATGACTTCATGGCAAAGAGACTTTCTTGTAGTTTTAGGAGTGCAATTGTTTATAGCTATACATAGAGATACGATTGTTTTCATACTATTCACTGACCTCTCTCAGTATCACAGAAAGTGTTGTGGTCCTCTTTTTCCCCATCATCAACTTCAGATATAGTTGACCAATATCACAATAATATGGCTGGGTCTGAAATCTTCTGAGAAGTACAAAATGAGCAAACACCAAACAAAAACCAGAAGATTGCTTTAGCGGTGAAAGAAGGATTCATCTTACAATATCTTGCCCCTTTTCCTCTCTGCTTCTTGCAACTTTCCATTTCTTCATGCACTGGCCTACCCATTGTCAGGAAGGACCATCGATCTGGGCTCATTCTTCACCTGTCAGAAACACCCTGCCAGACTCCATTGTCTCACCACTTCTCTCTCAAGCCCTCCACAGACCTCTGTCCCTCTCCTTTTCTGGTCTTTCTACAACACTAACCACACTGCAGCGCTGCAGCTCAGAGCACCTCATCTCCCTCAACTGCTTTACTTTGACATGCTGTCAGTGCCTGGCCCTCTCTCTCTGGTGTTGCCTCTCCACCGGAGTCTCTGCAATGCTCTCTCTCGTGAGCAATCTTTGGTGTCCCTCCTTCCTTCCCATGACACCACTCACACTTACAGGAATCCACTCCCTCCTCTCCAGCCCCATGGCTGTTCCTTCTTCCCCACGTCCTGAAGCAGTGACTGTCCCACTTGCCCCAGTCCTCTCACCAACTCAAATTCCTTCACTGAGCAGCTTCCAAACACTTCAGTCTTGCCACTAGTCACTATCTACCACCACTTTGCCTCTTCCAGGGCAATATTTTTCCTCTCCTGGCTGCCTCCTGTCAACATCTCCTTCCACACGATGCACAACTGCTTTGTTTCTGCCTGAGGGCCACTGAATAGGGATGTTGGATAGGTTTGTGTTAGCTGTATTAATGTGTGCCTAAGGAACAGTAAGCCCTTTATTCACACCTCAGGTATAAGGTTTTAGAACAATTTTGATGGCAAGAATAGTGAGGGTCACATCAAAAACTGGAAAGTAGTATGCACTGCAGCATACTTTTGCCAAAAGTCTATTGGGCTAGACTAGTCCAGCACCTTTGCTTAGCACTAATTTTTCTAGATAATGGTAGTGCATATATTTAATCTCTAGACTCTGCTAAGAGTAAGAATCAGAATGGCAGAAATGGAAGGAATAACAACAGCATAAAATGCAAGTTTAGTGATCAAAAACTGCTAAAAATGCCAATAATCAGCTGGAAACAAGAAAAGAATAAAGACCATGTGCATGTCAGTCTCGACTATGAGCTGCTCTTATGAAGCCATCTGTCATGGGAGTCCTGGGCCAAGGCTATCCCAGGAAGAGAAAAATATATTATGAACGATGACCTTTCAGTAAGCTGGAGATGCACAACCTTTCCCTCTGAGAAACAGAGTTAGAAGAACAGCAGGACATTTAAACCAGCTGAAGAAAGAAAACCACTAGAAATTTTAAGCCACATTTTCAACTACTCCAATACCTTCAGCAGAGATACTTCAGCAGACAATCAAGATCAGAGCTTGCACCTTTCAGAGGTGCACCCTCAGTGAAAATCACATTGTTAAGAAAATGCAGTTTATTCACCAACGTTTCTCCTTTGAATTAGCAGGGACACAACTGTTCAAAATACAGAGTGGTGGAAACAACTGTTCATTTTGAGGAACAAGATTTCCCCAGCTCATAGAAAACAGACACCAAGCCTATCACATGTAACACGTAACATAGTGTGTGTTACCTACAGCATAATCAGGAGGAGCATACACCAATGAATTCATGCATCAGTACTCTTTTGCATAGAAGTACAGTCATTTTTACATCATGTAGCAGAGCTGCAGCACAGTGCAAGAAAAGTTGGTGCCAGTAGAGGGAGGCAGTTGCTCTCCAGGACATGCATCTCCACATTCCCCAATGCACAGTAGGAAGCCAACGAGTTTGTTTTTGTGGAAGTGAACTCACCCCTCAGCCATTGTGTAAATGTGGCTTTAAATCAAGCTGTAATTAGATTTTGCTGTATTTAACAAAACCTCTCTTGTTGCTCCTCTTTTCCAGCTCTAGACAGGAAATAAATGTATTCGTGAAAGAAAAAAAAGGAAAAAAGTTTATGCCTCTTCCCGGAGCATGTCCTGGCACACATGCAAAAGTAAGTACAAAACACAAAACAATAAGTTTACAGGACACTCGATCTTCACATACACAGGAACACAAAGATCTCTCAGCTGGCCCACTGTTAAATGTCACCTCACTTTTATCAATGTTCTGCTTCACATTAACCTTGTTAAAAGATACTAACAGTCCAACACTTGGAGTCTAGCTTTTCTTCATAAATTTAATTTACTTGGCAGAAAACACAAGTGGAAATCTTCCGCTAAAGACTCAGGCAAACTAAGACTGCCACGTATTCATTTTAGGATGGATCTTTTTTTCCCCTCCTCTTATTTTAACTATTATGGTCATAGCATTCCCATTTTTAACCAGATATCTCTATCCCCCTCCTTGCAGTCTTTATACAGACTCAAACCCTAAAATAAAACTGTGTGTTTTCTTCAAATCCAATTTACTGTAACACATGTTCCCCAGGGCGGTTTTATTTTGTTGAAGTTCTATATGGACTAAATTGCGTATTTCCACCGCACTTTACATTGTCATATGAGGAACCGCATAGCAAATGAAGTTGAGTCAACTCAGAATATTAAACAGTTTCGATTGACTCCAAAGCTCACAAAGAATTTTGTGGTGGTGGCCACAACACTGGATACAATGGTAAACTGGTGCAAGGAAATGAAGAGGACATGCCCAAGGCCACACAGCAAGTTAGCTGCTGATCTAAGAACAAAAAGTTTCTGCTTGTAATCTAGGCCTTCTTCCCAGTGAGTCAAAACCTGCTGATAACTATCTGGTCTTAAAAAAGTTTCAGATTCTTTAGAAGAAAGAAAAAGAGACCAAGCGCTAATTACTAACTTAAATGCATGCAACCATTGCTTAGGATTCATTAAGTTATTTGCATAAGTTACTCATTTTAGGAGTCTGAAAAGTGTGTCTTTTCAAAACAAATTAATTTCAAGAACATACGCTCTAACACCCTAAGTCTCCACAAATCTTCTATTATGCTGCAAATTTTAAGAAACCTAAGGCTGGTTGAGTCGACTCAACAGATAACCTCGTTCTGAAGTCAGTTTGCAGTTTAATCTCTGAACAGAAAAGATCAAGGTAAACCCAAATATTGGGAGTAGATTGTCATCCTACACCTGTAGGAGAATTCTTACATTTGTTTTTTTGAAACAGCCAATACTAGCTCTTCCTGAGGGCAAGATAACGAAGTTTGGTTCAATACCGATCCATAAGGACAATTCAAAAATTCTTATTATGTGCACAGAGTTTCTGCTTCTGAAACTGTAAATTACCTGAGTAAAAGCTCACAAGTATTCAGCATCTGTATCTCTACTGATACAAAAAAAAGTTTAAAGTTAAACATCCTGCATAAAAAAAAACCCAAAAAACTAAGTTTGCCACAACCAAAGAGACTATAGGTAGAGTTCCTTTCGCTCACCTTCTTTGACCCATAGAAATCAAGAGCTTTTTTTTTCTGGAAGTCTGGAAATTGTCACAGTATAGTGCCATGATCCACAACTGTGTGAAATATTATTAATATTAATGTTTAACCTTAATATTAATGTTTAACCAAGCCAACAACTCAGGAAAAAAAAACTGGGGGAGAAATGCCCTAATGCATGTAGCCAATGGTATGGTACCATAAATAGAAAAGGGAAGTTGCTCCACTAACTTATAAAGTGGAAGCATACAATAGGATTAGCCTTATCATACTTAAATTTCTTACCAGCAAGACCGCATCCTCCTGACAGCATTCTGCTTCCAGCAGGATTCAAACTCCAAGTAAGAGTCATTCTTAAAATAAAGTAGCAATAGTTTGACAGAGCTGGAACCATGAGCACAACACAAACAGCCAAAACAGTTTATTCGGGTTTGAGTCAAAAGAAAAAAAATACATTTCAGGCTAGATAAAAATAAGACACAACGTACTCAAAGAAGCTTCAAGACTACCATTTTTAGGTCTGTACTTTTCCCTGCTTTTCAATTCATATGTAGGAAGGTCAGCTCAAAGTGGCTTCCATTGTGGCATTTCAATTCAGATTACTCTCTACATAATAATTAGTGTCTTTCTTCTCATCACTTACATACTGTTTTGCTAGTCTGAGAATGTTGTTTGTATTTATTTCTGAGCAGCTTTTTTTAATCCCTTCAAAGTACCAGCATCCTAAGCATAGCTATCTCATGCTCCATGAACTTTAGTGCAAATGCTATAAGTGTTTCCTTTCTTCTCAATAACTTCATTACAGTGTTTATACAGGAATACAGTGCTTGTACTGTAACTGTGCAAAGCAAATATGCTGTAGTAAATGTAAGTTTTATTCAAAGTGTAGCTTTAAAAGTGTTTATGGCATATTCCAGCCTGGAATGCTAGTGTAGGGAAAAAATCAAAATGAGAACTAGATGACAGACCTTTCACACTAACAAGAATTTTGCAACAGTCAAACTGAAAAACAATGGGCTAACATATTGTCAAAATAAATCAGTCTGTCTGTTGAAGTTAGCTGCATTTCCGTTCCAGATAGTCTGAATAGAAATGGTTGAATATTGGAAAAATCTTACAAAAAAAACAGGGGTGAGGTGGCGGTGGGTGGAGTATGCCTCTCTCTTCTTCTAAAGATTTGTGTGTTGTTCCTTGTAACACCCTCCCTTGAAAGCATATTGCGGGGCAGTACCTCTGGTAATTCAATATTCTGCAACACAAGACAAAATTTGCGATATAGCAGCCAGGGAGCAGTGTACAAACTGTACAGACAGTACAAACATTAGAAGATGCAGGTTTGTCACTGTGACTATGTGATGCCAATGCTGAGGCATTTCGTCCGTCTTCAGGAAGCATTTCAGAAAATAAATTTAAACTGTTCAAAATTTCTTGGCTGTATCTAACGTACGAAATCTCTATTATGTCTACATTAGCAGCTACTGGATAGAAGCCGTCCTTATGTTTATAGGTAACATATAATCACACTGTCATTGTATGCTCTCCTACACTACTATTAAAAAAAAGATTTTTTTTTAGCAGAATATACATTCAATACATCTTAAAAATTCAGTATTTATATATGAATAAAACTAATCGGTAGTTTGAAAAATTCCAAAATTGTTTTAAAGAATGTTTGAAATTGTGCTGAAATTCAGACCTGTAAATCTGATGTTTTCCTCCAGGTAAGCAAAATTGTTAATAATTGTAATTTGGACACATACTTCTCTATCGATTATCATATAGTAGCCTTTTCAAAGAAAATAACGCGGCTATCAGCAACACTGGTCTTCATCTTAATTGTATTCATTATCACCTTCTCCATTCTCTCAAGAAAAAAAAAACAATCCAAAAAACCTCCAACCCCAGACTCTCATAAAACCCAAATCCCCATTGTCCTCTTTGCTAACTCCCTGCATCCTGAGCTGCACCTGCAAAAAGGGCGTCAATTCCTCTGTAACATCTTCTCAAGCTATTTATTCACCAGGAAAATGGTCAGAGGATAACAAAACTGGGATGAAACTTAAGAAGTGGAAGTATAAATTCTCTTTTTAAAAAAAGATGAAATGTAATTCTGGCAAGCTAGTGGGCAAGTACCAAAGTCATGATTTTCCTTCTGGTAGAATTTAGCACACAGGCCACCAGCGAGGGACTTCCCAAGTAAATACTGCACTTGGGGAGAAAAGCAGCATCAGGGACCCCATCCTAAGGGCTATTTTAGAAAAGAATTTCTGCCAGAAGTAAAGCACTTAAGCAAGACTGAAATCACATTAAGGAAGAAAATAAGGAGAGAAACACCAACAGTCTCTTATAGAAGCAAGTTTAAATAAAGTCAAAGCTATTAGTGGGGGCAGACGGGAATAGAAAAGGAAACAAAGGCATAAAAGTTACTGTACTACAAAAATCTGCACTGCTGGTTTCACTTCTTCAGAAAAAATATAGTTCTGTTTTAAGAACCTTTTTTTTCCTTTGACTGAGACAAAAAAAACACTTGCATTTTACCTCCTCTAGCAGGAAAAACTGGGAGAACATTTATTGTTTAGAGCTTCTTCTGTACAAAGTGGAAAATTGTTATGCTCGCCCTTAACACTCCCATTGAACAAGGCCTTTTTTTGGGTTTGCCTTTTTTGTTTGTTTGTTTTTGAAAAAAAGAAAAAAAAGACTCCAGTCAAAGGCACACATGGCATGTACACAGAGCTGCTTTTGCTTATATCACTACCACTAGAGCTAAGTGCTTTAATTCAGGAAATGCAGAAAATAACTAAATAATTTGAGGGAAAAAAAAAATATCATAAGCAGACTGAATTTGCTATTTTGAAATTCCAATCTAGTATTAATGGCAATAAAGCAGAGAAAAGACATGAATAAAATCCAGCACCACAGTATCTCAGAGATACAGCGATGCCTGAACAAATCAAAATCATCAGTTTTGGTTTGCGGTACAGAAGTTTACATTTGAAGGCAGCTGGATCGCAGTCAACTCTCCAGCTCCCACAGCAGCACCTTCAAGCTGTATTGATTTCTACGGAAGAAGGGCACCGTAAATCTGCCCGAGCAGCATTGCGTCATTCTTTTGGTTGGCTTGAAGAAGTAAATTAAATGTTTTCCATTAGGATGGTAAAGAAGCTATACAATTTTGTTTTTATTTCAAATACAGTCTCAAGTTACGGAACACTTTAGCTAACTCTGCGGCAAGGACTACATGTTTCATGTCTGTAAAGCCAGCAATTCAAGCTTATGCAAAACCAGATGTGTACGCTGCACAGTTCCCAGGGCTGTGGAGGGTTGTCGGGGTTGGGTTTTTTTTGTTGTTGTTGTTGTTTTTTTAATGTGTTGCTGTAGATTAAAAAAAAAAAAAAAGACCCTGCTTTGCAGTTAAATCATAGAATACACTGAAGCAAAACCAACACGCTCTTGAGGGGAAGAGAGGAGAGGGGGAGAGCAAAGAGGGTGGGAGCAGAGGAAAACTTTAAGGGGGTAAAAGCCACACACACAGAGCAGCGTAAAAGCAATGCTGTAGGACAATAAAGAGCAGCACAGTTCTGAGAAGCAATAAGCATAACGTTACTTGAGGTAACAAGAACTCCTTGATCAATTATTCATATAATTTACAACAACGGTCACAGCTGCATCAATGAAAAAAAAATCTAGGGCAAATATAAAATCTTCACAGCTATGAAGTGCCCTTGATTTTCACCAGAACATTTGGCTGTCTGACATCATGTGTTTCTGGTTAGCAACACACCCCTCCAACAAAGGGAAACAAGAGACAGAAAGGCACAGAACAAACTGTCTTGCTGGAAGGAGTGACAGCGTTCAAGGCTGCGTTTCAATCCGGGACACCGTGTATCACCAAAAGCTGACAGTACATTACACTTCCAAACGTGAATGCTCACCACCACCCCACTTAGGTACATGCATACACCCCAGCAGATTATGCAAATACCTTCTATGACATGTTTACTCACTCGATGTGTAAAATTGCACTTTTTAATAACACTCGGAAGACATACTCTATTTTTTTAGTGCATAGTTAGCTCAACATTTATTGTTTCATGTACTCCTAAGGTAAATTTAACAAAGGGAAACAGTAAGGAGAAATATTTCTGGATTGGGTTTTTTCCTCCAGTTTGAAATCACTGTATAATCATCATCAGGTTTTCTGCTCTGCCAAGGTGGCAATGCAGTATCCTCAGTTGTTCAAGACTACCTTGCTAGTGGACTGGAGAAACACAGTTGAAACCAAATTCAAAGAAGTGAGAAGTAGAGAAAAAGGGATGAATGGCCCTAACCGTGCTTAGTGGTCCTACTTCCAGGCACGCACAAACAAACCATAAGGGAAGATTACGGGGTGAAACATTGACCATGCTAATGGGAAGAGTCATGTCAATTTCAATTTTACTCTACTGATGTTAGGACAATGAACTTTGGCCTAGTTCGGAGCCCTAACTGCAGTCTAAATTAGGAAGATCAGTAAAGGATTAACAAGAAAAATTCTCTAACAGAATCAAGGAATATTTATCTAAGGGACCTTCCAACAATGCAGTTAACACCTTGCAGCAGCTATTTTAAAAAATGCGGAAGTTGGCAGACCTTTAGAAAGGCCTACATTTAATCTTGAAGAAATCTTTGGAAAACGTTTCCACTACCACTCGCTTTTTTCAGCCAACTCTCTACACAAATTTCAATTAATCTTGTCAGTAAGAATGAAAGATTCTGCATATATCATCACTACATTTAAAATCCTGGCTATCTAACAAAACCATAGTATAATCAAATCTCCCAAAGTGCCTCGATCTGTAGTTCTGATAGGTTCAACAAAGTTCTTTGGGTCACATTTCTTTTTCATCCATCAGCATTTGTCCTTTACAAGCAAGAATGAGTTCTGGATGACCATACTAAGAAGTAATTATAGGCTGGGAAACAGAAATTCATCATATGCAAACCTCATTCTCCTCCTGTCGCTGAAGACATCCAAGAGCGTTTCCATATTTTTGTGGCCACTTGAAGCGAGCTCTGAATGTGGCAATTAAAGTGGGATACGCTTCTAAAAACAGAGCATGCCGTAGAGCTCTGAAACAGCCTGTTCCCTTGTCAACAAAGGACTGCAGCTATATCTTTCTGCTAATATTATAAGGAATTACTTCTGGCTCTAGCCTACAATGCACTATGTTGTTTTTCCCCCCCTCTCCCCCAGCAGCTGCTATGACAACATTTGTACCTGGTAGCAAGCAGCAATACACACAAAAGAAGGAGAAAGCTCAGAGATGCATTTGTGCGTTTATTTACTAAGACAAGAAATCCTTATTTTGGAAATTGTATCAGCCACTTCAATTCGTTTGAAAATTAATCTGTTTACCTTGATTTAAGATTTCTGAGCTCCTGCTAAAGCTGCCTGGTGTGTTTGGAGGTCTTCACCTTCAGCAGAGGTCTCCAGACAAAGGCAGGTCTCTTCACCCTGGAACTCCCAGTGGCTCCTTCCAGCAGTGCCTGAAGACATAGCAACAGGGAAGGCATTTAGCTTCATCATTATGTGTCAAAGCCACAGTTTTAGGACTGGCCAGAAGCGTCCCTTGACATTGAATCTTTTCACTTAAACAACCTCCATTTCAGAAATCAGAAATGTATGTCGTCTTTTGGACACTGAAAGGCTGCAAAGAGGTGGTTAGCCATACCGAACACAAGCACTCAGTCAGCTGTAGAAGTTCTCAAGCGCTTATATTGCTAGTCCTAACAGCATAATCTCCAAGCTCTGATACCTGACCTACAGGTATCAGTTCTGAGTTTTCCTCATGTCATTATTTTCCCCATACTGAAACTGCTCAGAGACACGCTTTAGGAATGCTTCAGAAGAAAGAGCACATGCAGTGAGACATCATCTTCTCAGGTGAGTCACAGAGTGCTGGGCCACTGCAGGCAAGAAACCCATCCTGCTAACCTCCTTCCCTCCCTGTGATGACCTCCACCCACCTGACAACGCATCCCTTGTGAAATACGCACTCCAGAAGACTGTCTTTTGCTCAGAAAAATTCAAACTAAAAAATCCTTAAACTCCACCATCAGAAAGGCAGGAGAACAGCAAGACTGCCTTCCTGAAACAAATGCGATTCACCGCTGCTTCTTACATGTAAAACAGCCATACAGAATTTAGTAGGTTACAAGATGTGACCTAAAGCCCTGTTTAGGTTTATGTTCTTTTTCTCAACGCACCACCTGAGGTAAGATCAGCTCTAATCATA
Organism: Chroicocephalus ridibundus; assembly: GCF_963924245.1. NCBI lineage: Eukaryota > Metazoa > Chordata > Aves > Charadriiformes > Laridae > Chroicocephalus > Chroicocephalus ridibundus. The sequence goes on along the minus strand of NC_086285.1, from coordinate 127,992,632 downwards.
ATACCATAAAAAAAAAAAAAAAAGTACTCTGGTACCTGAGATTTCTGGGGTTTGGTTTTATTTGGTATGTGCTCAAGCACCCTTAACTTGCACAAGCAGATGGCACAGCAGCTTCTTTTAAGCAAACATTTCTGAGCAGTTTCAAATTATTTTAATTTTCTAATCAGTTATTCATTCTAGAATCAGGACTGCAATCAGGTTACAGACCATGTGATGAAACATGGGGTTCCTTTAACAAAAATCTCAAAAATATTTGCAGAACCCATTTAAGCACCATTTCAATAAGACAATTGTCTCACACAGTTAACACACCAAACGAGCAGCAATATTTTTTCAGATATCAATTACTTTGGGTTTCCCCAGTCCCAATCTTTAGGGAACCTGCCTGAGTTTGGGTCTTGACAGTAGTACAACAGAAGTGAGCAACAATGGAGGGATTTCTGAGACAAATGGACACCTTCATGTTATTTTTTCTAATTTAGGAGCGTTTACAAAAGGAAGATGAAGGCATAAGCATATTCAGAGTGACGTAGCATTACAGCTACTCAATTATTATGGGACTGCTGTAGTATTGTTATTCTGGTATTTGGTAAAAGAAGGAAAAAAAAAAACAAACAGCATTTTAAAAACTGGGGGGGGAAGAGATGTTTTCCAACTTTGCCTTGTTTAGTACAACAATGCCCAACAACAGATTACCAACCAAAACCACATTATTACAAATTATTCTGATATTCCAAATGACTGTAATTTAAGCAGTAATTCTGAACTGACAGTCACTGCAGTCTCATTACTAAAGCAACTTTGCAAGCAAAAGGATGGCAGCAACTCACAGTTTACTATCCCTGTAAGTTCATATTCAACAAGTCAAAGGGAAAAAAGGGAACATGGTCACTAATTGCAGCTAGTAAATCTGTTCCAGACATGTTTCTTGGCCAACAGCTTGAGCAAGTTCAAGTATAAGCACTTTTATCTCCAAATTCAGTGACAATCTTTACAGCTATCAACTGGTCAGGACAGAAGACAACTCCAGAATCCCTAGAAGGCTGCTAAATGTACTGCTTAGAAAGAAAAACTTGCGACAAAATACTGCAGAAAAAAAAAAGTTTTTATCTTTTTGTGCAGGAAAATATTCAGCTTCACAAATTCCTCCCCTTCTGCCCTATTGAAATTGGAGTCCCTTGCTTTCTGCTTCTCCAGTAAGTTGCTGTTTTAGAGTCTGCAAAGAATACAGGTTGTAGCTCCTAAATTTACATCTGGTGCTGGTAGTGTTACGAGTCTCCTACAGGAAATACATATCACTGAGTTGAATATATTCATGTTTAAGGAAGAAAATATGGTATGAGTGTATGCATGTACATAATTAAATATACATATATTAAAGCAGCTGCACAGTTACCAGACAGCTTCTCTGAGGCACTCAGAAATGCACTTTAAAAAATATTTTTATGAAACAGTTTTGTATTTATAGACTACATCCTGAGTTTCAGCCTTTATCCAACAAGCTGGAGCCTTTTATGACACACGTCGTTTCCTGCTTCGCTGTCCAGTATCAACAAGTCTTTGGGCTTTCTTTCTAAAAAGAGTTTTCATCCTCACTTGCTATGTTCTTCCTCTCTTTCATTCTTTTGCTAAGTGTGAAATCAAAGTTTTAGTACTTACAAAAATACACATCTCAAGGAAGAGAAGCCAAACCTAATTCGGAAGGATCTGTGAATGAATGAATGGGCTTCTTATTCTAACAATCCCAAAGGCACCTATTTAAACCTTCAAACCTCACTCGAGTCTATCCTGAGGTTTCCATAATCCAAACTAAAGTCTTTAAAAACGTAGGATTTCTTGACAAAGAAATAAGCTGATATGGAAACTCAACAGCAGACGATTAAGCATTTGATAACTTGATGCTTTGATAAGGCGTTACCTTAATTGCTGTCACTAGGGAGAAACTGAACTCAGGAAACTGAAACTAAGCAGCTGGAAGAATCTAGCTACTCAAATAAATAAGATATACTTTCTGTGCCAAAAGAGATACGAATACTTTCTGCAGCCAAACAGAGCACAGATCCTGAGAGAGAATAAAGTTATTTAACAAAGCAGAAGAGGCATAGGAGATCTCAGCCATACACATGACTAGAAACAAGGAAATATTTACCTAAGGATATTATGACAAAAAAAAATAAAAATTAAAAATCAGGCTGTTTAAAGCAGACCCTAAATTTTCACAGGCAGGAGGTGCCGAGAGTCACTACTCTCACATCTCTATAGCTTTCAGGTAAAAAGCTTACATCAAACAAATTAGAAGGTGTAGCCAATTTAGAGAACATGATTTTCAGAAACATTAATTGGTGGAGTTTTGTTAGGAAGGTGCCATATCCACTAATTTCAGCAGTTTCTACTCCTGCAGACAGATACATTTTCATTAAAAGCAACAATAAAACTAAGCTGTAATCTGCTCACTTATTCAGCATTAAACCACTGAAAAGATGGAAGAATCAAATTAAGAAATACAGTAAAATCAGAAGCCAGGCTTCCCACAAGTAATGTTAACATGTTTATACTTCACATGGTGTTATAGTAACTATTTACTCTATATTACATTTGCTGGCAAATAAATGCATAAGTGTCTTCAATATTGGAGGTTTTACTTCTGAGCTGGAAATCTTAACTTTCACATTTTTTGATTTTATACATACCTGTTAAAAAAATTCACCCCAACTTAGACCAAGAATAATAAGTTTCATCACAAAGTAAGAGGTCTACGAGAAACTAAGGAGAGCCTTACTCATCACAAAGTTTGATGAAAATACCGTTAATTTTTCCAAGCAAGAGTTACATCAACTGGTAAGTAGCAGCATCTTTAAAAGTCTCACAGTTTCACTACCACTATTCTTGCAGCTGTGAGCATCACAGTAGGAGGCTCTAGATCAGCCCAGCTACCCAGCCACGATATACTGTCAGTGAAAGTTACAGTACATTTACAGAAGCAGAAAGTACGTTAATGTCCTAAACGTTAATTATACTGACAGAAAGCTTCAGTTAGAAGCAGATTACCAAGTCCAGGCACACTAAATTTTTGTTTGCTGGTTTATAAGTATGCATGTTTGAAAAACATATCTAAGAGAAAAGACAAAAAGCAGTTTCATTTTACCCTTGTTAGTTTTCTGCCCACGTTCTCAGATACTCTTTTCTAGTCTCCAAGACTGACTGTTTCATTTAAGGTTTGTATCAGTTATGGATTAAGCACTCTGTGTCCATGGAAATACACACATCAGGTACAGACAAGTTGTCATTTTATGATGCGCATGCACTGTTGTACCATTTATCAGGAAAATAAAGAGTCCTTAATACAACCATACGATTAATTACAAAAATCAGAGCTTCTGTCCTTCCAACCTTCCTCACTGGACTTCTTACAAGTTTATAAAGGTAAATGATAAAAAATGCATTTATCCTACGAACTTCTTAATGGAAGTCTATCGCTTTCCTGGAATGAATCACAGTCATGAAAATATTAAGAAGAACAACAAAAAAGGAACACAGAAAAACAAATGTGCTACCTGGTTCTGCAGGATGCGTTTTCTTTTTCCAGAATTAAAAAAAAATGAAAATAAGTATAGACATTATGCTAAAAATCATTAGGGTTCTTAAGCATCAGTAGGCAGCCCAGTAAAACAGGACTCCAAAGATGACTAAAAAGAGACGGTGTGTCTCTTGAGGAAGAAATTGTCTTGGAAGGCAATAGAAGGCAGAGAAATTACAGAACTTGAACAAAGCAGCAGTATGGACGGACCCGATGGTTTCCATCCTGCCACTCTTTTTGTGCGCCTGAGGAACAGCAGTCAGATGTCAAGCAAATTAATGACAACAAAAAAAGCAGTTGGATTTAGGTCTGGTAAAACAAACAGCTAAGATAGGTAGTTATTGAAGAGGATGGACACATCTATCATGGGGAACCACTCCTTCAAGAAACTCCACTGAAAAGCAGCAGATGACTGAAAGCAGGCCCCAGCTGCAAGCACAAACACACTTCAAGAGGTACCAACTAAAAACTGCAACTGGGAATTTATGAACCGAGTTTATATGCTAATATACAGTCTCCTACCACGTCCAGTCTCTGTGACCTCTTGCCAACAAACTTGAAAGAAGAAAGCCTGTATAACTTGCGAACGTTCCTGGGTTCAGTGGCGATGGCCAAGCTAAGAGTTGAAAGAAAGGCTGCGAAGCGGTAAGGAAAACAAGACAAATGACAAAAGGGAAGTACAATGATTGAAGTGACAAGAGAAGACAGGCTTAAGAAGGGGCCTGGTACCATGACTTATTTTAAGTAAATATGACTAGGAAATTCAATGAGAACATCAAGTTTCTGAAGTTTTCCCTGTGAAAGAAAATAGAAAAATACCACACTGTCTTATTACTATAAACATTACAGAGAACCATAAAATAAGGAACAGAAGCTGAAATTAAAGCAAAAGAGACCCTTGTAAGAGTTTATGGTGGTTCTCTAGCAGTTATAAAAAAGTTAATTAAGCTCCAAAAAAGGGCGTCATTAAAGCAATTAAGAATCATTCATTTGGGGACACCAATGCCAATGAGATTCATGGCTTGGAGGTCTTGAAAATGATTTAAGTCTTGGACACAGCCCTGGAGATTTCCATTTATAAAAAAAAGAAACAGCGTACTCTCTGAGTCTTTATTGATGACCCAGTGAGCATGTCAGCATACATGATCTTAGAGAATTATGTCCAAAATATAAACGACAGCCTGGGTATAACACCTGAAGTAAACCAAAATTCTGAACTCTCCTCTTTTTGAGTTTGCAGTTTAACTTTATTCATTTTTCATAGTCCCCATGAAAGCATAACCACTTTGTAGCTCATGAGATGCAAGCGAAGTAATTGGTTTGCCTTTAAGACAGACATTAGAAGCAATCATATGCTATCACCATCCTTGCCTGCTATTTGGGAGAAATCTTAGGACAAGACATTCGTGAAAATATACATGACAGTAACTACATACAGCTGAAGAGGGAATCACATACATTACCCTACCCTGTCTGCATTCTCACAACAAACTTTCAAAAAATTAGCAGCACTTAATGGGTAGAGCTGGAACTCTACTAAACATAAGAAAAGCATGGAACTAAAAGCAGGAACTACACATGAGACAGATTTTAGACCTGATAAGGGTGACACCTCTCTGACTTTTAATAGTGATGCCATTAGCATTTTAAGAAAGATACTCAGGAACGCATAGACACTTTCAAAAGTCTTTGCAACATCAAAGCTAGACAGGTCTTACTTAATGCCTTCAACAGATTTGGACTTGTGATTGTTTTTGTTGCAAATCCAGCCACAGTTGGAGAAGTAGGGTTTTTAAACAAATTACAACAAGAATTTTATGTAGCCTGTCATCTTCCCCTCATCCTGCCCTATCCACATAAGACAAGCTGTGCAAGAGACATAGGAGTCCTAAGCCTCCTATCCTGGTTCTGAACCACCACGTGAGATGTGTTAGTTCTCCCTTAGGTATGACCAAGGAACAATGACCCGCATTCAAAACGATAAAGTGACACCCAATCCCATTAAATGATCAGATCAAGGCAGCTCTCGGGTTTTCAGGACACAGTTAGATGCTGAGGTAAAACTTGCCCAAGCAATTTTGCCAGGGAATGATGCCAGGGAACTGCAAGCGTGGTTCTTCAAAGTACCTGAATGACTAGAGGCAGTACGGCGCTTTCATCAGATCTATCGGCAGATCGAGAAGTATGAAAGTGCCAGATGGTTACTGAACACCGAGCCATGCACTCGTTTTGGAGGAGTTTCAAGTCACCTTTGTTTGCTCACTGGCCAACACAACAAGAACTGAATTTACAATATAACCTTGAGAACTAGAATAAGTACAAATTATTAATAATGAGACATTTGCAAACACAGAGGACAAAAAAGAAAAAAAAACATCAAAAATAAAACAGTTGTGCACTCCATAAAAAATAAGGAACAACTGGAAGGAGGAATCAGCTGAGGGAAACAGTCATCGATTTATTGTTTCATTAGGCGTGACTGAAATGCAGATGGACGTTACAGACTGTAAAGGCAGATTTTCCTCTGGCCTGAAAGACTCTCCACCCCACACTTCTGCATGCAAGTTTCCAGGTAAAGAATTTTCATCAGCAAATTATGAAAACTCCAAAGTAGCAACAATTTAGTTTAATCTACATTCATTTGAGGACAGCCACTTGTTCACCCTGCATCCCACCCAGACTATGCAATTCTCTCTTCATAACTCAGTATAACCAGGAAGACTAACTTGGTTCCTGGTAATTCAACTGTAATTGTTTCTCTTCGGATGTTTCACAGCTGGAAGAGGAAAGGATACAGACAGGTGAACTCAGTTTTAGACTTTAAATCAGTTAACAGATGACGTGTTAGTAGTAAGAGACATGAAACAGATATATTGCCTGTGACAGGAAATACTAATTCTGCATCTGGTCTTCAAAAAAAAAACCCCCACAGTCCACTTTGCTGGAAATAAGAAGATAAGCAAAGCTTTGACTTGGGGTCAGGCCACAGGGTCAAACATACAAAGAGGACATAAATCAGAGATTGCTTCCAAAATTTACTTTCCAAAGCACAAGACAGTGACACCCAAGTGTTTATAAAACACACCAACACTGAAAAAAGCCAGGTACAAGGGCAATATATAGTAGCGTACAGACTCCAGCCAGGCAGAGACTTGCTGCCTGCTGCAGCGGTCAGTCCTACTCCCTGTCACCAGCCAAGCCTGGGGACCCAGCTCAACTCTTTTGGCTCCGACATCCACATTTTGCCTGCATCACACCTACGACAGGGCAGCTCCCTGGGACAGTGTGTAACTGGGAAGTTCCCCAGGACCCCGCACTACTGACCAAGCTGGGGACTCAGGGAGGCTGAGGTTAACACACCTCAGAGTACAGGCACCACAAACACTGCCTAGAAAATAATAATCATGCTTTAATGTAGTTATTAAATATACCTAATACTGGACTACAAAAAACTACAAGCAGTTTAACGCCTCCCTTTGTGACCTGTTTCAGTACTTCACTATCATCACTGACAGGAACAGTAAAATCATATCACACTTGCAGGAAGGAGGGTGCTGGGTATAGGATATGAATGATCCAACTGTAATGAGGCTGCAGAAAGAGTCCTTGCATCAGGCCCTGTGCTGCACAGAGATGGGATGTCTTACCAAAAGTCTTCCTCCCTGGACCACAAGAAGCAGAGCCCACCCTTAGGCCATGGGCTCAGTGCTTAGGACAACCCAGTAGATGGTTACAAAAGCAGGAATTGAGCACAACATGCCAGTTCTTCAAAATCTACCTTCATCACAGGCATTTAATAATAACAACATTCTCGTGCTGCACACCACAATTTTGAGAAGCAGAGAAGGAAACAGCTTCATACACTGATGCAACTCTAGCTCAGAAACGGGCCATTTGAGGTAATTCTGTACAGAAATAAAAAAAAAAATACATAGGATCCCATAATTGTTTACTTTTGTCCTGGTTCAAGATAGAACAGAACCAATTTTCTTTTCAGTAATTTTACTTTTCAGTTAAGTCTCTTCTAACTAACAGCACTCTGAAGTTAACGGCATATTTTTCAAACCACTGTCTGCTGAGTGATAAGGTCTCATGTTTATAGTTAATACCAAGGAACAGTATGCAGAGAGGCTCTCGCTTATACTTATTCCCGTAACAATCAACGTCAGCTAATTTTGTTACATACCAAGTTGGAAGGTCAGAAGCAGAAAAACGTAGAGGGTTCGCACCTGTAGGGAGGAGCAGACAGGACAGGTGACCCAAAACTGACCAACACGGTATTCCATCCCATCTGCATCATGCTCAGTATAAAAGCTAAGGGATCAAAGGATTCAGGCTCTGTCTTCAATGGCTGGCATCTGAGGAGGACTCTGTTCCTCTGCTTTTGATCCCAATCTGCACACTCCTGAATACAGATCCCATCCATCACTGAGTCCAGACTGGGACTTTCCCAGACCTGCCAGTGACATGATCGTCACCCTTGGGAGCTCAATATTGGTTTTGTATGTATTTGTATTTATTTATTTATTTTTGTATTAGTAGTATTATATTTTCTTTTTAGTTTTACTTTCATGTTTCATTAGAGTAGTTTAGTTTCTTTTCAACCCATAAGCCTTTCTCCCTTATTCTCTCTCCCTTCTCTTGTGGGAAGGGAGAGAGGTAAAAGAGAGCATCTGTCATTCACTTAGCGTCCAGCCCAGCCTAAACCATGACAACTTCTCTTTGTTTAAAGCTAGTTATCAAAATCTGGTTATTGTTTAAAAGATTTTAATAAAAATACAAATTATTACTACCCAAAATTTCAGTGCAGTGCTACAGCACTTCCACACCCCAGAGAAAGTGAATCCAGGCAACTGCTCTGCTCCACATAGCGGGAAGCTGGCAAACACAGACAAGGGGCAAGCAGCCAAACCAACTACTAATGCTAAGAGCAGTATAAATCAACAGTTTGAATCAGAAGGTTTTACACTTCCTTTCTGAGGACTTAGCCACTTACTGCTTCTTTTATAAACATTTATCAACCTTGTATCAGGTCGCTATGGGAAGGCATGAAAGCAGCAGCAGTTGCAGAATACTTCCATCAGTTTGACCTTGATTTGGGACACTTTTTTTGCCAAATGTCAAACCAGGAGTGGAGCTTAAGAGACTATATTCTCACACTGTTCTGACAGCTCAAACATAAACTTATGACACTTTCCTTATACCTTATAAATAAAAATATCAAGCAAGACGTGAAGCAGTCACATCACATCACTAGACGCAGGATGAAAAGCCACAGACAGATGATAGGGCTTTTCCATGGGTTGCCACATGCATAGTTTTCCTTTGATAACTCTTATCCTCATTTAACAGCACTGAGGTCAGGGAAGAAGGAAAGAGCATAAAATGTTTTTTAAAAAGCTTTCAAAATAGGAATGGAATTCATAAAGTAGACAGTTATTTCACAGCAACAGTCAGAAAGGAAGAGATAGGACACACGGGAGGTCGCAACTTGCCAGTTGCACATCATTGGTCCATAAAGCAACATCTCTTTTCTACCCTGAAGCCAAAGGGCAACTAAGAGCTCACCCTACCCCGTCACTCATTCTGCAACTACCTAGCAATTCTTTTTTTAAATAATAGAGATGGACCACTAACACTTGCACTGCTTAATCTTTGGAATTTCAAATGATCCCACAACTAAGAAAATAATGCTGATCATCTGGGTTACAAAAAGATCTCCAAAAATACTTGCAACATTTTTTTGTATATCAAAATACATATTTTTCACTGAAGGCACTCACATATTCCTAACAATGCGTATTTTGGTGATTCTACCAGACTAAATGTCACTATGGCATTTTCCCTTGTACAAGTTGATAACACTTGCTGTATCAGATACGCTGATGCTCCTGCAGAAAATTCTGTGCACCTTATCTACACAGATGGGCACCCAAACAAGTATTAAACCCCAAATATTGAATTTGAACATTCTCAATTGTAAGTTCAAATATATGAGGCATCTAAGAAGGTGCTTGTGCAACACACAAAATTAAGTATCAAAAGCACTAAAGACAAAAGGAACAAACTTTAAAATGAAGTCTAACATCTAAAGAGATTTCTACCTTGATCTTTATTGCACTGCTATCATTTCTTCTGCCGCATTTTCATACTGCATAAACAATGCATTCAAGTTTCCAGTTATTATGCTTGTGTGCTAACAAAAAAGGAGATACATTTTCAGAGGTGTGCCTCCTCAGACCCTCCTGAAGGGTTTCGCATGATGCAATTCAAGCAGAATGTTTCAATTTGCTTGCCACAAAAATAGGGAATGATTATTTTACTACACGTCAAAGAAAAAGTAGTATACCAAAAGTCATCATTTGGTCACTAACTATAAAAGTTACAATAAAATACGTGGGATGTAAACAGAATTTGATAGGCATACTTAAAACACATTTGACATTTTTCTCTCCTGTGTTTTTTTTTGGGTTTGATGATCTTTATAATCTTTATTCATTTTACATGAAAATAACCTAACTATGCAAGTTAACTTTTTAATCGAGCAAATTTCAAGCTCTTTTCAACATATGAAGAACTGTTGACAACAAACTTTCTTTTTATTGACACTACTTTAGCACTTACACTGCATAGCAATTCATTCGGGATGTTATAATTTGGTTCTGTGTGGGTGTCAACTGACTTGCTTCAAAGTCTGCTTCACATCTACTGTAGTTAATCAAGAAGAGGATGCAATTACATTAGTCACAGGGGCTGACTACAACATCTAAGGCTTTTGCACATCTCACTGTGGGAAGTTAGGACCTGCAATTCCACACATTGGAGGACTTCCCCTGAAAGCGATAAATATAATATTTCTTGTCTTTTGCCAGCACAAAACCAAGTTTTGTGAGGCAGACAGGTATCATTGGCAGGTCCTGGATCAGCAGACGAGCAGGCTTTCTGCTCTCCTCCCACATCCACAAGATCTTGGGCAGGAACAGCATTAAAGGAAAGCATCAATATACGAATGCTGAACACGAACTTTTTAACTTAAAATGACCTTTTATCCCTCAAGTTTGCACTCCTTGATGCAGTGCTAGACATGAAAATACAGACTAGTTTTCTAAGCCTTCACATTTGAAGGAAGTACTCCAGAAACAACTTCAAGATGCCAACACAGATGGCATCTAACTTACTTAATGTAATTTTTTTGTGAAGTACAACAGCCATAGCTTATGAACAGCATATTTCAGAGAAGCCTCTTATCTTGATTTACAGAACTTGCAAATTGATGGAAAATTCATTACATACCCTGTGTAAGTTGTTCCACGATTAATTATCCTAATTTAACTACCTTTGCTTTTGGTTCTAGGGTGACACGGAAGCTTAAGGGAAAATTACAGGCTTCGTAACAACTGTTTTCCCTGAGTTTGTTTAAACTCCTAATACAGTAGATTATCTGAAAGAGCCAAGAATTTCCCTATTCTTCCAGTTTACATATTTAACAGCACTATTCCCAATTTTTTCAGTTTACATATTTAACACCAGGCCAAGGTGCTGGCACTGCAGAGCTAAACATGTGGGGAAGTGACTGCTGAGGAAGAGCAATAGGAAAGCCAGACGAGGCAAAGGGAGAGATTTCATGTTTTAGTATCTCCTAATGAATTAAAACAAGAATTGGCAAGCTTTCAAATATATTTATTTCACTGACTTGGATGTTTTCACATAAGAAAAAAAAAAAATTTGGTCCTGTGGCCAGAGCTTGTTTTAGCAACACCACAAGCCCTGGTTTTGGGTGGAATTTGGTTTTCTTGTCTCTAGGGAGTTAGTGGACTTTCAGGGGACCTCTCAGATTGCACTCCGGAGAGCGAGTTCCCATAAACAGCCACAAAGATCATGAGAGGGCTGGAGCACCTCTCCTACCAAGACAGGCTAAGAGAGTTGGGGTTGTTCAGCCTGGAAAAGAGAAGATTCCAGAGAGACCTTACAGCAGCCTTCCAGTGCCTAAAGAGGGACAACAAGAAAGCTGGAGAGGGGCTTTTTACAAGGGAATGTAGTGATAGGATGAAGCGTAATGGCTTCAAACTAGAAGATGGTAGATTTAGATTAGATATCAGGAAGAAGTTTTTCACTCTGAGTGGTGAGATGCTGGAACAGGTTGCCCAGAGAAGTTGTGGATGCCCCATCCCTGGAAGTGTTCAAGGCCAGGCTGGATGGGGCTTTGAGCAGCCTGGTCTAGTGGGAGGTGTCCCTGCCCATGGCAGGGGGGTTGGAACTAGGTTATCTTTAACATCCCTTCCAACACAAACCATTCTATGATTCTATGAATGTGATCACCTGCGGTCAGGAGGCCAAGGCAGCACTGGAAGGCTACAGCCATGGCATGGGGCCTAGGCTGGACAGTGGGCAGGCATGGGGGCTGGGGCGGGGGGGGGGGGGGGGGAACTCCGAGGGTCCCCAGCCCCAGGGATGGCCCCACACTGAGAAACAGAAGAAGAGCACGTCCCTGTGAGCTTTTATGGTGGGGATCAAGAACGCATGGGGGGAGGTGAGCATTTTAATGCCCTCACAGAAAGGGAGATGCTCCCATTAATGTTTGAGGGTGGCAGGTTCCTCCCTCACCAGTGCATCCCCAGTCAGGAAGCTTTCTAGCCATGGAGGATAATTTTTGTTGAATAAAGCCTTAAGTTATTAATAAGAATGAAATCTCTTGACCTAGATTTTCTCCTAGCTTAAAAAAAAAAAATCCATATACACACACACACCACAGCCTCCCCCTACAAACACTAACTTATTATACTCATCATACACCACAGCACTTCAAAACAGATATTTCACAATGAAAACAAAGAAATAAAAAAAAGGGTTTTCTTGCCCCTCCCTTACCCAGCTTTGTGTAAGAACATGAATACAGATGATGTTTGATTAAAACAGAAACCTGAACCCCAGGCTGAACGTATTTACTTTTCAAAAGCATTTTACAATTTGATTTTCTTCTTGCCTGCTGTGATAATTGATGAAAACTACACAGGGATTAAAATGAGCACAGGTGTGTGTCTACACAGTTCAAAGATATTTGATCCCAAATGAAAATAATAAAAAAAAAGCTTGAGTATTTTTAGGAATGGATTTAACACAGCCTAACCAAATAAGCCTAGATTAAAAGTAGGATTTTACAGTCCAGACTTCATCTTACTGAAATTTGAAACTCATTTCATAATGTATCAGAAATTTTTGCAAGCGATACCTGATTTAAACTGGTATTAACAGCTCTCCATATCATAGGTGTCAGAGTGGATCCAGAGGAAAAATAAGGCCACTAAAAGCAGTAAAGAGCACTAAAATACAAACAGGCATGTGTAACAACAGACAGTTGGCATTAAATCAACATTATTTTTAAATTTGTGAGAAGTAAAAGGAAAGTCCGTGAGCTGAGAATATTTTACTGCCAATATACAAGTCCGCACAAAACCCGTGCTTATTTTCTTTGCCAAATTTATACTGCTACAGCTGGATCACAACTTCCTTGCACTCGAGAGGTCAGGAACTGTTTGAAAAGAAATGCATGATACAGCTGATCTTTGTGCCAACTAATCATACCTAATGCAAAAAATGTGATTTCCCCATTTTTCTGTCGCAGCCTCCTTCAGCAAGTAACTAGCATGTTGCTAATCCCAAATTTGTTGCACTACTTTGTTAAACAGATTTAAAAGACAAATACACACAAATCACACAGGATAAAGAATTTATTCTGTGCTCAAGGCTTACTGCTGTGCTTCTACAAGAATCAAAAAACACAGCACTCAATTGTATAGAAAACAAATTAATTTGTCCCAAAGGCATGCCAACAGAAGACTCTACACTTACATAGGCCTTTTTATACAGCAGCTATTTTCTTGCCTAAACTATCTAAAACACTGCTCCTACAGTAATGCATATTCAATCTTTTTGAAACAGAATCCAGTATATTTTTAGGCCTCTCAATAATAACAGTAGGAGATTACAAATAGATGGATCAGAGACAGAAGAATTCCCTTCCCTCCCCTTCCCCATACAGGGGGGCTGCTCATGGCTCCCCTCAATGTGGGACACGAGGTCATTAGCAGTACCTCCAAGCTAGCTTAATTTTCATTTAAGCATCTTTTTGATTAGTGAGAATGAGGGAATCCAGGCAATCATTTTGCAGAAACACATCACTGAAACTGCCAACATCCGAAATTTTCCAAACAGCCCTGTAACTACGCTTACCTCCATGCATTTTCATGTGTGTCTTACCACAGACTTATATTTTTGTAGCATCCACTACAGTGGGTACTATTACAAATCTAAATTAACTGCATCTCTATGCAAAACTATCTTATTAACCTAGAGCTTTTGAAACCCCTGAAGCTTTGACTTTAGATTTTTTAGATTTTCACACCAACCCTCCGAAGTCTCACCAGGGCATCAAGCCCAATCTTTCAATAGACTGGTAAAGAAACTGAAATTAAGATACGACAACCTGGCAAAAAATTAACACACCACAAACATGCTTCTAATATCTTTTTCTTTAAGCAGAAAACCATTTGCCATTACTACACAATTAAAAAACATTTATTTTAAATTTCTTAGAACACCAAGAAACTGTTTTAATTAATGATGACAGATGATTTAAATAGCTCCCTAAATACAAAAATTTTGAAGCTAAACAAAAGGAACTGTAATGAGAAAACAGTCTTTTACCAACTTCTTGATCAATTAAACATATTGGTGAACAAGTTTAATTGTATGTTTTCATCTGGGCCAATATTAACCATAGATGAAGTTCAATTTGTGCACAACCACATTTAAAACTGCAGGGATCATAAGAAGTACAAAAAACAAGACCATCAAAAAAGTTATCAAATGATTTTTCACATTTCACAAAGTTCTGAAGGTCAGTTCAAGCCCTGGGGAAGACAGAACCTGTGGGTTTTTTATTATAGGATATCATTCTGTACATAAGAAACCGTATATATTTACAGTAGAGTTAAAAATTAACAAAAAGTAGACTAGGGCATTCATTGAAAACACGTTAAGACTTCAGATCCTAAATAATTCAGATACTTTGAAATAACCTAAATCTAAAATTGCAATCATTTTGTTTTAATTAACAGATAACCAATTCCTTTTACTGCAAGAATTTGCATAGCACATGGCTAATTACTACCCTGTGAAGAGTCTGGGAGAAAAAAAAAAAAGGCAGCTAAATCTTAACATAGTTCATCAATACAATATAAATCTAAGTACCATTGTTAGTGCCTTTTTTCATTTTTTTGAGAGCAAGTATAGATAAAAGCATGCTCTTTAACACACAGGCAACTAAACAGGAATAAGACTGTCAAGTGAATCTGCACAGGAAACCCAGGATTAGGGCTGAAACTCTATTCTAATCCTTCCGTCCACAGAGGGAGTGGACACAGTGGATGCAGTCTCCAGGCAGCATGTGGTCTGGGCATGCACCTGCAATACACAGGCAAGACTTAAAATACTTACAAAAAGATCAAGCTTTGTCTGAGAAAAGTTTCTTGTTGGCTTAGGAAGCAGTGTATCCGCCTCCTTCAAAAACAAACAGCAATCACACACATCAGCTTGTCAGTGATTCTGCCAGAATGATACCTGTATGCGACACATGTACACTCAACCCATCATTTCTGGGAATGGACTTGACAGTGAGAAAAAAGCTCAAGAAAGCAGAAAAAAACCCTCTTGTTGCAAATATACCTAACAATTCAAGTTGACGCAGTCATACCAAACCACTACTCTGTGAACTTTGCTTTACCTTTCTGTGAATTCCCAGATTGACTGATGAAGTCTAAGCACTTGGTAAAGGTTGTCACAAACTGAGGAAGAATCCTTCAAACACAATAGAATTCCCTTAACAATGAAATAATCTTAGAAGATAGTATCTTTTATCTGGTTCTGCAAAATGACTAGTAGAAGAGCAAGGTTCATGTTTAAATACCATCTTCTTTTGCCTCACACAATCTTTTCTGATACTTTTATACTACGACATGAAGCAAAGTCACATTAGGTGCTACAGCAGGAAGCTTCCAGCTGGGCTGGGGACCTCAGGAGTTCCTGCTGTCTCTAACTGGGAGCTCTGCTGGTGCACCTGGGAGCTAAATGAATGTCAGCCATTTAGAAGTCTGTGGACCCATTTTGTTTCATGGAAAGATTGGTCCACTTTTTAAAAGTGCGTGGGGAGGGGTTTCTAAATCCTGTGATTATAGGTTTGGCATAGAGTGCAATAAAAATGGAGAACCACAGAGAACGATATGCTTTCCAATGCAGCAGCTTTGAGAAGTCTCCATTTTTCCATTGAGACTGAAACTACTGCTGTCAGTCCTAAGCCATTTTGTCATAAAAGTTTAAATACCAAAGCAGCAAGAGACTTTTTGCTTACATTTGGTGCTGCTTCTCTTAAAGCAGAGTGGAATTTAATTTAGCGAGGTTTATCCATGCACCGGGTTCAACTCGTACCCCATTTATAGCCAACACTGACAATAATAAAACCACAATTTAAAATGGGGAAGTGGAAATGTTTGCAGGCTATTTTCTGACCCTTCCCCCTCAAGCATACATGACAAGCCAACTGACATCAGAACTGGCTTAATACCACTTCAGGCAAGAAAAGTACCTAGTGGTAGAATATGAAGAGCCAGCTGCAGTCCACCAACAGATGCATCACAGAGCAACGGAGAACTAACTTACTTGTTTCCATACACCATACACATGCTTGTTTGTTCAAAATGAAGCTACAGGATCACCTTACCAAGTATAATATAATAATGAACACCATAAAATTCTTTGTAAGCAGTCAGACATCAGCTGCCATATTTGAGCTTTGAAGAAACTGTCACAGGCGAGTTAACAAGCTCCTAAAACCTAGCACTCACTGAGCTGATACTACAAGATATTTGCAGAAATGAAATAGCACTTCAGCTTCCAAACTGAAGACTTTTACATAATTAAGATATGTAAATAGGCATAAACAAAAATAAAGCCAAAAAACATCTGTAAGAGACTATATCTGCAACCATTTTCCTACTTACAAAGCCACATCCTTGATTTCAACTTAGTAAGAGGAAAGGCTGAGATAGTTATTTTGTATCTGCTAATTTCTGAATATTATTACAGTATGTTGTTACTGACAATCAAGTACTAATACGAATGGCTATTTAGAAGTTCATGGTCATCACATAACTTACCCTTTTAAGTAGTTTACTGTATTAAATGCTAAACAGCTTTATCCTGCATTAAATTGAGCCAAAAATGCAACAGAGCATCTTCACTGCTATTCTCAGTTTTCCCTTTGAAAAGCAAACTCATTTTGTTCTATAAAGAGAATAAAGTCTCTAAAAGAAGACTAAATTCTTTCTTTCTCAAAGGCAAGCTCTGAAGAGATTGCATAAAAAAAACGATTTTATTCTTGGCTCAAATACGAACATTTGGGAATCGCTACTTTTCAGCAAGGACTCACCCACTTAAAGGCAGAAGAATCTATTTTGAAAAGCAGTGTGAAATTTCAGGAAAAAAAAAAAACCCACACGTATTTTGCACTTCCCAGCTTTTGGTAGTTCTCCAGATAAGACAAAAATCTCAAAATAACCTCTTCCCCATATAACTGATTTCTCATAGATGTTGCCAAGTTACCTTATACCACCAGCAAGAACTTCTACAAGAAGTAACTACTTCCAGACAAAGCAACTCAGAGCAGACACAGTAAGTGAAAAGTAAAAGCATTTGAGGCATTTTAGGAGAGATACCCGAGAGAAGGACCTGGGGAATGGATCTCACCAGGCACTCACCTCACCCTGCCTTGTCACCAGTCTGTTCAGTGCCCTTCAGAAGATACAGGGGAGCAACACCATAGCTCAGGACTTATGGACAACCTCTCCAAAGCCCAGGGCAGGAGACGAGTTTGAGCCCAGCCCCGCCGCTAAGGACTATGCTAAGGACTAACGGTCCTCAGAGGAGCAACGCTTCTTTGGATGCAGACCATGTACTGTAGTTGTTTCCCTGGATTCAGTTCAAACCAGCTGCAAAAAGGGAAAGCTCATCTAGAAGATTAGATCAGGTCCCTACAGAAACATTTAGGGCTTTCAAACAAAGAGTATTATTTGTACGTGCACACATGTGGACACCATCATGTTACAGCAAAAATACCAAGGGATGGGGAGGAGGATTCAATCTTTTTTCTCCAAGATGAGTCAAGACTACCTGCAGACATTCACATAACGTTTCATGAATGTTGAGAAATGCTGCAGGTCCCACGGTCAGTGGTGCAAATCATAAGCCAGAGCTCTCCTATCAACTCCTTTTCCCCATCTCATGCGTGCGCATTTTCCTGGGAACAGTTTTTTGTATTCTCACAGTGTTTTATGTGAAGGGATTGCTACTTTCTATCTATGATGCAAAACCTTGACTGTGACCTACAAGTGCTCTGCACGGTTGGGCTCCTGGCACATCAGCCCTTGAAGCAGGCTGTGGCTCTCCTGTTGAGCATCCCTCACAAAACCAGAGGCAGGAAACACCAAAGGATCCTGGAGGGATGGCTAGGCAGACCATATGGTCCAGCCCAGAGGCCAGCCATACCCTGATCCCTGGTGAGAGGCAGGCCAGGCCACGTACTGTGGGCTACTGCAGGAAGCCCGGACCTGGGGCACAGCAGGGAGCCACAGCGCTTTCCAGGGGCTGCCTCTTCTCAAGAGCATCGGCAGGCATGGCCATGAGGCGCAACCCGCTGCAAGGACAAGGCCAACGCACACGTCCTGCCATCGAGACCTTACAGGGGACTGCGGAAAGACTCTGCCCTGAGTGAGCACTCTGCCTCTTGCCTCACTGCAGACGTGTCTCCACAAGCGGCTTTTACAGCAGGGATGGAAAAGAAAAAAACCCAGCAAAACAGCATCAGATGGTGGCTATTTTGACAACTGCACTCCTTTCACAAATGACAGTCTCCAGCTGCAACAACCGCACTGGGCGCTAGCTCATCTTTTCCCCCCCCCCTTTTTTATTTAAATACTCACACCCTGGAATGTATATAGGAATAAATTAAAGCACTTTTATTATATAGGTCAAGTCCTGACCTGTTCATCTACATACATTAACATAAAGGTAAAAGTATTACAGACATCAAAATGAAGCATTAATGGTTAGTTTAAATACATGTCCTAGAGATTGTTAGAAGGAAAAGAATTCTAAATGAAACAAAAAAATTAAGATAACAAAAGTAATAACTGAGAAAGTGAGGCACTACTTAAATTGAATCTTTTCCCCAAGAGGATTTTCCCTTGTGACTAGTTAGTTACATTTTACGAGCAGACAACATAATAAATGAGACATCTTCATTTGACATCACTGTACATTTCATACATATTCAGGATGAAGACTAACTATATAATTCAAGATAATTGAGATAAGTTTTGAAATATGCTTTAAATTTTCTGAAAGCGCTGTACACAGGTTTCCATGTAGAACACATCCCTTTTCTTCCCAAATCAGAAAAGAACTGGTTAAAACAAAAACCATCGTGTAATTGAGAACAATTAAGCAGGTATGATCTGTAGTTTCTCAGCAGGGGAAAGAAGTTCTCCTACGCTTCAAGCTGCCAAAGGCTGTGAAGTTGTGATCAAAGATATGATAATATTAAAAAAAGACAGACGCTGGACAGCAACCCAATGGCACACTCCCTGCTTTCTCAGGAGCCTCCAGAGGCACAAAGCCCATACTCCAGCATTGTAATTGCCTCCTCCATATCCTTACCCACCCATGCCTCTTCCTTATCCTTAGAGAACGCTCACTAGAAGTGCCAGTGAAGTTTGTAGGGCAGCGACCACAGTATTTCTTACATTCTCATTTATACTTTGCTTAATTGTCATGCCAATGAGCTAGCTGATCACGGATAGTAACTCTAAGAGCTGTTTGACTTGATGAACAAGATAAACGGAACGAAAGTGAGGTATATCTCATTGTCAGAGACCGCAATCTTTGCAAGTACAAAAAAAAAGTAAGTTCTGACATTGACTTTAGAAAAATCACAGCCTAGGAAGATCTACACAACTCTGTGTTACTCTGCAAAACAGCTTCAAATAAAGAAAAAAAGTTGCATCCACATGGCTATTCTACAGAGGAACAAGAGGATATTTTCTCCATTCCAACACAACACTTATTCTATTAACACTTAAAGTGAATTTTAAAAGTTTGGCATTCTACATATTGCCTAATAAGAAGGAAAAGGTATTAAGGAAACAATGGCGAATCCACTATTGCAACTCCAGAATTGTAATGTAAAAAGCACTAAGTGCAGAACTATTTTGTTGCTTCTCTCAGATCAGTATATTATGGTACCAAATTACACTTCACCAAAGGAGGACTTCACAGGGATTGCTAGCACTCCAGTCTGGTTCAACGTCGAAAACAGCTGACTTCATTTTCAAATATTAGATGACTTTCACAATTTGCACAAAGTTGAATGAAGTATTCCATGAAAGCAAGTCACACTGATTAAGGAACAGGTTTTGTTTCTCGTTAGAAATTCAGCTTTAAATTAGTGGAAGTTCTAAGCATGGGAAAGACATAGCAGAAAGACTGGAACCTCGCAGCAGCCAACTTTGCATTAGACAGTATCTGTATCACAACTGCCATAATACAAACTGTCTTCTTGCCTTCCTGTCTGACTCACACTGCAATTCCTTCAGGCTTAAACCACAGCAACGGGTGACATGCTACCAGCCTGCAGCACTGCAATACTAACCACGTCCACTCCTAGGCCACAGCACAATTATTAGGTGCAATACTGCCAGGGCTTTTCTGATACCAGTCTTTGTCCCTCCAGTCTCCACATTGTCCCACCTCAGCTGCAACACCTACAGGAAACAGAGTTTTCACAGAAAATGTTTTGGCCATGCAGCAAAACGGGAATGAAGGATACTGGGAGAGTGAGCATGGGGTCTATAGGGTGGGCAGCTCTTCCACTCTACAGCTTCACCGACTCCCTCTGACTAAAATATATAATATCATCCTGATGTTCAGCAGTAAAGAAAGCTTACCACCATTAGTAGGATTTGATTAGCACCGACCATAATGATAGCACAGGAGGCAAATATGCCTCTCCACTCTCCAGCTGAGCAGTGCAGCCCATATGATGCAGTAGGAGATGGAGTGCTAGGATCCGATTTCATACTGGAGCACAGCACCTTATAAAAAGCCTTTTCAGCAACAGTCATCCAGAAGTAATATGGAAATCAAATTAGTTGATTGCAACAATCTAAACAGCATCATTTGATACCTTCACAGCAGCTCTTGGATAATGAGAGTTTAGAAGGAGAAATCCTATCTTTTATTAAACCCAACATAGCTGGAGGACAGGGCCTCTCCCTACAGCTTTTGCCTATTCCATTTTAGGCCAAGTAATGAAAACATTAATGCTGCTTAGCCAGCAAAGCACAAGTTAATTCAGCTTCTATCTCCCCAAAGCCTATAATTCTCTGGTATAGTCTTCATGAAGAGCACTTTAAAAATGTTTCAAATATAACGTGAACAGCCATATAATCATCACTGTACATGCTCCTTTATGGGTGGTAAGGACGCTACTCCAGAACGCAATGCAGAGTGCACCTCCCGGGCACCAGAAGGATGAGCAGATGTACCTATAAGGTTAAGGTATAAGAAGTCCAGGAAGCGACATGTGGGTTCACCATCATGCTATGTACAGCTCAGTCATGACGACACAGCTGTTTCATAGAATCACAGACTATTTCAAGTTGGAAGGGACCCATAAAGATCATCAACTCCAACTCCCTGCACCTCACAGGACTACCCAAAACTAAACCATGGCAAAGGGCATCGTCCAGATGCTCCTTGAATTCTAACAGGCTTGGTGCTGTGACCACTTCCCTGGGGAGCCTGTTCCAGTGACCGAGCACCCTCTCAGTGAAGAGCCTTTTCCTAATGCCCAGCCTGAACTTCCCCTGACACAGTTTTATACCATTTTATGTTCTATTGCTGGTCACCAGAGAGAGGAGATCAGCACCTCCTCCTTCACCGCCTCCCCTTGAGGAAATTGTAGGCCATCATGAGGTCACCCCTCAGCCTTCTCTTCTCCAAGCTAACAAAACCAAGTGACCTCAGCTGTTCCTCATAAGTCATGAGTGCAGAGTATCAAAATTACAGCGAATGTACAGGTTGTGAACACACCAAAGCCCAGCACATACTGTAAACATTCATGCAAGCATGGGCTTCAGGGACAGAGGCAACACAGAGTACAAACAGAGGAAGCATCAAGCAAAGTCCAACAGCTGCCTGAGACCTGATGAGATGCTATATGAGGTGCCACTGGATCCCAAGGAGGCCACAATACTCTAAATTCTCCATATAATGCTTACAAAGGTGTCCTCTAGGACAGTCCTATACCACTGTTTTAGTCCAGTGTCTGTTTTCCTACTCTACAGAAAATAAGCCCTTACCTCCTGGTGTTAAGGGAGGACTTATTTTTTCATTCATATTCAGCATTTACTTCGACAGTTTTCCTTCATCCTTGATCCCCCCAGCCCACATAATAACATAGGCGATTCCAAATAGTAGGCCACTGTCTTGATTTTGCATTTTTACTACATTTGGGAGAAAGTATGCTGCAAGAATTTTGTTCTATCTCATCGGCACTCCTGTTCTTTAATATAATTTCTGGATACAGCTCACACAGACAAATTAGCAGGGTGATATTTCACATAGTTCTTGGTCTTTATGGTTCATTCTCTCACTTAGCTCATGTTTGCTGTGAGTTGCCATATTCCTAGATCAGGAGAGGGTAATTCACACATCTGCTTACCGTAACAAAAATCAGAAAGGCCAGAAGGGAGCAGATGATTTTCTCATCTTAAAGAGCTTTGAAATATCTCATTTAAGTTCCGCTCCCAACACTGACAGTCCAAAGAACCTCCAAGAAAGGTATGCAGCAAGTTTTTATCTCAAATGCTACTAATTTTACATTTGCTGAGTGAAAACCATATGTCTATTTGTGTGCATTTCTGCAATTGCACTTTTTCATTCATTAAGATGAGAAATTACTTCTTTTATGCAATCTGCTACTATTCAGATAGCAAAACATTGTGATGTCTGGTAGCAAGCTTGCTGTTTTTGGCTTTAGGAGGTTTGGGGTTTTTTTCCCCCCGCCTCTTCCTGTGAGAGGAAAGCTTTTCCCAAAGGATTTAAGCGATTTCATAAAACAAATGTAAAAACAAAGACACTTTTGTTCAAGGACTGAAGGTTTTGTTTTAAGGGGGATGGAGAGGGAAGGAAGAGAGAAATGACACTGATCATCTTTCAATTAAACAGGAAAAAAAAGACGATATCTCATTCTTAAAATAGAAACTTTGTGATAGCACAAACTTACTATAATAAAAGGGTCCCCAGAAAAAAAAAATCAAGTTAAGATTTTTCTTTTCTTAAATATACAAGTTTTTTTTATTATAGTCACAAGTGAAGACCTCAAACTATTAAAGCAAAGATCAGAGGAGAACAACATTTTCTCTCCCCAAACATTTATACAAACGCATTGCAGAAATCTCAAATGTTGCAGAATTTAGATTCTAGTTTCCAATTAGCAGATATTAATTAATGGAATTAACTGACTTATGGGCAAGTCCCTACATATTGCATCAAGTTTTATTATGTAAAAAAGAAGTCCAACAGCCCCAAGTGATCTTCAGTGAGAAAATAACATCTATCCAAATGGAGCAAAAGCAATCCATGAAGTCCCATTCACACTGCCTACCATTTAAATTCATTCAGCATCATCACTCACTGCAATTATCATTCAACAGCCAAAACTAACACACTGGGAGAACTCAATAGCAATATACTTCAGTAATATCATAGCTCAGAAAGGCAAAACAACACAGACAATAAGAATCTCGCAATTAAATACAACATGCAAGTGAAATCTATCACATTTTAACTACTTGTACTTACATGACTGATTTACAAACGTTAGTATTAAATTCAATTTTTTCTAAATGTAGTCTTGAAGTACATGCATGCATGGGAAGTGACAAGATTTCTTTTAATTAAGAGATTAAAAAACAGGTCTAATACCATTGGGGGTAGACAGGAGGAGAAAACATTCTGTCAAATAGGTCACAGCAACATTACTTTTTATGTATATAAAATAAAGAACAAATAAAGCGTATATTATCATCATCTTCTCAAAAGTGCTCTACCCAACCATTACTTAAATGATTCTCTTCTATCCTAGTTTGGGCTGCACATATATATATGCACATATACACACAAGAAACAGTTTCATTTCTAATGGCCCCCTGACCTCCCAAATGGCAACATGCACAGATTAACTCCTCAAACAGAGAAAGACAACGTACAAAGGTCATTACAACTCCAAAGGTCTGGGTCCGCTCATGAATTTGGGTAGTTATTTAAAACATACTTGTCTAATACTGTGTAGAGGTATTGGACAAAGAGGAAGACACTGCTACCAATGGTTCTTTCACAACAGAAGGACACTCCTTCAGCTCCTGTTTGCACAAAAAAACACCATGTGTAAACCTGAAAGTTAAACCACTGGAAAGCTGCAGAACAACCTTTCTTTCCCCATTCTTCTGCCCACAACTCTTCTCCTTTGCTTTGTTTTTTAACTATGCAAGACACCATGTAATTTACAAATGCTCAAATCTAAAAGGTTCTCCTTCAGTGTGGTCTAAGGTTCTGCTTTGTTCCTTCCCCGCTGTAACCCTTCCTCATTCAAAAAGTGCTTTTCTAAACAGTGCAACCCCAACCAGCTAATAGATATCCCACTGTTACAGCAATGAATAAAACATGAGATTTCCAATTTAATTTGGACACAAGGTAATGTGCATACTCAGTTCATGTGTAATATGTAAACTTTTCTCTTCCTTTCCACGTTAACCAGATTGTCCACTCACAATCTTTCCGTAATTCTCATTTTCTCAGTCACATTTTCTCTCCTGTATTCTTTCACATGTGCATGTTCCAAGTTTTACCTCCGTCTCCTATACCACTTGCTCCTTGCTGCAACCCATTTCTCTGCTTCCCAGTCTGACCATGCTCACCATGAACCCACAGTTCACTGACCTGTTAACAAGGAGGAGGATATTCCTTTCCACGTGTTTGGGCTACAGACAATACTGGATGCTGCTGTTATCTTCCCTGTCCAATAAAGTCTTAAAACATTTCCTCCCATCTCTTAATGCAGACTTTTCCAAGACCTCAAACTGTAACAGGAAATTATTGGAGTGATTTTGTTTTTAAAGAACACAGCAAAGCATCAGGAGACAAGTGCTCTGCTCTACCATTTGCTAGAGACTGTTTGAATTTAGGTTGAATCCCTCCTTTGTAAATCTGAAATAACTTTTCTACCTCATGCATTAATATTTGGAACTTGAAGGCTGTCAAGTGAAAGACACTATAAAAATGCAAAGCATAGCCCTAGTCTCATCTTTTTTTAATGATAAACCCAACAAAAGAGCAATAGGAGCAAATGAAAAATCACAATAAGTGAATAACCTAATAATACATGCTAAAACCTACCAAGACAATAAATTCAATTTTCCCTGGGATTGTTAAATTATTCTTTTGATGGCTCAACACAATCTCTTCACGTTTATTTCCTATGGGGGATGCTGACACATTGAGCTCATTACACAGCTCCTCTTTAAAGAAAACACACACATGCATTTAAAGCAAACACCTAAAATTTAACAGTTCTGAGTTTTAATAAACTATGCCGGAAAGGAGCTTGCAACTGGATTATTTCTAAGGAAGCAAGACACCTGCCTTATAAATTCAAAACAAACAGACATAAAGCAATGTCAAGACACTGATCTTGCTTTGATGTACAAAACACACTCAAAGCATCTTACTTTTTTAATGATTCTTCTCAAGATGCATCCACACAGATGACATACATTCTCCCTTTTTTGAAGGGTCATCTCAAAGACTTCCAGAAGTTTGACTGGGCATACAAAGCCCAACTACAGGACAGCTTATAAATGGACAGAACCTGATGCTATAGCAGAGATCAAATTAAGTCAACGTGGTGGAGCCTTCAAACCACATACACCATCATTACGCTTTCTATGAGGCACGTGCCTCTTCAGTGTGTACCAAACAAGCCTTCAACAGAGTTGCTAGAGGAAGTGTCTGAACCTGTATCTCATACCTCAATTTGTTCCCAGTGGTTATGTTGTGTTGGCCTTTGTATAGTTCAGCACCAGCACCTAGGTCAGGTGCTACACCTGCAAAATGAAGCCATAGATGAGCACACATCCTCCTGGCTGGGAGCCCCCACCCTGGGTCTTCAGCAGTCCTGCACTCCACCTACTGCGCAAGGCTCTGCTCGAGTCCCTTCTTGGGTGAAGCCTCCCTATTCCCATTCCCAGGAGCATGGTCATCAAACAAGAAGATGCAGCCAGTGCCATGGAGCACTCCCAAGACCAGAGAGCATGAAATCAGGCAGAAGATAGATACCAGCACACACTCAACAGGAAAGCATAAACCTTTTATTTATTTATGGGTTCAAGTTAGCCATCCTGACCTCCAGCCTGTACATCCATTTAAGCTTTTTCTGTCCCACGCATATTAATTTGTGGTTATCTTTAATATTTCATGAGTTATATTTGATTCCACTCCATTATACACTAAAAGAGAAGAAAAAGCAGCAGCTAGTAATGCCATAGACAGGGGTCTTACTTGTTATAAATTCCATTCATCTTCAAGTGACTGGACAACACATACTCCCCAAAAATAAGTATTTCTGCTCATCACACCTCTTTCACAGAAGTGTTTTCTGTTTCTGTTGATTAGCAGAGAAGATCGAAGCATAAAAGTTACGGTAGCCTGAGTTACTCAAACTGCCCATTTCCTTAATAGTCACATGCAAATTTAAACACAAACTGGGGCTTAAGAGAAGTACAGCTGGGAGGGCACCCAAAATCGGACAGTTAGGAAACTCATTGGGATCTCCCATGTACAACATTCTAACATTCATTCAATAAGTCATCAAATCATCCTCTTGTATGTCAAGTTTTTAATCCAAAATTACAGATGAGCCTTCAGTTTATGACCCTTCCTCTTCTCCAAGAATTTGCCCGAGGGAATTTATAAGCAGCTGCTATCTCCCCCTCCGCTGTTACTAACCTACAAAAGCCAGTGTAGTTTAAGTTTTGGTCTCTGGTCAAACTCCAGACTGTTCACGCCCCATCATCCTTGTAGCCTGGATGTCCCTGTACACTTTCCACTAGAATTTAATATTTTCTGCATGCAAGTGACCAGAACTATGTACAATATTTGACATGAAGTCTCCCTAACACCTTGCATAATAACTTGTCTATCTCCACTGGAGAGCTCTCACTGAGGATCACATTTACTTTCATTTTATGCCTACCATCAAATAGTCATCTCAATCTGACTATGGCATTCACGTCTTTTCCTCCAGGCCTGCTTTAAGGGATGACCTGCCAACTGATAGCAGATGTGGTGTTAATAATCACTCAGTAGATAACTTCACTTTTAGAGCTATTTAACTTCCTCTCATTCCTATTGCTTCAGTCATCACAGACATTCAGTTCTTCCTGTGCAATAATCCAACTCCGCTCGTTGCTGACTAGCTTTCCTAACTTTGCCTCATCAGCAATCGTCCTTTGCATATAGTTATCTCAGCCAGTACAGTGAAGTAAAGAGACCAGCCCCGATCCAGAGCAATAATTCCTTTATTCATGCAGATAGAGTCACAATTCCTTCTTCAGGTTGCTCTTCCAAGCCACCTCACCATTCTTTAGCCAAGCCCCATACTTCCAATTTAATCACTTTCGGTGTCACCCCATGGTGTGCATACTTCGAACTGAAGCCTTCTGCTCCTTTTGTCTAGGACACTCAGTATTTAACCAGTAATAATATGACTTTAGTCTTCCATGACCTAATTGTGGCAAATCCATGATGCATTTCATCCTGTTTTCCACTTATCTTTATATACTTAATTACTTTTTCCATTCCAAATTTGTTCTAAATCCTTGAATACTATTAAGACCAGAGTAAAATGTGTGAAGATTTCATTCTCTTCTCCTTTTAAAATAAATAAAAATATACTACTTATGCTATAGTGCCATCACAACTGCTACATTCAATTTGACAGGTAGCAACCAATCTTGTTTTTTAAACCTGGCTCCGGTGTCCTGCACCGACTCTTTCAGACCCCAAAGCAGAGGCCATTTGCTTCCTTAGTTTGACTGTGTTAAATCTGGAAGCAGGCATGAGACGTTTATTCTGATCATTTCTGTTTGACACCCTGTCTTTCTCCCATGTTCAAATCCTCATCCCTATCTAAAACTGTTTATAACTGCTAATTTTGGAGAGATTAGACATATTTTTCAACTATAGTCTGACCCTCACAATATCATAGCCAACTTCTCCTCCTCTTTTTATTTTTTTTTTCTTCTTCATCTTAAATTTCTTCATGCTCCAACTTTTGGCAATTCACATGCTATCCCTGCAGTTTCTGCTATCCGATGATCAATCCCCTCCTTCATTCCTTACAGGTTTTCCGGTAACTTGCACTATGTTATTCTTACAGCAAGGTCCGCAACCCCACTTGGCAAGCTTTTCCTCCTCCTTACTCCTCCTTAAAATGCAGTTTCCAAGCAGCTGTTGTACCTTCCATTTAAGACAGTCCAAGCCTTTTCTTCACCCCGCCCCCCAACCTCTAACTCCTGCAGGTCTTCAGCCATGTGGACTTCACAAACTAGTTCCTCTAACTTCTCAGAACTTGCCCTGCTAAAATAAAACTTCCTTGAAATAAAAGCACTTTGTAGCTGATATATACTTACCCTTCAGTTTAATTTAAAATAATTAACTTGTGGCTCATCAACACATGTGCTTAGGGCCTTGTGGAACGGAGCCGTAATCCAGCACTGGAAAGCAAGCCCCAGTGTCAGCCACGGAGAGACCAGAGACATTCCTTACCCAAAGTTCAAAGATACGCCCTCTAGTTCTGGGCAAGGCTGTAAACAGGAGCCTTCATTTTCTCTGCATTCCGCTGCAATTAATGGCCAGAATCTACCCTATGATATTTCAGTGTACCAATTTCCTATGTCACCACTGGGAAACATACTTACAAAAGCACATATGAGAAACATCTTTCCTTTTATACACTAGCACAGTACCTCAAATGAGCTCTGAGCAACCAGAACACATTTGCAAGGCAATGTTCTGTAATTTGTCTCACTTTTCCCTCGCTAAATCAATGTTAGCCCCCCAGATTTCGGAGCACAACATGAACCTTTAACAAAAAAACACCTCCCATCCACTGGAAGACTGCACCCATACTAAGTGCCTCCAGCAACAATTTGAGATCTGATGTCTCCAGCATGCGCACCACAAGCGTACAAGGAGCAGGGAAGGAGGGTGCTGATGGCCAAGTGCTACAGCAGGACATGGAAAGAACCGCTCTGGCAAAGTGGCAACGAATGCTCTCCACATGAATCTGGAAAACACCTTTTCCCTCTTCACTTTAGCTTGTGATATCATTTTCTTAACATGGATGCCTTGGCATGCAGGAAGTCCAGGCCTTCTGTGCAACACGGTAAACTTGCTGGCACGGGCTATCAGTTCCATCGAGGCAGTAAATCACACTTACCACCACATTCCTGGTATACCCGCATGTACACTGCATCTACCTTCTGCCCACAGAGGGAAAACTCAGTACCGTGGCAACTGACATGAGAAGTTACTAGCCCACAAAAAATAGGGGGGGCCCTGGCAGGGCATACAGCAGGCATACAGCTCTGCCAACAGCCCCACATCATGGCAAGGGCCACCTGCCATCTCTGAAGGACTAGTGGTCTCTGCACCCACCTCCTCTGGCCACCATCACCAACATGTACATCTCCCCCCGGGAGCACATTCACAGTGCTAGGTACCTTCTGCTCTCATCACCAGTCCCACCAACCTCGAGCCAAACCTTTGCAGAAGTGGGGTGTTCAGCCACCTCTGGACTGAGAAGCACGGCACGGGATGCTTTGAAAAAGCAATTTTCAAAAAAAAAAGTGTTAAGCTTTCAAAAAGCATTAGTCGCACACAAGGAAATAACGCGCCACCTTTTCCTCCAAAAGTGTTTTATCTTGTTAATTCTAGGTCAGCTGAGCGCACGTGTGGTATGGATTACACTGACCCTTTTAGAGCTCTCGACATTTTTAAATAAGTAGGACACTTAACGTTAGACACAAGCCAAGCTGTGCACCCCCTGTGCGCCGCACACCAAGATCAGCCAACAGGCTTTATGGGCAGAACCAAGGACAAATTGCTTTAGAAAGCGTGGCTCTTATGGCACATAAGTATGAATGTGAAATAAATTAGAAATGCCAAATCTGACCCAGTATTGTACGAAATCAATACAGGCATTTTACAAAAAAAGGAAGTTGAACTGAAGTGACCTTTGCAAAGCCACCCACCGAACCAGGGGCAGATTTACAAACAAAACAAGTATTTACAGCTAAGTGATAAAAAGGTCTACATTAAAGATAAAAGTTGTCTTGCTGCTTATAAAACACAGTAGCATTGTCATTTTAAGCACAAAGGAGATGTTTCATCCTTAAATATCTGAGCACAGTAACTGCAGAGTTTAAATACAAGTAAGGATTAACACGCAGATGACTGTAAAATTCAAGTTTAAAAAAGTTAATACTATGATTCACTAGAGATGTTAATTTGCCAGTGCCAGGTCTTTGAAAGTTTTAACCTTCCTCTCTGCCCTATGAGCTGCCATATACATTGGATCTTGGGACACAAATAATTCCATTGCTCTCCCTTCTTTTCACACACGCCTTGTCTGAGTAAGTGAAGAAGGAGGGGGGAAAAAAAAAAAGGCATTTAAGTAAATTACCTTTTGGATAAACCTCCTCCCTTCTCCCAGCTGAAGTTTTCTTTAGGTCAGATTAGCACTTTGAGAAGGATCCCGCCGCCGGCAGGCCCGGTTTCGGGCGGTGTTGTGACAGATGCGGGGCAGACGCCGGGCAGGGCGAGCAGAGACCCAAGGGAGGCGACCATGTGCTGGGCCAGCGCCGCGTCCCCCCAAAAGGGCATCCCGGGGGGGCGGGGGGCAGAGAGGGGTGGGAGTTCACACTTCGCACCCACCCGGGGAAATAACTCGGAGGAGTTCAACAGCTTATCCCCTCCAGCGGCTTTCTCCTGGGCCATATGTTTTCCCCTGACATTAGCCAGGAATTTCAGAGGAGCCAAACCGCTCTGCCCGCCCCGCCGCCGACCCGCTCGGGGCCAGAACCACCGCCCCCCCTCACACGCACACCCAGGGCAGGGGACGAAGCCGGCTCGGCCCCGCTCCCACGCGTGGCACCGACCCCCACGGGGGCTGTTCCCTGTCACCGGGGAGAGCCGCTCGCCCCACCGACCCCCGGCGGCAGGGCAGGGCCGGGCCGGGCAGGGCGGCTCCTGCCGCAGCGCCCGGCGGGGCCGAGCCCCACGCCCACCCCCGGGGCAGCACGGCGCCGCCAGCCCCGCGCTGCCGCCCCTTCACCAGACGCCAGGGCCGGGGGGTCCCGCCCGCCGCCGCCTCTCCGCGGAGCCGCCCCCAGCAAAGCGCGGGGGAACCGCTTTGGGACGGCGCCGCTCTCAGCTCCCGGGCCCCGCCGCGCCCGGAGCAGCGGCCCGGCCTCACCGCCGCCCTTACCGTCCTCGCCGGCGCGGCGCGGCAGCCTCCCGGAGAAGAGCGCGGGGAAGCCGCGGGGAAGAGCAGGGAACCGGGGCCGAGAAAGCCGCCGCCGCGAAGAGGAGGAGGAGGAGAAGGAGAGGGCGGATCGGCGGCCGGGGGGAGGAGCCGAGGGGCGGAGGAGCCGAGCAGCCGCCCGCCGCGCAGCCGGCGCTTCCTCCCGACACGCCGCCGAACCGAGCCGGGCCGGGCCGGGCCGGGCCGGGTGCGGGGGCCGGAGCGTTGGGAACCGCCCAGCGCCGGCGGGCCCGGTTGGCGGGGCGGGGAGCCCCAGGCAGGCGAGAGGGAGCGCCC
Organism: Chroicocephalus ridibundus; assembly: GCF_963924245.1. NCBI lineage: Eukaryota > Metazoa > Chordata > Aves > Charadriiformes > Laridae > Chroicocephalus > Chroicocephalus ridibundus. Next base: position 127,961,004 of record NC_086285.1, on the reverse strand, counting down.
CTTCCCCTGCCCGGGCTGCACAAAGGGGACCCGCCGCCACCGCCGCCTTTGTTCGGCCGAGCGGCGCCCGGGAGGGGAGGGCGGTAGGGTGAGAAGTTGGGCGCTTCGCCCACCCGAAGACGGTCCCTCCGGCCCTGGCAGGCGCGGGGTAACTTCCTCGCTGAAGTTAATTTGGGTCTGTGATGAAAACCCCCTCCACCTGTGCCAGACGCTGCTCGGCATCCAGCGTTGGAGTCAGCCTACACGCCGTGCTTCAGCTGCCTGTTTACGCCTCAGGAGCTGGCTGGTGACTCCTGTTAAATTAAGCTGGGTTTGTGTTGTGTTTTTTTATTGCAGAGGGTAGGTGGGATCGCAAAGACTGGTTGCTTAGCATTCTGCGCTCGGCAGTCACTAAGAACTAGTAAAAAATTAATTCCAGGTACACCTGTTTTCCATTGTCTGTGGTACTTCTCAGATTTTTCTTCAAATGTGTCCGCTCATTTGCCTATTGATCTGCACATGCAGTTGCTCACTGATCATTGAGGTACCTTTTGAAAGCACATTTTTCGCCACAGTACTCCATTGCTTATCCTATAAACCTCCTCCGACCTTCCTGGTTTCAGCCCTTTGGTTCAGGTACTTAAGTCAACACAGCAGTCCTGTCACGCGAGTTAAAATAGTAGAATCATAGAATGGTTTAGGTTGGAAGGGACCTTAAGGATCATCTAGTTCCAACCCCCTGCCATGGGCAGGGACACCTCCCACTAGACCAGGCTGCTCAAAGCCCCATCCAGCCTGGCCTTGAACACTTCCAGGGATGGGGCATCCACAGCTTCTCTGGGCAAATTGTTCCAGTGCCTCACCACCCCCACAGTGAAAAACTTCTTCCTGATATCTAATCTAAATCTACCCTCTTCCAGTTTGAAGCCATTACCCCTCACCCTATCACTACATGCTCTTGTAAAAAGCCCCTCTCCAGCTTTCATGTAGGCCCCCTGCAGATACTGCAAAGCTGCTATAAGGTCTCCCTTTCATGCAAGTTAAAATCATAGAACAGGGAGAATTCATTCCTCACTTAGAAGAGACTGGCAGATTTACAAATGCTCTTCTATGAGGACTTCTCTGAAGGGTAATTAGACTTCTTCAGCCATTTATATGGCGGGGGGAACAAGCAAAATTACTCAACCTACAGCACCTTCTATCTACAAGTGACCTTTTAAGAAAGCACTAACAAAACTAGACCACCCTAAAGTTGTTAAGACCAGGCACAAATGGAGCAGCTCCTTAGCCAAGCAGCCTTCCTTAAAATCTCTTCCCCCCTAATGTTCATTAAGCCCCCCCCAGCAGTTAAAAAAGCCCGCCTGGAAGTCCTTACTGTTTGCCAGAGCTCTGCTTCCCAGGCTGCAAGGGGCAGGGTAGCACAAGGCTTTTGGTGCTAAGCCAGCTCTTTGAGTTTAATATTAGACCGAGTCGCTTTGGTGTGGCACAGGCTGTTAAAAAAAAAAAAGGTGCTTTATCGGTTCCTCTAGCTATTGCCTAGAAATCACCTGTGAGGCCCATGAGGTGCCTGTTGCAAGGCACGGGGTTGTGAGGAAAGAGGGGAAGCTGCAGAACTTGGGCTCTTCCACATAATTAAGGAGGACCTTCTGCTTCCTGGGCATGTTAGCACGACTGCATTAGAGAATGAGAAATAAAAGTATGTGACTTGAGCCTTCACTCCTGTAGCTGTGTTGCAAGGGGGAATATTTTTTTTTTTATTTTAAAATTAAAAAAAAAAAAAGGAAGGGATAGATATCCTCCCCAATGTTGGGAGAAAAAAACTCCGAAAGTATAAAACAATGTAATAAACGTGGAGAAGCCTGCCTAAGCCATCAGGCAGCCTTAAGTAAAGCCAATGTGCTGGAGGCGTAAGCTACATCATATATCCTCGGTGCTGCCAAGACCTGCTCGCTGCATTATTCACTGGGGACAGAAGCCAACCATCAACGCCCATAGCCTGTGCTGAAGGGAGCCCCTGCCACACAACGGGGTGCTCGTTTGTCACGTGTTCAATACACAGGCACCCCATCTCGTGTGACTGCCTTTCACGGTAGGTGCATTTTGCCCTTCATCCTTTAGGCTGGATGTCTGCAATAGGGGGAGGAATAGGCAAATGCAGCTCATCTCCTTTTACGTGACCAGTTCTGGCCAGAAGATTTCCCCATTCCTGGTCAGAACAGAGGCTTACCAATATTTCAATTCCAGTTCAATATATAAATGTTTGTTAAAGCCTAGGCATGTGTATAGCACTTATATTGTGCCCTTACTGATGAAACAAGAGCTATGGAGTTGTTTCTTACACTACTAACTGGTAAGTTTTCCACACCCTGGCATCACATGGTGGATAGCTTTATTAAATTATGCCACACTGTGCAGCTGCTGCCTCTGGAAAGAAGTATGGAATAATACAATTAATATCTCAGCTTTTGATGTTAATTTAGCTACGATAATATGATCTTCATTCTCGCCATCAAGACCAGTAACAGCCTAGCCTCTGCCTCAGACAGATGACCAACCCATTGAAGCAGTGGCTAGAGATCTGCAAGGCAAGACTGGAGCTGATGATGAACACCCGTGGACTTCATCATGTCCCATATCGCTTTAGTGAAACCAGCACCCTGGCCCCAGGGTGACATTTAAGGGCACCTTAAATAATTATCCTCGTACACAGATCTTTGTGTTTTGAGATGCCATAACACCTGATTTATAAATAATATCTGAGGCAAGAAAATAATTCTCTAAAACGTGTATATACCTGATTAAGCTCATCTAATTCAACAAGACTACATAATAGAAGTTAAATAAAACACATGCATAAGAAAAAGTGTTGTCTGGAACTAAGCTAAGAACCTCTGGAGATAATCATAAAATTACCCAGTTTCAGACTTCTTTGCACTTTGCTAAGAACAGATTATTATAAAATGCATTAATCTTGTCAGTCCATTAAAGTATTTCACAACTTCCAAAAGGTTTTGAGATACAAAAATTTAAAAACCCAGCTATTGATCATAACAGTCTTCCTAAATCCGTATTCTTACAAGACCGAGAATAAAACAATTGTTGCTCTAATCAGTAGGTTTACTCAGAAACAGCTGACACTACTTACATTTGTGTTAATTAACACGGGTTCTCAAGGTCCTGTTCTAATGCAGCACGACACAGTGGTGAAGACAAGCTCTGTCCACCTTAAACAATGCGTTGCTATTGTTCACGCTACTTGAATCTGCCATTAACAGTAAGTCTCCATCTCACAGCTGCTTCCAAACCTGAGGCCTGCTTGCATTCAAAGGGAATTTCAGTTGTATTCTGGCATTGCCTATGCTATTCACAAAGTCACCTGTAACTGCGCAAGAACGACTGAGAACAAAGCAGCTCGTTTCCCTCTGTTTGGCTCCAGAGGCCTGGCTGCAGGATGTTTGGGTTTGGGATCTCTCCTGCTTCTGTAAACTTATGTGTAATGATCAAAATACATTTCAAAATGCAGACTGCTGCCTGAATTACTGTGGCACTCGGGCTGAATTAGCCACGGCAGCTCAAATACTGAACCTTCTCTCCCTGTCCCTACATCTTTAGGATGTATTTACTTTCATGTCCCTCCAGTCTCCCGGGTGTGGACTGAGGTCAGCAACAGCCTGCATTAACGGGCCAAGCTGTAACCTGCAGCAGCTACACCACCACCACCACGTGTTTTGGTGTACTTGTCCATGGTTAAATCCATGAGTGAGGCATGTGCGTGATTTCTGGTGGCCAGCCCGGTCTGCCTGCTCAGCCCATCCAGCCATTACCTCATCCAGCTGCTCAGCCTCATCCAGCCAAGGTAGGGGACAAGGTGGCCGGAGGAAAGCACCGCTTTAGCTGTCACAGCTGGACCAGCCCATGCCTGCCCATCACTGGGCTGCGTGTGTGCATTCAGCACAGCTCACTGAGCAGTGTTTCACAAAAAAAGGCTGAGTTCTCCATTCCCACCCCACCATGTACATCCAGCTGCTGGCACAAACAAGATGGTGCAGGACACTCAAGTCCTGTATTTGGATTTTTGTTCTGTATTAATTTTTTTTACTTTGATAACAAGCTCTGTAGAAAATGTGCGAGCAACACATTAGTGGGGGCTGTAAATGGTGCAGGTATTTAGGAGTGCTGGGAAAAGTGTTTTCTCGGTATTGTTCGAAGCAAGGGGCTGATGATGAAAGGAGAGGTGCAAGAGTCACACTGGCCTGTTCTTCTGGTGCTCAAATGCCATGAGAAACAACCTAGAAACCCCCTTCTCAGCTCCCTGAAGGTCTCGGCACCACATAATGAGGACTCCCTTTTTGTCTTCCCTCAGTCACTGCATTCTCCCCATCAACTTGAATTTGGCTACGTTTAGGATCTAGCACAAGGCATTAGTTTCATTCCTGTTTTTTCTCTGCTATCACCTTGGGCTTTACTTACAAGGTTGTTACAGTTGTGTTTACTTTCCAGTTTCAGAAGGTGTATGGAGGTAACCCCAGCCGAAACAGAGGAACTGAAAGGTGTGAGGCCACGACTACGTCATTTGACATCCTGCCTCAACCCATGCAAGCAGAAAAACAGAGACACGTCTGCTCCTTTTCCCTACATACACCTACTTGGAGAACGTAGATCCATTACATCTGAGCCAGACAGATACCAGTTCTTTAATTAGGCTTGTCCTTTTAAGTGCCCCAGGAAAATTATTATAAGAAATACCATATGATTGCCCAAGAACAAACGAGATATGCTTTTAAACATCCTTTATTACTAACGTTGCATAAGCATTCCGACAATCAAATCTAACAGTTTGTTATCATAGTGGCAATCCCTTTGGCTTAGTAGCAGCAAGATGAATAGCATGTCATATCTGTTCTCAGCAAATAGCTGCCTGCCTTTGTAAACAAAACTGTCAAGACTGATTCTCCATACATATTTGCAAATTATATCCATTGGTTATGTGTCTTGTGGCATATTTAGTATGCTGCCAGGGGAATGTTACCCTCACATCACTTTTATATGTTACCAACATCATAATATTGTCAAGGAACAGGTACCTTGAGGACTATGGCTTGAATTCACTAATGTCTCCTACAGACCCCTGATGAAAAAGGTGCTTATTACCTAGTTTACAAACATTTGAACCTAGCATGTAAATGCACTCCAAGAGTGATTGCTTGATTACTCCAATAAACAAGAATCACATAACCTTATAGAGATTATATACTTTCGTCCTAAACCTGCTGTAGTTAGTAAGAAACTTTTAGTTACATCTCTGAACATCCTATTTACTTTCTATGCGTGTACCTATCATTGCAAAACACCTTTCCACTAACAACAGGTAGTTTACTGTCTTTGTCCTCAGTTAAATCCATGACTGAGAAGTGTGTGTGATATCCTGATATTTAGCCTGCTCAGTGCAGAGCTCTGTGTCCTTACCCAGCACCAGCATTTTACCTACTCGCTGGCCAGGAGGAATTCACTTCAGTTCCTTGTCTCAGTTTAACCATATGTAACATGATAATAATATTACTTACTTCACAGAGGAGGGGGCTAAATTAGTTAAAGTGTGCCCTGTGCTTTAAGAATATAGAGTGAAATATGAGCTTAATAGTGTAATTTTGGCTCCCTCCCCCCTTTGGCATTTCATGTTTGTTTTTTTTTAAATTTTATTTAATGTGCATAATACATGCAGAGGACAAAATCGATAGTCACTGGCATTTTTAAAAGGAAGGATTCCCTTTTTATGATTTTTGTATGGCAAAACCAACGTGTATATTTCTTCAACAATAATATAAAATACCTTAAAATGCTGATATTTAAAGTGCTGTAATTTCGTTGATTTCACTTACTAAAGTAAGCCCATTTTTCGTATAAAAACATCTATCATGCTAATTTTGACATTTTATGTTAATGATATGTAATAAAGTAATGTCATTTCAACAGCAAGTTCTAATTAGTTGCCAGTAACACAATATAGTCTTGTATAATTACAAATTTTGTGTGTGAGGAGAACTGCCTTGTTCTCATTACAGGGACTAAAACCACAGAGCATCGCATTTCTCGTTATTGTGCCGAAGGAATGTAGGAACACACTCGTGACCGCATTAGGGAATGGCACATAATAACAGAATCAAGAACAGATAGAAAATGTGATGACACTCAGCTGGGAAGCAAAATTTACCCATGGAAAAAGCCCCCACCCTACTTCTGCGTTCACATCGCCCTGCAGCTCTCTGGCTGTTACCCAGCTCTCAAACACCAGGGCAGGCGCTGCTTCTCTTCGGCTAATCAAGCCAGCATGGGGGGTGATGCTATGGGGGAAGGGTGGATAAGAAAGGGAGACGAAAAAGATCTAGCAGTGCCTATAACACACAGTAAACACTAGGGGAGAGTCACTATGGGAGTTGTTTCTCGCCCATTGCATGGCTTTCTTCTTTAGTTACCAGGAGCTAGAAAATTGGAGATCAACAGAGATGGGTCAATACGGCCAAGAGTGACTGAGTACCACTCAGGCCAGCTGAGTTACAGCTGCATGTCACAGTGTGAATAAAAACAGAAGCCGTGAGTTCTGATTTCAGGGTCTCACCGTTATTAAATCAGATCTATTTTCATTTCAGATGTTGTGTGAGGTGCAGAACCAGCTCAGAAACACACGGGGAAAAGGACAGAAGAACACACCTAGTTCTCAAGAACGAAAAATGTTTCGGGTTGGTAAAGCATTCATCCAGACAGCAGTGTTTGCTTGTCTGAAAGAAAGCTTGCTATAGCCCTTTCTAAAGATGTATTTACTTAATTTTTCTCAGAAAAGAGGGTCAGCTTTACAAGGATCTCAGGAACAGTTAAGGAAAAGGAAGGAATATTAAAAGATGAGCATGAAGTGAGTTATACATGGAAATGAACAATTTGTTATTCAAACAACTATGATATATCAAAATAAAGATAAATTAATGATAACGTTTATTTCATGGTATCTATTGTATTTATACCGTTCTCTGAGTATGAGAACAGGCCAGTTTTACAGAAGTACTTGCAATCGAAGTAACACAGTAACGTGACAAGTGAAAACGTAATCAAAGGCTGAGGTATACGATCAAACACAAGAAACCTTGTATTGTCTTCATAGCTATGCGCATTTTTTTTCCTCTTTTTCATTAAAGCACTCCACTAGAAGAAACAGGCACCACTTTCTCAAGAACTTCCTCTGTGAGAATTACTGCCCTGAACTGGCACTTTTCCCAGAAGAGGGGTCCAGAAGGCTGATGGTTTTAAGCTGCATGAGAGGTTTCACTTTGCCTTTGGTTTAGAGCTGGCAGCAGCGCTCTCACACCCTCTCTGCGCCCCAGCTGATGCAGGATCCTACCAGGGTGCAGAGTGAGTCGCATTGAGGTCCCTTTATGGTGAGGCTATATCAGAGAGAGGGTATTTAAAGCAGTTTTGCAGAATATGAAACTACCCCACCTTCCATAGCTTGCTTTTTCTTTCTCACTTGGCATCTCCACCAGGAGCAGCTCAGCTCAGCAGGCAGCACAACGTGGCCTTATTCATCCTCTAACACCGAATGTCCAACGCCACCCTGGTACTCACCCGTGGTGTTCCTCCACTGCAGCTGCAGCTGCGTTCCAGGCACTGCTTCCCGCAAAGCCTTGCTTTCAAGAGTGCACCAAATACCCTGCCAAGGGCAGATTAAAAAAAAAATAATTTTATATATATATATATCTATCTCAACGCATGTTACTGCATTGGAGCTGCTCAGAAGGGACTTGCCACCCCCCAGAGTTATCAGCTCTTGCTGCTACTAATTACGTGGGTCATACTTATATAGTGAGTGTGGGTAGTGACTGTGTCCCTTTCTCTGCTGGCTAATCTGAGAGCTTCATTTGACAGCTCATACATGAAAAGATTTGTTATTTTTTGAAATGTAGTGGTAGAGATTTTATACTTTGGACCAGAGTGTCAGTGGAGGCTCTCTGGGGACGTGTGCATTGGAAGTGACAAGCAGTGAATAACTGACATCAGGCATAAGTAATATTTGTAGTCTGACTTTGGTATGTTATTCTTAAAAAAAATCCAGTCTGTAAACACAGTCTACATTTGTTAGCTTGAAAGGAAGGAGAGGGGGTGAGGGCAAACGCAGAAGAGAGAAATGAATAACCAAAAAAAAGGAGAAAAAGCAAGCAGAAAAAAGCCAATAAAGAGAAAAGGGAATGGGAGTATTAAAAGAGAGAATATAGACATACAAATGGATCAAAACGAACATAAAATTGCAAAAAAGCAGGAGAAAAATTGAAGGTGAAAGGAATCACAATGTAACAGATCAGGAATAAAAAAACTATGAAGAAAGTGTTTGTAAACTGGGTCTGAATTCCTATATACAGTCAATAATGGCTCCAGCACCCTATGAAATAAGGGTGCTTCTGTAAAACAAGTATGTGTTGAAGGCCCATTGATTGGGAGACACGCCAGTTTGCAAGTTAAAAAGGATTCTGTGAGGTTACTTAAAATATACAGCGTGAGTGGGTGGGGCGGTGGGCATGTGTAGTGTAGAAGCAATTTGGATGGTGATGAAGTCGCGCTGTAAAGCAAACATTATGTTTAACCCCCACAGGAACAATGCAGTTATTTCAGCAAGAGATGAGTTATGCAAGGGAAGACATTTGAATGAACTTGTGGGGCTCTTTCAGTGACTCCAGTGAAGCTGATGACTGTATTTTCATTCAGACTTTTTGCTTTCCTTTGTTAATTAACTGTAGACTAGAAATGGCAATGAGAGCAATAAGCTATAGGGTGGTATGTACTTTTGCCGCATTCTTTATTCACACACCGCCCCTTATTTTCTTTGAAAGCAGGAGCAGGTATAATCTAGCAGGGAACAAATGTTTAAAGTCATTGAAGTATTTTCTAAAAGGAAATATTTTACAGCAGAAAACCTGAAGAAAGAGAGATGAGGGGCTTCCAGGATAGGCCTGTGGCTGAAGCAGAGTATCAGCTCCCACGTGGTGGTCTCATTATCAGCCTCAAGCAGCACTTTTACATAGGAGGGTTGCCAGATAAAGCCTCACGTCTGTCAGCACACTTTTTAACATACTGAACATAATAACAGGAAAAGTGTGCAAGTCAGCACGTTTAAACGTCATAAATCATGGAAGAGACACATTGTCCACAAAAAGAAAAATACAGGATCTTAGTACGTATTATAGAAGTGGAGCATCAGCTGCCTCCTTTCTATACTTGGCTGTTCATAAGGACTCAAGAGGGTAGATTTAGATTAGATATAATGAAGAAATTTACTGTGAGGGTGGTGAGGCACTGGAACAGGTTGCCCAGAGAAGCTGTGGATGCCCCATCCCTGGAAGTGTTCAAGGCCAGGCTGGATGGGGCTTTGAGCAGCCTGATCTAGTGGGAGGTGTCCCTGCCCATGGCATGGGGGTTGGAACTAAGTGGTCTTCAAGGTCCCTTCCAACTCTAACCATTCTATGATTCTATGACATAATTACATCCAAAAAGTCGTACATTAAGTTTTTAGGAAGGGATGGAGCCAAGACTGGGTACAGCGGGTAGGAACTGCACTCGGCTCCACTTCCAGAGTAGCCGCAGGTGCTCAACAACGTCCAAATGCTTGTGTTTCCACAGCTGGGGATGGATACGCTGCCTCTGAAAACATGCTTTCTGCGCTTCTGTTCCTGGAATTGAATAAATATTTGTTATTTCCTCATTTCACAGGGCCTCTGCAAAATGTTATGGTAAAATGTGTAAATAGCAGGGAGACCTTGTCTAGAAGGCACTACACACAGCAAGGCATATAGTACCTTTATTTAGTTAGGGAGTAATATGTTGCTTAGTTGATTGCTATTTGCAGCAATGCAAGTATTTATTTTACATCAAACAGATTTGTTGTAGATGTTTTGTGGAAATGGCAATGTCTTATAGAATTATCTTTAAAAGGGTATACAAAATAACTGTAAAAAGGGGTTTTTGTGAGGAAAGAAGTGCTCTGCAAAGATGTGGTATAGCATTATAGTAGCATTACAGAAACTGGAAGTATAACTTAAAACATAGATTCGGCCATAAAAAATTATTTCTTCTTTAAATAAATTTATTTTAATTTTTAATTTTTATTTATTCTTTCTTTTCCAGAATTCCTGGAGTTACTTCTAAAGTAAATCCCAGCTGTTCAGGTGGGAGACGTTTTATTAAAGTTACCATATACAGGGATATATCCTACTTTACTCATGAATAATTTTTCACTAGCAACAAGGAGATTTTATGTGAATGAAATGATGGGAACTGTTGCTTCATGTGAAGAAAGATTGGGTTCTTGCATTTTATACCCTGTTACAAAAGCCTGAGTACAATTCACAGCTGCACCACAACCACTATGCAACATCTAATGGCATGTTGTCACATGGAACTTTACTTAGAATCATAATTCCCAATTTTACAGTGCTTATTACACATACAAAGCACTGCCTGAGTGCAGAACTGCATCCCCTTTCAGGGACACCTCAAACTTAATTTACCTTTAGTTCATGCTTTCAGTGATAGACTTGAACTACTGCCCAAGCATTTCCCTGAATTTTGACCTGATGTATGTAATATTCATAATCTATTAAATACAGACAGAACGTTGTTAGCCTCTTGGGAATTATTTGTTTGTTGTTTATTCTGCAAATTTAAATTTAGGCATGTATTCAAGAGGCACATTCAACTTTAAATAGGTTCAGTGCTCCACTAAGGAAAGTTTCTTCAGAGACACAGAAAAGAAGAAGGCTGCATACAGCTGATTTCAAGGAGAGAGATAAACAAATATTCTTGTCTATTAAAGATTCTGACTTTATTATATGCCTTATTATGCTCTACTTTACTTAGTTTTACGAAGCTGCTACTAATATGTTTTATTCATAGAAGAAAGCGGCAAAACTACGTTGTTAATCCTCCCGACTCCATAATAAATCATTACTTGTTTGCTGTACTGTAATACGTATTTTCAATACTGCAGAAGCAAACTTGGGTCCTTAGGTAATAAAAGTCTCCATGTAAAACAACCGTTCTTTGGCAAAAAGGGATCTCAAAGCTTTCTAAAATCCCTCGCACTTTGAAAACTTTTGGGGATTTCCCGTGTGAGCTTTGCGAGTGCCGAGCTTTTCCCATTGCCCCCTGTGTGTTGCTGTGCAGGGTCATCATACCAGCAAGGGGCAGCTTGCGTTTGTACCCACAAAATGAAGGATGTGCGGAACAACGTGCTCTGTCCTTTGCCTTTTCATTACATTTGAGCTTGATTTGTAGCCACATCTACTTTTGTTTCACTGAAAGGAAACATTCGTTTCGCAGGGAGGAAATTTTGGTACAACTGTCGAGTGTACTGCACTTAGTCCCTGGTGGAGTTTTGAGAAGCATGAAGCATATAATATTAGATCGGATAATAAGCAGGCCCCAAACATTTGTTGCTGCTTTAATAATTCCCTTTCTTGAGCAAAGAGGAATTAACATTCCAGTATTACAGTGGTTTGTGCCTTCATGTAGCTGCCTTGACACCCTATTGAAACAAAACAAAGCAAAACTGTTCTGTCGAGATATGGGTCTGAGTTACAAAGCACAGGTCCAGACCTCACTGTGAACCACATGCAGCTCTTGGTTATAATCACCGGTCTCTTGCCAGTCAGAAAACAGAGAAGAAGCTAGAAGTCATAAATATTTTTGAGAAAAAAAGATTATTGTCCCAAAATTTTTTGGGTTTGTAACATTGCTAGAAGGCTAAATAGATTTCTTTTTGAGAAAGGACAAAGATCCCCTTTTTTGATATTTTGTACTATCGACGTATTTTTTAATTTGTATCATTTTATCATTCATAAGTAATGGCAGCCTTATACTTGCAGGGTTTCACTGTGCTCAGGCAGCCCAGAGCAACGTGCTGGATGCAGAACTGTGTATCCCAGCCAGCCAGAGGGGAACTTCTGTATTTACCCTTTGATCCGGAGACACTGGATTTGAGTTGCTTTGGTCAAACCAGAGGCAGACATCCCAAGGATAAAAGGATTTACAAGCATCAAATGTGTTTTCCCTTGGGTGGTACAGAGTCGTCCAGTCCTCGAGGGATTTCCTGTCCCCTCCCATGACTCTGTCGTGGGTGCCGTGCAGGGGACCCTGCTTGACAGGGACAGGGAACGGGGCGTAATTGGTCCTGTAGCTGTGGCACCAGTTAAGAAGAATAAAAATATCGAAATCAGCCATTGACTTCAGCACTGTAGCTAATACCTTCCCTTCTGTTCCATGGACATTTTTGGCTGTCCCATTTTTTGAATACATTCACTGGAGGAAAACAGTCTTAATATAGATTTTTTTAAAAAAAAAAGCTAAGATTTTTTATTTTATCTTATTCTTTCTTTTTCTTGTTATTGTATTATAAATATGGAGTGTATTAAACTTGACGTATGCTTTTGCTAATAATACCGAATCTTCAAAACGCAGTTAGTCTGAAGACAGAACCACTCAGCTGTGAATCACTGTCGCACATTATGCTACAAATTGCTCCTGTTCATAAGAAATCTTGTGTTATAAACAACTATCCTCATAGACCTCATAAGACTTTCTATAAAAGCATCTATTCCCTCTGTGTACTCTCTCAACCGTCTTCCCAGATGGAAATTTTGACATTTTGAAGGATTTCTTTTTTAAAACTTCAAAGTATTTTGCACCATTGGCTGTATAAGAAGGTTTGCTGGCTTTAAATAATTTGTATTTCTAATATTAAGTCTTTGCTATTACATGTACCACTAGTAGGAAGAGCGATGGAAACTGTCTCCACCTGAATTAAGTTCAATAATAAAAAGGTGCTAAAGGTAAAACTGATTGAAACACAATGTTTTCAATAAGAAGGAAAACCCATTTAATTTTTACGCCAGTTAGTACAATTTTTCCTGCCCAGTCTCACTTTACCAAAATGGGCTACAGAGTATACCTGCCTGCGCAATGAATCCAAGGCTACCTTGGGGCATCACCTGAGTTTTTATTTTCTTGAAGGAAAGAACGGAGAAACAACCTCTGGGAATCAGATTAAGGAATCAGTTAATCAGATATAACCCAACTCTGCCTTCAAAGGAGTCACATTCTGTTAACTACCAGCAAGATACCTAATGCTAAAAAGACTTTGCCAGCCAAACTGTTGGCGTTCTGCATTTTATCCAAAGCAGCACCCGGGTGTTGCAATACGGACATAATAGTTCCTACCAATTTACTGCTGTCCTCTAGAAACACTGTAGATACTTTGATTTCCTCTTCTTTGTTTCCTCCCTCGTAAGAGAGTCCCCTGTTAAGAAAACCTGTAAGGAGCTTCCCGCATTCCCCCAGCAGCGGAGCAATCCACGATGGCGAATGTGTGTCCTCCAGCATCAGCTAGAACCAGTCCCTGGCAATTCATGCTGCGGCTGAGCAAAGTGACACTACAGAGCCAGCTGCTGACCCCACTGGAGACCTTATCACTATGGCAGCCCACAGCAAAGCAAAACAATGAAAGGGAAAAAAAAAATAATTTCAGCCTCCATTGCTCTGGGGAGCAATTGAGAAGGTTATACCTATGGTTAAGGCATGAGAAAGCACCAAACCAACCCCCTCTCCCTCCTGAAAAATTGCAGTTGTACCATGGCAGGAAAATCAGGGAATGAGGAAAGTGCTCCTTTCTTTGTCTTTTTCTCATGAAATTTTAAGTAATTATCTGTATAACAGCAGTAAATATACTCATCTTTTATCATCTTTCAATGCTTGAAGAAATATTTTTTCGAGAATTGCCATGCGAGCCCAGGTCTCACTGACTTGGAGGTGCTTTAGCTACTTTTGAAAATGAGACTGCGTAATAGATTTTCTACTCAAGGATTAAAAAAATGGGTATTAGGAGGTACAAGTCTAAGTAACATGGCAATTTCTGAAAATTTTACCATGAAACAAAAAAATACATATTTATGAGATTAATTCTATTCTCATAACATGCCATAATTCTCCTGGGAAATTATAAGAAATCTGAATTCCATAATGTTGTAAACAACAGCAACTGCAATTATTGTTAAGCTAAATAAATTCTTCATATAGATGTTTACTTCCAACATAATATGCAGTATATCTGGTTTGTAAGTAAACAAAAGTAATACATGTACGTATGATGAGTCATATCTACAGCTAGATTAAAAGATAATAAGTGGAATATGCTAATAATGCAGCAAAATATTCACTAACAAGAATTATGTTTTCTCATTTATAGAGTGAGTGTATCCTATATTGATCATCATTAACCATTCACTGTTAAATAATGTAAAATCCAAGAAAAAACAGCATATCAACATGAAACCGTACTTGCATGTTTCATTGGAAGCTCCTGTTTTGATAAACCAGCTCTGGGAGTTAATGAATATACTTTCTTCTTATCTGAAACATTAATCTCATACTTATTTTAGAAGTATTTGGGGGGAAATAACTCCATGATAATAAAGCTGTTGCTAGGAGGCCTGGAGAAACCTAAACCAATGTGGCTCGGAGAAACAGATAATCAGTATCTTAGCGCTTTCTTTCTAACATGCCCCTCGTGCTTTTCCCCGAGAGCAGAAAATCAGGGAGTGCAGAATAAATCTCATTCCGATTGTTTACAGAGCATAATGAGGGCCTCGAGCAAAGAAATGCATCATTTGCTTTATACCTGCGGCTGAACTGCAACGCATCCCATTAAATACACGCCGAATACCATTCGAGATGTGTAACAAAAAGACGTCGGTTCAGATGGGCTTCTACCCTGCAGGGGGTATAATTCTTTGGAGGAAAGTTTAAAACAGTCCATCCTGGAGAGTGTTTCTGGTCGTTTCAGATTTTATAGCAGTGGCCTCACATTTCAATTCTCTCATTTTCTTCCTTGTTCTTCTGTGTTACTCATTCTGCTCCAGATGTAATTTGCTGCCTTTATTTCTCTCGGCTACCCCTTTTCCCAAATCCTGCTGCTTCTCTTCCTTTTTCTCCACTCCCGACCTCATTCTGGAGAAGGAGATCTGAGATTTTTGACAGCATCCTCCTCCTTCCCCCCATCAAAATGTTCTTCCTTTGCTTTCAGCTGTGATCACTCAGTAACTAATTTTTCCTAGAAGCAGCCTTTTTAGGGACCTCAGTGGCTTCCTGGGCAACTCCAGATTCCCACCCTGTACTGCTCACCACTCCTTTCCTGTGGCCTGGATTATTGTCACCCTCTTTCTCGCCTTGGTGCTTCTGACCCTCAATTCCAAAAACCTCTTTTTTCCCGCTAAGCATATTGTCTCTACATCTGGAGAGGGAAGAAATCACTCTGTTCTCTTGGATGTCCTGTTGCTTCTCAAAATCAAGCAGCTCTAAAATGGAGCTTCTCCTATTTCCCCCTAAGACACCTTCCCTCCCGCCTTGCTCTATCACCAGCTTTCTCTGTAATGTTGGCGCTCAGTATTAGCTTTGGTCTTTTTCACTTTATTCTCCTCCTCACACTGACACTTTCAGTAAACCTTCTTGCCTATTCTGGACCATTCGAAACAACAACCCTTTCTGGTAGGTATGTGATAAAAAAAATCCGACAGCGATTGTCTCATAACTGGCATTAACTATTTCCTATTACTCTCCTTAACCGGCCTTTCTATATCCTATACAAGGTACATCATTTCACATAAACTTTACCCAAGACTCAGGTTCGCTCACCAAAGTCTTCATATATCTTCCTCATAAAATTCAGACTTCCTTACCCACATTTTTAAGACTCTCTGCAGCTTTTATCTGACAACATCTCATCTGCAGTTTCTCTCTGCTCCCCTCATCTCTCTCTAGATGTTGCTAAGATTTCCCTTCATCCCTCTTTTTCCTGGTAATCTCCTTCCCCCTCCAAGCAAGTTTATTTTTCTTTCCTTTCTTTGTTGGTTTTCTCTTTACACCTCTAAAAATATTAAAAAATACTTTATATTGGACTCAACTATTAAGAACAAGAACAAAACACAAAGCCAGTCAGATGTAGGCCTTCGACTTGTGTCTGATATTTGCAGTGCAAAAAGAGGGGAAGAAAGCTGTTCATTACATTTCAAAAGAAGAAGCAAATACGTTGCCGTTTGTCGGTTGTTGTTTGAGGTACCACAAAGGATTTCTGTAAGTGGTATGCTAAATTCCCTACACCAGAGCTCTATCAGCAAGACTTCAATTTGTCTGTTGCAATAATAATTTTCTCAAGGTCTTCAAGTACTTAAACTCATGCTTTTGCTCAGAGTCGTGAGTGACCTCACTGTAGGTACTGGAACTGCACGCCTCGTGTACCTGCAATTAGACACACAAATAATTTTTCTACTGAATTTGTGCTTTAAGCTTAGTGGTTTGTTACATTCATTTTGCGTTCAAGGCATAAAAGAAATAATTTAAAGAAACATGTATCTTGCAAGATGCTGAACTTTTCAGTTTTTAATTTTTTTTTTTGGGGGGTGAGGGCGATTTCAGTTTTTAAAATATTTTTTAGCTGAGACATTAACTTTCTTTTCCAGACTGAGACATTAGTCTGTTGACTTTTATGGACGCTGTCAGATAAAATAGAGAGTATGTTAAAAAATGCTTAGCAGTTATATTTCCTTATACTAACACCTGAGGATGAAAATGATTGCAATTTCTTCTCTAACTCACATAAAGAACGCTTTACCATAATGACGCATTTTAAAATGTATTTCTGATAACGAATACTGACTTCCTCAGAAATAAAGATATGCATAAATGGGTATGAAAATGTGAAAATACATGCCACAAAGTACTTATTGCCAAAAAAAAGGCTTGATGCTCTTTCTCAGGTACTACTCCAAGTTATATAGCGTTAGTAATGGGGCAAATACTGCAAAGTCTAATTGCTTTGTGTCTGGAGCTAAACCAGAAAGGCCAAATGCATACAAAAAAGGAGAGAAAAAAGGCATAATATTTACCTGGTACTAAAAAAATGGATATATCCTTAAAGTATTGGGCAGCATAGGAGGAGTAGTTGGAATATCGAGTAGAATTTGTATACACATAATAAATTTTAAGCTTACAAAGGAGAGAAACTTTTCTTTATAGATAAAGCAGCTCTTTTTCATTCTCAAACATTTACAAGTCAGGATTTCCAATATTAATGTATAAAGCTTCACAATTTGGCTGTGATGAGAACTACTTACCACTTCCTCAGGGAAGGGAAGTTTCATGGCTTGATCATACAGTAACCATCCAACAAACTCACAGAGGAGCCGTGAATGCACCTTAAACAGCTTGGCTCAGACTCTTGGATTCTGACCAGTTTTTTCCTCCCAGAAATTCCCCCTTTTTGGATATCTGCCTCCAACAAACGCCACCTTTACATATCTTCACTACTCCTTCATTTTCCAGAAACTACTGCATTAAAACCTCAGAAGCTCCCACTGTTTTGAAATATATGTGCGACTGAGACGATAGCTCTCGAGGTCACTTCCCAGAATCTTTTCTATTTATCAGTGTTAAAAACAGGTTCCCATAAGATGTCTGGCTGGGCGAGTGCCTGTTAGACTATTGCTAGCAGCTCCTGAGGGTTTAATGTGTTTTATGGAACAGCACACATATAAATGCGGATTTTTTTCTTCCAGGTATCCCAGAGCTGCATTTAAATATTACAGAAAGGATGGGCTGGGACCAAACCTGGGGATTTTCTCACACGGTGTGTTGTCAAAGAGGAGCACAAAAAGCTGAGCTCTTGTGCTGGTTTAGGCTGGGACAGAGTTAATTTTCTTCGGAGTAGTTAGTAGTTAGTAGTAGTACTACTTCAGAGTAGTAGTAGTAGTAGTTAGGCTATGTTTCGGATTTGTGCTGAAAACGGTGTTGATAATACAGGGATGTTTTCGTTATTGCTTTTTCTGCTCCACACAACACCCCACCAGCAAGTAGGCTGGGAGTGCACAAAAATTTGGGAGGAGACATGGCTGGGACATCTGACCCCAACTGGGATATTCCATATCATGTGACGTTATACTCAGCATATAAAGCTGGGGAAGAAGAAGGAAAGGGGGATGTTCGGAGTGATGGTGTTTTGTCTTCCAAAACAGCCATTATACATAATGGAGCCCTGCTTTCCTGGAGATGGCTGAACACCTGTCTGTCGATGGGAAGCAGTGAATGAATTCCTTGTTTTCCTTTGCTTGTGTGCATGGCTTTTGCTTTACCTATTAAACTGTTCTCATCTCAACCCATGAATTTTCTCACTTTTGCCCTTCTGATTCTCTCCCCCACCCCACCGGCAGGGGTGGGAGTGAGCGAGCATCTGTGTGGGGCTTAGCTGCTGGCTGGGGTTAAACCACGACAGCTCTGCAATGCACCGACAGTGCTGGCCGGCAGTCAGCACGCTCTCCACAGCCGAGGTACTCCCTTTGATCTCCGGGGTCAGAGGTTCAGCCTCTTCACCGATCAGACCACTGTTAGGCTCTTAGCAGGGAACTTTGGATTTAGGTTCTCATTTTTAAACATCCTGATCTGTGCTTGCTGCCAGGTCAGGAGTAGCTTGGGGCCATGGTGGGGTCTAGTGTTAAAGAAAGGTGTTGACTTCTTACACATACGGGGAGAGGTGCTGGCGTGTGTCTTCTGCAGAGGTGTTGCAGGACGGTGCTCTCAGATCAGGCTCCTGTGAGTAGGCTCCGTGTCCAAATCCCATCTGCCTAGAGAAGTTGTTTTCCCAGACCAATTAAGAAGCCATTTTCCATCTTGCTGTGGTGATGGACAATGTGCTTCTTGGAATTTCTCAGTTTTAGTCGTGAGCAGATATTTCTGTGGCGCCACTTTATTCAGGCTTTAGGGAGGCTGACATTTCCCAAGAGGAGCCACGTAGGATTCCAAAGATCTTCTCTGTTTTTATCACACAGGGAAAATTCTGCCATGTGGTTCCCTTCCCAGTGCAAGGGTTAAAATCTACTGACCCCATTTTCTGAACTGGGGCCCCGATTCAACTCCACACACATTCGAGTGATACTCATGCCCACACATCTCACTTAGTTGAGGCCTGAGTCATTCCCTCCTACATTGAAACCCACATTCCCAACAGCTGCTACACAGTGTCTTCTGTAGCTTTTTGGGGTTTTTGCTGGAATTTTCTTGTATTTACTATGGATTTCTTGTTAAATCACAGTCACGGTCCTCCAAAATCCTGACATTCCCAGTTTCACCTGGCAGGGCATCAATAGCTCTTCTTCCTGCTGTCAGTTCTGCTGCTGTTACTCTTATAAAGACATTTCTGGGAGTTTTGAGAGGTTTGATTCCTTTAGGCAAAGACACCAGCATCAGCCTGGTTCCCATGGCTACCAGCTCCTCAATCTCTCCTCAATACAGGGTTTTCAGCTGCTCTCATTCAAAAAAAAAAAAAAGCTTTCCCTTATCTTTGGACACTGCAAGTTGAATTTCAGCTTCCTCCTGTTATTCACACCACCAGTGAGAAACCTAAAGAAAAACCTTAAAGAAACACGGGAGTGTGAAGAACCACTTTGATTGTTCCTGTTCTGTGCAAGACCACTGCTGTCACAAGCAAATCATATAATCTCATCCATAAGTCTGTCAAACTCCATCACAAAATAACTCTTAGGGGTTTTTTCTTTCATTTTTTTTCTGGTTAGAGGATTGAGTGGATAATTCTTTTTTTGTTTGTTTTTTTATTTCCTTGAGTAAGTTTGATTAAATTTTTCACACTCTCAAATCAAATAAGTAAAAAGAACATTTTGAACCAAAATGAGAGCATTTTTTTCCCTGTTTTCACAATAAGGCATGCTAAAATTATAACATTTTGTTTTCAATCAGGGCAACTTTAACAAATGCAAGTAATAGAAAATATAGAGGTAGCTCTGAGAACCATTCACAGAATAAAGTGGGAAATTTAATTTCGGTTCCCTCTTCTTTAGGCAAGCCAAAGCCCACTTCCCTGACTGAAAGAGGTTTTTTTACTTATTTCAGTAAGTCTTTAAGGACTTTGCACAAAATCTAATGTAGCTTTAATAGTTTTTCTTCACGCACCACATCATATTCTCTAGTGGGGTAGTTAAAGCAGTCTCCTGAAGCACTCTTGAAATTCGCAAACATCAAATTCAGGCTTTTCAGGTCCAGAAAGAGAGTCCCAACCCATTAGCTGGTCAGTGAGGATTCCTTTACCTCTCATTTCTAAATCTAGTCATATACATGGGCAAAATTCACTTAAGTGTACGACTGGCTTTAGGATGACCAAGCTTGTGCTGCTTTAATTCAATAAACTGGTTTTAAAGCTCTAGTCTTCTGGTGGTCGACCAAAACAGCATGTGGAATTTCAGAGGAGATATGATTAATATCTTATAGCCATACATTAGCACGTCGTACCACATCTGGTGGCCAAAAATAACTGATTTGTGTGTAATTTAAACAGGAACTGGCCTAGAGTGTCCAGGATCCTCACACCGATTTACTGCTGTATACATCTCCCAAACGGCACAAAACTGCAGAACACAGAATGTCTTCTGGTGGCATAATATCAGTGTCAGCCAGTTAAAAGATGAAGAGAAACTGTCATCTTGAAAAAAAATAGTCCTTCTTTTTAACTATAAAGTTAAAATAGTAGCACTGTATATAAAATGTAATGCCTTGATTTTTTTTCTCGGAACTGATGCAAAATATTAACTGAACTGAGGAAAAGCAGACAGATTTAGACCCTAAAAATTGATTAGCTAACAGAAAAGATATTAAAATTCAATGATAATGGCAGACCTTTCTAAAGACATGATTCTTTTGGGACAAAAGTGAGGTGAAATTTCACTCCTGTACGGGATTCACGTATGACTTTCCAGCTTGCTCTTTGTTAGGAGCCTGGATTAAATCAACCCTCCAAGGATTTTTCCTGCAATGACCCAGCCGTCCACAGCTCTGCTGCACCAAGTGTCTGCCGTCATGGTAGTTTAACTCACTGATCCCTCTGAAGGATTGCTCTCCTGATGACAGTAATGGTAGGGCTATGTAGTGTCTGGATTTCCCCACATACATCCCATTGGCTCTCTGGAAGAGCTGTATGGTGGCATGTGAGGAATGTGTACATTTGCCTGGGATTTACAGATAACAAAGAACCACGCTGGAATAGTTTCTTCATCACAGGTTCCCTGCTACGTGAGGATCAACTTTTCACCACGCGTGTGATAAGTCTGATGTTTCTGGAAGGCTTCAAATCTCCTGCATATGTGTGGTACAAGTGGTCTCTCTGTGCACAGTAAATACAATCGGGGTTACTGTGGACCATCTGTGCAGCACACATGGGGAATTTGACACTTTCTGTCATCATTAAACATAATATTCATGCACTACTCTGCACAGGCTTAAATAATGGTCAAAGCAACTAAAACAAATATAATCAACCCAAAGTAATCCACACTCCTTCTGCATTGGACTCCTCTTCAGAGATCTCTTCTTCCTAAAGCTGAGAGTAAAGGTGGGTTTCATGTGACCATTTGACAAATTCATCTGACCAGAAATATACCCTTCTGGGCAATTCACCCCCTCCTCATCAATACATTAAAATGGGTCAGATGAACTGCTGCCTAAGACTGCCTATTTCTCTCTCTTTTTAACAAAGACTAAAATGAAAACCTCAGCGGTGAACACCTACCTGATAAAGGCCTTTATAGCTGTGTGAGAATCATCGTACTAAGTGTCTTTCAAAAAGCTTTTAGCTAAATCTAGCTCCTTCTAAAATGCTTCATGCCTTCCCAGGGCTGCCTGCCATTGCATCCGTCCTGCCTTCAACCTGCTTGCCACTTTGAGCGAGCCAGAGGCCAACTCAAAGGAAAACTGCCTATAATGTTGGGCAGATTAATGAACTTCATTTTATGCCAATCTATTCAAGACTGTAACCTCATGGAGTACGCTTGAGAAAAAAAAAAATCTTTAATTGTCCAGCATTAGGTGTTTCAAAATCTTCTGGATGCCGCAAGTTAAATTTTATTACTGCTGAAGAACAGACCTGTTCCCTGCTATACTTGTGAAACTCTACCATAGCCGTTCATGTCGCAAGTATGTAGCTGAAGTTGCAGTTAGGACTATTGTGTACAGTCTAATCTCTGCACAACACAACAGGAAATTTTCAATGATCTACGTGGCAGAAGACTTACTAACAAATCAGAAGAAGAACTACTCACTACATTTTTTCAAGCAAGTTTTGTTATCAAAGGTACGTTAAACATAGTCTGTTAAAGCTGGTAACAGCTTACCTCCCATTTAATTGTCCCCTCAAGAATCATTGTTCTCTCATATGGCCTTTTAATAAAAATAATATACCAATGAAGTAATTAATATGTGTAATATAATGTTTATTTATAACATGTTCTCCCTTCACTCTCATGAACTCGACTATGATGAAACAGTGCCCTATACTTAAAGAGGCAGGAGAAACTAAGGCCAAGAAGCTGTCAACTCCAAGAGGAGAAATCTTTCCTTTCAATACTTCTGGGACCACTGACAAGTGGGGTGTTAACATTGTTACCCACCATGGCCAGTCAAACTCTACACACGTGCATGAAGGGCAAAGAGCACAATCCAAGAGGGGTGGTAGCTCTGGATGCTCTAGGAGGCATTGCATGTATTCCAGCAGCTCATCTCTTCCCTGGGGATGAACAGTCCTTGCTCATTCATGCAATCCTACTTGGACCCTGAAAGTCATGTCACTTTGGCTGGGGTAGATACTTTCCTTCTGTGAAGGCCTTGTGTGGAAGTGGCATGGCTCATAAAGGCTTGGTTGGTACTCTGATATTTTTCTCTGTCCTGATCTAGTCCTCACTACATTGAGACTACTCATAAATATTCAGAAACCATTTATACGCTGCAAAGTTTTAGCCTTCTGTAACCAATTGAGCTATATCATTGAGTTTAATAAGCTAACTTTGGGGAACCCACCTTTTTCAACAAACTTTTCCTTTATAAATCTTGTATCAGACTCATCTATATTACCCTACAGGCCTATGGTATTTTGTACATTTACTGTATCATATGTTAGTTCAAGACCAACATCCTACCTTGGTGTTTTGCCTTAGCAGAGGGCTGACACAAAAGCAGCCTGAAGCCTCCCCAATACCTGGGTTGCAAATACCACAATGTATGGAGTCCCCTCCTCTCTCTTTCTTCATGGAATGGTATGTGCACATTTATGCTTTGACCAACCTCCTAATCCTTGGCATGAGGTTGGGAAAAAGTGGGATTCTTCAAGAGGTTTGTAGATGGCACGTAACACTGCTCAGCGCTGTACAGCCATAGCATCGCTCTACAGACTTTCACACATTTTTTCTCCTTTTCTCTGTCCACCTTGCCTCCATTCTAGTGGTTACTTGTTTAGTGTCTTATTTATTCCATAAAAAACATGATGTATTTCAAAATTGAAAACACCCATGTGTACAACTCTTGTTTTGCTCAAATTTTCCCTGACTCCAAAAATACAGGAGATGAACTTGGTTAAGGTGATGGTGGGAAAGGATTTTTCATCTCTCACATTTTGAAGACTGTGATGACTGTTATTTTAATTAGAATGCAAGTGTTATAGAAATGTTCATTGAAGAAGCTATTTTGGCTTCTACCTTATTGCTCTGATAGTGCCTTCCACTATATAAAGTATTATATCCACTGAAAGACATAAATGGAGCATGAACTAATATAGCAATGACTAAACAGCCAGGTTGTGGTTGCCTGAGAGATCCCATCACATATGCCCGTCTTGATTCACTGACACGGTTTCAGGCAGGCGAGATGCTGATGTTTGACCTCCATTTCATGAGAGAGAGTGAATCGCTGACAGATGTTGACCTTACAGGCTTGCGATGCTTGCCTGTCCTTTGCCCAGAATAGCTTTGATTAGCTCATTTTCAGATTGTGCTTCAGCGCCCATTTGTTTTGCCTGGTTCTTGACAAAACACAGTATAATCAATTTGGTGGGTGTGTGGGGAGAAGAGTATTCAGTTTTCTGTTAATTGGCAAACAATTGAGTTTGGCACACTTTTTAGGTAATGTATCAGAATAAGAAAACAAGCACATCACTTCTTACAAAAATATATTATGTTTCTCATATTAAACAATGTTATTTTGTATATATTCTGCATTTTTAACAATCTTTGAAACTGAGGCTCCCTCTTCTCTTCTACAATTGCAATAATCTGGATTTATTTTGTTCCTAGTGATGAATGAAAACGATGTGTAAATTCTATTCCCAGACCGGCCAGATTAACAACTGTAAAACCCTTCAACCCTCTAGTTGGCAAATGATTTATTGACATGACATTCAAATGTGTTTTGCTTCAGCATTAATGACAGGAGTTCCAGAACTTCTGTCACTGAGGTGATAAATGGATCCTTATACGCACAGCCTTGAGAAACTGGGAATAGTGCCATTTTTCCCTTCACTTTATTGAAAATCTCATCTCTCTACATTTACAGGAAGTAGCAACTTCTTTTTCTTTCTGTGGTTATAATACATCACTATTTTGTTTATGAACGGTTAATCACTCTATTTGACCTAGTGTTATTGGGAGGGTATAGGTTAGTGTACAGGAAAAGTACACCGAAAACAGCTGTTGCAGGATGGACTTTTTGTCCTTGAAGAAGATAACTGGAATGAATAAAGCAGCCTAATCAAATGCTGTAGTAGTAAAACTGCTATGGTCATGAAACGCATTGGAGGCACATTTCCTACTGTGTCTGGTTTAAGCATATCTATACAAGCTCATAAAAATGAGGAAAAGAGATTCCCAAGGACGAGTTGTTCCTACACTGAGATAAAAACATTGACACTGAAGTGTATCACAGTCACTGAAATATTTATGCAAATGAAAACTAACAGATTTAATCATGTTGTTATAAAAGTTGGAGCTTTGGTACTTGCAGAAGAAAGATGTGAGAAACAGTGGGTTTCACTCTTACTCAAAGAGCAAAGAGAAACTGGATTTATTTTTTTTCAAAAGCTTTTACTCTGAAGACTCAAGCATGTTTGTGAAAAAGGACTGATTTTAATAAATTTCCTATTTGGGATTTGGTTTTGTAAAAACGTTCTGAATTCATAGAAATGAATTCTATTTTCAAATCAAAAAATTCAAACTGTTTGTGCTGTGATGGCAGTTACTTAAGCAAATTTATTTAACTTGTGGGAAAGAAAAAAGAATTACACAATGTTCAAACAAAAATGAAACTCTCTGTGCTGAAGCATTTCAATAATTCCCATTGTTTCTTATTGCTAATGGTGACCAAGTTGAGGAAATTTTCCGTATTGACTGTTTGACCTGGTTTGGGAGTGAAAATTAATTTTTAAAAACTCAGCAGTTTCCCAGAACAGGAAGACCATTCTCCATTCTTTTGTCCTAATAAAATATTGTAATAAACTCGCTCTGTTAATATGGGTCATTTGGTATTTTGAAAAGATTCTGTGTTCAGATGTTCCCGATAGGTTCATACCCTTTGCTAGCGTTGCCAGACAGTATTACACTAATTAAGTATTTGCCAGCTCAGTCACTGCATAGCTATCTGTGCATGCTGAAAGCACCCAGGTGTCAGACGGCAAAGGCAGGAGAAGGCAGGAGTGACAATCCTTGTTGGCTGCCCCAAATTCACTCCTTACAGCAGGGGCCATGCCAGCCTCCTCAACTCATCGCTTTAAGGTACATAAACTGAGCTGTTGTTATTCAGATGAAAATTAAGGCTGCTGGGCCAAAGAAAGCAGGAGTAAGCTCAGTGTGAGTCAATCACTTGCTCTGATCTAAAGCTCAGTTCAAAGCACTACCCAGACCAGCAACAGCTTCTGCATCTCCAGTGCAGA
Organism: Chroicocephalus ridibundus; assembly: GCF_963924245.1. NCBI lineage: Eukaryota > Metazoa > Chordata > Aves > Charadriiformes > Laridae > Chroicocephalus > Chroicocephalus ridibundus. The sequence goes on along the minus strand of NC_086285.1, from coordinate 127,935,188 downwards.
CGATCCATTACAAACCCAAACAGTCCAGTCTTTGGAATTGATACAGTGCCAATATTTTTTAAAAGCATCTGGAGTTTACCACAAGTCTCATGTGAGAAATAGGTTTTAAACTCCTGGGAGAACCAACTTCCCTTCCTCCAGTGAATCTGCAGATCTTGTGCGTGGCTCCTCCTCCGGCCTATCCATGCACCTGGAAAAAGGGTAGGATGAAAGCAGAATGTGCCCTTGTATGTTAAAAGCTTAAAAGGGTTAACTGAACTTTGATGTACCTCAAAAATGTTTGTTTGTCTGTTGCGTGAAATCTACCAGAGCATTTTTTTGTTAAACTTCTTTCCCCCATCCTTCATAACAGTAGCACAGCAATAGCTTTATTAGTGACTTTATATCTTCATCTGCAACAAACTTGATCAAAATCATAGCTGGGATATTTCTGAATGCCTGTTTGTTCTGGAAAACGAGGGCTGTTGCTCGGGCAATTAATTTCCATGTAAACCTATCTATCTGCTATGATTCCCAAGAGCTTTATTCCATGTGAATGATTAAAGGTAGATTTCCCAAGTTCATGTAGGTTTCCTAAGTCATATAGGAAACCCTCCTACTGTTCAATAGTGCAGAGTGCAGTTCAAGGTCAACATTAGGTAAGAGGGAAATATGAGCTGCTTTATACTGGAACAGAAACCACAGGCCTTACAAAATACCAGTAAAGTTTCAGTGCTGTAAGAAAAATGATGATGCATTTTTTATTGTTGTGAAATGCCTGATAAAGACTGAAATACAGTCATAGCAGAGATTTAAATAAAGTTTCTATTACACTGCTTCCTGGCATTTTTTCAAATCAGATGGATGCAGGCAACAAATAATATTATCAACCTCAATCCCACACTCAAACCCTCCAAAGCATCCGAAGGGATCTGTAGGAGAGCACAGATTTGTTTTGCCAATTTGTCAATATTACGGTGTAAAGCGGAGACATAATGATGCTGCAAAGTAGCCCATTTTGGTAATAAGTAGCACCTTACCTTGCTTGCTGCCTGTGTTGCTGCTCATGTTGGCTCCCTTCAGCGTGCCTTGCTTTGAGGTGGCTGTGACTTGGCGTGGTCCCCAGCAAAGCTGGCTGTAGTCTTCTGTAGGCTCCTGTGACCTGTTTACAAGAAGGAGAGCAGGTGGAGAAACAGTGATAAAGACAGTGGTTAAGATTAGGATATGATACATCAGCTTGTTTAGGTATAGAGTGTTTATTATGTATACGTATATGTGACTTGGAAGGAGGGGCAATCGCTGGGGAAAAGATGAGTCAAGGCGACTTAGAAGAACCAGAAGGCTGGGGAGGAATTCAGACCTCGGTTATCCAGATGAATGATGGCAAGTGAATTTCGGTGTTAAGCAATGTAAAATCATGCCTGTGGAAGAGAAGAGTATGAACTACCCAGACATTAGAGAATTCTCAATTAACCTTATCAGCCCAGCAACGAGGCCAGGTTCTCACCATAGCGCCATTAAGGCTCTGCTGAATGCAGTCAATAAAAGACAGGATATGCCGCAGAGATAAGAATGGGGTGATAAACCCTGCAGAAGTTATAATGCTGTAACCAAGTGTTCAGCCCCATCTAAAATACAATGAACAGTACTCGGGAGAGGAAAAGAGCAAGTCCAGAAAAAAGTGGTGAAACAGCCAACCTGCAAACTGGAACTCACTACAGCAGAAAGACAATGAAATCAAGAATTTAAAAAAGATTTTAAAGTGATTATAAAGAACGACAACAGTTTTGTGAAATAGCTAGAAAATTTCATGGATAGGCTAATCTTTATTGTATCAGGAGGGGACATAATGATGAGGGACAACTACCCCACCTGCACTTACTGAGAAGTTCTTAGATCTTACATTGAAACATCTGCTGGGTAGTAGTTGAGAGTATTTGACTGCATTTCTAATATGACAATTCCTGCACTCCTATATTCATTGAAAATGAAAGAGGGAAGAATGGGACAGAGTCACTAATGTAGTTGCTCATAACTTTACCCACTAAAAATCCAAAAAATTATTTTTCACAGCTCCCTTGAATTTCTATGGGAAGTTACCTTGCACATGCTTTCTTTATGCTTGTTCAGCCATAAATCAGAAAAGAATCTTTCTATCAAAAGATCAGCGTGAGACCAACCTCTGAACGCTAACCTCAGCAAAGTAGCCTTGTGCTGCTGCAAAATTAGACACTTCTGTGTCTCTGTTCTGAGTAAGTTGTTAACCCTCACCCTTTTCCCAGCACTAGCAGAAATAATTATTGCTATTTACTGCTCTTACTCAATCTTTCCAAAACACGTGGTTAGTTGGTGTCCTGCTTTGAGAAGATTTTACAAAAATTGCATATGCACAATAAAAACTAAAGAGATACAAATGTATTGTGTGGTTAATAAGCCATAAAGATTAATTTGAAATGAGACTTTGAAGATGTGATTTGAACACAATGATAGAGGGCACCTGATGTGTGAAAAGTCCCAGATTCAAGAAAAAATATGAAAAAGTTAATGATAGCCCATTAGGAAAGGAAGCGCTGATGTATTTGTTCTATACCTTACAAAGCTAAATTATCTGTCTAATTCCACTCCTGTTGGAATCAAAAGCCAAACTTCACCTATTTCCAATTAATTTTCCTTTTCATGGTCCAGTGTCTGAAGCAGACTTGTGTTTGGCCAGGTGCCCTCTGATGGGCTCCTTCGTTAAAGGGCAAGAGTGAGCCTCGCTCGGTTTTGAAAGCAACATGTTGCTGTCTAATTTAAGAGCAGGTTTTGAGCTGTGAGTCCAGAGGTGGCATTGGTTACTCCTTTGCATTTCAGAATTAGGCCAAACAGAGGGAGAAATAAAAATCTGTCTCCTGGTGTTTTCTAAGAGCTAGTTTAGGTATCTCCCCACTTGCGTGCTGCCTGTCCCGAATTCCCCCCTGAGGCACCCGGCACTGCTCAGGGTGAGCAGTGATGTCCAACCCCAGGCAGCAAATTCCTCTTGGGAAGGCAGGGAACACTGGGCATTGCAACACCCCCTCGGAGGCACAGCTGCATTTCATCCTCTAACTCAGCTGGGGAGAACCCCAGGGGGAGCTGGCACTTACTCGGGCTCTTGAGAAGCCTCTTAATAAATAACAACTAATGTAGAACAAAACGTCCACATAGCATTGCTTGCATTTTTTTAACAACCTGGTATATGGAGAACATGTAGTCCATAAATAGTCTGATAAAGCAGAAGGAAATATAAAAATCATGTGGTCCAACATTCAGGACAACGCACATGTCAGAAACAATCTCAGTGATTTCTGTATAAAGATCGAAACTTCTGTTTGGTTGGAGAGGATCAGATCCAGCTTTGCTGTGAAGACTTAATGTCTTCACCACATACAGTGGCAAACTCTTCCAGTGGCTAATTATCCACCCTTGCTGCTGGGAATGTGCTATTTCTGGTTTGATTTTGTTTAGCTGCTGCTCCTGTTTCATCAGCTTTTCTTTTTTTTCTTTTTTTTTCTTTTTTTTTTCCTGTCTTCTGTTTTCTTCCCTCTTTGCAAAATTAAAGAGCCAGCCACAGTCAGTAATCTTTTTCCTTATGTTGGCACTATTAGACTGTGACTGAATTATTGCTTAGCCAAAATAAGGCTATCAAGGCTGAGCACCTCAGATTTCAGTTTCTAAGTCAGACTTTCCAGAGCACAAATTATTTTTGTTGGCCTTTCTGACCCCCCTTTTATTTGCTGTTTAATTTGTGACACCAAGATTGGACTGTTCCAGTGGTAGACTTTATTGTCTTGTAGGCAGAGGTAAAACCTCTCTCTCTTCTGTGGCTGCCTGTTAACCCGAAGATCCCACCTGGCAGGATGAAGAGTTTATCTTTAGCCTACGCTGAATTTCGTGGAGTGGGGCCACCTCGGAAAGGGAGGGAAGAGATGGAAGTTTGCTCAGGCCAGTACAGGGAAAGAGATGCTGCTCTCTCTGGAAGAGGGTTGGGGATAGTGTCCTCTATACATTGGGAAAGGCGATTAGTTGCTGGTGGGGTCTGGGCAGTGACTATTACTGTTCCATGGGATCAGCTGCCTGTGAAAGTCTGGGGAAGGACACCAGGACAGCACAGCAGGTTTTGGATGAATGAACCATGAGGATGTGTTGCGTATGGTTCTGGACCTTCAGAGTGTCTCTAGCTGGCCTGGGCCACCAGCATCTCCTCGGGGACCAGGGTGCACTCAGAGTGCAAAGGGAGCATCCTCCTCAGAAACACTTCATATTAGTGATCCTGTATCACCTCTCACTTGCTTACACCTCTTCTCCATCTCTCGTTTCCCCAGTTCCTTCCTGTCTAAACACCTCCATGTAACACATGATTCTCATCCTTCTGACCACTGTGGATGTCCTCTCTTTGGACACGCAAGCTGAGCTGGCTGTGCAGCTGCTGGAGACAGACAGACAGACAGCTTTTCACTGGATGAACGTCTGTGAACTTTGATAACTCTATTGAATTGGGAATGTCGGTGTTGCAAAATTCCTGTCTGAAGTGCAGTGACAAGGTACGTGAACACCTCATAATTTTTAAGAAAAAAAGTGAAATGTGACAGTGTTTTAGACAAGCGCCTATCAGTAACTATGTAAAGCTGCTCTCTATCAGAATTGGGAGATCCTTTATGAATATAGTCCTTTCCCTTTCTGCACATTATGTCTGCTTTTTTTAAACAAGATTATTCAAAATTGTTCCACAGATGTTACCTTCACATATATTTCAACCTACCACTTATCTAAAAGAGAATGAAAGAAATGAGGCATGTGCTGCCACTTATCCTCAGGTGTGAGGGTAGTCGGTTACTTAAGGCAGCTGCTATTACTTCTATTCCAGGATTGGATGAATCACATCTTTATAAACAGAAGGAAATATATCCAAGAGATTTCCAGATAGCCTCTGAGGTCATTAGAACTAAGTACCTGGTCACATTAGTAATTTCCCTGTGTGTTATCTGCATCTTTAGGCTTTGAATCATCTCTCAGTTTGGCTGTATATGCCTAAGCCAATTTTAAAAAAGGAAATTAGGCTCCTAATTTTGAAAGCTGAATGACATCAGAGTGAATTAGGCTCTAAAATCTGGCTTGATTCCGTTCACTATCTGTGCCATGACTGCACGGCAGTATAAGGCAGCCATGAGTCTGCAAGAATGTGTTGCTTCTTATTTACACTGAGAAAGTTTTCCTAAATACGCGATATATTCAGCCATGAAATTTATTAATGTATTTATATGCTGTTATGACTAACATAGGCATTCTTAATTAATAAGTCACAATTTCTTATTAGGTCCCTTCTCACTAAGTGGCATGCGACTCAGTTAAAAGGAAATCATCAGGCAAAGCTCTAGTGAGGGCTTTAGAAATACTGTAATGGCTGCACTGCAATTAATGAAGTGTTAGAGATAATCCATTGCCATCTGTCTTTATTTTGCTAAGCCACTCAAGTAGAGACCATATTTGAGGGGAGAAAAGAAAATCCAGAGCTAGAAGAATACTGCAAATGAGTATTCGCCAACATTTGTTCCAGTTCTGAACAGCTGTTCAGTGTGATCGTGTTCATACCTCCTTTTATTCGCTATTCATGATCAGTCTCACAAACGAGGTTATTCTTCATACAAATACCTAATTGCAAAGGAGCACATTCTTATTCTTCTATTCACGGTGCTTTTGCCTCCCAGCCAGGGACCCAGATCAGACCGTCTGACTCCACCGGTCGCCAGCCTGCTGCTAACGGCGACCTGCGAGCCGTCCCGAGGTGAGACTGGCACAAAAGGGCTTTGGTGCACGCGTCCCCAGGACTCCCCGTGTCTGAGCCTCGAGTGAAAGAGAGAACAAATGCAGCGATGACTGAGACCGGCAGGCACAGGGCTCACTAAACCTTTCGGCCAGCTGTAGAGTTTCCTAAGCTCTAAGCCGGGTTGCCGCCCAGGGGCTTGTAAGGGCTGGTCTGAAGGTGGGAAGCTCTTTCCTTTGTCTCCTTTTTACCAGGGAAATGCAATGAGGGCAATGACCTTTTCAAACGGCCGTACGCATACGCGTATATTTATATGTGCATATGTGGTGGCGGTGCTGCATGGGAGTACGGATGGAGTTCCCCTGTATCTGTGCATCTCATGAGTCTTAAATGATTTCTTTTTTCTGATTCTGCTTTCTCCCCTTCATAGAGGGGAATCGCCTCTCTGCTCTACTCACTTACCCACCTTGGGTTCTTCAAATACAGGTACAATTCGATCATTAGTATACTTGCACCGCTCTGAAGTGGCCCAAGTCATGTTTTAAAAAGATTCCTTGGTCTTTTGTCTGGGACACTGACCTACTGGTCAGTCTTATTAATCCAAACAGAAAATCTATGTTAATATTTATAAGCCTGCAGCTCTTTCAAGGCAATGATTTTTATGACAATGAAGCCGAAAACTGTGGTAAAAAGAGAAAATGGTCAGTGAGCATCTAAAAAACAGTGTGAAAAACACTGACCTTTACGAGTATTTATTCCACTCAGTAAAATGGTCCAAATGTAACAATGACAGTTTTATTACCTAGTGGATTGTAATAAACCAAAATTCAATATTCTTGTTTCACTACAACTATTATTTTGGAACATCTTGAAAGATGATGTTCTTCGTGTCCAGAAACATAAAATGCAGCAATTCCAGAAATACCATGCAGTTTGCCAAATAGATTTTGACAAAGGTGCTTCATCAATATTTTACTGAGAATGAAAAATGGACGTCTCCATTTTATTTATTCTCTCAGGAGCCTAGCAACCTCTCGCTATGCTCCAAGGGAAAACTCAGTGCTTCTGAAATTATAAAGTCTTTCATGCAACCTTTTAAGAAGGCTTCAGTGCCACGTGTCCGTTATTTTTCATCTATTGTTTTAACAGGAGCTTTTCCACGAGCTCATATCTGGCATATTTTTGAGTAGTAACCATAGTAAAGGAGCACCTTGGCTGCGTAGGTATTTATTCCTGCAGAGATCTGCATTTTGATTTTACCTGTATGCGTAATGAATTCTGACAGCTCAGCCTGTCAGTAGAAATGAAGGCTGCTTTTAAAGAATAGGTCTGCTTCTGTGCTCCCCAGCTGAACACGCTGCAAAAGCCTAACAAACAGTTTCATCAGGGAGAGGAAGCCTTTGAATCTGCTTGTCCCGATTTCTTAACTTCGCTTATTTATAACACTTTGTAGTGTGAAGGGCTTCAAAGTGCTGAAGAAGCCACAAGGAATGAAGTCCTCTCTCTACCTGTTGATAGCCAAATGTTCCCACCTTTACCACTCATGAGCTTTTTCTCCATGGTTATTTCTTTCAGGGGAAATATGTGCATGTGGCAGAGGGACAGACGTTGCCTATTACAGGCTATTTCAGAATTGCAACCTAAATGCTCTGAGTGGCTCCCTGGAGGCTTCTGGCTCTTTTCACTGACAGGCTCGGGGAGAGGACACATCTCTGTTTTCTTGGAATTGCAGATGCCTAAAGGAGACAGGGTGGAAACCATTCTAGGCACCATGAAATGGACCTTTCGTTGGAAACCTGGCAAATGTGCCTGCCTACAGAGGCAATGCCAGGGCAGTGAAGTCTTCTCTTCCTCGTCTGCATGGGTCTCTTGGAGAAGGTACCAATGGGGACAGGTGATCACCCTTTTTCAGCTGTCACTTAACCCTTGGCTGTCAAGTGATCCATGTCACTGCCATGGGTGCCAGCTAGCACTGGTTATGCTATCTGGGGTCTATGATGGCAGAAAGTAGTTGGACTGAAAGCGTTCCTTCCTTTCTGAAGACCAGAAAATCTCCTTTCACTGACCTCTATCACATTTCTGTGAGTGATGTGAATTATAACGGTCCCTGTATTATTTTGCATAGAAAAAGGTGCAGTCCAGCATAAATCTCTGAAAAGAGTGAACAACCCATGGCTCAAAAAGCAGGTTTTGGTGCTTATTCTGGAATGGAGCTCTGCCTGCATCGTCTTTTTCTGTAGTACTTCTCTTTAAACATTTTCTGGGCGTCAGCGTGTTGGTCCTTCCAGCACAGAATCATAGAATCATAGAATTGTTAGGGTTGGAAGCGACCTTAAAGATCACCTAGTTCCAAACCTCCTGCCATGGGCAGGGACACCTCCCACTAGATCAGATTGCTCAGAGCCCCATCCAGCCTGGCCTTAAAAACTTACAGGGATGGGGCTTCCACCACCTCTCTGGGCAACCTGTTCCAGTGTCTCACCACCCTCATGGTGAAGAACTTCCTAATGTCCAGTCTGAATCGACCCATCTCTAGTTTTAATTCATTCCCTCTAGTCCTACCATTACCCGACATCCTAAAAAGTCGGGTAAAAGTCCTACCAGCTTTCTTGTAGGCCCTCTTAAGATACTGGTAGGCCACTATAAGGTCTCCTCGGAGCCTTCTTTTCTCCAGACTGAACAACCCCAACTCTCTCAGTCTGTCCTCATAGGAGAGGTGCTCCAGCCCTCTGATCATCCTTGTGGCCCTTCTCTGGACACGTTCCAGCATGTCCATATCTTTCTTGTAGTAGGGGCTCCAGAATTGGACGCAGTACTACAGGTGGGGTCTCACGAGAGCAGAGTAGAGGGGGGGAATCACCTCCCTCGACCTGCTGGCCACGCTTCTCCTGATGCAGCCTAGGATACGGTTGGCTTTCTGGGCTGCTAGTGCACACTGATGGCTCATGTTGAGCCTGTTGTCCACCAGCATCCCCAAGTCCTTTTCTTCAGGGCTGCTCTCAAGCCAGTCACTGCCCAGCCTACATCGGTGCTAGGGATTGCCCTGACCCAGAGGGAGGACCTTGCACTTGGCCTTGTTGAACTTCATGAGGTTGGCATGGGCTGACCTCTCCAGACTGTCAAGGTCCCTCTGGCTGGCATCCCTTCCCTCCAGCATGTTAGCCGCCCCACACAGCTTGGTGTCATTGGCAAACTTGCTGAGGGTGCACTCTATGCCACTGTCCATGTCGCTGACGAAGATGTTAAACAAGACCAGTCCCAGTACTGATCCTTGAGGGACTCCACTTGTCAGTGGCCTCTACTTGGACATGGACCCACTGACAGCCACACTTTGGGTGTGGCCATCAAGCCAGTTCTTTATCCACTGAATTGTCAGTCCATCAAACCCATATTTTATCAGCTTGGAGACTAGGACATCATGCGGGGCAGTATCAAAGGCTTTGCTCAGGTCCAGGTAAATGACGTCAGTTGCTCTCCCCTTGTCTATTGATGTTGTTGACCTTCTCATAGAAGGCCACCAGGTTTGTCAGGCACGATTTGCCCTTAGTGAAGCCATGTTGATTGTACCCAATCACCTCTTCGTTATTCTTCTGCCTCAACAGTGCCTCCAGGAGGATCTGCTCCATAATCTTACCAGGCAAAGAGGTGAGACTGACTGGCCTATAGTTCCCTGATTCCTCCTTCTTTCCCTTTTTGAAAATGGGGATTATGTTTCCCCTTTTCCAGTCAGCGGGGACTTCACCAGACTGCCATGACTTTTGGAATATAATAGAGAGCGGTTTAGCAACCTCATATGCCAGTTCCTTCAGTACCCATGGCTGTATCCCACCAGGTCCCATGGCCTTCTTCACTTTCAGGTTCATCAGATGGTCACGAACCTGATCTTCACTTACAATGGGCAGTTCTTTCCAACCCCTGCCATTGTCTTCTGTGACTCCGGGAGTGTGGCTGGAGCCCTTGCCAGTGAAGACTGAGGAAAAGAAGTTGTTGAGAACCTCGGCCTTCTCCATATCACTTGTCACCAGCTCCCCCGTTTCCTTTCTGAGAAGAATTCTCATTTGTAACACATGATATAAAAGATGCAAGCTCACATAAAACACCTTAGATCATAGAGATTTTCTCAGAAGTGACTGATAATCAGGGAGGTGAACTGACAGGGAGATAGTCAATGTGGAAGTAAGGCCACGACATAAATCTTTCAGAGAAAAGGGAATAGCTGGTTACCCAAAATGAAGGAGAATGTCAGATATTTGGCAAGTTGAATAAAAGTCTAGTTTACAGTGTACTTGCACATCCAGAATATCTACTCTTGGAGGACAGTGCAAGTAAATCGGAGCATCTATTTTCCCAGCGTTCATGTTTCAGTATTGTTTTGGTGTATGTTCGTGGTTTGATGAGGTCAGCAGTTCATTGCATCTGAATGCATGCTTGTCTCCTTAAATGATATTTTGGATCGTGTTTGCTTGTTTACTTCAGTACTCAGATGTGGATGCATCTCTGTGTACCCAGTAAAAACTGGCTGCTGTGCATTTTGATGTTACAAGATGCAGAGCACTGCACATCCCTGTGTCTGAGGGCACAGTTAAGCCCCCAGAACAGCTGAATTGTGTCTTTGTACAACAGGGGATTTGATAATTGGGCAGATGAAGCATGAAGGAATGAAGCTAGAGAGCTGGTGGCACAAATTCCAGTCTGAATCCAACAAATCACATCGTAAGAATGATTTTTTTTTTCTTTAAAACATCCTTACAGCAGGGCTGTAATGGAGATAAAGCAAATGTTATTCACTGCTGTAGTATTACTGAAGTGTCATTCTCTCAGCAGCATGCTATATGCTCGTGAGCGGGCACAGGGCAGCAGCCGAAGGAGTCTTTGTGCTGTCTGCGTTTAGAATTGTTCCCGCTGAGCAAAAACCTAAGGCCACTCAGTGTCTGCATGACATGTAGCAGGGATATGTCAAAAACACATCCTGTTGTGTTTGGGGTGCCGTTGGAGATAATGATTGGTTGGCTTACAGTTTTAATCAGCAATGATTAAATGCGTCTCTGCCAGATATGTAGAAAAAACATCTGTAACGTTCGTGTCAGTGTTACGTCCAGATTCCTTAGTCAGTCATACATGGGAAAAGACTGGAAAGTATTTTGAAACGGAGCCAGCCCACGGATATTAGGTTATTACTTTAATTGACTACATCAGCAAATGCACAGAAGTATCACTTACCAGACAAGTTTCTCTTGGTTAGTCTCTGATAGTGGATTTCTGTTCACATAAATGGAGTTTCTAGAGCTTCCTACAGAAAGAAATATGAGGAACAGACATCCCATTTATCATCCTTAGGCCAGTGGGAACATTGAATATTTTGACTAAGTTTTGACAAATTGTGTGCAAGTCAGTGATCTAGGAATGAAGTTCTGGAAGCCATTGGCTATACATTTGTAAAAACAAGTAGGAAATTTAATATGCTAGGAGCCAGATGGAAGGAGTACGCCAGCGTCATGCAGAGAGAAACTTACTCTAGAGACAGGGAATAAACTGTAGTTATAATTACAGAAAAAATCTTGGCTGCACTGAAAGACGTTTTGCCATTGATTTCAGAGAGAACAGGATTTCATCCAGAGTATGTAGGAGTGAATAATATTTGTTAGGATCATATCTCTAAGACAGATGCAGGTATAAACTAAAGGACAGGTGCCCCAGAGTGAGCAGGAACAGTCAGGAATAATAACACTTGCCCTGAGCAATGAACTTTTTGTATGTTTTTGTGAAGGCATTTTTATGCTCTGCAGTCCAATTTGTGAAAATATGTTTTCAAGGAGTGTTTTGTTTCTTCTTCTTTAAATGTGATGTTTTCAAGCTGGTTTATGTGAAAGAAAGGAAGAATCCAATACTTAGGTAAGTACATACTTGCTGTAGGAGAAAAAACTTTGGCATTCGCTTTGTGCAAGAATGTAGTGGCACCGATTGCCAATCCCTAGAAAAGGAGTTTCACATCAGCACAAAAATTGACAGTACTGCCTGTATCGATGCTAACTTTGTGCAGGGCTGTGATACATCACTGACTCTGTGCAGGTAGAGCCACACTCCCCCTTCTTTCCAGACACGTCAGCGGGTCCTGAGGACACACTTCTGTTAGTTGAGCCTTCCCATGGCACACCGCTAAAAAAAGCCATTACTAGTTCCTGGCTTGAGATCTCAATACAATACAAAATGCTTTTTCACAATACCTCTGTTTTAAAACCTGTAGAAAGCATGCTCATTCCACTTGGTGGGCAGAGCTATTTTTGCAGAAAGCAAAGAGGTGCAAGAGGAACTATGTGGACACAGAACATATTCTGCCAGTGGCAAAATTGACATTGTGAACTTCACTGGCATATAAACCTCAGTTTGTTTTTAACCATTCGGAAAGAACTAAGGGTACATTCTGCTCATTGCGGATCGACATAGGCTCCCGGAGCTTCGCAGAAGTGAAATGACAACAGTTCTGTGATACCAATGCCTGAGGGACTGTCTTTGCCCAGAGTGAGGACATTAACTTAACAGGACAATATCAGCTCCTGTGTAAACTCAAGACTTGAAAACTTCCCTCTTCTAAGTGCATCATTAGACATGGAGGAAATCTGGCACCTCCTGAGACACTTTTTGCAAGTTTGCAAAGTTTTTAACTTTCTTGCTTCCATTTCCATCCTGGAAAATCAAAAGTGTCAGGAAAAAAAGATGTCTTTTATTATGGTGTTTTGAATCCAGACATTCAAGGACCATGGAAAAGAAATGTGCAGTGAAAGAACTAATCTGACCCTGCCAGAACCTCAGCCAAGACTCGGTGCAGCTGTGGCTTAGCAAGGGGACAAGGGTCAGGAAGTCTCTGTATCATCCATATCGGTCTGGCTGTTCAGAATATCAGTTCTGCTCATTGCTGTTGGACTATACACTGAGGAGAAGAGGAAAATCAGCTTCCTCTCTGGAATGCAAGAAAAGGAATAGTTTTGCTGCCCAGCCTCACATTTTTGAACCACGATCCTGCTGATATCAGCAGTAGCCTGCTGAATCATCTTTCTCTTTTTTCTGTTGCCTTGGTCGTCTTAAAAGAAAAAAAAAACCCACAGCAAAACAAGATGGAGTAAAATACAGCTAAACTTTAAAGGGACTACCATTTTTGCACCAGGGACTGAAGATCCACTAAAAGACATAGTAAAGGAACACGCTAATATAATGTTGATATTACAGGGAATGGTGGTGATTTTAAACATGGATTGGAAGAGGTATGGTCCTGTATGCTGGAGCGAGACTTATTCATACAGAAAAGACCAGAAATGTGTATTTTTGTAGGTTTTGGCTTCCACCTACGTTTTCAGGTGATATGTGGCTCTATTGAAATCTGTGGCAGCGTTACCACGGAGCATTGCAGAATTACAGGATGAATCTGAATACGGACATCCCACACTTCAGTCTTTGGAGGAGTCCTCTATATGCAATGAACATAAACAGCTGCTGCTGCTCTGAAATGTGAGTTTCAATTGTTTTGATACAAATATTCCAACCAAAGATAGAAATGGAAGCTCCAGAATAACACAAAAACGTCAATGGACACACACACACACAAATACTCCCAGCTTTCTGTTACGGTACCAAACCTCGGTAGCAGGAGATTGTTAGGTCAGTTTTTCATAGTTTTTGGTCTAATTTTTGTCTCTTTTCTAATAGAATAATTCCATTGACTTCAAGAGATATGGTCCTCCCTTATCCAAGGAGGAGATGCCACATGTAGGCCTGAAAAGTCCACCTAACTTAAGCAGGCAAGCTAATTTCCAGATGCTTTTCCACCATCAATGAAAAGTTAGAGGTTTGGTCTTGCCTGTCTAAACATAGCAGTAAAGATTTGCTTGCCTTTGCAAATGAATAATATTCCAGGTTGTTATCTGTGGGTTTCAATTGCTATTTCTGCAAAAATACTTGTTTTTTCTTTTGTCTTTAGTTTTCTATTTTTCATTAAATAACAAAATACAATAAACATTACTGACATTGTTAATTAAAGTTTGTGAAAAGGGTGAATCCATATCATAGTTTTAAGGCAAATTTTCTATTTAGCATTAGTGAAGTAGGCCTGAAAATTGGTAACAAAGTATAATTTCTAGAGCTGCTGTTTATTTATCACAATTGCAGAGACGCACTTTCATATTATCACTTCAATAAATAAGCACTTCTTCTGATGGGAAATTAAATTAAAAAAATGTATCTTCTCTTGTGGGATTTTTTTTTTTTTTTGCAAGCTATTTTAGATAAAATATCAGTATTTTAGGTTTTTGAGTCCAATCATCTTTCCTCAGTCTTTAATGATACTGCTCATAATTAGCCTTAGCCTAGTGTGGCTAGGGAGTACTTAGCCTAGTACTCCTTGTGCCTCCATGAGACGTATATTTCTCCAAAAGTTGATTAAGGAAGGCAAAGTTGGACTTCTGCTCTGAATTTCTCTCCCATAAGTCCGTCCTCCTCTGTTGATACTATGGTAAATTCAGCTGTACTTTCCAGGGGAAGATTACCAAATGGATAAACAAATGGAGCAGCTGATTAATCTTCAATATGTTATGATGGTCAACTTCTGGTGTGTAATATGGTGATGCACAAAAGAAGGCCCTGGCCCACGAGCACATGGTTGAGAGGAGCAAGTCTGACTGGATGGCCCCAAGGTGATCCAGTGCTGCTCATTGAGCCAGTAAACTCCTCTTCTGTTTTTTCCCTTAGTTTTCTTCCAGTTTAGTGAGTTGAATCTGCTCCCTGGGAGGTCAGACCAAGGTGAGGATGAAGAGGAGGAGAAGGAAGAGGAGGAAGAGGTAGGAGGGCAAGACCAGTCTCTCCAACTGGGCTCAGCCCAGCTCAGCTAATCACTTTTTTACTTGATTCACATGAAATTGAGATAAATTTGAGAAAAACTGTTTGACACTCAAGACAGCTCATTCGCCACCTTCCTATGTCAGTGAAGAACTTGCATGCACAAAGTCCAGTCACTTCATATGTATTTCAACACTGATATTTGCATGTCTGCATCTTGGTTTTAGTAGTGTTCAAGAACAAACCAATTCTCAGTCCCTGTCAGGTATGTAAATTTTTGGGTGGGTGCCCTATTCAGTGCGGTCCATTCTGTAGGAACTAGTTAATTTACTTGGGAGTTAATCCGGAAAACTTCTGTGGTAGCCTGAAACAAAGAAGGATTGATCAAAAAACAGACACAGCAGTCATTTATTTGGTGGTGTGGTCTGAGTAAGACACGAACAGTAATGGGTTATTTAAACAAGCCTGCTTTATTGTCTTTGTGCTAATAAGATTCTGTGACATTACAGAAGCAGATCATCAAAAGGTCCAGTAAAGTTCCCTGCCCTTTAGTGTAAAATTTCACCAATTTCCTCCAGGCAAAAACAATCTGCTGACTAGTGGCATCTGTCCTGTGCTGCACAGGCTCTTTCACTGTGAATGAGATCGTGCTTCCTTCCACATTTAACAAAGGGAAGTGAAGGAAGAATTGCTTGCCGGATATGTCTCTGCGTGTGCTTATATATAACACTATGCATACATGCACATACATATACCGGGATATGTGCGTGTGATCACATATACATATAAAATATATACACGCTTATAAATACAGGCATAAAAATGCCTATAAAGGTTAAACTAGACATACAAAAGTGTGGCTTAGAGTTGACCAAAACTGTAAGGCAGTAAGTAAGCCTGTGCATTTCTGCTACTGTGATCTCTCTTTAGGTCAACTGTGTTGGCAGTAGGAAGAACATTGCCTTGTCAGCCTGTATCTGTAAAAAGCAAATACATTCTGCTCAGTGCCATCTGCCCCATTACTGTGACTTAGGCATGTAGCATGGGTAATACCAGGACGTTTACCTCTCTAAGGCAAGTGAAGATGTTCAGTATTTGATATGTGGAACAGTTGGAGAAGGCCAACAGAGAGAGATCTAGAAAACGTGACCTATGAGCAAAGATCAAAAGACTTGGACATGTTTATTCTAGAAAAGAAAAGATTAAGGAGACGACAAAATAATAGCCTTCACGTAAAGATGAAAAGAGAAAAAGAATAAATTGTCTCTACAACCATGGTGAATCAGATAAGAGCGAATAAAATAAGATTGTATCAAGGAAGATTTAGGTCAGAGACTAAAAAAAGTTTCTGCTAGGAGCAAGAACCTGTGTTTTGACACACAGAGGGAGGAGATGCGATTGCCAGCACTGAGATCTTCAAGAATAAAGCAGAAGACAAATTATCATCAGGGGCCTGGATTGTCCTTTTGTGCAAAGGCTCCTGCCAGCATTGTTTTCTAACTTTATGGTAATTTTTAAGCTATTTTATCTGGTCCAATGCTTCCTGACTAAGAAACAGAATCAGCGTGTATCAGGGACTCAGGGTAGACTGGGGAAAGAGTAAGACATCTGAAGATCATGCATCTGCTACACAAGTCTGACGTGTCCAGACAAGAAGAACACAGTTCAGGACTGAATCTTTTCAGCGATGACTGGAGACACTGAGGTTGGCTTTGTGCGCACATGCAATGGAGACAAATGCTCCTTTCTTCCCCAAAACACAGGGAAATGCATTAAAACAAATGTTCTGGGTTAGGATTAAGCTTGTCAAATCCAGGAAACTGAGAGTTAAACTTCTCACTCTTTCCCACAACTGAAAGCTGTTGTGCTTGGTCCTTGATGCATAGCTTGCATTTTTGCATACTTCAGGTAATTTAGGGGATTTAGGAAGGCTCGCTATAAATATTACATAACAGTAACATTCTGTCGTATTAAGGATGAATACCAGGGACTTTATCAGTGACAGGAGGTGAAGTTTGAATCATGGCAAAGGGTCATGTAGAAAATGATGTTCAAATGGATTTAGAATCAGTTCAAGCATACTAAAATATGCTAATTTTTTATCTTCAACTCAGCCTGCTCTCTGCCAACCCCTATTTCCAAAAGACCAAACTATGTTGCAAAACCAGAAAACCAAGTACTGCAAAATACTTCTTGGACCTTCTTGGATGTGTTAACTCAAATACTGCTGATGACTTCAGTGGATTTGAATCTTATGAATGCCTGAGTGCAGTGCATGGTGATAATGTAACCAGCAACATGATTTATGTTCATACTTTTGGAGCAGGGGGAGGAACCAAAGGGTAGAATATGCCTCTTTGAATAATAATGCCTTATTTTATCATAGCATTTTACCCTTTCAACATCACAGTCTGTCATGTTTTGAACAACCTAGATAATGCAGAGTAGGAAAGGAGGCTTAAACACACAAATGACAAGTCTCATCAACTGTTTTCTCCCAGCATGCCCACAGATTTCTCACAAGGTTGGGCTGCTGTGACTGGAGTTTTCCAGTCAGAGATTTTGCAGAAAAAACCATAAATCATTAGAAATAAAATCAAGTAAACAAGAATGTGAACATCTTAGATGGAAAGGGAACAAGGGACAAGGCTAGTCTGCAAGAGCAAGACTACTAGCAGTTCCCAGGTGGAAGCCAGTGGACATTAGATGCGCTCTCTACACATACAGCAGTGTATGCAGCTTGTCAACTACACTGATTGTGTGACCCAGATCCTAAATGCTATGGGTGTTAGCCACCTACAGGGGATGGTTAACCATCATCAGGGCAATATGACAGGATCTGAGGTTGACCCTAGTGTGTACAGTGCCCTCACTGATCTGGGTGCTGGTAACAGGGTTCATCAACAGCCCCTCCCCCCCCAAACCAGTGATAAACCACATCCAGGATGCATCCAGCGAGGACAGTTGGGAGCAGCAGGAGAAGGGACCAAAGACAGGACTGGACAAGGCCATTACACAGGTCCAAGGTCCATCCAGGAGACAGGACCAGAGGCATGACCAAGCCTGTGCTGAAATGGGGCTCCTGGGCCCACGGACAGAGGTGGGGATGTAGGTCTCTGGTGAGGCCATTAAGGCCTGTTGATGCACACGGAGTACTGGCAGACACATAAGTACCATTAGGAACGCAGGCTGTGTGGTCATTACATGGTACCGTGAAGTGGTGACCAAAATTTGGAGAGTTTTGTGCATCACTGTTCTGCACAGCCAGGGGGATTTATAGTCCAAACTTGAGGAGACTTAACAAAATGAAGATTGGCCTGTTGGGGATAATATGATTTCCAGGTGGGCTTTATTAGTTCTTTGATTACCTATCCTTTCAAAACACACTCTTTCCTAAGGAGGACTCTTTCAACAGTCATATTAGATGATGTCACTTATGAGATGCTCACCCTCCTTCTAGAACTCAAATCTTGCCTGATTACCAAAACAGGCAGTTTGTATCAGCAGAAGCCCGTTACTGTGCAGTGTAAAAAGGGAGGGCACGGGGTGCTGGAAAGGTTAATATGTAAGTAAGAAGTAGTCCCTGCTGCTTCTAATTGCGTGCCCCAATTCTGACCTGAAAGAATGGCAGGGAAAGGAAAATGTCATTAAAAAACTACAGGTAGTGAATTTTGAGTTGCAGCTGGACTAAACATATTCATACAGTGCTTTCTTAGCTCTTTCCATTTGTTTGAACCAAGCTGTGCTCCTGTGAACATTTTTGAACACCGAATGTCAAGCCAAAGCCAAGATTATGAATTGATATGCGGTATCCCTTAACTTGACAGAGCAAAATTAGGTTTGGATTGGCTACTTAACACTGTGGATCAAGCTAAAACAAGCATTTCTTTATTTCCTAATCACAGAAGTCAAAAAGTAGAACATGCTCTTGCACAGAATGACAAGAGAGGGCTATGCACACCTAAGCTTTCTCTCTGAAGTCCCGTCTTTGTGTTTATGGTGCCAGCTGATGCCATGCAGACACCAGCCTTTACCCTTGCAAAATTCAGTGAAAGTGAAATGCAGTTCAAGAACTGCACTTCTGTGGTCACAAGAATCATAAAAGTTCCCCAAACACTGGTTAAGCTGATAGAAATGCTGTGACCTGGGTTGTGAGAAAACAGAAACTGAACTAGGTTTGTGGCAAATCTTATGCAATAAAAATTTACCAATATTGCCCAAGTTGTGGATTTTTGACAGTGGCAAAACACCAGCAGGGTGGCTTAGATGACAACTGCGGCCATTGCCACGACTCCAGCATTCTGCTGAGGGTGTCACTGGGGCTGCGGGTTCAGAAGGTGGACACTTTAAGGACTTCTACATATTATAGCACTGACTGGTTTAAATAGTCCATCTCATGTGAACTGTGATTAACAGTATATATGTAATAAGATAAGAAACCTTATGTTGTCTCCATCTCATGGAAAAGGCTCAGCAGGGCTGTAGCTCCTGCCCCTGCAATCTCCTCAGGTCTCTGATACTGTAGCAGAAACCTTTTATGGCCACATCACAGAGTCTAGTTGTGGTCATCACAGCCTTGAGGACCAAGGAAGAGACACGTGTAGCTGTAGGGGAGCTAGCACCCTCAGGGGTTCTCTTCTCCTGAAATTCTCCAAAGGACCAAATGGGAGCAGCATCTCACCCAGTCACTCTCCCTCCAGCTCCATATTTTCCTCTACACTAGTCATAAGCAGGAATGACAGAGTCCAGTTGTAGTATGGAAACAATATTGCCGGAAGAGCAAAGCCCCTTTTATTCAAAAGGATGGTCTGTAGGGCTGAAAGCTTCTTTCCACACACAGGATGGGATGCTGCATTTCTGCCATCCTCCATATGGACATGTATTTCTGGTTCAGTTAAAAGTGTCTGGTACATATTTCATCAGAATTGTGTCTTAAATAAATCACAGGAAAAAACCTCAGACGAACAAACGTAAGCTGTCAGCAGCTATTTTCTCTGACAGTGAGACACTACTACGTGTCCCACACTTTCCTGTCCATAGTAGTCTGTGAATGTATAAGGAGAAGGCATTTGGAGTGGGTTCAGAAGCGTGTCTTACAAAAAAAAGGTGCCTGTGAGATCACAGGGCTCTTGTTTGTTTATACTGAAGGAGATGGAAGCAACACTTCTATCTAAGGAGGCAAGAAATCTGTTTCACACCAGTGGCAAAAGCTGTCACCTCCTTGAGTAGCTGAGAGCACCTAGAGATGTTGCAGGCCAAGAGCCTGTTCACACCTCTTGGGCTGGAGCTCTGTGTTGGTGGCAGAGCGCTCGCTGGAAAATTCATCTGCTCCCACGGTCTGTTTTCATGCTATTTTTCCTCACTGCTTATTCCTTGACTTTTCAGCAGGCTTCATGGGCATCGGAGCATGTGCTGGCCTGGCACTCACCAACAGCGTGTGGATACAGGGTGCTGGCTTACAGAGAAACTGGGTGGTTGCAGGCTGGCTCCTGCACTCTGTAGCCACCTACATTGGGCTCCAAGCTTCCCAGCCTGTTGAGCCTCCTCATCTAGATAGGATTATGCACAGTGTTCACAGTCTGTTGCTTATCATTCCCTGTGGGTTGCGTCTCTAGCTCTTCTGATAGCAGCTGAGGAAGCCACTGACACCAGGAAGCCACCAATCTGGGCTGGCAGAAGGGACACAGAGAAGTGATGAGAAGTGATATCCAGTGTTCCAGGCCATTGTCCTCTTTTTTCCCTAACCTCATGTTCAGCATACATCTTGTAGCCAAGGACAGCAGTTTCGTACTATCCTTTTTTTAATTTCAGGTTGTGCTGGGGTTGAGGTCACCTTCTCCCCAGCCCTTTCCTACTCCTGCCTTTCTGCAATGGTTCTGATTATGGCACCTATTGCTATTACCACCGTCAGATATCCTGGGGAAGACTTTCAAGTCCTAAAAGTCCTGGGGCAAGCACAATTATTTTATAATAAGAGAATAAGCGGTGCAGCCCAGAGAATAAAAGTATTGACAGAGACTACGACTCAAGTCTTAAATTTGAAACTCACTTTGATGACCTGAAGCAAGTTTCTGGCCTCATTTTTTCACCTCTTGTGATGAGACTGTAAACTTAATAGTCTCTTACAGTGTCTTTGCCCAGACAGACTCTATCAGTGGATCTTTTTTTTCTCTCTGAGAGGACATCTAAGTACCATTGTAATGCAAAACCAAACAATCTTATAAAACCAGAAGAGACCACAGCATTCAACAGGTTTGGGATTTTGCCACACACAGTAATAAAGAAAACAATAAATATTAGAAGAAGGTCAAAAAAGTTAAGTTTAATTTGCTCCTATTTGTAGTTCCCCCTTTGAACAGTGTGATATGAGAATCTTGTTCCTTGTATACGGAGGTAGAATACGTTAGGGAGTTTGAATGCAAAAAAGTGGTACCGCACTTCAAACTTCACCTCAGAATTTGACCCTGGGCAGCCATGAGTTGTTACAGCTGGAATATTTCACAGCACAGCTGTCATAAAGTTATTCCTTAACATTTGAAAGTTGGATGAATGAAAACATTTGAAAATATTAGTGTGCCTGCTTACTGTGGATCCCTCTCCCCTGTGGCTGAAGGCAAGATAAGAACAAATATGAACATATATTGATATGTCTCCTATGAATTTAATTTTGCCAATGTCCATTAAAAAGGCTGGTCATTTCCCTGAAGGTCTTAAACAGAACACAGGACAGAAATTAAAATTACTTTGACGTTTTAGAAAAATCCTTTTAAAGTATCTGTTTTTACCTTGTTTTTACTGCTCTTTTCACAGTCCTTTATAAGTCTTATGATACCTTGCTGACCTCTCTATCAACGGATAATTAGAAGGCCATCAAGTTCTCAGTGACAATGACTGTCAGATGTCCTTTTGAACACATGGTTGCTGGGAAACAAGACCTTGCACTGCATTCCTTCCTTGAAATATTTGTCCTATTTTTTATATACTCCTGCCAGTAAGTATGTCAGCATTCAGCCAACATGCTGGAGGGCAAAATGCTAGCTGAAGCTTTTTTGATATCATGTGTTTCTTCCCAAAAGGAAAAATAACCCAAACAACCAAAAAGCTCGCATGCATTGTGCTGCAAAGGGCTGCATCAACTTGACTTCCATTTTCATACCAGATCTCCCTGTCTGAATTGGTCTTTGAATGGAAATGCATATGACTTTTACTCCCATTTAGGAGTTCTTACTCTTGAAAAGCCACTGAAGTCTAAAGCACAACTGTGTATACAAGAATGTGGCCCGTCATGTCTGAATGACCTTTTGGATCATAATAAAGGATTTTTAAAAGTTCCAGTTCCTTATGATGGTGACCAATGCATTTTGGAAAAAAAGAAGTGTTGTCAAATGACAACCATGTGGAGTTTAGCAAGGATTCTGCAAGGCTCTGTTTAAAGCCTCTTGGGCACACTCCAAAAGCCCTTGAAATACACCCCCCTCCCATCCTAACAGCCTGCTGTAGTGCTTTCTGTGTGCCTATCTTATGATAGTGTCTATTTGTCTGACTTTTAAGGAAACTCTTCTCCACTTACTTAAAAAAAAGAACAACAGCAAACAAGCACAGAGAAAACTGAGAAAGACCAGAGCGTGAAAGGCATTTGGGGACAGATTCTGAACTTGCTACAATAACTGGGAATTACCAAAAAAAAAGAGGTAGAGCTTTGTCATGAAATGCTCCACTTAGAGGGATTAAGTTAGCTGACTGTACACTTGCCTATCAGTAAAGAAAAGAGAGAAAGAAATACAGCATCTGTTCCAGTAATTCCCCCGGGAGTTTGTCTTTTTCAAAGATGTTTTCCTCTCAAGGACTGTTTTTCTGTTTTTTTGCTCTACTCCCCCCTCGGCCACTGAGTGAACTAGTGAGAACAAAATAAGCAGTGCGTAAAGGCTGAATACTGAATCTGTTAAAGTATCCAGCAGACAACTGGATGGGATAGGGTTCCTGCATCAACTGCATCATCACGAAAGGCATAAAGAAACAAATTAAAGTGGTAGCTTATTTCTGGCATTTTCTGGTTTAGGGGGCTTCAGCTTTGTAACTTTGATGCTAACAGCCTATTTGATTTAAATAATAATATGCAAATAAACATCGTATGAGAGGAAGAATGGGTAAAAGAGCAAACGCATTTGCATACAAAGCGTGTATAG
This sequence comes from Chroicocephalus ridibundus, assembly GCF_963924245.1. Taxonomy (NCBI): domain Eukaryota; kingdom Metazoa; phylum Chordata; class Aves; order Charadriiformes; family Laridae; genus Chroicocephalus; species Chroicocephalus ridibundus. The sequence continues at coordinate 127,912,415 of NC_086285.1, read as the reverse complement.
TATACTCATCATCATTTAATATATACTATGAGCTAAATTCTCCTCTCAGATACAATGGTACAAATCCAGATCAATGTTATTGGCTTTGACAGAATTAATCTGGATTCACCAAAGCGAATGGGGAGACGGAAAATTTTTCTATGAAACAGATTCTTATGAAAATTGCCTCTAGGTTTGTGATATTTAATCAAGATCTTATGTGAATGTATAAATTCCAAGCCATTTCTATCAAGTCTTTAACATACATGTTGCTTATTTGCTTGTAATCCAATAATTCAGCAGGAAAGCAGCAGACAATGAGAAAAGCCACTGCAGCGGAAAAAACCAAAAAGTTTTACAGTGCTAATAAATAGCTTTGGACAATATATCTTACTGATGACCACTTCCCTGCTTCTGCTCTAAAGAAGAATACTTGCCATAGCCCTCAGGGCTGCTCTAGACCTGGGTATAGTGCAGCACTTGGAAGAACTCATTCTTCCTCCATATCTGTGGTATTTTTATGCTCTCCCTCCCCATGGAACTGGTCTCATACCATTCGAGAAGGTTCAAGTGATGCAAACACAGTTCAGGCCTTTCTCTGGCCTTCCAGGGAGGGCTCCTCCAGCATATGGCAATAATTTGAGCTCTCCAGATGTTAGCAGGTCCAGAGGTACCCGCGGGCAGCTCTCGCCTGGTACCGGCTGATAGCTGCTGCTGGGGGAGCGGCTGCCTGGAGTAGGGTTAGCAGATAACAGCCTCGACAGCTGCTCTGCAGATCCAGGACAAGGAAAAGTGAGGTACGAACAAAGCAGATGAGATGGGGGGGGGGGGGGGGGAGCTGAAGCCAACCTCTCTGCTCTGATCTTGATGGTGATGTATTGCTATCTGAATTCAAACACTGACTATCTATTGGCGTGTCTGCACTGCTTGGTCATTAAGGGAAAGCATGCACAGTTTATGTCTGAAAATGCAAAATTTTACTAGGATTCGCAAAGGACATGAGACTGCTAAATGAATTCTGGATGGGCTTATTTCATGAATCTCACGAACATGAACTAAAAGGCGATGTTTAGAAAACAGTGATTAGGAAGAGGGTTGTGAGTGTGTGGGTAAATGGTGTAATTAATTCCAGAAGAAGTTTTCATGGTGAAAAATTCATTATTAGTGAATTCACCCTCTGTTTCCCCATATAGCTGTAGCTAGGAAAAGACTGGGCAAGGGAGAAGCTAGCTGTATAGCTACTAAGGCTGTGCTGATTTTACCATCTGCTGACCCAGGGTGCGCAAGACCCAGTTCAAATCCTTTCTCAGCTTAAAGGCAAGCGAGCTCGTATCTTTTATAAAAATGACCTAATTCCAGCATTATGGATGTTTTGCTGGGCAATTCCTTGGACTGTCAACCTTTCTGTTCCTGATGCTGCTCAACAATCCTGAGAATGGTCCTATTGATGGAATTCTGCAAAAAGAGAAGCAGAACAAGAGGTAAGGTTGCAGTGTAGAATTTGATGATGGCCCATTACCGGAGCGATGTTTTTTTGACAAATCTTTTCCTAAAAGAAGTCATAGTCTTCAGTAAAATAGAGAATTTCTTTGGATTAAAAAAAGCCAGTCTTTAATTTCTTACTCTAAGCAACCAAGATGGAGGTTGTAATGTTCCCTGTTTAGATATTGAGGCTTTGGTAAGAGTTAAAGGCTGTCTGTTTTGACCTGAAGAAATGCTGATTGTTTCACAAATTTTGGCTCCACAATTTACTTTTTCACTATGAGAAATGTCCCTTCTAAGAAAAAGAATTTCAATCCTTTTGTGCCTGGATTTACTTTGCCACTTAGCTGAACAAGAGTTCTAAAATCACCAGGATACATAGCCAAAATCTCGTCTCCAGTAACTCTTTATGTCCCTTCTACTGGCAATGGAGACCAACCTATTTTTCCTTTTTCCTTTCAGTCTTGTCCTTACTTGCCCTTTTTTCCTCTGACATTTAGTTCTGGTTCCTCACTTCAGCTCTGTTCTTTGAGGGTTATTCACCCCCTATTTTCCCTGCTCAGTAAGAATCTTCATGCTTCTTGGTCTGCCAACAGCAAAGAGGTTGTAGCAGCTCAGCAGAGGCTCGGGAGAGCAGAACAAAGGCATTAGGACTACAAGGATGCTGCATGCAATAATCTTTGGCCAGCTTCACTACGTCCAGCATGGGAGCAGGAATGAAAAGAAGGCCAGTTGTTTCCCAGGGACCACCCAGGGCTGAGCTTGCACCTGAGTAAGTACACAACTATCCTAATAATAAAAAGTTTTGGTTTTACACATTTTTCATCTTTTTGTTTTCCTTCGGGTTCAATTTCTTCCTAATATCTAATCAGAATCTACCCTCTGTATTTCAAACAACTCCTTATTTGACCATCTTCCAGAATGAACCTCGGGCATAACCTGGGGTAGATTATACCGTATGTGGAATAAATAGCATTGAAAATTATTGTTTCTGCAGGGAAAATGAGATCAAATATTTCTCCTTTTTAAAATGAAAAGAAAAAAGAAAATAAAGCACTTTCAAAGATATAGTGAACTCTACAAAATTAAGGAACCTTTATGCAATTACACTATTCCTCCAGTGCATGCTGTTATTTTGCAACTTTCTTGCTCCTATTTGACCCAGAAAGCCTAAAAGATACATAATTCAGTGGGTGTTCCCTGTGGTGTTCTAGATGCAAACGCAACGAAGAACTGTGGCAATGAAAGAGGCTGTAGGCTTTAATAGAAGTTAAGAGATTCATATAAGTTGACAGGGATACAAGTAACCCAGATTCGATCTGGCCTGCATAGCAAATTCATCCTCTCAGAAGATAAGGTATCTACATTGTTCAGATAACGATCACTAAAAAATAACAGTTAGTGGCTGTACTCCTAACTCTTCCTTGAGAAAATGTGATGAAATCTGGTAACAGATCACGGAGTCTAAAACACAAAGTATGTACAGAAATCATCATGAAACAGCAAGGGAAACATGACAAATTAAAATTTCTAATTGATTGGTATTAACATTTTATTAGGTGTATAGGTAGAAGAGTGTCCAGTTCTTGGCACCCCAGTACAAGAGAGATATGGAGCTACTGCAGAGAGTCCAATGAAGGCCACAAAGATGATTAAAGGACTGGAGCACCTCTCCTGTGAGGAAAGACTGAGAGAGCTGGGACTGTTCAGCCTGGAGAAGACTCAAGAGGGATCTTATCAGTGTATATCAATACCTGAAAAAAGGTTGAAAAAAGGATGGACTCAGGCTCTTTTTTGTGGTGCCCAGTGACAGGACCACAGGCAATGGGCATAAACTGAAATGTGGGACATTCCCTCTGAACATCAGGATACATTTTTTTACTGTGAAGGTGACCGAGCACTGTCATGGGTTGCCCAGAGAGGTTCTGGAGTCTCCATCATTGGAGATACTCAAAAGCTGTCCAGACATGGTCCTGGACAACAGTTTCTAGGTGGCCCTGCTTGATCAGAGGGTTGGACCAAATGGCCTCCAGAGGCCCCTTCCAACTTCAACCATTCTATGTGGTTCTGTGAAGTAAATTGTAGCTCTACAGCTCGTTGGAGCTGAACCGTGGATGAAGTGGTGGTTCAGTGAATGACTGGAATGTTATGAAAAATATAAGACTCATTTTCAAGTGAAATCAACCACATCTTTTCCACCCTCTTCTTCAGTGGAACTAGGATTGTTTAGTAAAGAAGACTGATCTGCAAAGCATTTTTTTCACAAAGCTGGGAAGTAATGCGGCAGGTGAGGATGACATTACTTGTAGAAGGAAGATAGTACTTCATAGAGATGACAAATTTCACACCGTGAAACATCAGATTTTATCTTGTTAGTAATTTCTATTATTGGTGCTTTCCATTTTGGAATGGAAATGCTAAAGCTGGACACTTAGCATCTTGCTATGCATCCTGAAAAACAGAGTTCCAGCTGTTAGGCAACGGTTCCCATCTCTGCCTTACGCACATCATGCCGCATGCATGGCTCTTGCACCATTCTTCCTGCTCTCAAAGGTACCATTGGCATAGGCATTGGTTTCACTGCATTAACTTAGTATTGCAATCTGCGGATGATAAAAGTCTGTAAGGGGAGATGGAAACCCCAGAGATAAGGGAAAATGGTGGGATTTCCTTTAAAAGCATTGATTCCTTTACAAGAGGCAGGCTGTAAAAGAGACACAGAGGCCATACACACATAACGTAAGCTGCCTGAGGGAAGTCATGGTCCAACCTTTCCTGCACCTCCCCTGGAAAACCACCATCCAAACAATCCATAAACAGCCCTGAGTTTTCCTCCTCTTATTTTTGGCCACTTGCTTTATTGGGCAGAAAAGCACTTCAAAGGCTTCCTCAGTCGCCACGTGCTGTATTCCTGCAGCAGTAAGGAGATGATTATTCCAAACCCAGGATGGGGCAGGGGTCTGGATAAAGGTTAGAGATGCACTCCCTACAGGAAAAGGAAGGATCCAAACTTCTGCTCACTCTGATCCTCTAACCCCTCTATGTGGGTGGCAGGATCTCTATGTCTGCCGGTACCTGCATCATGGGTTTCAAACGGCAGGCAAGAATATTCAGGAAAATTAGATTTGTTGAGTACTGTATAATCACAGCAAGAAGGAAGAGAGAGTTAAGATTTTAAACAGGAGATTTCCAAGTTCTTTAAAAGTCAGATTTTTCTTTTCATCCAGCTGTCTGCTGGATTTTGTCTTTATTTGAATTGGAAGCAGCAGAAGTGTGATTCCCTACACTGTGGGGCTGCAGTTGCAGGATGCTGTGGAATGAAACCCTATAGCCAAGTACAGACTGTGCCGTGTGAAGGACTGAGGATGTTGGCGGTTCTCACAAATGAAAAAAAACTGCTATTGAGTTCCAGTCAGGTGGCGCATGGCTTAGGTAACACTTTCAAGGCATGCTTTGAACAGAAACCAACAGGCTTTCAGCTGGAGTGAACTGATTTATACAATGAAAGACAAACCATTAGTCCTGTACCGAGATAAATGGCAAAAAGGAACAATGTCAACCTCTTGACATTTTTTGCAACATTTTGGGCAATATTTTGCCCTGAAGTTACTGTCCAAGGATGTTCCTCCTGCATCTCCAAGAGCACCAGCTGGCACATTAGAAAGTGCACATTATGGATTTTCATTTCACATAAGCCTCTTTACCACTTGGTCACAAAGGGAGGTTTAAGAATTATAATGCCACACAAGAGAAAAGGGCACCCTGTGATCAGCACCTGGAAACTGAATGTAGGTGAGGGAGCGCATGCACACAAAGAAATTGAGGGGGATATATAATACCTGGTGGTGTAGAGCCTAAAGGTTCAGTTTAGCCCCTTATGTTTTGAACAAAAGCTGTTTTGATTTACTGGAATTAAAATGACATAAATAATCCAAAACAGATGCTAAAACCCCTAAAAAAGCCCTAATTTAATAATGGATAGATAACAGATTGTATTGTCAATTTGATTAAATAAAATGTTGCTTGCTTGCATTTCCTCTGTCTGGTTTCCACCCGAACTACCACCACATTTGTCACAGAAACACCGCTAGCAGAAGTTGGTCTTGTTTGACGTATGTGCTTGGAATATGGGAGACGTCGAATCAGTTCCTGGCTCTCTCCTAGATTTCCATAATCAGTGCATGCCTGAGTTCTCCAAAGGATCCATAGCAGTGATAGTACCAACAGCACTGCTTTTGCCTGACCTGTCTTTACAGCACAGTATTTGTCACTGTGCAGTGTCTCACATGCTCCAGTCTTGCTAATAAAAATATCAGCCAACAATTTTATCATGCCCTTAATGTTAATGAGGAAAATTTCTAAGGTGCCATCGTAACTGAAGATAAATTATGATCATTATAAAAAAGCACAATTTTTCCCCCAAGTTGCATCTTTGACTCACTAAAGCTATCTTTCAGTGGATCACAATATAGGGTCCATTCAGCCTGGAATGAGTGTTTGCTGCGAATCCTCTAAACCCCCAGTGTGACATTTGCCCTGCAGGCAGAGACTGTGGACATCAGAGACAGTGCAGGCCCTGTAATGGCATTCGTGAGAATAATAGGCTATCCATCAGGCAGTAATTTTCCTCACTCCAGGGTCCAAAGCTGAGGAAAGGTTAGTCCTACAGGCCTAAGGGAAACTGCACGACACAATAGAGTTCACACCGCTGCATGATTGTTATAATTCCTTGAGTTGATAATCATTGCCGTTGTTGATAATCATCTTGGTTTCTGAGGAAATATTATAGTGCACTCAAGCTTGGCACTGAAGAAGTTATTTATTTTTGGAGAGATAGTGTGTAGCTTTATCTGTTTTTCTGTTGCAAGTGCTAAATTAAACATGAAAAAGACAGAATCTTGAACCCTCGGGCATCTATGACAAAATGCAAATTTCCCGCTGCTTAGCTACAGCACCACAAAACTCTTTGTTGGGAGCTCTTCACTCCATAGAGAATACAGAATATTTGATCCTCCTTCCATTGATGTCAATAGAGCTTTAACTTCATAGACAGCAGAGGCAGGCTCATAATAACTTTGTTTGATCAAGTTTTTCCTACCAAATTTTAGCAGGGTGTGATGGGATTTCTCTGCCCCTGGAATATCCCGAGACGTTCAGGGAGGTGCTAAGGAGCCCTCCCCAAGCCTGGGGCAGTTACTATGGACAGAACTGTAAGGCTGGTCAATGAGATGTACAACAAACAGCTTTAAATCCTAGAACAACACATTAAATTGCTCTGAGATCCCAAGTGCTCCTTGCGTCTTTGCTCCATCTAGCTGCTTTTTTTCTGTCCTGAGGGGAGAACAGAGGGTAAAAGGTATGAGCTTGGCAATAAAGTCACGACTATTAGATACAGAATGACGAGAGCAATTTCCCTCTTTCCTATCAAATCTGGGTCAACACGTTCAGGTCATGTCTCTCATCGTGGTCAAGCTGCACTACAGGATCTGGAGCCAGTGGATTTTGCTTTTCCCAAAGACTTCAAAATCTCTATACGTGTTTAAATCATTTGTCTTGCTTATAGAGCTGTATGAATCCTGGGCATCTTTTTTGATTACTCATGTACTGAAATGTTTGGAATTGAAGCACTTTGTTTCACTTTGGGTTTAAAAATTACATTTGGGCAGTGTTCCAAGCAAAGCCTTCAGAAATAAAACCCATGATGTTTTTGAGTTTTAAAACAATTTGTCTATCACTATTTGCTAAGTTGACATTGACTCACAAAAAGTTTAACTCCAGTGAGACAGGCTTTTTTTTTGTTTGGAATGACTGTGGTTTGTACATTAGTTGTGGGCACCTCTATTTCCTGAAGGTTTTGACCTGGTAGATTTAAATTAATCTATTTAGTAAAGCTGGTGAATTTAAAAATATATTTTTTTTCTTTGAGAATTATTCTTTTTTGCACCGGTTTCTTCCTTGTTTTATAACATTTGTTATGTTATTTAAAAGCTCATCAGTATCACATGGCTATAAATGTCTTCAGCAAATCCATATCTTCTGTGTTTCATGGCTGCTGAGCTGTGGCAGATGTTTATGCAAAGCAAATACTGAGAACATAAAGAAGACATATTACAAACAAGAAGTTATTTGTGGCACAGAATGTGTCCTTTTTATTTTCCTCTAGCACACAAGAGATACATACACACTAAACCAAAATGTACTCGGTCAGCAAAGTTGATCAAAACTTCTGTTGTCCGTTCTTGTTTAGCTCCAATGGGTTGCACTATGCTAAGTGTATTAAAGAACATTTCCTTTTTCAGTATACATGGGATGTTCATGATCCTATAGGCTTTCCCATAATAACACACACTAAAGGTTCTTTTTATTAATACCTTGATGAAAACACATTTCGAATGAACATTTGTTTGGATTAGTCTTGTCGCAGAAAGCAACAAACCATATATCTGCTTTTGGCTTCACCTTTGCAAATGCCTGCTTAAAAATATACACAAATGTACTTGGCAAATATACTTGGAAAGAGTTATTAAGAATTTATTCTCCAAATTTAGCAGCTACTTCCCAGGTGTGCGTGTCCAGGATAAGTACTGTTTCTATATCACAAGAAATAGCACAAAATGCAACCACTGTGCAAAGCAAGAAACTGTACATAAATCTTACGTGTGAGCATTTACCATAGATGCTGTTACAGCAGGGGCTGTGTCTTCAGAGTTGTCTGGGTGGGAGCAAGCACAGTCAGGGTCCAATTTGATTGTCATCCTTGAATACTGCTGTAACATTTGTACATAGTATTGATGAAAAGAAAGGTGTCACTTTCTTTAACTTCCGACAGCTCTGGCAGAGTAGAGTTGAGTAACAGAAATTTTGTCCTTCTGTTCCCTGTCAGCAGGATGGGTATTCCCAATCAATTGTGGTTGCGTGACTGTATTAAGAGCTATAAGATTTCACAGGTATCACAGATAAAATCAGTGCCTGAATTCTTCAGTATTTGTGATGTTGATGTTCTTTCTTCCTGATGCTTTTGCAGCTTTGAGAGCGCTCTCTTATTTCTACGAAGACGTCTGTTTTACCATGGAGGACTGGATTCTTGTTTTCCTCCCCATGAAGAACCGCTGTGAATTTGTCATTGGCATCCATGAGAAGTAAGAGCAGATACAGAACAGAGTTTCAAGCCCTTTCTGAAGCTGGAAGAGACCTGCAGCCCTCCTGGTCCCTGGGAACTCAGTGGGATTCCGCAGCTCTGCAGGTTGTTTTGCAAACCTCCTCCCCTGAACGTGGCTGTAGGAAACGTTCAGCACCGCTGAGGCTGCTCTGGCACACGATGAGCAGCATCCTGCAAAAATCATTCTTTGACCCTGGACTTCTTTGGGTTCTCACTGAGACTGCCAATAAGATTGACAGTACTTTTTATTATGTAGACCTTCTGCTCCCTGAAGTTTGGATTGCCACCACCTAACCCATTTTGAGCAGGCCACAGAGCCAGCAGGCACTGTCAGAAGCCCCCCAAGAGCCACAGTCAAAGGCAGAGCAGACAACATGCTCATGGAGCATATTTGGGAAGTTCAGAATTGCACCTCCCCGCAGATGCTCACTTCCTGAGCATCTCTCAACAAGGCAAGGAAGAAACCCCCAGCTGGCATTGTATGAATCATCTCTACAGATCAAGTGCTGGAAGGATGATTTCAACCATTGAGAGCAGGCTTTACACCTCCTTTTGCAATGGCCTGGTCAGAAAACTTGGTCCTCAGAAATTTTATTTTGGGAAAAAATGGTACATTGCCTTTTTAAAGTTTAGCCCTTGTTAATGATGTTCCCTTTTTGCAGAAGGGAAAGGGAAGCATGACTTACACAGCTGAGCTGGCCTCTTCCTGTGACCTCCGGTGGCCAGCCACCACGGGATCACAGAAAGGGTCTCCATAGCGAGTCCTGTCAATCAAATCACAGCTTATTCAGTTGTAATTTCAAGAGGCCCTCATCTTTCTTTTAAACCCAAATTTTTCTAGTCTGCCCTTCTAAAGAAAAATTCAAAGCTCAACACTGCTTGAATTATTAAAGTTATAAAACTGGAAAGCAAGTAAAAAAGACAAGTAAAGCGTTTGCCTCACAGTTATAGATGTTTGGAACTGGCAATATTTGCAGCTTTTTACTCCTCTTTTGAGAATAAGGTCTAAAGAAATAACTGAACTCCTGAAGATCTGAAACTGGAAAGATTTTCAAGACCGTGTATGGTGGTAAGGCCTCCCTGGGTCCCTTAGGTTGTGTTGATTTCAATGCCTTCAGCTGCAATATGGAGCTTCATTTACACTTCTAAAGGCTCCTGGATCTCCTGCCATGGTTCCCCTCAGCCCCACCAGTCTTTATTGCAATCATGAGGACTCACAAACACACCACAAATCTCCCATTACTAAGGGTACAATGAAGGGGGTGTGGAAACATAGGAACTGCTCCACAAAATCTATAGGGCTCTTTTGCTTTCCTATGAGGTTCTAAAAACTCTTGGCTGAGCATGGGCTGAAGTACTTAAGTAGTGTGGCTATTGGATCACAAAATCTGCTTTCTGGCCTGTTCCTCCTATATAGTCTACCAACCCCAGAAGGCCTGAAGCGATTCTTGCCTTTCTTCTTCACGCTTTTGGTTTTTAAAAAGGCATCCAGTGGCATCTTTCTTAAGAGGAGCCAGAAGGAATGAGGAGGGTGATGCAAGTGATGCCAGCAGAGAAGCCAGCAATAATCAGGGGAAATGATCTCACGAAGAGATTCTCTCCTGCCTGTTACCACTAGCTGTGAGGAAGAAAGCCGCACTAGCAGGAAACGACCTGGTAGATTGTTTCTGCTTCTAGATCAATAAATAAAGGCTCTGCAGTTTCCCTGGAAGGTATTCTGCTGTCATTGCAGACTGACTCTAACACATTGAAGTCAAAGTGAGATTACTTTCTAACAGCAGCCACTTAATCATCACCAACAACAGAGTCATCCTGGCTACTTTCGGATCAGGTTTTTAAATCACAGAGCTGATAGAGCTGCTGAGCTCTTCACTCAGAATGCAAATGTGAGGTAATTTATTAACACGGAGTTGGAGCTAAAAAACAGTTATCTGAAATTTTCCCTTTGTAATGTAGATTTCGTCATTACAGCCAGTTCTCCATTGCCCAAGGTAGGGCAAGGCTGTTGTACAATGTCATAAACACAGAATTAAATGCTCTAAAACATGAAATTAGAAGAAACCCTGGGTGTCCTGAGTTTCAGCCTAAAACTGTTCGCACAGCTGGTGATTCCTATCAACAATGGTTGCTTACTGCCTCCCAGAACTTCCTGTGCAGCAGAGCTCCAGGAAAAAAAAAGAAAGAAAGAAAGAAGGAAAAAAAGAAAAAAGAAAGAGAGAGAGGAAGCAAACATTTAGTCATCCAAATGTGCAGGCAGTCAGGATTTGCTGTGGCTACGTATGTGGCAACAACAACAGTTTGGGAATCTCCTGGCTGTTGAATTTTGTTTCTTTGTTTAAGGTTTGAGTAAATAACTGAGAAGGTTTTTTTTGGTATCTCAACTCTTATTAATTCAAAACTTCTGGGAGAATTAGTCTGACAGTTCTGTAGGATTATTTAAATAAAAAAGCTGAGAAGTTGTCTTTTTAAGATTGTGAGATTTGTATCTTTCAGTGGTGAAGTTGCTAGATGCCAAATGAACACAGTTTAGGCTCCACAAGCAGAATTTAAATCTCTCTGGGGAGTATGAATATTTGGCACCTAATTTGGTCAAGATATCTATTTCTGGTTCCTCCTAAGGGGCATTTAGAGCTGCAAAGTCATGAGTCTACTCTGACTCACTCTATGACCCCCCTGTCTTTCCACTACATTGGAAGGTCATCAATAGGGAATAGCCCCCTAGCTTTCATGTTCAAGTCACGTGCCCAACGTGATGGCAGTCTGATGATGCCCTCCTTCTTCTCTTACTCAATTTCCACTAATGCTTTTTTTAATCCTGTGCGATGCCTGGGTAATTTTATAGTCACTTTTTCAATCAGGTGATGGGTGGTCTATTCAAACTACCTTTTGTTTCAGCGGAAAAATGACAGTTTGCACATATTGGAGGATCTGGGCCATCACTGCATCAAGAACAGATATCCGTGGAAGGCTATAAAATAATCGACCTATTAAGTTATTGCTAAAGATATTGTCTGTTTTCTAAATAACGTAAAAGAACAAAAAACGATCCTAAAGCTTTTTTTTTTAATCTTAATTTAGCGCTTAAGAGGTAGTTGTTTTGGCATATTTGCACAGCAATGATCTTAGCGCATTATTTCACATCTTATTCTGGATTTTCAGTTCTTTGGTGAGTGATAAAGCTCTTTTTTACACGCAAAGCAAGCTTCAGTTGCCACCTACCACACATCAGAGAGTGGGTTTAGGGAAATGAAGGCTGGACAGTTTGGTAGGACACTCCCAGGCTGTAAAAACATTGCATCAACCTGAAAGTTAAGCACTAAATTAAGGAATGAGAGGCACTTCCACAGACTGAAAAGAATTAAAAACTAAAGAGAAAAAAGTAGTTAGGGAGCAAATTGCAGTCAGAATAGTCTAAGACTTATGTCAGCATTAAAATTCACTAGGGGGTGGACTCAAATTTAAAATTGATCCCAGGCAGGGTAAGATGCTTCGTAACTGTCTCGTAAGATGGAGTACTTTCTAAATTTGGACAGATTCCATACATTGTTGCAGCCCCAGAAATCCGAGCAATAAAAGATGCACGGTGTTTAATTGCAGCTGGCAGTTAAACAAAACATTGCAATGCTGTCATATTTAAATTGATCTCATTTTAAACAATTACATGGTAAAAGATTTCCTGCTGTTTATCTGCAGATATTCTGCAAAAATAAAGAAAAATAATGGCTCCCATGACCATGGGGCATAGAATGCTATTTTTTCCTTCTATTTACAGCGCAGACCATAGGAGGGAAATTATGCAAGGAAAGCAGCTCATCAGTTTTCAAGCCAGGGGTTTCAATCACAAATGCAGTGTGACAGCAGACATTTCCCTCTGTCAAAAAGTAACAAAGTAACTCAAAAGAAAGAAAATGGGCCCTGCAAACAAATTGGTGATTCGGGGAGAAAAGGCAGAAGTAGGAGGCAGTGATCAGGAAGCGCATACGAAATAGGAGCGCTCGGTCACTGCCACGTTTTTGATTTTAATTTGTTGACTAAATGGATGTTCAGGTCTCTAATGGTCTGCACCCACCCAGTTCCTGTCCCTTTTGAAGGGCTAGGGTATAGATGTGCCTGCGTAGTTAGCAGTGCCAGCTCTAATTGCTATTAAAGGTAATACAGGCTCTTAGAGACACGAAAGCTTCTAACTATCAGGGTGCCAGAAGGGAAGGGCACCTTCTAATCTATACTGATGTGCTGGGATTAAGTGTATAGCGCCCGCCTGGCAGCAGGACTGTCCGGGAATACTCTGGAATTCAATCTTCTATCTCAAAGTGCTCCTCAAGGGCGTCTTCAAGCGTTTGCACGAAGTTCTAGTATCTCTTCAGTTAATGTTTGTGATCTCTTCAGTTACTTTCTTACTTGTGAGTAATACATGGCTCACCATGGGTAAAAGTAATTACCTGGGAGTCTGAAATACCTGTTTCTATTCAGAAGACCTCTAAATTTCACTGTTTCTTTTGTTAGCATCCTGTACATGTCCGAAATGGTTATACATAGGCAGAAAAACCTTACTCTTGAGCCAATTAGGATACATTTGATTGTCACTGGGTCAAGCAAACTCATGCTGCAGACAGCCACAGAAAGAAAAGGGAAATCTCTTCCCTATTAAGTCCATTTTTAGCAAGTGATAGCATTATAATACCTCTTCACTGAAGATAATTAATGTTCTAAGATCTCCTCCCACAACAGACAGCCAAAATGGCCCTACTGAAATGTAATTCTCATCAGGAAGGTCAGAAAGGTTGAATGCATCTTTGTCAGAGAGTAGTAACTAGATTTCTGTACAGGTAAACACTGGCACTTCTGGAATCTGATACCTGCTACCTGACTGATTTGTTCTTCAAAGCATTTGCAAATGCAATACCACACTGGAAAAGCCAAACCTCTGATCAGCTTCATGGTTTATTTTAGTCACAGAAATAAAAAAAGGCATATCAAAGAGCTGCTGCTTGCCAGTGGACAAAATACTCAGCTACCAAATATTTTAAAGATCTGGTTATTCTCAAAAATCTGGGAGTAAAGAAAGCACTTAGTGCCTTCTGCACCCGATATTACAGCTACTCATGCTCTGGTGCAAAGCACAGAGACTGCTTTTTGCATTTCTCTGTTCAGAGGGATAGTGCAGCTTCCTCTCCATTCCTCCGTCATTCTTTGCTCATGGAGATTACCTGTGGGGCCTTACCAGTCAACAGCAAGCGTACCATATGGTTCAAAAGGATGCTTGTTTTCCAAATGGGGGAATATAGGCTGTGACTGGAAATGTTCCACTCAGTTTTCAACCAGCAGCAAGGGAAAAGACGGTTAATAAGGCTTTTAAATGTTTGGCTTTTAGTGAGTGCTCCATGGCTAGAGGAAAAGGTCATCAAGAAAGAGGTCACAGTTTTCTCCTTATCTATTGAGGCTGGGGTGTGGCTGGGTAAGCAAGCACCTTGCCTTGCTCTGTTGCCTTGCCTACCTGATACAGGACAACTTTCAAAAGACTTATTTAGTAGTGTCACAGTCTAATATTCCCCAGCTGGCTTTTTAGCAAGTTACAGAGGAAAAAAGTAAACACCAAGCCTTTCCGATGTCTGTGACAAAATTAGAAGCGCTCTGTAATGGTTTACAAATACTGTGTGTTGACCTAGTTCTCGCCATCCTCACCGTATGACTGCATTGGCTTAGTTTACCTGGAAATGTGAAGAGAGGAAAAAAAAACAAGCAGAAAGGGAAGAATGGGATGAGATAAGCCACCTCTCAGAAAACACTTAACAGTTGTTAAAAGACAATGCCAGGACAGGAAAATGCCTGGGGATTCAAAGATTAAAATAAAAAAAAAATAAAAAAAAATCTGGCAGACTTCAAAAGGAAGACTTTCTCAAAATAGATATTCTTTGTTTTTGAGAAATCTTTTTAGTTATTGAATACCCCTTGCCTCTGACTTCCAAAAGAAGAACTGCCAGGACAAACATGGTCCATTGTGCTGTGTAAACACAACTGATAAACAGGACACTGAAGCAGAAGGTGTAGAGGAGCTGTGGAATTTCATCTTAGCTTCAAATGTAAGCACTAGGTCAGAGGAAGAGTCTAATAAGAAACTAGAGAAGGTACAACTGAACAAAAATGGTCTGTCAAAAAATTGGATTTGCTGGTAAACCAGTCTCTCACTGCTTTTCAAAGGAAGACTCAGCCCTTTGCAGTAGTTGGTAGTGTGAAATGGGATGATCTTTTACTTCGAGATTTACAGCTTGCAAAACTTGTATATATAGACATAAAGCAATAAAAATATTCTAGTGTCATAAAAGAGAAATCTTTCTTCCATTTAGCTGCTTCATTCTTTTGCCACACATAATTTATTCACTTTTTTGATTCTAGTACACTGCAATATAAGAGTACATAGCTCTTGCAACAATTTGAAAATACCACCCAAATAAGACACAAATAATAGCAATCCAATTGCCTTTCTTTCTCAACAGGAGCCATCCACAAAGAATAATCATCATCACAACCTTCATCTCCCACCTGCGCAACCCCAAGGATCACTCAGTCCAGTTCAACTCTCTCCCTCCTCCCCATTATCTGCCCAAATAGATGAGATTTACAGTGGGCAATCATAACACCCTGAAATAACCCATGATCCCTCTTTTTGCTGCCCATCTTCTCCTTGTACTCAATCTTGAAATGAAGTCATAGTGCTATATTTGTGACATCCTATTCATTTCCATGGAAACAGATTGCCAGTTCACATGGCTTTACTGATACATAAAGAGAAGAACTGATCTCTGGGGAAGAAAGTCTCACTGGAAATAGCAGCAATACACATGGTTTCTAATAGAAATAGACATACTATCATTTTTCTTACAGTATGAGAATTTCCCTTTAAATTCCGATTGACTTGCCTAAGATGAGAGGCATGGCTGCGCTTATGTCTTTGTAATTAGTGATGCATTATTCATAATGATCCATACCCCCTCTGAAAGACGTTATCTCAAGTCTCCATTCTACCTCACTTCCTCTTACTTCTCCATTTTCATTTTTTCCTTTTGACTTTCACAAGGCATTCAAGTCACAAAGCAAGCATCCTTCCCC
Organism: Chroicocephalus ridibundus; assembly: GCF_963924245.1. Taxonomy (NCBI): domain Eukaryota; kingdom Metazoa; phylum Chordata; class Aves; order Charadriiformes; family Laridae; genus Chroicocephalus; species Chroicocephalus ridibundus. The sequence continues at coordinate 127,896,688 of NC_086285.1, read as the reverse complement.
ACCTTCCATCTTAATTTATCTCCCGCCATCCATCTTAGCTCTCAGTATCCTCTCCAGCATTATTCATCCCTCATTTCTTTCAAAGACCTTTATAGGTGTCTGTTTTAATCTTGCATCTTATCTCTATTATCCTATCTTACCAAAAAGCACTAAGATATCCAGAAGGAGGTAGGGGCCTGTCATACCAACCAAAATGAGCTAGATTCTGCCCAGTTTGGCAGTATGGAATTTGACCTAAATCTTTCAGTCCTAGGATTATCACCAGCACTTTTCTTGGATTTCTCTTTCCATCTTTCCATCGCTTGGCTGAATTGCTGTAAATTAGGGCTGCCTTCAGGCTGTTCTGATTTACACTCAAGCTGCCACTTACCCACGGAGCTATTTGGAAATGCTGAAGCTGGCTGCAGCATAGGCTCACTCCAACTGTTCATCCACATCTTTTTATGTGGAAGCCACAGGACGCTGAATGGGGTACAAACATGAGGTCATTTGTCCTCATATTTGCTTACAAATTACTATCGCCGTGGTGGTCCTGTGTAAATGTCTTAAAAATATCCCCTCTTCCCAAGTGACCCTGGACCAAACTGCCTGGTGTGAGCTACACCCACTCTCTCCCTATGTGCTCCTTGGTTATACCAAGTCCTTCTTCCGATTTCCTTGCCACAGCTGATCATGCTGCTGACAAGAACAGGAGAAGTTCAGCACGGCAGGACCTGCAGTTATTTAAAATGAGGCCCTAAGTGACTTTTGCCCTCACCAGTGGTCTGTAGACAGGTTCAACACTTTCTCTGAGATCTGACAGAGTGTGTAGAAGCAAGGGAAGAGAAAACATTGATTTAATGAGGCTTTGATTTGAGGAAAGCTGCCCAGTGGGGAGACGGTGCAGGATGACACGGAATCAACCAAGTGCCTGTGCTCCAGTTGAAGGCAAGGGAAAGGGGATGTTTGTAAACCCAGAGCAGCTGCATAGCACTCACTGTGTCCTGGAGCCCGACACACCTGCCCCTGAGTCATTCATTCACCAGGACGTAAAGCCAGGGTGATATTCTGTGATACTAAGTTCAAAGCAAGACTGAGGTGTGGCTGTTGTGCTACCTGCCTTCCAGATGAAAACCTGAAAATAGCTCATTGACACAGTAGGTAGACTCAAGGGGAGAGGGGTAAGAGCAGAAAAGGTGGAAGAGCAAAAAAAGTCACAAGTTGTGAATGATCCACACTTCTCCCTTTGTTTCTTCCTTTATTATCTTCTAGAACAGGTATTTTAATGCTCTCGGTACCAAACAGATGAAGATCTGCTGGAAGGTAGAATACGTTAAAATTTTTGGAATATTTTGGAAACCAACCTTAAACAGAAGATGAAATGTATACCTAAAATAATCCATACATGCACAGAAAATATGATAGTCAAAATAGACAAAGGGACCATTCTGGTGGTATGAAGGTTTAACAGTATGTTGTTGAGTTCTCTTTTGTATAAAAGAGTGGCCTTTAGTCATACAAATTGGTCCCAGGGAAGGTAGTAGCACTACTTGTCTGTGTAAGGATTGCAGGTTTGTGCAGTACTTCTGTGGCTGACTGCTGGAAACGCTTGTTTGTTTTATCAACTCTAATTCATGGACGTAACATGAAAGGCTCATTTCCCTTTGCTGGACGTTGTGGAAGCTTCTCATGACACCCTTTCACCTTATTTGCTTCTGTTAGAAGTTTCCGTCTGCTGGTTTCACAGATGGCTTAAATAGTATGTCTGGCCTTGGTTCATCATACAGCCCTGGTGTGAGGCCGCATGTTCATGCCATGTCCTCAATAGCTGTGGTTTCCCTTCCTGAATCCCGCAGTCCATCTGGCAATGCGGTGGCATGCAGGATGGCTCCCCTTGGCCCACAGACAACCATTTTCATGAGGCAGCTGTGAACGGCCAGCTCTCCTTTACACAGGCTACGGACCCAGCCAAGGTATACTTCAGCGTACCACAGAATGGCCCTGCCTCAAAGGCTTCTCACACTTCAAGTATGCTTGAAGTTTTGCATTAAATGGACCCAGTGTTTCCTCATCACACCCTGCTGCTTCGCTTGGGCATACTGGCCTGGATGGGCTTCGTGCTTTGTAAAGCAACAACAGCAAAATCTGAGTGGTTAGATGAATGTGGTAGAGCTCACACGACACCTCACGGTACATAACATGCAGGTTATACCACTGTTCAGACCACCAGTGAAAGTAGCTTGACACAAAAAACCTACCTGCATTATGTCATTTCTGAGAAAAAATCCAGAGCTGTTGATGCTGTTAAGCAATCTCTATTACTTTACAGAATTTGCCTGGGGCAAACATTGATAGTGACACTACATTATATCTGTCAGAGATACAAAGATGTGAACTTCAAAATAAATAATTGTCTAGGCTAATTCTTCCCCTTAACAGCAGTCTACAGTAGTGTCAGAAAGAAGTACGGACCGGAGAGTGAATCAGCACTTGTCTCACCTGTACACAGGAACTGGGTATTGTTATGCTTTTTTCAAAACCAGGAGAAATAAAGCAAAGAGATCAAGACCAACGTTCTCAGTTAACTCAGCTCAGGTACTTGCATTAGAAAGGATTAAATTGTTATATTCTCCAGATCCGCACTACAATGCCTACAATACTTTTCCAGAAACGTTCCTGAGAACTTCTTGCTACTCAAAACACCTTGGCTATTCATCATTAAGCACAGAAGCTATTTGCTGTCACCAAAAGCACCCTGTAAATATGTTACTATAAGCAGGAGGGCCTGATTTGCTCTCTTGTCTGTATCACTCAGGTGAGTGATATTCCATGACACCCTTAACCCAGATTTTTTTGTTAGAGTCCCTGCAGTTAACTCCCTTGAATAAAAGTATCTACATAAATGACCTGCTTTAGGAAAGTGTTGTACGTCTGCAGTACTGAGTTCACCTCGGCACTGCCTGAACAACTCCCTCATGCTTTTTGGTCATTGGTGTCCCAGTTGAGGAACTTCAGGAATAAAGAGACACGTGATAAAGGTGACTGAAACTACACAAAAAAGTAGAAGGGCTGTATGACCAGGCACAGCAATGGATCCCCGGTAGACGGAAGCCCTGCTGAAACGGGGATCTCTAGACAGAGAAGTCTGCTTTCTGCAACCTACAGCAGTTTTATTCTCCAAATCACATTGTCAATTCAAACTGTGGGAAATAAATGCAACTAGCAAAATTTGGGGCCAAACTTCTCCCTGTAAGGGAAGCATTATGTTTAAGAGAGTATTTTTTCATCCACATAAATACCTAGTGTACCAATAACAAAGACCTTTATGTGGTAGGAATTAAGCAGCTCTAGCTGCAATCTCTGCCACTCTGTTGCTGTGGAGCTAATCCTAGCACAGGAGAAAAGATCCTGCCTTTTTGCTTTATCCCCTGGACAACCATACTGCATAAACAAACTGCTACCTCATTCCCATTGATGGAACGTGGTCCTTACCAGTGGTGCCAGAAGGGCTCAATTGAGCCCATGCCAAAAAAATAAATGGTGTCAGCACATTTCTTAAGAATCCGGATGACAACATCACAACAACACATTAGCCTTGATATGGAAACACAAAAACTTCATTATAATTGTCTGACAGAAATGTGCACAGAGGCGGATTTGGTTTCTGGGTCATGATGGGCACAATACAATATGTTCATAGCACAGACTGTGTTTTTTCCCTTCTTGTCCACTGTCAATGGCTTTCTTTCCCTTTGACTTAAGTATTTGTCTTCCTCCTTTTTTGTTCTTTCCCCTCTGAGCTCTTCTCCTCCTGTGCAGTTACCTCCAGCTTCACTAGCTCTTCAGTTCTTTCCATCCCCCTTTTTCTTCCATTTGGATAAATCTATTTGCCAGATCAACACTATCTTCCTGCTTCCTTTCGTATTTAGAGTGACACTTATCTTAGTCCCCTTCCTTTTTTGCCATCTTTGATTTGTTTCTCAAAACTACAGTTCTTCCTTTCATGAAGGATTCCAACACCTTCAAGAGAAAAAGTAAGATACAACATGATCTTCCTCATCTTACGTCCATTCCCTCTCACAACTCTTTCTTTCCTCCTATCCCACACTTCTCTCCTGCTCTTTTCTCCTCATACCTGCTCTGCCGTAGGAGTTCTGTTCCATACCATGTCCCAGACTCCCTACTGGTTTTTTTTTCCTTTTTTATCACAGTATTTTCACTTTTCTATTGTTTTTCCCTCTCCTGGTGCAAGGTTTATTGTCTTTCCTGTATCAAAACCACTCTTGCCTTCCCCTTGCTCACCCGGCTACTGTTATATCTTCTTTCTTCCTTTTTCTTTAAACCCACTGAATAATCTTAGGTCACACATTTCAGTTCTATCCTTGACGTTCCAAGCTTCTTCCCCTTGCATTCATCTGCAGCCACACCTAACAAGGTCTTTGACAATGTCTTTTAATCAAAATTTTAGCGACAAGTACTCCATCCTTAGATATGCCAGACATTTTCGTCAGAGGCAACCCTAGTCTTTTCCTTGAAATTGCACTTCCTCTCACCACCTGTGACTCTGGTGTCCCCTGGTCCTCTTACTCTCTTCAGCATATCTGTCTGAAGCATGTCCTTGTCTTCACTTAGCTCTCAGTGGGGATCCCAAATATGTCTGTCCTTGCTTCCATTCTCGCTCATCTCTATATCTTACCTCTGGTTAATCTCATCACAGAGCACAAATTCAATTATCCTCTCAATACAGATGACCTACAAATTTCTTTCTTTGCCCAAGACCTCTCCTTTAAAATCTTCGCTGAATATCACTGTAGCGCCAAGTTCTCATTAGCTGCAATTCTGTTAACCCTGTTTGTGAGTTCTGCTCTGCATCAAACATTAACTCTGTTCCCTGAAGGCTCATCACGGGGTATATTTTCCCCATTTTTCTCTCAGTCAGTGTGATGTTTGTTAGCTCCCACTTCCAGCTGGTTCCTGGTATCACTTTTCGGCACTCATTTATTATTGGTTACACATATTGCAATTTAATTTTGCTGGGAATTAAAAATCTAAGTATTTTTAGAACCAGATTTAAACTTGCACATACTTATAAGTTTACCTCCCAGCTGAGCTGCAAGCTCTCTGGCATCTCAGAATAAATGTGATCTATTTATTAGAAGATATATATTAAAAATGTATATCCTCCATCATTTGAGATATTGTCTCTTATACAATGCGAATATTTATCATCATATCTCAGTCAGTTCAATGACACTTTCTTAAGCAAATGCCTATCTTCACCCAGCTGGAGCAGATGACCGTATTCCCGGTGCAGAGCTCTTCCCGTGCCAACCCTTACCTTGCTGCCATCTCTGTCTCCCTCTTTTTGCAGATGTCCTAAGCGTTCTGTCAGCCCACCGTCATCCTACCTGTTTAGTTTTGCTTCTGACCAGCACCGAGCACTGGCCCTTTCATCATCTGCTTGTTTGATTTTGAAACAAACATTTCTGTGCTGTCTGCTGGGCAGCCCCTTACACTCAACAGAGTCAATCTATACGTGCAGAGGAAATTAATTTTCCTCTAAAAGCCACCTTAAAACATTCCTTTGCCATGTAGCATAGGAAAAAAAAACCCTGTAAAACAATGCTTCTGCTATGGTAGAGCTACTGGCATGGACCAATATCGCTTCATTGTTTCTCAATTTGTTGATCATGACCTATACTTGACTGAAAATTTTTTGGGTCAGGGATCATCTGTTTTGTGCTGGTATGGTGACTCCTAGATGTTACAAAACAGCATAGACAGCTACCACTTACGACGTGTAGGAACAGTAATTATAGCATGCTTTCCTGAAATAAACTGTCAGCTTCTGCTAGTATTATTCCTCTTCTGGGGGGAAAGAGAAAAGCAGGTTTTATAGCAAGTTTATTTGCAGTCTTTGGTAGAGGAAAAAACATCTAAGCGATTTTACTGTTGTTCTCGGCAGGTTCCCCAAGGCAGCAATCCTTGATGTTGATTAGAGGCTGGGGGTGCATTCCAGTGCTCTGCCTCATGACTCACTCCGAGGTGAGGAAGGCAGGTCCCTGCTTATTTACGGTGCAAGCAGAGGTGATAATTTAATCCCCGAATCCAGTGACTTTCACTTGTAGAATAATAAATAGATATTTAGAGAGGGAAATGCTGTTTGTAGAAATGAAATAGCTGGATATTAGCAGCAACGTGGGTGTTTTTCCACAAGGGCAGCCAAGTGTAACAGAGTCACCCAGAAATCTTTAGCCTCAGTGCTTTTCGTCACACTCAGTTGGTGGTCTCCTGACATTCATCTATTGGGCTCTGTTCCAATAACTGGGGTGATAAATGGCATTTTTTCAAGCATGTGTACTGCTATGATCTGGCAGTATGCACAGCACATTCCACCAAGTATAAGCTGCAGAACAGGAAAGATGGACCTGGATCTGTATTACATTTTCAGATAACAATAGCCATGATTCCTGTGATTCATTTCAAAGCGTATAAAATAGCTTTTTTTCATTTAAACTCATTGAAAAGAAAGTAGGCTATTGACTCCAGTTCCAAACACTTTTTTTGCACAGGAGTAGAAGTTTAGGGGTGCACACTTCCTCCCTCTCCTGCATAAACCCCCCAAACTAGTACCAACGAAGTACTGGTACCAAAGACATATTACATCAAGCAAACAGCCAGAGCACGTATTTCTCTGTACTGGTGATGATTCAACACTGGTCGAGAAGAGGGCAGAGCTGTGATGCCACCTCTAACACACACTGTGGAGCAGCTCCTCTACTGGCAAGAAGTGTTTGTATTTCTCAAATTAAAAAAAAAAAAAAAAAGAGAGAGAGAGGCTGTACACGTACCCCTATATAAGATTAGATCTATAGGGTGAGACTAGTTCAGTCGTTTCACACTCAGACCAAGTTGTTGTCAGCTCTAGCAGAGTGGAGTTCCAGCTCAGTGCACTCACACACACACTCAGATAATTGGTCTACAGAGAGAAGGACTACAATGATAATTCAATATTTCATCATATTAGTTATTCAAATCAGGCTTCTTAGTCCATCTTTTACATTACCTTCCATCAAAACATAGTTAAAAATAATGCCGGTTTGTAAAATACATTGTATAGCAACTGGGATGCTTTTTAATTGGGTTAAAGAACTAATGTTCGTTTTGGTGTTTCTTTGTGACGACTTCAGTATTAAATACTTTCAGCTTGGGATATAATTCTTTTGAGTTCATGCTAAGAAAGACAATAAAGTTAAGTAGCAGCTGTTCATTAGAAGCTTATATATTTCATATTCAGTACACACATGCCTCTTAATGCTAAATAAATTATATTAATCACAATTTAATTATGTGGCTGCCCTATTAAATTAGAATTAAAGGCTAGAATCGACAAAGAAACTATTCAGAGTTTCACCATCTGCAGATCAGGCTTTGTATGTCCTACTGGGTATTTTTACAATATTTAAATTTTGAAAGTAATAATCACCTATGGATATTAGAACACCTCTGACAGCTGGCACTTATCCACTATTAATGGCTAACCAGGGGTCTCCTTCTCTTGTGTGTGTAATTTAGTCATCATTTAGTGATTAGCTATGGAAAAAAAATATTTTCTGGGTGGAGTAAAAATGAATGGAGTTAGTTTCTGACACAGAAAGGTGCTGAATACTCACATTTTCCGTTAGAAGCCTGGGATTTGCAAACATGCAGCAGTTCACAGAAGCCATCTCTAAAAAACAACCAAACGCTGAAGGTTGAAGTGGCAGAAGTGGGTGCATGTTCTCCATATACAGAAGGTCTGACCCTGACTTCAAACAAAATGCCCATTCTTTTAACTGGAACTTTCCTCAAGTGAAATCTGAAGGCCTAGATCATCGGACTACATGCCTATAACTGCATGAACCTCCATTGGCTGTGAGGCATTTTTTGTGGAAAGTATGGCTTTACAGCTCTCTGGAGACAGCCAGTTAAAGATACCTATGTGGGAGTGGCAGATATCACTCAGGACCTGTGTGAGACCTGTGTCTTTCTGGAGTGGCAGCTAGAGATGAGACTGCACACCCTGGGCCATATCAAGCTGGCAGTAAACATCACTTCAGATAACTGAATCCCATCCACATTTTCCACCATGTATTCAAACATACATTTTGAATGTGTAAAAATACATAAAATAGGTAGACCTTAGTGATCCTCCTTGGAAACTGCAGCTTGAAAATGAGAGAAATTGTTCTGCACATCTTGACATGCTCAGCTGTCTGTTTTGAGCAGTCTTGCACAACTTTGCCTAAAATTTGTTCCAACTTCAGTCTGGAAACGGAGTTGAAACTCCAAAAAACTAAGCTACGTGCGAAATGTTCTGCAGAACTTTGGTAATTCCTGGTATGAAATAAACCTTGCAGGTCAGGAAAAAATAGTTCTCTTTCCCTTCACTGTAAATCATTATTTCTATTACCACTCCCTGCTGAGTTATACATTTCCTTCTGAAGGGTTAGCTGAACCTTGCACTGGCTTTAAATCATCTCTATCTGTAATGAGGGGATATTGTTGCACTTCAGTATGAAGGGGAATATTCTCATTTCTCGCAGACCGTACTAATCATGAAGAGGGAAACCAAACAGAAATAGGGAGGGAAGTGGTACAGGTGTCATTATTCCATCTCTCTTTTTCCATGAATTACCCTTAGGATCTCCCTGAGGTCAGGCACAGCAACTTTAAGACTGCCTAGTGACTGGAATAGGGAGGAAGAATATTAGTCTAAAGCAGCCGAAAACCTGGAAACAAGGTACTTGGGAGCATCTTAATATAAAACAAAGTGCATGGGCACAAAGCATTAAATTGTGTGGCTGGGGATCTATAAACCTGCAGCCTTAGGAGCACAAAATAAATGGAGGCTGTAAGCAAGGCTACGGCATCATTCAGCAAATGCTTGGCAGCCATTTCCATCCGAGAGCCAGAATGTGATACTTGGGGAGCGCTCTGGCTGCACATGACTGCTTTTATTTGTATGGCTTTGTCAGTATAGCTTTAGCAGTCTGCCTCCCTCATTCCTCAGTTTGGTTGCTGCTACGACTTTGGTGGGTTCGTTACGGAATCTTGCTTACTGCTTCCAAGCGCTAGATGATCTGTCTTCAGTGAACGTCAAATCTCTCTAACCGTCACTTCAGGTTTTGTCCCATGGTTTTGACCATAGAGTTGCATGTGGCCATTCACACTTATTTGTGCTGTTAAGTTTTCAACCAAGGGAATACATTAGAGCACATCTAACTTGTGGTATTGTTTTAAGCTGTTTACAGGGAATCGATTTTAAATGGTCAGATCATCCTGTAGCAAAATTTCACTAGTATTGTCTGCCTGGCAAATTTACTTGTCAGTTTGCATCTCGTGAATGGGCAGATCAAAAGGAAAAATGCAACCACATAAATATATAGACTAATGAGAGATTTAGGATAACAATATACTGAGGAAATATATGATTGACATGAATATGGCACTGCTACTCAGAAAAGACGTGAGCTGCAGAATACATTTGAAACCCTTGCATGATCATGAAACTAAGATACTAAGATAATGGATATCTGCTGTTTATGTGATATAGGGTTCTTCCCTGACTTTCATCTTTCACTCCAGTTTGTTGGACAGTCTTGGGAGATATTTTGGGGAACATGGGAGAGCAGACGTGGTATGTGTGGAAAAGGATTCTTCTGGGCTAAATGGCTATTAGGAGGTTGCCCAGGTTGAAGATCTCAGTTCTTTTCAGTTTTGTCTTGTTAAGTGCTTTTGACAAGTTTGGTGGGCATAAATTGGAAAAGAAGCAGTTTGCAATGGATGACAGGAGAAAAACTGTTTCACTGTAAGGAGAAACCTGCATTGGAACAGATTCTCAGCAAGGTTGTGCCATCCCCATCCTTGTAGACCCAGCCCTGAGAGACCTGGCCTGCCCTTACGGCTGATCCTGAATGGAACTGGACTAGAGGCTCTCTGAGTCCCTCCCAAGCTGAATTATTGTGTGATTTGTTGAGTCTGTGAATTGCTTCTTTGAGTTAACATTTTAGAAGCAAGTCCATTAGAAGGTTTTACATAAGGCACCTGTAAGGACTTGGAGGAAAAGGTGAGACAAAAAGCAGTTAGCTGAAGCCAAGGAGTAATCACAGGTGAGAAAACTCCCTGTGTGAGGCAGGAACCTCTTCGCCCTTTTAATGGTTACTTTTGCTTACTATTCAAATTACAGAGGGCATTTCTCTGTGGACAAGGTACAGAAGTTCCATAAGCAGTAATTTAAAGATGATGCTCAAGAAAAAGGTATTTTCTCTTCATATAAGTGCTCAAACACAGCAAAAGCATTTAAGCAAGGAAGAAAACTGTGAAGAGAACATTTTTCTTTTTGTGGTATTTTTAAAGAGCGTCACATTAATAATTTAGAACATCTATGATCCATGTGAGGAGGGTGAACGCAATTGAAAGTATGGTGCCAAATTTTACTCTTACATGCAAAAGGATGTCCATGAGTCTTAGCTCCAGCGTCTGTCATCTGATGGCATAGAAGCTGTTATCTGCCTTTTCGGTATGTTTGTCCAGAGCCCAGATCTGTTCTGTAAGATGTCCAAAGATAAGACTCATCCCCAGCCATGACACTGATTCAAGGAGCTGCAATGATTTTACCTGCTGGATTTATAATCTTTCCTTCCTTCTCTCTGTCAATCAACTTTTGACTTTTTATTAAAAATGTTATTATTATTATTATTATTATTATTATTATTATTATTATTATTATTATTATTATTATTATTACTTGTTTCGCCATCATGCTTGATTTATTTGATTTGAAAAAATACTGCGCTGCAGCCTGTATAACTGGTGTCTGTTGAATCACGGAATCACAGAATCACGGAATTTTTCAGTGTTGGAAGGGACCTCTAGAGATCATCTAGTCCAACTCCCCTGCTAAAGCAGGATTGCCTAGAGCACATTACTCAGGACTGCATCCAGCCGTGTCTTGAAAGTCTCCAGAGAAGGGGACTCCACAACCTCCCTGGGCAGCCTGTTCCAGTGCTCTGTCACCCCCACCGTAAAGAAGTTTTTTCTCATATTTGATCGGAAAGCAGGGGGAATTAGCTCAAATGGTAAAGCACACACTTAGCATGTGAGAGGTAGTGGGACCAATGCCTGAATCTTCCATTTTGGACCACTTGGTGGATAAGGAATTGGCTGGGTGGCTGCACTCAAAGAGTTATGGTCAATGGCTCGATGACGGAGTGGAGAACTGTGACAAATAGTGTCCCTCAGGGATCCATACTGGGACCAGTATTATTTAATTATTATTATCTTTGTTGAGAACGTGGACAATGGAATTGAGTGCACCCTCAGCAAATTTGCAGATGACAGCAAGCTGAGTGGTGCGGTTGACACTCTAGAGGGAAGGTAGACCATCCAGGGGGACCTTTACAGGCTTGAGAGGTGAGCATGTTTAAACATCATGAAATTCAACAAGGACAAGTGCAAGGTCCCATACCTGGATCAGGGCAATCCCAAGCACAAATACAGGCTGGGTGATGAGTGGATTGAGAATAACCCTGAAGAGAAGGACTTGGGGGTATTGGTGGATGAAAAACTGAATATGACCCATCAAGGTGCGCTCACAGCCCAGAAAGCCAACCACATCCTGGGCTGCAGCAAAAGAAGCGTGGCCAGTAGGTTGAGGGAGGTGATTCTGCTCCTGTACTCCACTCTGGTGAGACCTCACCTGGAGTACTGCATCCATCTCTGGGGTCCTCAGCATAAGAAAGACATGGACTTGCGTGAGTGGCTCCAGAGGAGGGTTATGAAGATGGTCAGGGGGCTGGAGCATCTGGCCTGCGAATACAGGCTAAGAGAGTTGGGGTTGTTTGGCCTGGAAAAGAGAAAGCTCTGGGAGACTGTATAGCCCCTTCCAGTACCTAAAGGTGGCCTACAGGAAAGATGGGGAGGGACTCTTTATCAGGAAGTGTAGTGATAGGACAAGGGGTAACAGTTTTAGACTGAAAGAGGATAGATTTAGATTAGATATTAGGAAGAAATTCTTTAGTCTGAGGGTGGTGAAACACTGGAAGAGGCTGCCCAGAGAAGTTGTGGATACTCCCTCCCTCGAAATGTTCAAGGCTAGGATGGGTAGGGCTTTGAGCAGCCTGGTCTAGTGGGAGGTGTCCCTGCCCATGGCAGGGGTTTGGAACTAAATGATATTTAAGGTCCCTTCCAACCCAAACCATGCTATGATTCTATGGTTTTATGATTCTATGATTCTATGGAAGTGCGCCTGCCATGAAGAAAGACACGTTTGTATCCTTTATGAAAATGTTGAGCTGTGTGATAAAGTCTAGTTAAAAAAGCTTCTATAACGCAGCCATGAAAACAGTTTGAATATTAAGTAACACAAATGGTTAAGAGTTGGCTTCCTCAGTGGGATAACCCTATAGGCTAAAAAATTTTGGGCTGCAGTGGGTACTACGTCTTCTGCAATCTGATCATCTTCTTTCCCTCTGATCCTGTGAATTGCGAATGTATTTTACATGAGTGCTTTATGTTACTTCCTCTTGTGGAGGATTTTCCACATGTCTCAATGCTGACTATTATTCCTTTCCTGCTCCTCTAGTGTAAATCCATCATCATCTGAAGTGTTAGCTATATGTGCCGTATTCTGTAGTCACACAGAAAAGAGAAATGTAATTTTCCTAGACCAGCTTTTGTAGACAGTCCCTCAGGGACAGTGCTGCTGAGCGCTGCCAAACGTGTTCTGTGTCTCATACCTAAAGTGGAGATTTCCAATCCGTAGGCTGTGAGCACAGAGAGACTGACAGTAAGAAAAAGGAAGGCTTTCTCAGTGCTCCTTCTGGTTTTAAACTACCACAACTCACAGTTCTGCAAATAAATAAAGATGGCAATTGCAGATAGCAGGACTTCTTATGGATCTAGAGTTCAACGTCTAACACACATTGGAAAGAATGGGCACATATCAAGGAATGAGTATCTACAGAAAGAAATATGTGAATGCACAAATTGTTTGAAGTCTCTGAACTCACAGGTGCAGTGCCCTTCCTTCCACTAATTGAAATGTAAACCTGAAAAGTGCTAGCTGTTAGAATCGAATCCTGAGAATCCAGGAATTCTTAATTGCAAAATAGGTTTCCTACTTTAAACTTAACCATATTCACATCACTAATGTGAAATATATTAGTGATCAGCTTATTAGAGAAGCTGTTTATGCAAAAGATGCACTTCCCTGAGACTGTTGCACAGTAACTGTGGAAATTGCCATATGGGGAGAAATCATTTGAATCCTGGCGTTAGGTGTGAAGTTCTGGTGTGATATGATAACCAAGATGAATTACTTTTGGGAGAGATAGTCTTGCAAATAAAGGGTCAGAATTAATGATGCAAATAGTGAAACTCCTGGTAGTTGCTTAGTTCCTATTTAGAGAATCTGTTTTACCAAACCAGGGTTAAGCTAGTGCAAAATCTTTACATAGCAGTTGACTTTTAATTAATTAAGACATAGATTTATGTGGTTATTAATAAAGCCATGTGTATATATATGCTCCATCTCTACTTAATACTTAAATTGCTTTAAAGTTATAGGGTTGTGACTGTATAGCACACTTGGTGCTAAAATTATCGGTTTCGAATTCAAACTGAAATCAAATACTTTATCTCTAGTATTTGTTGTACTTAGGTGTTAAGGAATAGCTAGAAAAATGTAATGGTAAGCAATGCTGTTGATTTAGGTTTGAAACTGTTCTTAACCCTTGTATCATTTTCATAGTTTTTTGTAACAGGAACAATCCATTACAATTGGGAAAGTGTTTAGTTTTGGGTTGGTTTTGTTTTGTTTTTTTCTGTTTTTCCCAAGCAGAATTTTCTGGAAAAATAGAATTTAATTACTTGAAATTACTATCTAGTTTTAACTCTGGTCTCTACATTTGTTAAGCTACGTGTTCATATGCGGGAGTTTAGGCTGTGGTAATATGTTTGAAATGTCCTGACCTTTCATGTGGCCTTCTTCAGTGCTGAGGATTTACCAACATGGGACTTCCCAACAAAGTCCAGGAACCGTAGTTAGATCAAAATCTGTTGTAGAAAATAAAAATTATCTGATAATAAACATTTCCTGCATTGAGATCCTTGATGAAACCCTGCTGTGATGGAGCTTATGTACAGTACAGATAAACTGAACTTCCAGAGATCCCAGTGAGGTCAGGATTTCACTCTAGAATGATCCTTTGGCAAAATAACACATTCTCCAATAGTATTTTCAGCCATAGAAATTTATTCAAGATTTTCAAACAAAGGGCCCTGCTGAAGCCTATCAGACTTTTTTTCCCCCCTCTCTCTGTCTTTCTACCTCATTGTCTCCCTGTCCCTCATTTTTCCTTTTCTATGGCTCCAAATATACATGAGTGAACATTTCCTACTAATACCCTGAAAGAATGCTTTGGATAGCAAATCAAAGAACAGAAGTAACTGTATCTACTTGAAAATACTTAAGAACGTGCTTTGCTTGCAATACTACCCCCACCCCCCAGAACCCCAACATCCTACCACATACCAAAACCGCCCCAAACTTTTGATTTTCTAATTAGGAAAGTCAGTAAGTTGAGTAAAAAGAGTATTTTCTAAATAGAAAATCTTTAGATAGAGGGTGTTTTGGTATATTTGTCGTAAATCTGGAGTCCTGGATAACACTGAACCCTTAAAGGATTTCAGTAGTTCAGAAGTTAAATTTATCTCTATTAAAATCTACCCTCTGGGATAAAGTAGTCAGATTGCCGCTACAGTCATTTGAAACTTTTTCAGCAAAACCTAGAATCACACCAAACTCAAATATCAGCTCATGTTTTCATACAGACCCAATACTTCAGCCGAGTTCCCCACAGTTTACAGAATTTTTAGTTAACTTGGACAAGGTTTCAAGCAAACCTGGGGTTAATTATGACTTCATGTACAAACCATGATAAACACTGTGGTTTTGTTGGATTTTGATTCAAAATAGGCAAGACTTGTGGGCTTTGGCTGAGCATCACTGAGTTTCATTTGTGTGTTAACCCAAAACTGAAAACAAAAATTGCCTCCAGTAATATAAAAAAAAAAAAGGTCATTGAAACACCACACAACTGAGTTTAATACACTTCTATTTGGGGCTTGGCAGGCTGTCTCATGACTTTCTGTGAACACCTGGTGACAACCCTTCATGCCAACAACATGAACTGCTGCTATATTACAGTTTGTTTTTTTTCCTTTGTGTCTTGAGTGTTACAAGGGATCACATTACATTTTTGGATTGTCCTATTAATTGCTAGACCTGTGAAACACCAGCACAACACATGTGTTGGTCTCTTTGTGCTTGACATACACACCTTTTGAAGAGAGTATTAGGTCCGTCAAGTTTCAGAGACAAAACTTCTTTCCTTGCTCCATGGCAACTCAATATTGTGCCCAGACTCTGGAAAAAGAAGCAAACAAAAGGAGAGGAGAGGAGAGGAGAGGAGAGGAGAGGAGAGGAGAGGAGAGGAGAGGAGAGGAGAGGAGAGGAGAGGAGAGGAGAGGAGAGGAGAGGAGAGAAGAGAAGAGAAGAGAAGAGAAGAGAAGAGAAGAGAAGAGAAGAGAAGAGAAGAGAAGAGAAGAGAAGAGAAGAGAAGAGAAGAGAAGAGGAAAAGAAAAGAAAAGAAAAGAAAAGAAAAGAAAAGAAAAGAAAAGAAAAGAAAAGAAAAGAAAAGAAAAGAAAAGAAAAGAAAAGAAAAGAAAAGAAAAGAAAAGAAAAGAAAAGAAAAGAAAAGAAAAGAAAAGAAAAGAAAAGAAAAGAAAAGCTCAGCATTCACCGAGCAGTTCTTAATGTCTTGTTTCACCACAACTGTCTCTGGAAGAATTTGCTTCAATAAAGCTCCCAGCTGGATCTGTAATCAAGTCCATCTTTTAGAAACAGACTGACAAACTAACAAATAGCAAATGTTGGTGTTAGTGAGATTGGTGATAGCAAAAGGAATTATCCTGTGCAAATGGAAAACTGAGACATTACTTGTATATAGCAATTGTCTAAGGGAATTTAGAAATACAGCAGTCACAGCGGAACCATCTCTTGAGCATAGATTCAACTAGAAAAAAATCCCATTTGGGATAATATGCATGAGTTACATAAAGTCTGTATCTCTATATCTATTTAGTACCTCAAGGCTCATTTGATAGGCATTCTCTTTCCCATGAAAAGGCTGTGTCATTCTTGTCTTGCTTAAGAACCTTCATAATGTTAGAATTTATTGGAATTTTACCTAGTGGTTTCATAACTACAGTAGCAACATCTGCTTAAAAACGCTGATTTTTTTTTTATGTAATGTTATTGCTGATGTGTTCTCACATTGTTCTTGCATAATGTTAAGAGTCAAATGGCTTTGCTTTGCTCTTCTCTTTTTGAATATTTAAAAAGCATCAGTAAAGTTTTCTAGCAGCACAGCATAGCTGGCAAACTTCGGGGAGATATTGTTCTCATCTCTGTGGCTATGGCTTCACAGCACATTCTCATTTGAGACAGCTATGAGGCATCTTGCTATGTTCAAATTACTTAATACAATCCCAGACTAAACCCTAAATTACTTGCACTTACATTAGTTTCGTGCTCTGTTAGGGTTAGCATACCCTGGATTTTCCACAGAAATTATTCTTCAGGGGCATCCCGTGCTCCCAGTCTGTCCCCAGTCCAACTGGCTATCCCTTTACATTGCACTGCAATCTCTTTCCAGCAGGGTTACAAATATTAATTACCTCTTGTCATAACTTGCTTCACCCCATTGACATTACTGTAACTCAGTATACTCTAAAGATTGTAGCAGAAAATGAGACCTGTTGATTTATCAATTTAAGAAGTGCACTTGTCAATACTGGCTTTGCTTAGTACCAAAATGAACTGCTTAGGGATTAATGATTGTAAGAATATGGTAGGTATTGATACAGGTTTGACAAAAATCACTAGTGGATGACTTTTCATGGATGACTTTTACCTGTGCTGTGGTGTCTTAGTCTTGGATTAGAAAAATAAATATGTAATGTTGGCAAAATGTGAGCTAATGTACCAAAGGAAGGAGATGCATTTGAAAAGGTTTCCAAAGATGTCCATTCCAGGAAGTGCTGGCATAATCATCTTCCATCATTTGATCTTGCTGCAAAGCCCTTTTCTGTTCCACTTACAACTTCAGGCATTGACACACAACATCAGTGTATTAGAAATGTGCTTCTGGCTGCCTGGATTAGGACCAGATCCCGTTTCTCCTCCTTGAAACTCACATGTTTGAATACTGACTGGCATTGGTAGTTTGGCTGTGATTGCACATTGCTGGTTGGTGTTTGTGAAAAGTGGCCAAGAAGAAAAGATAAACAAAGGGGCAAGAAAACAAACTGATGAAAGCATTAGTGAAGACTTCATCCAGCTGAATAAGAGGCAAAGGGTGTAGATATATGAATGGAGGAACTCTGCAAGGCTTTGTGTTTGTAGGAGAGGCCAACTAATTTATAAAAGGATGTGTAAAATGTAAGGAACTGGAATCATCAGCTGATTTTTTTCCCATTGCAAAGCACACTAACATGTAATTTGCCAGCTCTTTTATTTGCACTGGATCTTAACCTTGTCACTTTTCCCATGTGTAACAGCTTTGATGAGGAGTTTTGTAAACAACAAAAATAAAAAAAAGATACAGGAATGAAAATGTTCCTTCTTCTGTACCCTCTGTTTTCACTAGAGAAACAGGCTTGTCAGAATTTAAAAATATTCCATCAGACTACCTAATAAAATTTATGAGACATTAAAAAGATGGGTTGGATTCAGATGGTGGTCTACTCTCAAGGAGCGTTATCAAAGGAGAGAAACAAAAATCAAAGGCATATTGACCACCCACAACTCCAGCCTCTGATTCCAGAGACTGCACTTTCCTCCTCCTAAACCAGGAGGAGGGGAGGCAAGGGGACAAAAGAGGAGGACGTTGTAGCTTTGTTCTAGTTAACTCACACAGGTAGATGGACAACTCGTTTGCACACCACCAGCCTTTAGCCTCAGCTTTGCATTAACCAAGGTTTTTAGGAGCAATGAATGCTCTTCAGTTTTCAAGTCTTTGACTCAGTACAGCTTAACAGTTTAAAATCATAAGAAATCCCTATAGGGTCAACCCAGTCTTGGCTGTAGCCAGTCCCTGCCGTGCACAGTGGAAGGGAAATTCATGCAGAGCACCAAGCCTGGCGGCTTTCCATGGCCCGTTCCCCTGGTACTCACCCAGCACCCATGGCCATGACAGTATCGATGTTAGAGGATGCACCCTTGTCTAGTCACTCACTACTTGTTTGTCACCCTGTCCCTTGGTGAACCTGCTGAAGATTGTGTCTCTGTCTTACGCTCTCACAGGAATGAGAAAAATAGGTTTTATTTCAGAGCGGCATGCCTGTCTTCTTAGAAAAACAAACACAAGATCCAACTAAAAATTGTCAAGCAGCCATTCAAAAATAAAGGGTCCTGAATTATTTCTAGTCACTTAAAAGTGAAAGAGAGAGAGAGAGAGTGAAATATGCATTGGAAATAAAGGGTCCCAAGGCTGGGGTCACTCCTTTTTAATGCATCTGTGTACTGCTCAGCATAATGCTTGGCCCCACAAATCTCAGTCTTTCCTCTCTCCAACATAAACACCAAGGCAGTCTTCTGGGCCCATATCTTAAGCTTGTCAAATAAATTCTCCTGAGGACTGAAGGACCAACAAAAACCATCTTGCCTTTCCATCTGGTTTTCCTTCCTTTTGCTTTTTAACGTGCATACAGCAGTAATGTATCATTCGTGTTTGCACATTAATCTAAAAGGTACAATAAAATGTAGGAATTCACTGCACACCCTGCTCCCTTTCAGGAGACGATAAACAGGCAGAACATGCTTAATGCAGCAATTCTCAAAGCTTTGTTCTCTGAGCCCCCTTCTCTCTGGAGAGTTTGCTCTACTTGTGTACTCCCCTCTCATCAAATACCCCACACCCTGCTCTGCTCCAGACCTTGACTTCCACGGTCTGTTCCAGCCCCCTTACAGAAATTCTTTGCAACTCAAGCTCCAGCAAAGCCAACTTTGAGCCAACCCAGCCTAACTCTACCAATTCCTACGTCCCAGTTTAGCCTCTTGCTGGCTGCTACACCAGCCCTGAACTCGCTCTGCAGCCACCATGAGCCTTCGTCAGAATATTCAAGGGAAAAGTCTCTTCCTCTTTCATCCCACCCCAGCTACTCATTGCTTGGTTCCTGGCTTGCTTTGTCTCCCTCTGGAAGGAAAATGCAGTCATGTTTTTCTCCTGCCCATGCTTGATGTGGCCTACCATTTTGCTGGGGGTGAAAAAGGCTTGAGATTGCAGGCACCCAGCCACTGCATCACACACCCAGCATGGTCCAGTCCAAGGCAAGATGATTGGCCTGGGAGCCAACCCAGCCAAGGCCTGGGAGCCTTCAGTCATCCTCAATTCCCGCCACCATTGTGCTTGCTAGAATAAATATTATGCCCTCTATAAGGCTTCCAGGTAGGAGGGAACTAGTACCTGGAAGGAGAGGAGAAAAGGTGAGCAGACAGAGGCAAGGGAGAAGAAAGACAAAAGACAGATGGACTTTTCTTGGGATGTCCTGTCCCTCAGCTGAGGATACATTTTGGGCTCCGCCAAGGGGTTTGTTTCACCAGTCAGAAAACAACTGGCTTGAAATATCCTTAGAAGGGAATTATCGACCAAGAAAATGGTACAATAAAGAAGAACAAATCTTTAAGGGACAAATACAACCAAAAAAGATGAAAATCCTTAAAGAGAAATACTTAAAAAGCTGCCCAGATTAGACTTAAATGGAAAGAAGACAGGAATTGCTCTGAGGCTAAGGCAGCAATGGGGGGGATATAAACAGTTTTGGTGGGAGATTTTTCTTATGTTCTATTATGAGCAATTTATGTTTAATTTGATACATAAATGAGATGTCTTATTTTACCATAATAGCAAACTCGATAAAATCCAATGATCCTCAAAAGCTTGCAGAGTGGAAGGCAAGAGGATGATCATTACTCTGGAGCTGAGAGTCATGAGTGATGATGGCTTGTCCTCGTTTGCAGCTGACAAAGCAAGAGGCAAGAAGGATTGGCGTAATCTCTGAGATGCTTCATGCCCAGCAGAAAGAGAGCACCATGAGTTGAAGCCTGGAGAAAATGAGGCTCAGGGGAGACCTTATCGCTCTCTACAACTACCTGAAAGAAGGTTGTAGCAAGTGGGGATCAGTCTCTTGGGAGCAAGTAACAAGTGATAGAACAAGAGGAACTGGCCTCAAGTTGTGCCAGGGGATATTTAAATTGGACATTAAGAAAAATTTCTTCACTGAAAGGGTTGCCAAGCATTGGAACAGGCTGACCAAGGAAGTGGTTGAGTCCCCATCTCTGAAGGTATTAAAAGGACATGTAGATGTGGTGCTTAGGGACATGGTTTAGTGGTGGACTTAGCAGTGTTAGGTTAATGGTTGGACTTCATAATCCTAAAGGTCTTTTCCAACCTAAACAATTCTATGTTTCTGCGAAGTCCGGCTGCGATTTCAGACATCCTACGACATCAGGTGTAGTACTCATCCTTTCATTAAGATGGCCATACTTTCTGAAGTAATTTTCCCCATGCCAGCACTACTAGGACAAAGCAAAGGTCTGCCAGAGCTAGCTGACAGGGCTTGGCAGCAGTTGGGAGCAGATTATGAGAGAAAGGGGGAGAAAAGAGGAGAAGCACATGCGGTAATAGTCCCAGGATCCTCTCAACTCTGATGGTATGCTCCACTTTGGAGACATCCAAGCTGCAGAATGCACCTGAATCTCAGTCTGCAAATAGCCCTTATGTATGCAAGGATAGCAGTGAATAAAGGTTGTTTTTCTATGCGTTTATGAAACATCATGGACACTCTTTCGTGAAGGAGTTTTCCTCATCCCCAGCCAGGGGAAGTTCATCATAGCACTTTTTAACTTCTCCTAAAGCTTTGAGTTTTAGCTGCTATTGCAACACCATTGGCAGAGTTTGGGCCATTTGGCTTTCTGTAACAAATCTGATATCCTTTTGGGGGGAATTTTCCACACATAAAAATGGTTGTTATGGGTGAGACCAAACCAGTTACACAGGAAGCTGTGTGAGTGCAAAGAGCTACATGCCCAGAAAACTCCCTCAACGTTTGGTGATCTATAGCTCAGGCACTTCTGGAGATGGGGTTCTTTGTATTTAACAATTCTCAGAGGACTTTTCTTCCATGAATTTGCCTAATCCCTTTTTGAACTCATGCAAACTAAATTTTAGAGTTCACGTTGCACTAAGGAATTTCATAGTTTAACTGCTCATTGCATGAAAACTATTTGTCTTGACTGTTTTGAGATGGAGTAAAAAGCAGCACACTCAGTCCTGTGTAAATGAGTGCAAAGGGGAGCATTTAACGCTGCACTCACTCCTTTTTGTGCCTCTCTAGGAAAATCAGACTTCAGGATCAAATTCTGATGGAATATGCCTATTATATTGTAGTCCCAGCCAGCAGATGCCTTTCACCCAGCCCCTAAAAGGGCACTGTCAATATAAAATAGGACAGACTAAGGTTATTCTGTTCACTAAAGTCAATGTAAATATAAGACGAGTTTTTTAAGATGCCATTAGAAATCTCTCAGAAGTTCCTCCTATGGCCAAGAATGTTATCAGCAGTTCAGCACAGCAAATCCGAGCTGTGCAAGAAACCCTATGTTGAGAGATATTAGTTCTTCAGCTCAAATAAGTAAGTTTTAATTAGAATAAGCTACTTAAGGTTATAATATGTTGTGATTTATGCTGTTTGCCTAGCTTTACTTACTTAGCATGAGTAGCTAGTTTTGCTGAAGCCTTTAGGCTTCAGTAGAGTTAATTTTCTTTGTAATTTTCTGAGCAGCTGGTACAGTGCTGTGTTGTCTTTTAGTATGAGAAAAATGTTGATAGCACACTGATGGTTTGGCTGTGGCCAAGTAGTGTTCTCCCTAAGTCTGGGACTTTTCAGTTCCCCATGTTCTGCCAGTGAGTGCAGGTGCACAAGAAGCCTAAACCAGAAGATAAGGAAGTTCCAGCCATCATCAGAGATGGCAAATCAACAAGACAAGAGCAGTCAACAGCCTGTCTGGACACAGAAAACGAACCCAATAAGGTGTTAGAAGACCCCAGACCAAAAATCACCATTGGGCTAAAAGATGCATGAAGAGTGAGGGGTGGGTGTATGGATCACAAGTGTATAATTGTCCAGGGATTTCTTTGTTCAAGGTCCCCCCCGGAGGTACCCATCCTGGGCTGACTCTGCTACTGTACCTTTCAATGAAATTATTTATTTTTGTAAAATCCGACACCTGAGACTCTGCTGTGGGAAACCTAAGGATGAGCCTGAAGATGAAGGGAGTGTGCCCAAAACTAAGTGTATGTGTGTGGAGTGGAAAGAGGCACCCATCAGCTCACTGGGGTTGCCCACTGAAGGGACCCTGGTTCGAGCAGTGAAAGACTCAGGTGTTGTGTGTGCGACTGCTTGAATGGTGTGTGGCTCAGGCAGTGTCTTCTCCTTTAACACCTAAATGAGGGCAACAGCCCCTCTTGGTTGAAGGTCGTGGATCAGTATTACAGCACCAGGTATAAGGATGAAAGTTGGAGTATCTATTAAGAGGGAGTACAAGTGGAAGGGGCATTCAGCTGACTTTCAGCTATTTAGCTAGTTTCTGGGCTACATTCATACCATTTTTAATAGAATCAATAGACTTCCAGTATCACACAGTGCATCATTTTTTGTTTCAACCCAAAGTTGATCACATCATGGAATGCCATCTAATTTTTGTACTGAGTCATTACACTCTCACATTATCTGTGACACCTAGAAAAGAAGTGATCAGAGCTGCAAAAATTAATCAAGATGTGGCTGTATCAGGGGTGGTATTGAGTGATTGCAGGACTAGGAGCTGAGATCAAACGAGCTTCATCCACAAAAACACAAAATACACCAGTTAACTACCAAATAAAAGAAAGCAATATAGCATATTTGTATTGAGACCAGTCCTAAGGAGAAGGACTTGGGAATGTTGGTGGATGAGGAGCTCAACATGAGCCGGCAATGTGCACTCACAGCTCAGAAGGCCAACCACATCCTGGGCAGCAGCAAAAGAAGAGTGACCAGCAGGGTGAGGGAGGTGATTCTGCCCCTCTACTCTGCTCTGGTGAGATCCCACCTGGAGTACTGTGTCCAGCTCTGGGGCCCCCCAACATAAGGACATAGACCTGTTGGAGTGAATCCAGACGAGGGCCACAAAGGTGATCAGGGAGCTGGAGAACCTCTCCTATGAAGACAGGCTCAGAGAGTTGGTGTTCAGCCTGGAGAAGTGTTGTGGTTTGGGCTGGGCTGGACTGGTCACTAAAATGAATGACAGATGCTCTCTCTTCAGGGAGAGGAGAGTGAGAGAGAAAAAAACTTATGAATTTAAAAGAAACTAAACTACTTTAAAGAAATACTACCAATAAAATAATAATAAAAAATCATATTTAAGAAAATAAAATAATGAAATATATACACTATTTACAGTAATGAGCTCTCAGAACGATGGTCATGTCACTGGAAGGCACTGGGAAAGTCCCAGACTGGACTCAGTGACAAACAGGTACTGGATTCCGGATCTGGAGGCAGGAACGGACAGACAGAGATCAAATGCAGATGAACAGACAGAGTCCTCCTCATATGCCAGCCATTGCAGAAAGAGGCCTGATCCTTTGATCCCTCAGCTTTTACACTGAGCATGATGCAGATGGGGTGGAATACCCTGTTGGTCAGTTTTGGGTCACCTGTCCTGTCCGCTCCTCCCCACAGGTGCGACTCTACGCTTTTCCACTTCCGACCCTCCAACACGGTACGTAACAAAGTTAGCTGACCTTGGTTGTTACAGCAATAAGTGTAAGCAAGAGCCTCTCTGCATACCGTTCCTTGATATTAATTATAAATATCAGGCCTTATCTCTGCTAGAAGCCGACAATGTCTGAAAAATATGCTGTTAATTTCGGAGAGTTCAGTTAGTTAGAAGCCACTTAACTGAAAATTAAAATTACTGAACAGAAAATTTGTTCTGTTTTACCTCAAACCAGGACAAGAAATCTCCAGGGAGACCTTATAACGGCCTTCCAGTGCTTAAAGGGAGTCTACAGGAGAGATCGGGAGGTACTCTTTACCAAGGAGTGTAGTGGTAGGACAAGGGGTAACAGTTTTAAACTGAAAGAGGGTAGATTTAGATTAGATATCAGGAAGAAGTTTTTCACTCTGAGGGTGGTGAGACACCGGAACAGGTTGCCCAGGGAAGTTGTGGATGCCCCATCCCTGGAAGTGTTCAAGGCCAGGCTGGATGAGGCTTTGAGCAACGTGGTCTAGTGGGAGGTGTCCCTGCCCATGGCAGGGGGGTTGGAACTACATGATCTTTAAGGTCCTTTCCAACTCTAACCATTCCATGATTCTATGATTCTAGGATATTTAGCTGTTAATAGAAGTTAAGCAAAATCTCATTAACAGGAGTATTTCGAAATACACCATTGAAAATACACCCAAGGACAGCAAGCAAAAACTAGGTTTCATTGTGCTTTGCATGTTATTGAAATAGCCTGACTAGTTTAATAGCAGTTCTCCTCACTTTCTTTTTTTTTTTTCTTGCTTGGCTGAGTTCAAATATGAACGAAACTGAAAATAGCAACCAACAAAACCGTCAAATGTGAGCCATGATAATTTCTGTCCAGAAACTTCTTTTTCACTTTCCCACTGTATAAAGAGCAGAAGGAACACCTGAGAGATCCTCTGATCTTTATATGAAAAAGGTCTCAGATAGATTATAGAGAACAGAGAAAGGGACCAAGTGAAAAGCTGTGCATCTGCCATTCATCACAAACACATGTGTTCCAGGTGGCTTTAATTTATGGTTATGCATACATCTAGAGAAATAATCTCGCCTCATAAACCCCCAAACTGAAAAACTGCCTAAGATATAGAATAATTTGATACTGGTATATGCATTTTTTACTGTCCAGAACTCATTGTAAATCATCTTGCAGTGTGCACTGAGAAATGAATGGTGTTCAAGGTGAGAACTCGGAGACATTAATTTGATACTGTATCTAAAATATTGCACCCTCATCACCATTAAGTGATCTATAAAGGATTGAATAGTTCAGCCAAATAACCTTGGTTAACTATCACAAATGATCGTTCATTCTCTCATCTTAAGGAGGAAGAGTAAAACTGAGTATCTTGCTAAAGACCTTTAAATTGCAGGCACTCGTGCAAACCCTGTGCAAAAGGCCATTCAGTGGAATAGAGCAAACAACATCTACACTTATGAAAAAGCCGCAAGATCATCCATACCAATGTGTGGAAGGACTTTTTTTGGTCTAAACTGAAAGACAGTGGGAAGACATGGAGACAGACAGACATCAGCTCCTCACACTACACAAAAGGAAGTTTATCGTCTGTTAGTCCATTACCAGCCATGAAAACTGCCAGCTTAGCTGGATGTGTGGTCCCATGGGGAGGGGACACAGTGCTGCTGACTCTATATTTTGACCCCTTCCCTCACTCACGTTCTCCCCAGTTAGCAAACAAAATGGCAATCCCAGCATCTAGGAGGCTTTGGGGTATGGGAACACTCCATCTCCACTCCCTTCATTTCCATGGCAGGGAGTAAAAACTGCATATGTATTGGTAAATTGAGCTGGAATCGCATCTTGGTGTGCATCAAGAATTTAAAACGCCAAGATACAAGGAAAAGATTAAATGGGAAAACATCTGGAAAAAAAAAAGAAAGAAAAATTAAAGGAATGTTGGAGAACAGGTAACGAATGACATGCAAGTCATGATAGGAGGGAGGGAGGGAGAAGAAAGGAAGGAAAGAGGGAATGGAGGAAGGGAGGGAGGGAGGAAGGGAGGGAGGGAGGAAGGAAGGAAGGAAGGAATATTTTGAGTTACTGTTAGAAAAAATCTGAACAAATGGGGAAAAACAAACACCAAATTGACACTGTGCTGGTGCTGCATGGGTACAGGAGTGGTAAGGAGCTACTAACAGCTGAGGCCGTTCTTGCATAGCCAGCACTGTACAGTTGTACCACCCTGTGAAAAATTTAATATCCTTAACTCAGAAAGAAAAGGACACAAACCTCTGGAACATAACTTTTTTTTAATTTATGAATTTTGAGGTGAAGAGAGTATTAGAAGAATGGTAACATCTCCGAGACCTGGATCAGGATCTGTAGGAATAGGAAATGAAATGTTTAAAAGGACTTTTACAATTGCATCACATGGCAGATTGAGCAGAAACAGTCAAAGCTAGCAAAAGGACAAGATGATTTATATCCTGTAGTTCAAGAGGAGGCAGTGAAACTAATAGCAAGCTTTTGGCAAATGTTTTTGATACTCGGTAAGGACAAAGATAGTGGAGTTAGAGGACAGATAGCTCATGTTGCTGTGGGTTCCAGCAAGTAACTACTGGACTGTGATCCCACTTCACAATGGTAAATAATGATAAAGAATATGTTAAAGACCTTATACAGAATATCTAATATTAGTAAGGAATACTTGACATGCTCTAAAGGAATGACATCCATTTCAGAAAAATGTGACCAGCTGCCTTAACAAAAAATGCCTAACCATCACCTAACAGGCAATGCAACATATAGATCAAGTTCAAGCCAATGCACAGAAGAATTAACTCTATTTGTTGAAGGCAGATGCTGAACTGAGGCTGGAAGGGACCTCTGACGGTAATCCAACCCCTCATCAAAGCAAGACCAACTTTGACGATAGAAAAGGTTCCTTAGGGTTGTGTCCAGTCAAGTTTTGAATATTTCCATGGACGGATACCTCATAGCCACTATGTACACCTGCTCCAGTGTTTGACCTCCTTCTTTGTGAAATGTCAGTAATTAGGAGAAAAGGCAATTCATTGAGGATGGTTTCAAAGCCATTTGACTGGGAGGAAATTGCGAAGAACTTAGGTCTGAATGATACTGGCAGAAGGAATTGCCCAATATGAAGCCATCATCCTTTGCTGCTTACCAGTTTCCTGACATTTCATAGGAGACATTTGCAATCTTTTAGAAATTATTTCAGATATGGATTAAAAGGGTGTCTTTCTCTGGATCATACTGAAATAAATTACTTTTCCCCACTGCATTTACATCTTGGTCTTCTTATCCTCCCAGTAGAAAATCCCATCCCCGTACTGTCCTTGTTTGAGTGACACAGGACTAACTTCTCCTCTAATTCTTGGGAAAACAGCACCTTTGGAAGACTCTAGTGTCTGAATTAATGAAAATATTTACTTCATAGCCAGGTATGTTATGTGGGATTCAAGGTCTCGGTGTTTTCAAGCCTTGCCAGGAGCAGGGGTGAAGAGGAGTGAGGCCTGGGCACTTGACCCAGGCTGGCCAACAGGATTTTTTCATACCATAAACATCACGTTCAATATAAGTTAGAAAGTTTACTGCATAGTTGCCTCTATCCCATGATGGCAGTGATCCAGAGAACGTCTTGCACTGGTGCTGGACCCCTGAGCCCTTCCCTTCCTCCCGGAGCCGTAGTGCTCGCAATGTCTGACGTTTGCAGTCCACTGTTGGGAGTGCACAGCTTCCTGCTGATATAATTGGCTGAATATAATCCTTGTCTATTTTATATTAGTATCAGGATCAATACTGTTTCTTTGGTATTGCTGTTAATTATTTAGTCTTATCCTATTAAATCTATTTACATTTCAACCCTTGTGTTTCCTTGTTTTCCCCGGTTCCCCTTCCCGCGTGGGGAGGTGCCATCGGGTGATAGAATGATTGTCTGAACAACAATAAATTGTTATGGGTTTTTCAAACCATAACACACACAAAGTGAGATGTCTTCTCACTGTCTTCCAGCACTGGCACACCTGGAAAATGGATTGCCACACAAGCAAAAATCCTGATGAAAAGACAGGGCCAGATTCAGTAACAGATTCCATGGGAAGCAGAACTATGTGAAGGCGCTTGCTTGGCTCCATTTTACAATTGACATAAAGTTGTCCATTTTGGCATAACTGAACTCATGAGAAAGCCAGACCATGCATGGGAAAGAACATTTCATGGCAATGAAAAAAGACCTCCCTAGTCTGAAAGCAATTTTTGACTGGGGACTGGTTGACTCAAAACTGCTAACCTGAGCAAATCTGGTGGAATACAGTTTTAATTTGTATAAAGGGGAAAACAGAAGGGAAATACGCAAAACTTGATGCA
The DNA here is from genome assembly GCF_963924245.1 of Chroicocephalus ridibundus. Lineage (NCBI taxonomy): Eukaryota > Metazoa > Chordata > Aves > Charadriiformes > Laridae > Chroicocephalus > Chroicocephalus ridibundus. The sequence goes on along the minus strand of NC_086285.1, from coordinate 127,868,399 downwards.
TGCTAGGTTGGTAATTTTTGTGAGCTAGGGTGATGCTACCTGCATACCCTGTATGCCTCCATTACACTCGATCCGCAGAGGGAGCAAACGTGCTGCATCCCTGACTGGAGCTGCCCAGTGCTTTTGCAGAAGCAATAGCTGCCTAAGCTGACAGCCCCGCTGCTGTGTAGTTCCACCCCTGGGGACTCACAAAAATGGCAAAAAGTAACAAAACAGCATGCACAAGACTGCTTTGTGAAGAAGACACTGTTTACCGGACAGGGTGCAGAACCACAAAACATGGAACCTAGCCTTTACCGCATGTCAAGTCATGCAGTTTATCCTACCACAATTGGCCAAAAATTTGCACTTCTCTTTCCCTCCCCCTTCCTTGGTACCACACAGCTCCTTTATTTGTCTCGTGTTAAACGAAACAAGAACCCCCAGGTCATATAAGGCACTCAGTCCTTACTGTAACAGGAATGATAATATCCTGGGTATAAAATCTGCCAAATGAACAAAAGACAAAGCAGATACTTTTGTTTCAGTGAAAAATACCAATTGTTCTTGTGTTTCTTAACCACACATTTATCTCCCTCTTTTTCCTTTTTTTAAAAAAGTGAACTACCATGCTAGTGGTTATTACTTTGCCAATAATGTCTGGTTCTGCCTGATAGCATCAAGCTATGTAAAACAATGTAGTGTTGTCTACACTCCCTGCTATTATAGTAAGTTAACAGTTACTGTAAACAAAAGGGCTCTTAGTAAAGAAGATGAACCAAAGATATATTTTGAATTAAGCACAAGGCAAACACTTAACATACGAGAATAAATCTTCTCCAGCTGGCAAACGTTGCAGGAATAGTTCATTCTTTCAAGAAGATTGCATTGGGTTTGCACTGCCAATAGTATACACAGAGTCATTGTTTCAGTCTCAGCAAGAGAGTTATTTATACACTCTGAATGAGTACTGCTTTCTCTAGAGCTCCTCTTAAACTTCACAAAAATCATCCGTCAAAAATCATCCCCAAAATATGAGGCTTTATCCGAATGTTTGAGCTTCATTTTCTCTGGTGGGGGGCACTAAAGCTTATTTTTAATAGATCTTGAGGACAGAAGGGGAATATTAGGTCACACAGTCAGATCTCTTGTATAGCATACGCCGTAAAATTTCTTCCAGCTACTTCTGTACAGAGACCAATGGCTGACATTTGGCTAAAGTGTGTGCCTGGAAGGTTTACAGTCTTGAATCTACCACTTTTCTCTGTAGCTGGTTCCAGCAGAAATCAACCTCACTATTAAACATTTGTGTTGTACTTCTATTTGATTTTCTTTGGCTTTGATTTCCATGCTTAGGTTCCTATCGTGCTTTTCTCTGATCCCTTAAAAAGCCCTTTAATAACTGTTATTTCTTTACCATCCAAGAACCCTGAACCATCTGAATACCGTGTGTTTTTTGTTCATTGGTAGTTCTGAATAAAGGCAGGAGAGGGAAAGCAGAGAGGGAGTCGTCTGGAATCCAACTAAATTGTATTTGCATTGTTGTTTCAGCTTAAATGGGAACATTTTGATGTTCAGTTTGTTGTTTCAATTGGAAACAACTTTCAGCAACTTTCATTTTTTGCAAAATGTGTGCATCTGAAAGAAATGACCCCCAAAACCCATAAGGAATTTCAGTGAAATTCATGCTACTTTCTTGCATTACCCAGTCTACATTTTTTTGCTAGAAAAGTTCCATATTAAATAAACTTATCTTAATCGGCACTTATATATGATAAGCACTTCAGTTTTTAGTATTATGGTAACTTCCCCAAAGTGCATCTGCTACAAAGCCTCTGCCGTTATTCGTAAGCAAATATATTTGATGTGAAACATAAAATGATCATTACTAAGAGAAACATTCACTGTCCTTACTGTTTCACCAGAACTAGGCGCCTTTTCAGTGGATCAGGAAGGGTTTCATGAGGATGTTTCCTGTATTTCTTGAATAAGGATTTTTAAAAGTTACCTAACGTATCTTCGATCCAAAAAAGTTGATTGAGCAGTGGAGCTTGCAAGTAAAAAATACACGTGTATTTGAATGTGTAAGAGTGCCTGCTTTCTCTGTATAGTCTTCTCACACTGTATAACAACTATCCAACAATAACCAGGTAGAAAAAGATAAGATAAAAATTGGCTATTATTTAACTCTAAAAAGTAACTCCCGGCAGACAAGAAGACGATTAAATAAATGTTTACATTCCAGAAGATATTGAGATCCTTCTGATGTGATATTCATACATGTTGCACAAACCACTATGAATGTTCATCTTAGGCTTCCCATTCTCGCTTTCATTGAGGAGGATAAATCTAACTTGCACGATGGGAATATTAAAGGACAAAATAGCCACTAAAATGCTATCAATGGCATCTATGTAATTTTAATAGAAATGTAAAGAGTAATTGCCATCTTTTCTGTACTCGTTATGCAAATTATGATATTTTCAGCTCCACTGGTCTGCTAGTGTGCCTTGCTATTGGCATTACATCCAGCATTATCATCCCTTTATTTATGAGGGTGATGTAATATACACCTAGTGAAGCTTTTATTTTAGCCAGTATCAGCACATTGCAATCAATACGGTCTTATCCCTTCTGCAATCCAAGTAATTTTACTACTGAGCTTAATTGGCAATGAGCAAAAGTAGCATGATCATTATTCAGTAGGGATCCTTATACACTCTACAAGTATTTGCTTTAGGATCAGTGAAAAAGTAGGAAAGCTGCCAAGAGTTTTCTGGCTGGCAAGCATTTGGGGGCTTATGAAACTTCCCAGACTTCTCATTTTTCAATAAAAAAAGGCAGTTTTGAAAAGTTTAAAGGGACCTGCAGGCTTTATGGAGCTTTTTGATAACTTTTAGAGAGAACGATTTCCTATTGGGGAAAGAAAAGTTACACAGATAACTTTCCAGGTAACTTTCCTAGGCCAGGTAAAAACCTTCACTGTACCAACCTCAGCTTTGCCATCCTCTGACGCACAAGTGGCCAATTTCCCATGTGCTTCATTACAGAGGGACCCACCACAGACTTCCCTGCCTGTGTTTCTCAGGGAAGACTGGCTTCCCCACCTGACGGTGGCATTAAGCAAGCCTAATGTTTCACCAGATCTGAGAATATTTTCAATGGTGAAGAAAAAGCTTAATAACAATGCTACGTTGCCTTCCTTAATAATGGCCTTTTGCATATCGTCTGCTTTCTGTATGGAAACAAATTGCGGACCAACAGAAAATACTGCAGCAAAAAGTGCAATAGGTATGTCTATGGAAACAAACAGATGAATTGAAAAAGTAGGAAAAGGATTATTGCAAGCCTCTTGCTAATGCTGTTTGATGCATCTACGCAGTTTATGAGCTTAATCTGATTAATAATACAAAAAGATACCAGTGAAACAGAATTCCCCAAACTCAGATGTACATTTTGGCATTGTTTAGAGGGTTATATGCAACATCAACTGTTTGCTTTTTTCAACAGAATGAACCCCCCGAATACACTCCAAGTTCTACCAGCCCTTGAATTATTAAATGTTTTCCTTATAGTCTCATGAACTGGACGCAGGAATCCTCAAACATGTAAAATTCCAAGACCTCAGCTGCCAACGAAAGCTTGAAAAGATGAAATGGCAGAAAGAAAAGATTTCAAAAACAGGAATAGAAATAAGAACAAATGTACTTCCCTCCCACCCCAAATAATCTTACTGAGAGACCTGTAGTAGGTTGTTCAGCTTTTCTGAATTCTGGAAGGCAGCAATACAGTGCGGCAGTAGGAAATGCCTCTCTGCCTGTATTGCGTTTGCATGGCAAGGTTTTGGTCAGGGTTGGGGGGTGCTACAGGGTTGGCTTCTGTGAGAAGCTGCTGGAAGCTTCCCCCATGTCTGACAGACCCAATGCCAGCCAGCTCCAAGACAGACCCACTGCTGGCCAAGGCCGAGCCCATCAACGACAGTGGTAGCACCTCTGTGAGAACATATTTAGCAAGGGGAAAAAGTTGCTGCACAACAGAAACTGCAGCCAGAGACAGGAGTGGGAATATGTGAGAGCAACAACTCTGCAGACACCAAGGTCAGTGAAGAAGGATGGGGAGGAGGTCATGCAGGCACCACAGCGGAAATTCCCCTGCAACCCATGGTGAAGACCATGGTGAGGCAGGCTGTTCCCCTGCAGCCCATGGAGGTTAACCATGCAGCAGATATCCACCTGCAGCCCCTGGAGGACCCCACCCTGGAGCAAGTGGATGTCTGAAGGAGGCTGTGACCCCGTGAAGAGCCTGCGCTGGAGTAGTCTGTTCCTGAACGACTGTACCCATGGAAGGGACCCACACTTGGAGCAGTTAATGAAGAACTGCATCCCGTGGGAAGGACTCACATTTCATGGAGTCATTTCACTCACAAGTTCATGGAGGACTGTCTCCCATGCGAGTGAACCCACACTGGAGCAGGGAAAGAGTGTGAGGAGTCCTCCCCCTAAGGAGGAAGGAGCAGCAGAGACAACTTGTAATGAACTGACCACAACCACCATTCCCAGTCACCCTGCACCACTGAGGGGGAAGAGGCAGAGAAAACTGGGAGTGAAGTTGAGCCTGGGAAGAAGGGAGAGGTGGGGGAAACGTGTTTTAAGATTTCGTTTTTATTTCTCATTATCCTACTCTGATTTGATTAGTAATAGATTAATTTTCCCCAAGTCAAGCCTGTTTTGCCTGTGATGGTAACTGGTGAGTGACCTCTCCCTGTCCTTATCTTGACCCATGAGCCTTTCATTATATTTTTCTCTTCCCTGTCCAGCTGAGGAGGGGATTGATAGAGTGGCTTTGGTGGGCACCTGGTGTCCAGCCAGGGTCAACCCACCACACTGCCATTGTATGTGCACAAGGTAAGCAGGCAAGTTAACATTTCTTCCACCTCTCACTTTGGCTGAAACAGGAGTCCGGTATGGCAAATTAAAGTCCCATTGAAACAGAGCCACTATGAACAAGTAGAGGAAATACATACTCACACTAGTTCTGGCAGTGCAAAGGTTTCACGTTTTCCATAACATTTTATATTAACAGTTTTTACCTTATAAATAGACAAGAAGAGACACAAGGGAGACACAAGAACAGTTTAGTTATTCCTAAATAGTTCCTCTTTTTTGTTTTCCTGATCTACTCCCCCAATACCAGGCTGTCACTAACACTTAAGCTTTGCTCTGCAGTCAGATGTGCTGTGTAGCACCGTAATGCATGAAGGCTTTTGAATTAGTGCCTGTGTCAGGAGGTGACCCAAGAGCAAGTTGTTCAAGTCTAATCTCCCCTCCTTGCAAGGTGCTAGTCCTGGGCAAATTGTTTTCATAGTCCAAAGTAATTTCTCCAATTAAGAGCTAATTTCCCTTCTACTATACCTATTTTAAACATGGTTCATTATGGCTAGTTAAGTACGATGGCAAAACTAGCAAAGTTATTATCCACACAGCAGTAGAAGCAGAGTTGTAGGGCATCACATGGAAGTATTCAGTGATGTGTGTATGCCATGCAACACTAATTCCAGTGGAATGGGGGCAATAGTCCCTGGTGAGTGGAAAAAGGGAAACATTGCACCCATTTTTAAAAAGGGTAGAAAGGAGGACCCTGGGAATCACGGACCCATCAGCCTCACCTCTGTGCCTGGGAAGATCATGGAACAGTGCTGAAGATGTGGGAAGAGTGGGAAGATCATGGCCAGGCTGTCCACTGAGATGAATGACAGATGCTGCTCCCATCCTCCTAGAAGCTATGGCAAGGCACAAGCTAAGGCACATGCAGGACAGGGAGGTGATTTAAGGCAGCCAGCTTCACCAAGGGCAAATCCTGCCTGACCAATCTAGTGGCCTTCTATGATGGAGTGCCTACATCAGTGGACAAGGGAAGAGCTACGGACTTCTCTAAGGCCTTTGACGTGGTCCTCCACAACATCCTACTCTCTAAATTGGAGAGACATGGATTTGATGGGTGCACTGTTTCATGGATGAGGAACTGGTTGGATGGCCGCATCCAGAGAGTAATGGTCAATGGCTCAATGTCCACATGGAGATTGGTGACAAGTGGTGTCCCTCAGGGGTCCGTATTGTCAACAGTACTGTTCAGTGTCTTCATCAATGATAGAGACAGTGGGATTGAGTGCACTCAGTAAGTTTGCAGATGACACCAAGCTTAGTGGTGCAGTTGATGTGCCTGAGGGACAGGATGCCATCCAGAGGGACCTGGACAAGCTCAAGGAGTGGGCTCACTTGAACCTCATGAGGTTCAACAAGGCAAACAGGGTCCTGTAGCTGGGTCAAGGCAACACCCTTTATCAATACAGGCTGGGGGATGAAGGGATTGAGAGCAACCCTGCCAAGAAGGACAGGGGGTACCGCTGGATGAAAATCTGGACATGACCCAGCAATGTGCACTCACAGCCCAGAAGGCCAATTGCATCCTGGGCTGCAGCAAAAGCAGCATGGCCAGCAGGTGAAGGGAGGGGATTCTGTCCCTCTACTCTGCTCTGGTGAGACCCCACCTGGAGTACTGTGTCCAGCTCTGGGGCCCCCAGTACAGGAAAGACATGGACCTGTTGGAGTGGGTCCAGAGGAGGGCCACAAAAATGATCAGGGGGCTGGAGCACCTCTGCTGTGAGGACAGGCTGAGAGAGTTGGAGTTGTTCAGCCTGGAGAAGAGAACGCTTGAGGGAGACATCCTTGGGGCCTTTCAGTGCTTAAAGGGGGCTTATAAGAAAGATGGGGACAAACTTTTTAGCAGGGCCTGTTGTAATAGGACAGGGGTAAATGGCTTTAATCTAAAAGAAGGTAGATTTACACTAGGTATAAGGAAGAAATTTTTTACGATGAGAGTGGTGAAATACCGGACCAGGTTGCCCAGAGAGGTGGTAGATGCCCCATCCCTGGAAACATTCAAGGTCAGGTTGGAGGCGGCTCTGAGCAGCATGACCTAGTTGAAGATGTCCCTGTTCATTGCAGAGGGGTTGGACTAGATGAACTTTAATGGTCCCTTCCAACCCAAACTATTCTATGATTCTATGATTCTATTAATTACCCCAGGAACAGGTTGCATGTCTGCACCTTTCAGGTCCAATAAAATACAACTGTTGAGTTTTTTTCCCTTTGTTAACTGGTAAGAAATTGTTTTACTGCAGATAAATGCATCCAGTGAAACTATTTAGATGGCAGCAATTGATAATTTACTAGAACAGATTCTTTGAAAAAGACAGAAAAAATCAATAGGAATATCTCCAGTGGATTGACTGGGAGACGAGTATTCATATTACCAGAGACACAAAGTAATTTAAGCAAAGGAATGAGAATTGAAATGGATTGGTATCATTAGTTAAGCTGGATAGCACAATGCAAGAAACAAAATGAATTTTTAGCTCTTTAAGGGAAGTATCAATGCATGTTCTAGTTTTGAAGCAGAAAAAAAATGGGAATTAAATAGAGAAAAAAGTTTAATTAGGCCTGTTTAAAATTGCTTCAGGTTCTGACACAGAATCACTAGGAGTGGCAAGAGGGTGGTGGCTTTGGGGCAAAATTGTCTTATGCTGGCTGCGACCAGCATCAGAGGGCCCCAAATACACTGGGTCTGTCTAGTCTGAAGTGTGTGTAGCCCCAGCTGGATCCCCTGAGCGGATGACGGGCTGACAAGCCAGAAGAGATGAAACTGGGAAGTGCAAACACCAGGTAGCTGGCCCCAACCTGAGTGAGGTCCATGCTGCAGATCTGTGTTCCTGCTGTGAGAAACTTCTCTTCCCCTGGTGAAGGAATCCACAAAACGCCATTTCCAAAGAGAAAAACTCTGAAATCCCCTCTCCAGGGGTTTCCCAGTAGAAATATGACAACCTAATAAACAGAGCTCTGATGAAATATGGCCCACATCTGTAGTCATTTTATAGCTGACCAAATGTGCAGCCTGGAGTTTGTATTTGCTAGAGCTAAGATAATAACAGGCCTGAGAACTCCCAGCGGTTGTTTGCTTTGATTTGCAGAATGTTTGTTACACCACATTATAATCAAAAATTGGGTATATCCGCTGGTAAAAATCTCATGAGTTATAAAAACAAGGTTTCTGCCAATGTTGCTTTATATTAAAAAAAGGAAAAAAATATCAGGGTATTTTTTTATGAGTTAGTGAGGGGTTTGGGGTTTTTTGGCTGAAATACCCTATGGCCTATGCTAGGACTCAGTAAAGAAAAAATATTTTTTAGGTAATAACTACATTATGGTTATCACCTTGTTATCTATGATTCAGATCACCAGACTCTACAAGTTTAGGTAGGTATTTTTTAGTCAGGTAATTATTTTAAAACCAACATGTTCCATGTTTCCTACTTGAATATGATTAAACCCGTCCCAAAGAATCCCTGTTCCTGAAACGATATTTCGAGGACAACATCTCACATCTGCAGAGCTTGTACTACAGCATACAGCTGTGATCTGCTCTCAGATGAATCATCTAATTTAGATGTGGCTACATACCACTAACAAGAAACAATACTGACATTTTTAATTTAATGGATATGACTGCAAGCGTGCTTGTGCACATTATCCTCTAGTGGTTAAATAATTTAATGCCAGATTAAAAGGAGCTAGTGACAGAAGCTTACAGGTGATTGGAAAAAATGGGAGAAAATCAAACGAAAGATATTGGATGGTAAATTGCAAAAAAGAAGACTACGCAGCAATATGTTGAATATCTATCTGAGGTGTTTATATGCCGGGACACGGGATGCAAATAGGAGAGCGTAAGTCAGAGTTAAACCTAAGTATTAAACAGCAACTGAAATTTGGTGGGCCAATTGACAGAAGAAGAGGCATCAGTTTCTTTTTCAGAGTAGGCACAGGACATCTTAAACAACTTACCAAGAATATATGCTGCTTCTAGACATTAGATAAAAGCAAGAGGTAGATGTGTTGAATGAGACAAAGAAGAAAAGAAGAGAATTGATTCCACTGTGTAGGCTGATCAGAGGAGGCAGGTAGGAGCCCCAGGCAACCACAGCGGCTGGGAGAGGCAGTGCTTCAGAACGGGGCAGTGGGAGATCTCATTACCTAGCTATCCCCCTGTCCGAAAAGCAACACTGACCCATCTGGCAATGTATTCACCCCAGTTTGTTTCAGAGAGGGTTTGGAAGTTGCTAGCAGTGCAGGCGAATTTTAAATTTGGTTCTGACTAGTAAAGACCGGTTCTGACTAGTCTGGCTGTAAACCTGGTGGCGAAATGTAGGTAGAAGTTAATTAGTATGAGAAAGAAAGACACAAAAACAGCAGAATAAAGAGTAGTCACAGCATCTGAAATACCACTGGTTGGCCATCCTTGTTCTATGTGATTAAAAGGAGCAAAGCAAACAAATAATAAATAAAAAGCAATGAGGATAAACCACTACTAAATTATGAGGATAATTCTTACCCTGAGGGAAAAAAAAAAAAGCCTGGTAAATGTCAAAAGCAGGGGCAAATGAAAGGTATACAATAAAGGATGACTGTAAAGAAAATAACAATAAATAGAAAAACAAAACCCAAACAAACAGAAAAGCTCAAGTTTTTCTTTTCTTTTTTTTTTTTTTTTTTAATATAGTCCACTAGAAGCAACAAGGCAGTAAGAAAGGGTTCAGGAACTGCAGCAAGTAGAAAAGAAAGACAGAAAAAGCCCTCAAAGAAAATCTATTACTTAACAAAAAAGCGCAGAAGTCAGGTGATACAGTGAAAGCTAAAGTATTGGGTGCCTGCTTTCTTTCAGGCTGCAGAAAGGAGATTAGTCTTCACCAGACACTGAAACAAAGTAAATAGGGAAATGGGACAACACAGACCAGAGCAGGGTAAAGAGTAAATTAAAGAATATTTAGACCGTACAGATGTATTCGAGTCGGCAGTGCCTGACGAAATCCATGCCAGGGTACTTAAGGAACAAAGCAGCTGGCAAGGATCAGAGATCTCACGCAGACCAGGGAGAGCAGGGGAGGTACTGGAGGATGTAGTCTTCAAAAAAAGGAGAGAAAGACAACAGGAACTACAGGCTGGTCAGCTGGTCAGGTCTCTCATACCCAAGAGAAATGTTACTAAAAAACAATAGACACCTCTAGAGTAATAAGGCACAAACCTCAGGATGAAGTTATCAACAGTCCACTTCAAACTGAAGGGCAGCTCACACTGAGAGCTGCAGGGGCTCTCCATTGCTAACAGTTACTTTCCATTTGCTTTTGAAGAACTTGCTGCTCCAAAAGACAAAACGCGTCTGAACTTCCTGAGCAGAAGCAAGCTCAGGAGCATTGCCAGGATCTGAATTCATCTTGTTCTTGATGAATCCAGGGAGGGGTGGTCTCAAATCATAGAATCATAGAATCATAGAATCATAGAATCATAGAATCACAGACAGGCAGGGATTGGAAGGGACCTCTGGAGATCATCTAGTCCAACCCCCCTGCCAGAGCAGAGTCACCTACAGCAGGTTGCACAGGAACGCATCCAGGAGGGTTTTGAATGTCTCCAGAGTTGGAGACTCCACCACCTCTCTGGGCAGCCTGTTCCAGTGCCCTGCCACCCTCAGGGTAAAGAAGTTTCTCCTCATGTTTAGGTGGAACTTCCTATGCTCAAGTTTGTGCCCTTTACCTCTTGTCCTGTCCCCGGGCACCACTGAAAAGAGCTTGGCCCCATCCTCCTGACACCCACCCTTTAAGTATTTATAAGTGTTGATAAGGTCCCCCCTCAGTCGTCTTTTTCCAGACTGAAGAGACCCAAATCCCTCAGTCTTTCTTCATAAGAGAGGTGTTCCAATCCCCTAATCATCTTGGTAGCCCTTTGCTGCACCCTCTCCAGCAGTTCCCTGTCCCTCTTGAACCAGGGAGCCCAGAACTGGACACAGTACTCCAGGTGCAGCCTCACCAAGGCAGAGTAGAGGGGGAGGATGACCTCCCTCGACCTGCTGGCCACACTCTTCTTGGTGCACCCCGGGATGCCATTGGCCTTCTTGGCCACAAGGGCACATTGCTGGCTCATGGTCATCCTGTTGTCCACCAGGACTCCCGGGTCTCTTTCCACAGAGCTGCTCTCCAGCAAGTCAGCCCCCAACCTGTACTGGTGCATGGGGTTATTCCTCCCCAGGTGCAGCACCCTACACTTGCCCTTGTTGAATTTCATAAGGTTCCTCTCTGCCCAACTCTCCAACCTGTCCAGGTCTCTCTGTATGGCGGCACAGCCTTCCGGTGTGTCAGTCACCCCCCCATCTTTGTGTCATCAGCAAACTTGCTGAGGGTGCACTCTATCCCCTCATCCAGGTCATTCATGAATATATTGAAGAGGACTGGGCCCAGTACTGACCCCTGGGCAACACCACTCATCACTGACCTCCAACTAGACTCTGTGCCCCTAATCACTACCCTCTGAGCTCTGTCTTTCAACCAGTTATCTATCCACCTTACTGTCCATTCTTCTAACCCACACTTCCTAAGCTTCCCTATGAGGATGCTGTGGAAGATCATGTTGAACGCCTTGCTTAAGTCAAGGTAGACCACATCTACTGCCCTCCCCTCATCTATCCATCCAGTCATGCCATCATAGAAGGCTATCAGATTAGTCAGACATGATTTCCCCTTGGTGAATCCATGTTGAGTACTTCTGATAGCTTTCTTTTCCTCCACATGCTTTGAGATGACGTCCAGAACGAGTTGTTCCATCATCTTTCCAGGGATGGAGGTGAGGCTGACCGGCCTGTAGTTCCCCGGCTCCTCCTTCTTGCCCTTTTTGAAGGGCAATGACTTCAAAAAGAGCGGCCCAGCAATGACTTCCGCCAGCTCCCTCAGCACTCTTGGGTGCATCCCATCGGGGACCATGGACTTGTGAATATCTAATTGATCTAATTGATCCCTCACTCGATCCTCCTCAACCCAAGGGAAGTCTTCTTTCCCCATTACTTTCCCCAATGCCTGGGACTCCTGAGGGTTGGGCTGAGCAGTAAAGACCGAAACAAAGAAGGCATTCACTAACTCCGCCTTCTCCACATTCTCCATCACCATGGCTCCTGTCTCATTTGACAGTGGGCCCACAACTTCTCTGGTCTTCCTTTTGCTTCCAATATACTTGTAGAAGCCCTTCCTGTTGAGCTTGACATCCCTAGCCAGGTTTAATACCAAGGCGGCCTTGGCTTTCCTTGTTTCATCCCTGCATGCTCTGGCAGCATTCTTGTAATCCTCCCAAGGGGTCAGTCCATTCTTCTACTTACTGTAAACTTCCTTCTTCCACTTGAGCTTTTTCAGAAGCTCCCTGCTCAACCATGCAGGTCTCCTGCGTCCCTTGACTGATTTCTTACTCTTAGGAATGCACCGATCCTGAGCTTGGAGGAAGTGGTCTTTGAATACCAACCAGCTTTCTCGAGCCGCTTTGCCTTCCAGAGCCAAATCTTTCAGATGAAATTGGATGAAGACAGATGCAACATGCTATGCTTCTTGAGGAGAAATCAAATGCACAAATACAAAATGGGGAATAATGGCATGAGAATGACCTAGCTGAAAAAAAATAAATATATGTCTGTGTCCTACTGGATCTCAGGCTATTTCCCAGAATGGAGAGGAATTCCTACCAACCCAAGATCTTGCTAACACCATGCAAATATTTTAATCATCTAACATATATGTAACAAGGAGGTTGAACGTGTGGGCCAAGACAGTAGTACTATGAAGAAATAGAAGTCTCCATGCCACACAGACATGGAGAAATGGTGCAGAGCTTTACTGAAGAGATCTCTTAAGGGTCTATAGAAGCATATCTCAGCCGTGTGTAGCAGCTTCTTCAGCCACTATTCAATCAGGTCAGTAAGCACAGGTAGTCTCTTCCGTGACAGATCAAGAAGATGAATTTAAGCCATTGCATTGGAAACATTTTCTGCATTGGAAAGTTTTCTGAAAGTGTTAAAGAGCCTAAACCATTGGGTTCAGCTAATAAACAGGTTTGGTCCTGCGGTGTGTGTACTGTCTCACATCCTGAAGTGATACTATGGAATCCATATAGACAGACTTGATGTGTTCAGAGGTCTGAACAGGAGATGCTGGAAAGGTGTTATGTTAGTACCCAGGCTGCAGGCTGAGGTGCACTTTAGGACAAAGAGCTCCATTGCCTAACTGAGTACGCATTCCCTGAGATTCAATATAAAGGCATGTGTAGGAAATGAAAAACCTAAAAACCTTAGTGTGAGAGGACTAACACCATTGCCTGGTGTTCCCACCTGCATCCTCTGATCAGCCTACACAGTGGAACCAACTCTTTTTTTTCCTCTTTATCTCATTCAACAAATGACAGCAGTGTCATTTGCAGGACCTGGGGAACAACTACTCTGGTCTGCTCTCTGCCTTGGAAATCTGAGATGGTCTATAGGGCCCTCTCCAGGTTTTGGGCACCACCACTTAGGAAGGACATAAAAAATCAGAGAATAAAAAGGAGATGAACAAGAATGAAGAGAAGATTGAAGGGATTGAGTTTTGAGGAAAAGGGAGCACAGGATAGCGGTGTTTGGGAAAGCAGTCACATCATTGTCTTTCAAGATGAAAAATGCTTTTTAAAAAACAACTGAGATCGGTTATATCCTCTGGAGGGAGGCAATAAAGGAAAGGACCTAATTTTGCAGCAAAGGCAACCGAATATGATATTAGAGTAAGGTCAGCAAAGCAGTAGGACAGGTCTCACAACAGCTACCTGAAGAGCAAATGATGCAGAAGTCCTTGCCCTTATTAATCAGCTTTCTTCTCCCATCCCTATGAGCTCTTGCTGTGGCTCAGATCAATGCCAACACATGATGTTGACTGAAGGGCTCCAAATATTTGTCTGTCCATGTTTCAATCGGGTTACGGTGCAGAAGAGGAGGAAGAGGACTGCAGCATGACTGCATCCCTGAGATTTTGGATTGACTGAGGGGGAGGGAAGAGAGTGAAGTTTGGTGGCAAGGCAGTCATCAGTGATAGAGATGACTTGTTTGCCTCTTTCTCAGGTGGTCACAGAATCTCCATCCTTTGGTCTTTCCCCCTCACACTGTATTTTTCCTAATTCACATATCTACTTCCTTTATCTTTTTCCTCTCTGTCTCTGTTTCCCATTCCCTTTTCTCTCTTCCCTCACCACTTTTCCCATTTTTTGTCTTCCCTGACAGAGACTCCACAGTGTCAACTCTTTATTTTGATTGTCTAGTTGTGGTGGATTTTTTCTCCTGTGACTCTGCTCTATGGCTGAGCTTTGTGCACTTTTTCACTGCAGAGCCCTCCTGCCAAGAAAAACATGGACTTCTCTGAACTGTTCAGCACTAGGAAAGACCAGACTAAGTCAAGGAGAAGCATGATGTGGAAAGGGAGCACCAAGGGAAAGTGTTCCTTAACATGGAACATGCCTGATTCAAGCAAGAAACTTGGCAGATCTGACCAAGAAAAAGCAGGATCGGACTGCCCAACATCTGCTCAAAATTACCTAAGGGCCAGCAATCAAGAGGTGCTAACTTCCAGCACACACCCTTTATTGCTTTTCAGCAAGAAACCAGCCCAAAGCCTTGAAAGGGCACCCTCAGTGCCATGTCTTCCCACAAGGCAAGCAACAAGTCACTAATTGGACCATCTGCCTGATGAATGCATTGTTGTGACTATTTTAGGAACTTCAGCCTGAAGAAGGAATTTAAAGAAAGAAAAAATCACTTGAAGTGTGGTGTGGCAGCTACCGGGTCTCAGGAAAAAAGGAAAATTAGGAATAGGTACTATTAACAATGAAAGAAACCAGATAGGCTATTACAGAACAGTTCAAATGGTCAGATAAAAAGGCTGATTATGTGGTCTCTTAGAATGAGCCACCATGTAGTTTTGATCATTACCAACCATTTTCTATCACAGCAGATAATTTCTACTTCTGAGACATGACTAGAATACTTTCTCACAAACATTTCTGCAGTCCAGGCTTCAATTTCAATCTTAAAGATCTCTGTTTTCAAAAATAGCATGTCATTTCACAAAGTGCTTGGACACAAGCAAGTCAGCTGATTAGATGGCTACAGCGTGAAACTGCTGCCTGCAAACTAACTTTGAATACTTTATATAGCCAGATAGAGAAAAACTCACAAGGAACTGCATGTCATTTTACTACTGGATGGCTGTCCTGCACAAGATAACATGGCAGGCCATGTTTCTTTCTCAGCTACAGAAGTGACAAACCAAGGGACAGGTAGAGAACAGTTTCACCATTATGCCTTAAAATGCGTAGTCTGAGGCGATCGTGCTGACTGTGAAGAGTTTCTTTGTTCTCCTACATTTACAGATGCATAAAACAAGTATCAGAAAACTGAAGCAAGCCATCACCATTAAGAAAATCCCTTAGACACAGGATTAAAAGAATGCTTATTGAAAATATTTCAGGCATTTGTCATTAGATCAATATTTCTACTGGAGAAAAGAAAAAAAAGGGCAAGGAAAAAGTAATGTACCCTCTACCGAGCACATCTTGCGCTCAGTGCCAATGGAGAAAGGAGAAGCACCTCCTCCTAAGAGCAGTCTCTTAGTCTATTTTCCATAAACCTGTTGGGTAACTTGAATCAATAGGGTCTTCTGGAACACCTGAGGATTATTAGACCCCTTTTCCACCATATGCTTTTTTATACAGCGTCTGGTTCAGTTTATTTAGGCTAAGTGTGTCAGTTTGCATATCTGTCCTTAGAACTAATCTGAAATAGTGATGCAATAACCGTTTTAAGGATAGGCCTTTTTTGCCCTATAAATCTTTTAGGTTTTAAATTATACAGTGGCCCAGTGGCCCTTTAGAGCTCTTGCACTCCCTGACTGATAAGATTTAAGTCCCTGAGGTCCAAAACGAACTGTGCTGTAGCACGCATTATGGCTGCATCGCAGAGCAGTTTTATCAGGAGTAGGAGACACAGCAGAATTACACCAGTCTGTAGTGCTATCAATAGGAAGTGATGACTCACCCTGCTAGTGCTTTCAAAGTGGCAATATCCTATATATGAAAGCATGTTTTGAGGGTGATAAGTGACCCCATTGCCAGGAATAGGTGAAGGAGTCTTAGCGGCAAGAAGAAGAAAAAGTAAGTCTTTACACATAGCATCCAGTACTTCTGATACCCGCGGAAAAACCTCGTTTGTGTTGTGAGTTTGACCATTAAATTGCGTGGAGCTTTGCAAGCATTATTGAAGTGATTTTTGAACTGAGATGTCATCCTTACAAAACAAGTTCGTGTCAGTCTTCACAGAGCTCACTGACAATTCTCTGATCATATAAACATAGGCAGATACAAGACCTGGGACATGTTCAGAGAGTGTTGTGATAAAAGAACAACCTGACTCAAATGAATGGTGGATAATACTTAGAACAATAGGTGAAAGGTGCTTGTGGAAGTTAAAAGAAAGTGTTCTCCGTACTCAGAATGAATCCTAAAGAGGAATGACATGATTTGGTCGGGTGCAAGCCAACCTATTCTGCCATTCAAAGGCTTTGGAGGCTATTTATATGGAGCTCCAGAGACAGCGTTTGATAAGCTTAACAATCCATACGGCCCCCTGCCAAATCTGCGTGAGGCAATGGAAATTCAAGTCGCTCTCAGCTTTCTAGAGAATAGATTGGATGTTAAGTAGAGCAAAGCAAAGTAGGTTTCTGCTATATGTCTAGACTTGGATGGTAAATGACTTTTTTGAAGGTGCATTGATTAGAAAAATGACTGCTTGCCCTTGAGTCACTGCCAACCTCAGACTGACTCTATATCATTGATGAATACTGATGCAAGAGGAATGAATAAACTTTGGCAATAACATTAGGTCTACACTGTCACTGAGAACTTTTTGAAAGGAAGAAGAACATGTGGATAATCTACTTATCTAAAGAAAAGGCAAGAAATAAAACTGCAGTTTAAGCTATCTTGACATGTAATAAATCGTTCAGTGAGATTTAGAGGTGATGCTTTCCGATTTTCAACGTATCTCTGTTAACAGACTGATGGTGATTTTCTAAAAGAGTATGGATTCTGATTAAAGATTCTTGGGAGTTTGTGTTGTTTACTAGGGTTTTGTCCTCTAACGTTCCTCTGGTGTTCAGCAGCATGTGTGCTCCATGTAAGAAAACCTTCCTGTACCCAGCACTCACTTTTCTTCATTACAGAGTCATTCTTTTCCTTCTATGAATCACACAGGGAGTTTAATGCTCTCTTTGAGAACTTCAGACCTTCCCAAACTTGGCTGATGTTGGACAAGGGGTTCAAATGTCACCGAGTCCCTGGAAGGCTGAACATATATAGACAGACTGAGGGCAAGTACATTTTGCCTGTGTAAGAAGTGAGCCACGAAGGGGCTCCTTGCTGTGCTGGATTTGCCCCTAGCCTTTGCTGAAACTGCTCCGCAGCCTCTGGCTTTCTCCCTAGTGAAACAGCAGAATGATTCAAGAGAACTCTAATTCCTGAACTGCAAACATCAAGAGGGATATGCGTACAGGCTTTATGTTAGGTACCAACAAAGGTAACAGACTTTTCTTTGGACTAGAGCTTTTACCAGCTTGCTTGTAATCCATTATGAAAAGGTCAGTAAAAAGCTGCAGTGCTCAAGCTAGACCCACAACTCAGATCTGCCTCCTTGGCCTCCTCATGAAGGACAATAAAACAATAAGAGCTGAAGCAGTGGAAATCCAGGGAAATGGCAAATATATCTATTTAAGAAAGATGGTCAGAGAGTGCAAGCGATATAAAAGCAGTGCACCAAATAGAGATGAAGCAAACACTAGGTCCCAGCTCCTATTGAAGCCACACAAAGGGCAGGCTGGCACTGTCAGAGAGATTCATATCTCTCTCCTCCTGATTATCTCCAGGTACATGGTCCCATCACCAGTCCTGTGCTAGTGCCCGTACGATATGAATGAATCATGAAACTAGTCCAGTCAGAAACCCATCAATTTTTCTTATTTTTGGGATGGTTTTCAGGCAGATCAGTTTACTGGACCAGCTCATTGAGCATCAGAATGTGTAGTAGAGGTGGCAAAAAAGGAGAACTGGGAATGCATAGCCAAGGATAGATGACACAGACTCCACTTCAGTTGATTTAGGGCCATTGTAAAATTACAGCCTAAGCTGTAAATACTTGAGAAGTTGGAAGAAATTTCTTTCAGAAAGCAGCTATGTAGGACAGTGCAATGCAGGTAGTGAAACACATGGACATCTGGGTCCCAAATAATATTTCTGTACCCTGGGCAGATACAACATTTAAGCTAAAGAAATTCTCTTTGATACTAACATAAAAAAATTAAAGCATCAGAAGATATTAACAAAAAAGTTAGTTAAATAATTAGCAGCTGACTTCAGTTGTACTAAGGCAAAAAAATCTGGAATAGACCTTATTCCCTTACCTCGACAGAATTGATCTAGTTTCTCAACTCAATAGAGCAAGACAAAAGACAATATTCTCCAAAAACTGACTTCCTGGGAAGTCAATAGTGCAGAATTCAGAGCAGGTTTTGTCTGCAGCTTCAGGAAAACAGTTTCCTGTAAATTCCAGCAAGCAGGACAGCAAATGTGACCTGAATCCCAGGATTTTCTGTGGAAATGGCTGCATAGGTACAAGCATGAGTGGGGTGAAATTAAGTAATTCTATTCAGGTTTTCTAAACAAAACATTAGAGCAAAGAAAGATGCAGGGGTCAGTACGTTGCCCAAGCCATGGACCATCTCCTAAATATGTGAGAAAAAGCTGCAGATGAAGATGCATAATTATACAGCAGAGCAAGGCTGTCTTTTTTTTCCCTGTCTTTTAAAATAACCCAACTTATGCACATACTTGATAAATTATATCTGCCGTTTAACAGTAGCATAAAATTCTGAAACCAAGAAACAACACATGCCTGATGTAGTGCCTCTTCAAAGCTTCTCAGTGACATTGCTAGACTAATGGGTCAATTTCCCAGCCTAACATGCAACTATCTTTCTTCTTCGACAACCAAGCTAGCATCCCTGACAAGGCAGTTTCATCTAACTTGCTATTTCTGAAGAGTGCATATTTTGATCTTTGGGTAGGGTCAAATTTGACCAAAATACTAGCTAAAAAAAGGTGCCCTGAGCAAAAAAAATTACATACTGCCACTTTTCTCACTCACCCACATATGTTAGCTTTGCATTGTAATATCTGTGCGGTAGAAGAGAAATGTTGGTCCATACTAGGAATATTAAGCAGAAAAATAAGGAGACACTCTGAAAGAGTGAAAAGATAAAAATGGAAGCATGTTACATACTGTTCATTGTTATAATCTCTATCCAGAGGAACTCATAGTTGAGGGTGTTTATTCTAAGAGATTTAACTGAGACGTAAATCACTGATATCAAGAAGTTTTAACCAACCAGCTTAACACTAGCATCTGTGTAAGATGCTGGGCCTAGAGTCCTCATGTAGCATCAAAAAAGAATATTACCTCTATATTTAGTGAGATGGAAGAACTAATGGAAACTGGTTGGGGACATGTACGCCCATGAAAGATAAGTACTGAAAAAACTGGAGACTGTTTTGTCTGAAGGATTTGATGGGATAACCAACAGCAAAAGTTTTGAGGGTTATAAAGCTTAGTAAAGAGAGGATGAAAGGCTGTGATTTGTCACATTGCCGTGCTTACACGGGACAGAGATTTTCCAGTAAAGGGTGTCACAGAAAAAGAGAGAAAGCAAAACACAATTTCATTTTCTTTAAAAAAAGTGGGATTGGGATTAACCAGTGGACAAGTCACTAAGATTTAGGACAGAGCTGGTTTTCTTAGATGTCTGTGAAGAGGGTATTCTTCTGACCAAACTTTTGGGCCTAGATTCAGTGACAGAACTAGGCGCTTTGAAAGTGTGGTGTATCTGATCCATTTTAAGAATATACTTTCAGAACAGAGAGATTGTTCCCTACCAGTGCCTGTTTCTCCACATCAGCTATCAAAGCTTGTCTAAACAACCACATGGGAAACTAATGGCTACCACACCAGATGTCATTCTATATTTATGTTTCACTTCAGAAAAAAGATATCAGGAGATAAAGCATATTTGTAAATTCTGGTCTTACTTCCTGTGAACACTAAGAACTCAAGAGAATTGCCCTAAAGGGTAGTAGTACCAATTTCATATCACCCATTGATTTCCAGCATATGTGTTTCCCCCATACATGGAAACAAACACCAAAGCAGATTGAAGAATACTCTAAATCCAATCAGGATGAGAAACAGTATAAAGCAAGCACCTTTCTGCTCCAGGGGAAATACAGATTATGTGGCTAGATTTTCTTTCTTTTTTTGCTTTTCTTTTCTATTTTGCTGTCTTGAGAAAAGTCATTGGAGTGATTCCTAATCAATAAGCTATTTTCAGTTGGTGTTTTCAGTTTTAGTTGGTAGATTTAGGTTTTGCTTTTTTTCTTCTTCCTAAATACTGTGCAATGTGTGTCTTAAAACAAATGTTCTTCTGCTCAGGAAAGACCATCCTCAGAGACACAAACTCCGTATTCAGAACACGTTGCATTTTGATGGCTGATCTGCTTGGCTGATCGTGGTGCTGAAATACTACTTTGCGGACAAGCTTTGGATCTAAATATCATTGTTTAACCCTACTTTTTCCTTTGGGGAGGAGAAATAGAAAAACCTTGCAAGATTCTTCAGCTCACCTTGAGCGGAGGTATGTTTTCTCTTGGGCTTTTTAAAACCATTTATATGACATGGAAATTATCTTAGATTTTGTAGAAGGCTTGCTTTTATAGAATCATAGAATTGTTTAGGTTCGAAAAAACCTTTAAGATCATCAAGTCCAACCATTAATCTGATACTGCCAAGGACAACACTAAACCATGTCCCTAAGCACCACATCTACAGGTCTTTTAAATACTTTCATGTATGGGTACTCGACCACAGACATGGACAGCCTGTTCCTGCTTGACAAGCCTTTCAGGGAAGAAATTTTTCCTAATGTCCAATCGAAACCTCCTCTGGCACAACTTGAGGCCGTTTCCTCTTGTCCTATCATTTGTTACTTGGGAGAAGAGACCCATCCCCACTTGCTACAACCTCCTTTCAGGTAGTTGTACAGAGCAATAAGGTCTCCCATGAGCCTCCTTTTCTCCAGGCTAAACAACCCCAGTCCCCTCAGCCGCTCCTCGTGAGACTTGTCCTCCAGACCCCTCACCAGCTTCATTGCCCTTCTTTGGACATGCTCCAGCACCTCAACGTCTTTCTTGTAGTGAGGGGCCCCAAAATGCAAAGAAGGCATTAAGTACCTCAGGCTTTTCCTCATCTTTTTCCTCATCCTTTGTCACTATATTTCCCCCTGCATCCAAAAAATGATGGAGATTCTTCTTAACCCTCCTTTTGTTGTTAATGTATTTATTTAAACATTTTTTTTAATTTTATTTTTGTTTTGCTTTTTTTGTCTGTCTGCTTTCCCCATTTCCATTGTCTCCCACCTTTCACCTGCATCAACACTTCTTTCTTCTTGATAATAACACTCCTATTTAACTGCCAACCTTGCCACCTCTGTGGTTAAGTGAACTATGTGTAACAGTGTAACACCCCTTGAAAATAATGGATCTTTTTGCGTGGAGAAACTCGTAAATGAGCTACCTCTGCAAAAATAAATGAATGCATAAATAATCGTAGGATGATCTGGTCTATGTGCACAGGAACACATACTTGGTTTTCCTTCCACAGGACATGGGGCTGCAGAAGAACATGATGTGCTGACTTCAAATGCATGCTTTGAGATCTAGGAACATATTTTAGCAGTGGAGTGGCAAAGAAGAGGAAGATGCACAGAGAGAAAAACACATGCAGCTATAGTGTCCCCACCAGACACTCTTGCTTTCATGGGAAATTAAAATGATGTAAAAAAAATTGGAGGCAATCTGGAATCAAGTGAAGAATTGTCTTGAACTAAGCTGGGCAAGAGTAAAGCTGGTCAAAGAGGTAAATGTAAGAATAAGGAGACTGTTCTTTTTCTTTCATTATAAAAGTGCCTACTACTTGTGCTTCAGGGAGAAGAGAACAAAGTCATAGCCTGGTTATGGTTTCTGTCTAAATCCGTGTCATCAGAGAATGGCAGAGACGGAGAACACAGCCTTCTTCCATTTCCCCAGGGAAGATCTGACCAGTCATCAACAAATTATCACTTACAGATGAAGAAAAGGCAGGTTTTTGTGTCCAGACTTACATCTGTCATCTGAACATGACAGTCCTCATTCTCAGTGGAGCATTGCATTCACATTCATGCGGCAGAAGACAAAGCTAGGTGCTCTGCCCTAGCTTTTGATAGATAGTATGCATTGTAAAACCACATTATCATCACTTATTGGCTTGAGTACAGTGCAGATCTACTGCTTCCAGTTGCAGAGTCAGCTTAGGTGTAGGTTAATGTCTTTGTTATATCTAGTTAGGGCTGTGTTTCCTGAACAGCTCAAGATCTTAGTCATAAAAGATCTTTTAGTCAAAATCTAGTTTTCTTTAGCAACTATAGTTCTATCCAGAGACAACAAGATCACTCCAGTTCTTTGAAGTAACACAAATGAAAAAGTTACAAGTCTCAAGAGACTTGGCATGCAGCAAGCTGTGACTAGTTCAGAGGTTGCTCACAGAACATGGGTCCTACTCTTAGAGAAATATTTTGCCTTAAAATAAAAATCTTTGAAATCTATGAATGTATGCATCTATCTATCTATCTGTCTATCTATCTATCTATCTATCTATCCATCCATCCATCTATCCATCTATCTATCTGCCTACCTGTGTATTTACCTACTACCTACTTACCAACCAGCCTGCCTATCAGTCAAACACATTATATCGCAGAGGCTTTATTTGCTAAGAAGGAGAAAAATGAGCACTGTATGATATTCTGAATTGCTTGGTTCACAGAGGTCTAATCTGATAGATTCAGAACTGAAGAGCAAAAAAATGAGCCAGTAAAATCAGAATGGCTTTGGTTGAATAACAGGATGAGGACTCAGCAAAGATGGCTATGCAACTAAAATGTGCATGAGCTTGTAATACTTGATCCTTCTCAACAGGAAGAGTTCTGCTACAATTATGGGTAGTGCTATATTTGAAAGGCTTGAATTTCCACAGTCTCTGAATACACCAATCGGATCGTGCAATTTACAGAAAAGACAAGCCTGAATATCGTGTTTCGCGAGGGTGAGAGAGCTTTGGTAAGTATCACAACTCTCACTGCATGACTGCTGGAACAGCGGCACTCGGGACAAATGTGACTGAAGGAGTCTATAGGCTCTAGACAGCGTTTGATATATTGCTGCCCATCAGTGTTCAGATCTGCGGGAATGACCTGTTCCTTACTGACAGAGGCAAGAAAGGCACAGGTGGACTTCAGCAAAGAGTGTTTCTATTCAAAGTTCTTCCAGAGTGATGGTGCTACCAGTTATGAGATGAGACAATAGGAAGTGGAAGGGGAATTGCAATGACACCGAGGAAAGCAACAGCAAAAAGGAGCAGCCGTGACAGGAAAACAATTCTGGTATGTGTATTTTATAGCCAGTGCGAGTAGGAGTGTTTTTTCCACCACACTGACATAAAAGCAAGAAAAGTGTCTCATGCCAGGGGAGTAGCAGATGGAGCAACTGTATTTCATATGAGGACTTGTGCTCTGCGACTGTCAAGCTGCTGTGGGAGCTGCTCAAAATTTGTGTGTCAGCATCATTGCTGCATTCCATGACTTATATCCTGAGGACAAAAAAGCATTTTGGGTTACATTATCTACAGAAATACTAGTTGTCCTTTACTCTGTAAAAGCTGTTTTACTGGCTTCTTTACCCTGTGTTCACATACTTTCCAGAAGCGCTTTAACTAATCTCTGACACGTGAATCATTTTCTCATCCACTCTCCAGAATAAATTACGTGTGCAACACAGAAATTGTTTTCCTGCTAGATATAAAAATTGTTAAGGAAAAGTTCCCTTTAGACAATAAGGGGGATGTGGGATGTTCTGCAGCAATCCAAGTCACCTGGGGACTTTTGGGGATGTCCAGCACAGTTACTCTTCAACTTTGAGGTCTGACAGGGAAGTAGCTACAAAGTCCATAATGGGACAGCTTTTTGGACAACCAAAAATGGCAGAGACTTATTCACAGGTGCCTCTTCATTGTGACAAACTGGAGTCTGTGAAAACTCCTAAAATGCTATGCTGAGCTGACTGAGGTAGGGATTTATATCTGCACAGAGCGAGATGGTTTTATGGCCACAACCTCCGCAGAACCCTCTCCTTTACTTCCGGCATAAGCTTTAGCTTCATTTTAAATACTTGGTTTCTTTTCATTCACAGACTGAATTTATCCAAGCGATGGGTCACACTGGCAGTAGTGGTAGCCCATATGTGATGTAAATGGCAAACCGCTGTCTGCCTACTGACTAATTTTGGTTGATCTGAATCCACATCATCTCACAGGATCTCCTAACAGCTCCTCATAAATTCTATACAGTGCAAGCTGGAGGCACAGACTCCACTTGTTGCACCTTTTTCTAGAACTTATACATCCAACATCTTATCTCTGCTTCACTTTTCACATTTTCAATGTTTTAAGTGTCCAAGGAAAGGAAAATAGAATAAATTCTTTTTTTCAAGTAGGCTAGAATGCAAACAAAAAGTTTTAAACCAAAAAATGTTTTCTAAAATGCTCGCTGGCTTTTAAACCCAAATATCTTACAGACAATTAGCAGCTTCATTAGGAAAATACAGGACTACCTACAGCACAGGTCAATTAGCAGCTTCAACCTATCTGTCATCTTGCTGAAGAGCAATTTTCACATCCAGTTCTTTGATGGATCATAAAATTAGTCTTTCAAAGGAGGACTTTATGCATAATGATAATGGCTAGTTAAATGACATGAGCACAGTTTATCAATGGCTTTTCATTTTTGTAGGAGACAATCTCAAAAGCCTACACAACTGCTGCAACAACTTCAGTGCAGCTTGAAAATCCCACCATCGTCTTTCTGCGTTTCAGTCCAGAAGGAAGAAAGTCACTAAAAGGTTTAAAATATTCTGGAGATCAGGAAGCAATTCTGTTTATTTAGCTCATTTTTACTATAAATATTTAGAAGAGAAATGTAGAGAGAACAGGATGAAATAAAACTCCCCATCCAGTTTAAAAAAGTTCAAGTGCAAATAGTCAATGACAAGATAGTAGAGTAATGATTGAGAAAAAAACTTTTACAACTGCATCCAAAAAAGCCTTGGCTGAATGCGATCATATTTCATTCTTGGACACATGCTTTATTCTTATAATACAGGAAACTTCTCATCATGCTGGCCTTCACACAAAGGCAACTAAAAGAGAAACATTGCTTTTTTTTTTGCCTAGTAATAGAAAACACCTAAAGAAGAACAGACAGAAATATCGCAAGTTTACATATGAATAAAATTCTTTTTCATCAAAAAAACTCAATTTCAAAGAATAGTTCAAGACATTTAAAGATAAAAACCAATCTGGAGGATGATTCTGTATTTGTATTTTGTATTTCATAACATTAATTCTATGAAAAATAATTGTGCTTCATGACCCACTAGTTCTAATAGCGTAATTTAATCCAGAAATTTGCACATATATTGTAAATTAATATGAGAAAAATGAGGCACTACAACCAATTGTGAAAGCTGCAGATTTTTATTACTGTTGACAAATCATATAAAAAGAATGCCATTTATATATATTTTTCAGATAATACAAGGATTTAATGAACTCAGTACTCTTAAGAAGACTGTTTATAAATGAACTAATTTCATAACTGAGTTATAACATATGACTGTCATACAGTAAGGTCTATTGTATTTTTTCCAGGCACTAAAAGGGTATGAAATTCTCCCTTGTTTTACTCTTAAGAATAATTCCACTTAAACTAATGGTGATGTTTATAATAAGGATGAATTTGCCTCCAAGATAATAACTTAGATAGTGATCTTAAATTGATCCACTTTTGACTCTGTGAACATTGGATTAAGGCTTGCAAGATCATCTGTTAACTTTTTACATAAAACCCAAAACAAAACAAAAAAAGGAGATTTTTTAAAATCTTTTTTAATCAATATTTTTAATTTTTTTTTTAATCCATGAATGTGGGGATATTTTTATCCTAATGGTCTTGTTGGACTGTGCTTTTTAACATAACATTAAGACTAAGACAGGCAATTGTCAGCATCTTTCAAATCTTTTACCATCTGAGATGTGCAGGGCAATTGGGGAGGGCAGTTCTTCCACGTGAAAAGATCCTTAGCTGTTTGACACTTTAATGAAAGTTAAGGGGAAAAAAAATCTGCCTAATATATTTAGTTTAGTTTTTTACCTTTGGCGACTGTGCCTTTAGGATGGGGCATAAAGCCATAGATGACCAAGCTTTGATGACAGCGTAAACCAGCTCTTGCTTTAAACCACTGTGTCTAAGCTCTGAGACTCTTTTTGAGGCAGAGAAATGGGGCAGACCCTGAACACAAGGTCACTTCAGATCCGAACCACTGCACCTGCGTGCACAGCCTTTTCTGCTTCTTTCCCCTGGAACCCATTTTTCAAGAGCTTAAGCATCCTTTTTTCTCCTATATGTATTAGCTTTCACTTACGTTCTGGGTTCTCCATATAGTGTCTTTTCTCTCCTATATGTATTAGCTTTCACATATGTTCTGGGTTCTCCATATAGTGTCTTTGAAAACCCTCTACCATGTTTGGAAAGTGAAATAATTGCATTAAGGTTGCTTCTCACTAATATCATACTGCTGCAAACTTATCAAAAGGTTAATGACAACGAGAAAAATATTTGGAAACCAGGATGGCTGGGTTGCATGATTATCTTCCTTGTATGATAAATATTTTGCATTCTGTTTACACTGTTTTCAGATATTATTTTCTTTATTTTATTTAAAAGACTGTATGTTATTCCTGCATCTCTGCATATTCCCCCCTCAAGGAAGGACCTTGACAAGTCCATTTTGGCTTTTCTTGGTTTAGTGTTTTATGGTCTGGGTAGTTTTTTAAAGCTTAGTTCTGAAATTATGCAGGAAAAAAAAACCACTATTCCCTTGGAGATTAACACTCTTGACAGGTAAGTATTTCAGGGTCAGAACTGAACTAAAATTCAGAGATTCAATTTATATGAGTTAGTTGTTTTGTTCCTGAGCTGTAGTACCAGATGCATTTGTGATGTAAAGTTAAACTATATTTCCATTTATGCCTTTCACAATCGATCTAGAACTGCCAGTTCCTTTTCTCCCGTAGTCTTCTCTTTGTTTTTGTCTTTGAAGATACAGCTCTGTTAGAGAACATTAGTGTAATTTATTCATGTGTAGCATAGTATTTAAAAGAAATTACCACTTGGCATGGAGAAAATGGATGGGTTCTCAGCAGTTCTGTTGAACTGGCTCATCTGAGGGTTACGTAATTGATATTTACTATTATTGTCTGCACTTTCTTGAATTTTTCATATGAAATTTAATCACCAAACCAATAAATAAAATGAAATTAAAGCAAACTAAAATATAAATAGATTCACCACCTGGCAGCTCGTGTCAAAAGGTAATAATAAAGGATGTTCCCAGTTTAAATATTTATAGAAGGAGTTTTTCTGAGACAGCAAGTGTTTTTGAAAAAGGTCAATTTACAGCACATTTTTTCTAAACATAATGAGGTGCCTAAAGCTTAAATAATTTCATGAATTACATTTATTTTGACATCTCAATAAAGTAGCTTATAACGAAGAGATGCCCAAACAAATCCACCTACAGTGAACTCAAGAAAGTATCAGCATCACTTTGATTGAAGAGATAGGAAAATCTTTTACAATGTAAAGAGGGACCTATCCATTAGTCATTTTTTTTCATAAATATTCCTTGTGGGCCTTTAAAAGTGTAACCACTTGGTTGAAGAGCAGCACTTGTTTTAGCCCAGTTGAAATGAATAGTAAAATTTCTTCTGATTTCAGTAAGAAAGAACTTATGTCAAGGCCCTACAGGGATTTAAGCTGGCTGAAATGACTTAGACAATTAACAAAAAGGTGGAATTTGCATATCGTGTCTCAGCACGGCAAAAACATTAGTTTCCATTCATAAAAACTTTTTTCATGGGTTTTCCATTAAAACTTTTCCATGAAAACTTTTTAAATCCAAGAAGTACCTACGTGAGAGCATATGTTCTTGTGTATTCTTGAAACACTGAAAACAAGAAAATGATGAAATTATATTTACATTTCAGAAATTACTCTCCTGCAGGAAGATGGAAGCAGAAGCTGTGATCCTTTAAAAAAAAAATCTTCCTCTTGGTTACAAGCATAAAATGCAAACACCTAGCCCTTAAAAACAGAACAATTCATAATGCTTTTGTACTCCTCTTCCTTAAATGCCATCTATGCCAAATATTAAGCAAGAATTATTTAGGATACCTTCCCCCTTTGGAAACATAAAAACAGTTAGCACCCAAATTTTCCCATCTCATTTTAGACATGAGTTATTTCAAGATTCTTCAAAACTTTGTATTAACAAGAGGAAATGAATTGTTTGGAAGAGGGCTGTGCATGATAAATAAATGTAGATTTAATATCATCATGTTAAGTCACAGTTTACAGAGCATATATTTTATGCTTGACAGCACCAACTAGGCACAGCTGTCTGGTCCTTCCCTTCTAAGACTAGTTATATGCTATACTTTGTGTTGACCTTATTTTTTTATTAAAACAAAATAAAATTATAGGAATCCTTTCAGTATACAACAAGCCACCACTAATGATCCTTCCTGACACTGTGAGGTAATAAAAAAAAAATCATCCACAATGATTTGTGAATATGAATACCGTGCAGACAAAGGACACAATCCCAGCATGGTGGTGACGTTGAGACTCTGGCACAAAAATGTGAAATGTGACTGCAGGACTGGACGGGAAAATAAAGGCAGGTGACAAACCACCACATGTCGTTGACTGCGCCAAAGACAGGGTGTCATGAGGGACTTCGTAGGGTATAACAGGCTTTGGGTGTGAGCTTTGGAAGAAAGGCTGGGTGTCTGCCTCTGTGCTCATTCTCAGCTCCTGGGCAAGGGAAGATAAATGACTAGTTGTTACTAGCATAGTTGTAACTTGGCTTGTTGGAACAAGGGGCCATTTTACTCAGGAGGGAAGCCTCTCAGGTTAGAAGTGGAAGGAAGGCACTGTTAATGATAAATTAAAAAACCCCACCTATCTAATTGAGTGTACAATGACTTGCAGGGTTATGAAGTAGTGAAATGTGTAAGATTAACAGAAAATTTACTTTCTCAGGAAGAAAAAAAAATACACTATTAAGCCCCAGTACTAAAAGCCTGTGGAAAACTCTGTATGCTTGAAATAACATTCATATGAAACTTGTTTAGGAAAGCAGAGAGGGTAAAAAGGCAGAACAATGCTATGTGGAGCCCTCAACGTACCCTTGGTTGCCTTGGAGTTATTACTAATAAAGGGAATATAGGACTTTGAGCATTCATGGATCGCTTATGGTCTACTAACAAAACCAGTGTAATATTTTATAAACTATAAACCAGAGCAACTACTTGATAAGCACTTCTCAGTAGTATGTGAAAAAGAAATCATGTAGTAAGTGTCATCAGTCCAGGAAACACTATGCAACCTTTCATGAGGGATTTGTGCAGGGCCCCACTAATCTCCCCTGATTGTTTAACAATGGAAGTTATAAAGTAAGGAGAAAAAGTGTTTCTGCTAAATTTTAGGGGCTTTGAGAAACTGGTTAACAGTAATGAAGATAGGGAAGCCACACAATGAAATGTCTCTTAGCAGATGGGATATACCAACAGAATGCAGGAGTGTACCCTGGAAAGCAGAGACTCTGAAAAGAATTAAAATCCACAGCAGGGGAGACAACCTCATTAATACCTCTGAGTGACGTGCATTAGTGAAAAAGGACTGTTTGAAGCCTGTAATCCACGAAGTAGAAGTAATTTTATCCCTGTGTGAAACATAGGTGAGGCTAGTACTGAAATACAGCACACAGTTTTGGTGTCTGCATATATAGTGGGGTTTAGAAGCCTCAAGAGAGCTCCGAAGATAACCACAGGAGTTATTCTATTTTCTGGAGAAAACGTCTTGCTGTTAAAAACTTAATGCTCAAATCTGGTTAGCTTATTAAAAGAGAAGATTGAGGAGTGATTTGATTACAGAGTATAATGCCTTCACAAGGAGAAAACAGAGGGGAGTACGTATTCTTTTATTTAGTGAGCAAGGTGTAAGAAAACCCAAGAAATTGAATCAGATAAATTCTAATAGGAAATAAGATACAAACCCCAGTAACATTCTGACAGATTATTTCCTGAAGTAAACTACTTACTTAGAAAATCCACCATCTCCTAAACTCTCATCATCCTTGAATCAGAGCAGTTCAATTTGCTTTGAAGATGCACTAAAAATACAAAGTCCACTGCACTCGGTAGAGTAGTATGTGGTATACATCAATGGTATGGGTTACAGATGATGAGAGTAGCTGACTGAGGAGCAACTTGGGCTTATAGTATTGCTTGTTGGAAATCTTCTGAATTCAGTAAATCATCACTTTCTAAAACTCTCAGTTTATGTCTGCTCATTAGGTACTGAAAGAACTTTAACAACTGGCTGTCAGGAGCACCCCGCTGCCAGTGAGTGTGCTCCTTCCGCACACAACCCTTTGGTGGCACCCCAACACTCACCAAGCACCCAAGTAAGCCTTTCCTCAGGACTGCAGAAGTGCAGTCCTTGGGCAACTCATCAACTTGCTTCCTTTCCTTGGAGGAAAATGAGTTGTGGTACCGCACTGTAAAAGAGCATGATCAGACACTTTCTTGCTTTGCAATGGCTTGCCATGCAAATGCTTTTGCAGTGAAGAACAGGAGGAATCAAGCCCGTCTGGACTGCATGTCTTACATGTGTGTGGTAAGAGATCAGGGTGGGTGGGCAGGCAAACACGGGAAAAGGGGCTGAAAATGTCAGAGGAATAAAGATTAAAACCGGAATAAATGCACTATGTGAAAAGCAAGAAGAGAATCAGAAGATACATGGCTGGAAAGATGAGGGGGGTAGGAGCGCTGCATATGGAAAAAGGGCCAATTCCAAACTGAGCAACCTAATGCAAGCCACAATGCCTACTAAAATTCAGGGTTGGGAAGATGGAAGGAAAATCGATAATCTGTACTAAAAGAGTCCACAGGAATAGACATTAAAAGACAACGTCAGTGGACTATAAAACTGTGATTTAAATGTGTGAAAACATTATCATTTTTCACAGAAATACGAGACTTGTGAATTGCTAAATACTGTGAATCAGAGAGCAATTCCTCACAAGGATAAAAAAGAAAGGCAAATGCTTCATAAAATACATTCTGTACATTCAGCAGGAACAGCCTCATTATTACTGAAATAGTGAATGCCGCAAGACAGGGTCTCATCCATACAGTCACAAAAGTGAAGCTAGAAATGAGACTGCTATTGCCATGATTGCTGTTGCTGCAGTTGCTGCATAAGCAATAGCTCTGCTATTAAATCTCAGAGCACAGACGGAAATTCCTGGTGGTGGGGCGTCAAGGGGGACCGAATGTTGCGTTCTGCCTTGTTCATTTTACATTTAGATTCACTGGAAGTTTATAGGGCAAAGGGATCATTCTATAAAAAGCCTGAAGTGAAGAGGAAATGAGAACAGAAAGCCAGGTGCTGTGGAGACTCCCCCTGCCTCCTAAAAGATCAATGAGCGGTTTGAAATGAATCATCTCAGGGGGCAGTATAAAAGTAAATAGTACTCATACCCACCTAAATTTTGCCCTGCTTGTAAAAACTAGGATGACTGACCATCCTAACTCACGTACAGCTTCTGTGATCAATTTCCACCTCTCGCTCAGTCTTTTTCCCTCCCTGTCCCTTTTTCCTCAGATCACTTCACTTTCTGATCCAAACCGCCATGAACACTTCAGACCCCTAGGCCAAAATCTCAGTAATTTTGGCGGAGGAGTTTTGGGGTTGCTTGCAAAGGCAAGGGACCCGTACTTTCTGTAAAACCCTTAAGTGCGTGCTTTTAAGGCTTCACTAGTTTTTAGAGTAAGACTCTTAAAGCTGACAGCCATCACAAAGCAGCTGTTAGAACAAAACATTAGAGGCACTTGGAAACCTGCAACGAATTGATGAATCATTACCTATGATATTTGAGGAATTGAAAGGCCTGAAAATGTGACAACATGAATCATATTTCTCTTTGTCACCACCGTGACTCACCGTTTCCCACTTGAAATAGGATGTTCTCTAACTTTCCTTCCTTTATAAATCTGGCATATGGGAATTACCCCTCAGGTAACCAGGGTGGTTTTTCCTGAAGAGAGGCGATCCTACCTACGTAAGGAAAAGTTACACAGCAGCAAGAAGAGTTCCAAGGTTAAGGTTCCTGTAAGTATCAAGTTGTATATTAATTTTTAAACATAACTCAGAACATACGTGTATACAACCTCACCTCGGGGGATGAGAAGCATGTGGCTTCAGAAATGATAAAAAACAGGTGTGCAAAATCTCCTAAGAGCTTGTTGACGGCTCTGAAGAAACCACCCACTCCCAGCAGCCAAAGAGCTGACTGCCGCACCAACAATTTCCAGAAGTTATACTGAAACTCCCTTTAGACATTAAAAGAGGAGAGGGCAAAAAGAGCACATTTGAAAACAGGTCCAGGAGCTCTAGCATGGGAACTCTGATGAGGGCTGAAATATGTTGGGACTGCAACCTAGAGAGATCCAAGAGCTCTAACACAGGAACTCTGATGAGGGCTGAAATATATTGGGGATTCAACCTAGAGATAACAGCTGCAGGTAGTAACAGGGGTCTAGATGCTTTGAAAATCCCAACTTTCCCAGCTCCAGGCAGTCTCCCTGGTATGGAGGACGGCTGGTGCCCCAGTGCCACCGTGCCGTGCTCCTCTTGCTTCCTCTGCAGAAGTATTTTATTGCTGTCATCTCTTGTGAAAGGTGAGATATATCTGGGAAAGAATTCAAGCAGAAATCTCAAGATAAAAACATCTCTAACAGAGTTTTATAGGTTACCATGTACTTTGATATATTCACTTTGTAAAATATTTCTTTCTCAGCTTCTAAAGCTTTTCTCAGATAACGTCTCCAATGATCACTCTAAAGGTTTCCTCTCCTTCTTCATATTTACACTTTTCTTAGGTTTCCAGACAGGACTGTTTGAACACAGTATTTTTTCATTAAGCTTTGCTATCCATTCCTAGACAGTGTTTTCATTGGTATCTTGTCTTCCTTTCAATTTTCTCAAACTGAAACTCACCTTTCTCTTTTATGCTCTTGTCTTTGATTTATAATGTAATATTTCTATATTTTCTCTTCAGGAAAGGTGTTTGCTGCTATCTTGGTCCCATATTACTTTTTGGAGGGCATTATGTCCCCAGAGGCCAAATGAGGTAGCACCAATTTATCTAGCATTTTTTCCCCAGAAACAAACTGAGGTGTGAAGTCTCCATCAACAACTATAAGAAACATTTTATTTCTGGGGTGTCATCCCATCCATTATGGGATATATTTGATTTAGCAATAGAAAGAAGCGCTACGTAAATAGCATTAACAGTGAGCTCATAACCTAGTAGAGCTAGTTAAAGCATTTCTCAAAGCTTGTGTCCTGACTAATGACAGCACTGTACCAGGGTTGTATTATGAACCAAATCTGGCACATAGTTATGCCTTGTTAGTTCATCACTCAAGACCTGAGAACCTAGGACAGGGAGATGGTGTCTATAGGTTTTTTTCTGGCAAGGATGAGAATTACTTGGCACATTGAGGCTGTTCCAGTAAAGGCAGATGTTACACAAATGTTCTTGAGATTGCTGTGGAGTAAGTCAGTAAGTGCTCCCTGGCACATGGCCATAAACCCCACATGCACCCTACCATACCAGCAGGGAGAGCAGCTCTGGTGCGCACTCTCAGTCACTTCTCAACTGCCTTAGAATAGCCTGGATAGACATTTAACTCGGATAATATATCATGGTGGTTTTTTTGCAACAGGGCAGCAGGCTCCATCATTCACAGAATTCCCTGTTAATTTTTTTTTGTTGTTGTTTGTGGAGCTCAATAGTGTCATTACATGGCATTTAGGTTCTCGTTCCATGTTATGGACTCTGTACCTTTATATCTATTAGGAAATGTTTTGCAAAGTCCATTAAAAAAAAATGAAAAGGCATGGTAGAAATAGAAAACAAGAAAACCCTCTATAATTCTGACTAAGGAGATCTTTGAGTTAAATTTCAACATTTCAATGACAAGATGTGCACAATCCTTAAATAATAGGAGATATAACGTTTTGGAAGATCCCCATCTCCTTTGTGATATTTGTTTATACATCCCTTCGAATGATGCTTTGGAAGATAATTGAACCTGACAGTCCTGTGTCAGATAAATTTGTAACATGAGCATTAGCTGAAAACACATATAAACCTAGTTTATTGTTTGAGAAAATACATAATTCGTATCAGCCTGCATTGCAAATCACAGGTTATTTCCTGTGCCTAAATTGTAGACTACAAGTAGACACTGAAATGACAAATTTCTGACACTTCAGCAAGCTCAATTCACCATTAGATGCCAAGCCTTTATAAATGATTTTTTGGAAATGACTGTTATAAATGCCAAAGCAAATTAATTTAAAAATGTGCCAGTCACATAAAGACTAAACAAATTGATAGAGAGCCTGAAACTAAAGGACTGATTGCTCATTACCAGCTCAGATCTGCATATGGCAGACTAAGATTTGTTACTGTAAAATCTCAGAAAGTTTATGAAATGGATTCTCTGCCCTTATTTTGGCTTTTCACAGTAGAAGTGCTGATATTATTATCTTCCCTCTGCAATTTAGATTTTGTTTTTACTCATTTACTAAAACTGCTTGAACATTATCACAACCTTTGCTGATGTTCACGTCTTCTGAAAATAAAAAAAACTTGAAAATAGACTTTTCTTCATTGGCAAGTAAACACAATCTGACTATTTATGTGGAAGGTTGAGTTAAACAAGCCCCAGGAGGACCTGAAATGTAGTTTAGTTTCTTCCACAAGCCATCTGCTGTCCCTATTTCTACAGAAAAGAAAACAGACTTCACCTCATGGCTGCTTTACAAAGAACTGTAGGCAATGTAACGCTGAGTCACTGTGGAAAAGGTTGGGTCACGCAGCCTGCACTAACTCCTGCCAAACACAACTTGAAGGTTAGGAGCAGGGAAGAAAGTTTCCTTTTAGGCAAATTGTTTCATAATCACTCGCCATGAGTTTTTTCTACACATTTTTTCTCCAGCATACAATACCAGCCCTTTATATGATCCATAAGCGGTGCTGAGCTGGGAGAGTCGAGCAGAGCCAGGAATTCCTGGTAACCGTGAGATTTGTATCTAGCAATGATTTTTGTCTTCCTTGTGGGGGTATATTGGGGTATATTTTCCTGTATGTGCCCTGGGCAACAAGCTGACTGAACTTATAAACAGAGCTTTAAATTAGATTTAGTGGGGGAAGGGGATGGAGTTTTAAGCACTCGAGAAGAGCCAGGGGCTGCTGAGGGATTAGCAACAGGGAAACACCTGTGAGTTTTCTCAAGGGAATTACGGAGACCTCCTCTAAAAAGGTGATGTGGCTGACAGCCCAGCTGAAGTGCCTCTATCCCAACACACAGAGCATGGGAAGCAAGCAGGAGGAGCTGGCAGCTGCTTCCCAGGTGGAAAACTATGACCCGATTGCTATCACAGAAACTTGGTAGGATGAATCACATGATTGGAGTGCTGTGATTGATAGCTATAAACTATTCAGAGGGGACAGGCAAGGAAGGAGAGGTGGGAGAGTTGCCCTCTATGCCAAAATTGGGATTGTTTGCACAGAGGTATCTTTTGAAGAACAGCAATGTGCGGGTTGAGAGCTTATGGGTGAAAATTAGAGACAAAGCCAACAAAGGAAACTTTGTGATTGATGTCTACTAAAGGCCACCCAATCAAGGAGAGGAGACTGATGAAGAGCTTCTTCTTCAACTGCAGGAAGCATCATGCTCTCAGGCTCTGATCCTGACAGGGGACTTCAACAACCCAGACATCTGCTGGAAAAGTGGCACAGAGAACTGCAAGCAGTCCAGGAAACTAATGGAGTACTACTTCCTAGTACAGGTAGGTGATGGAGAGCCCAAATAGCGGAGAGGCACTGTTGGACCTGTTGCTCACTAATGCGGAAGAACTTATTGGAGAGGTCAAGACTGAAGGTAGCCTGGGCTGCAGTGATCATGCCCTGCCAGAATTCTCAATCTTGAGGGGTACAAGATGGGTAAAAAGTACAGTCAGGACCCTAAACTTCAGAAAGGCAAGCTTTTGGCTGTTTAGGGTGCTAGTGCATGGGATCCCTTGGGAAACTGCTCTCAGAGATAAATGAGAGCTGGGAGAAATTTAAAGACATTTTTCTTAGGGTGTAAGAACTCTCAATCCTGACGTGCAAGGAGTTGGGCAGGGGAGGCAGGAGGTCAGCTTGGTTAAGTCAAGACCTCTTAGCCAAATTAAAACACAAAACCAAAATTCATAGGCAGTGGAGGCAGGGATAATCTCCTAGGGAGATTATAGGGACGTGGCCCAAGAATGCAGGGAAGGAATCAGGAAAGCCAAGGCGCAGCTGGAGCTGAACTTGGATAGGGACATAAAAAATAACAAGGAGGGTTTCTTCAGGTGCATAAGACAACAAAGGAAGATGAAAGAAACTGTTGGAGTGGTTTAGCCCAGAGAAGAGAAGACTCCAGGGAGACGTTATAATGGCCTTCCAGTTCTTAAAGGGGGCCTACAGGAGAGATGGGGAGGGACTCTTTATCACGGAGTGTAGTGATAGGACAAGGGGTAATGCGTTTAAACTGACAGAGGGGAGATTTAGCTTAGATATTAGGAAGAAATTCTTTACTGTGAGGGTGGTGAGGCACTGGAACAGGTTGCCCAGAGAAGTTGTGGATGCCCCATCCCTGGAACCATCCAACCTGGCTCAAGGCCAGGCTGGATGGGTCTTTGAGCAATGTGGTCTAGTGGGAGATGTCCATTCCCATGGCAGAGGTTGTTGGAACTAGATGGTCTTTAAGCTCCCTTCCAACCGAAACCATGTTATGATTCTATAATATTTTCATTAGACTAAAACCATAGGCATGAAAATATATTTTTAATGGTGTGTGTGATGCTGGATGATAAATTATATGACAACAAATTGCAAAATGACATATTCGAAAACCTGAAATAGTGAAAGCTCCAACCTGATGGCTGGAAAACAGAATCAGTTAAATCAAAGGCTAAGTCCCATTTGCACCCTAGTCACACTGCTAGAGTGGTCTAAAACGGAGTAAAATCATTAATCCCCTCTCACTCCCTTTCTCTTGCCAGGAATATAAAATAGTGAGTTCAAAGTAGAGCTATTGGTTAATGCATACACCTTAAGGTGACTGGCAAAAAATACAATAGCCCTGCCCATCTATTTCATCTCAGCTTCTGTTGTGGTAGTCAAACACCATGGAAAACTAGCTCAGGAGGGAAACTGCAGAGCCACCCACCTTCCCCATTTCCTTTTCCAGGAAGGCAGAATCAGACTTTCCAGTGCCTGGTGATCTAGTGGCAGACTACAAGTGCTGGAGGTGTCACCTTGTGGTGGGTTGACCCTGGCTGGACACCAGGTGCCCACCAAAGCCACTCTATCAATCCCCTCCTCAGCTGGACAGGGAAGAGAAAAATATAATGAAAGGCTCATGGGTCAAGATAAGGACAGGGAGAGATCACTCACCAGTTACCATCACAGGCAAAACAGGCTTGACTTGGGGAAAATTAATCTATTACTAATCAAATCAGAGTAGGATAATGAGAAATAAAAACGAAATCTTAAAACACGTTTCCCCCACCTCTCCCTTCTTCCCAGGCTCAACTTCACTCCCAATTTTCTCTACCTCCCCTCCCCCCTGCCCCAGTGGTGCAGGGGAATGAGGATTGTGGTCAGTTCATCACACATTGTCTCTGCTGCTCCTTCCTCCTCAAGGAGAGGACTCCTCGCACTCTTCGCCTGCTCCAGCATGGGGTCCCTCCCATGGGAGACAGTCCTCCATGAACTTCTCCAGTGTGAATCCCTCCCACGGTCTGGAGTTCTTCACTAACTGCTCCAGCATGAGTCCTTCAGGAACAGACTACTCCAGCATGGGTCCCCCATGTGGTCACAAGTCCTGCCACCAAACCTGTTCCAGCGAGGGCTCCTCTCTCCATTGGGCCACAGGTCCTGCCAGGAACCTGCTTCAGTGTGGGCTTCCCACAGGGTCACATCCTCCTTCGGGCACCCACCTGCTCTGGTGTGGAATCCTCCATGGGCTGAACATGGATGTCTGCTCTACCTTGGACCTCCATAGGCTGCACAGGGACAGCCTGCCTCACCATGGTCTTCACCATAGACTTCAGGGGAAGCAATGCTCCAGCACCTGAACCACCCCCTCCCCATCCTTCTCCACTCACCTTGGTGACTGCGGAGTTGTTGCTCTCACATATTCCCACTCCTCTTTCCCAGCTGCAACTGGGAAGTTTTTTTTTCCTCCTTCTTAATATATTATCACAGAGGTGTTCTCACCGCCGTTGATGGACTCGGCCTTGGCCAGCAGTGAGTCCTTCTTGGAGCCGGCTGGCATTGGCTTTATCGGACATGGGGGAAGCTTCTATGAGCTTCTCACAGAAGCCACCCCTGTAGCCCCCCTGCTACCAAAACCTTGCCACACAAACCCAATACACAGCTTTTTACAAGCCACTTTTTCCTTACCGCTTCACTGCCCACTTTGTTCTTTACATCTAGCTTCACTCTGCCCTTCAAGTTACACTTGCCCTATCCACCATGAGGGTGGCAAAAACATGTTTCTCTACTTCACTACCATCCTTGAAGATATATATTCCTCTGCTCCCATTCTACAATTTTTTTAGTGTTAAACAAGACTTTTCTACTTCTCTCTGAACGTTCTTGCAGTTATTCTCCTTCCAGTTCTCCATTTATTCCAGACCTTTTTTGAAAAGCAATGTGCCAAGCAGGCATGTCGCTCCAGCAGAGTCATTACCCATGATGAGTAGAACAGGACTGCTATACATCATGAAGACCTTTCTTGAGTATGATTATCTTTTCTTACAACAGCGCAATTTTTTTGCTGTACCGTACTTTATGCATAATTTATACACAAGTCAATAATGATCATATTGACTAGAGTGAGACACAGTACGAAATCAGTGGAAACCTTTTGACAGAGTAGCCCCTTTTAGCCATTATGCAATGATAAAAATTGTTATTAATTCAGTCTTGCACTATTGTGTAGAAGTTGCTCCTGGACTGTGTTTCCTTACTTACTTATGTTAAGCAGCACCAAAGTCTTATGAAAGTCAAATTATAGCACTTCTATAGCTTGCACCTTAGTCATAAGGCCTGACATCCTGTCACAGAATGAAACACGGTTTAATTTCTCTTAACAAATCTCTCTCTGCTGGTGCTTACTTTGATGACTTCCAGATACATATAAATTGTTTGACTTTTCTGGAAATTGAAGTCATCTGCCTGCTCCATACTTCCCTGATCCCTTTCCTTTTCTTTCCCCCTTCTTTGCCTCCCCTCTTTTTTAAGATGCATTATGTTTACCCTTTCCACCCTTCCTATACCTCACGATTCTTCCATGACAAAACTGTTAGCAGTTCCAGAATTACTTACCCTTTTTTTTAAGTGTCCAAGGATAAAGTTTGACAGGTATATTTGATAGATGAGATACAGTACTTCAAAAAGAATTAGTGTGTGTGTTTCTGATTCAATTCAGTGACTTTACCTCTTTTTTCCTCTAGTGTTAGTTGCTCCAGTCACCTTTCTATATTGATCTTTCTAGACCGATGCCTGGGAAGCAGCCAATGCTCTGATGTTTTAACATTTTTCAGGAAAATACCAGCAAAAAAGCTTTTCAGGTCAGAATAAGATTTTGCTACCTTTCTGCTCTGCCTTGCTTTTCCCATGTATATATGAAAGATTCCCTCCAGGAAAACTAGGGGTCTTGTGTTGAAGTATCTTTTCTCTTATATGTCATACGTTGATTATACTACCATCACATGGAGACTTTTGAGGTTCTTTTTTGGCAGACTTCCATGTTCTGCACTACAAATTAAGGAATGGGAGAACAGACTTCCTTTTCTTTCCCCTTTTTTTCCTAGCTTCACCACTTGCTGCAAATATCAGAAATAAATGATTCTTCTACCTATGAGTGGGCAGTAAATAATGACAGAATTACAATTTATTATTTTGTAATGCAGAAGATCCGTGGTCTAGAGTTCTGGCACAAATGAACTGCAATGGTGTGCTGTTGATTATTTATCCTCATATGGTGTCATTAAAATAAATCATATTAATTTTGGCTTGATCATCAACTTTAAGTTCTTTCTAGCTGTGATCGAGTTACCTCATCTTTGGAATGACCGATAGTAAAGTCAAGTTAGCCTCAGCCTTAGTTTCCATGACAAACACATGAAGATCAACCATCCCATAGCATCCCACTCATTACCCTGCTGCAAGTGGTTTCAATGAGCAGCTGCGGAGATCTCCTTGGCATCATTACAACGTGCAGTGGCTCAATGAAGTCCACATTGTCACTTCAGCTAAAACAAGGAAGGGAGCAGTGAGTGAAGCAATGAAACTTCTTCCAGCGCAAACCTTTTCATCATTCTGGAGAGCTTCCCTCAAGCCTAAGCCTTTACTATATGGAGAATGAAATATCAGCACCTACGTTCTCTACAGCCAGCTCTGCGCAGGTACACAAAAAGGCAATTACCACATGGGAGTGTGGAAGTCGCTAAACAGTGAAACAGCTTCTCCTTGTTCAGGAAAGGCTTCCTTCTTTTGTCAAAGTGAAACAAGGTAGATGTGATATATCTCAGCCTATATACCTCAGCTGGTTACTCTCCCTTCCTTATTCCCTCTCACACCTACCAGAGGGCTTTCAAGAAATAGAGGCAATATTTTGTGAGGTGGGAACAACCACTTCGGTCCCATTGTAACTTCTGCATTCACGAGAAGAGGAAGGATAATCCAGGTACAGAAAGGGATCTGAGACCTATGAATGGGCGTTATATCTCCTGTCCCATACCTAGAGGTGGCAAGTCACCAAAGCTATATTTGCCTCTGTTTAAAATGGATATAGTGATATTTCATAGCTGTTACTGTAAAAATTTAATATATTGTCTAAGCACACCAAAATTGTGCATGATACAATCATGGACATGAAGTTTTAAAATTAAATAGCTGTAGCAATCATTAGAAAAAAAGACAGTACATGGTGGTGTCAAAGAAGGAAACCGAGACATGAAATGCTCTGGGCAAAGGGCATTTCTTTCCTGTCCTGCACTCTGTCTCATTTTTAGTTGACTTTAAAGGCATTTGCAGTGTCTGTGTGTCTCTATTTTGAGCTTTCTTTTCCACTGCCTTTAGAAACTTTAATATCCTGGCCTGAGGGTGTAGCCCTGGATGAAACAAGAAATCTTAGGGAGCCAGTTGAAAACAGACCGAACAGGGAAATGGGTTTCCCCAGCACACATTTCCTTTTATTTAGCTGCAAAACATTCACATTTAGGAGCTTCCCTGAATTAACATGTAAGCTTCCCCTTCTGTTCAGCTGGATGTACAAGCCCATAGTTGGATTTGTTTTTACTAAAATTTTTAACCTTCATTCCCTGTGGCTTGCTATGGGATGAGCTATTGGACAACACTTCCTAGCCAAGGGAGGGAGGAGTTTCCAGGATCCAAAGGAAGGAATTGGATGAGCAACAAGGTGCCTCCAGGGAAAGAAAGAAAGAGGAACATTCACAGTCCAGCCCTCAAAGGGGAGCAAAGTATAAAATCCCAGGCTCTTGGGATAAAGCGTAACAATTAACCCCCCACCCACCTGCCTGCTGAGAAACAGTGCTCTGAAGCATAAATTATGTGCTACCCAGTCCCCACTGCACAGTTATGGTATGTTATATTAATCATTCAGTGAAAGGACTAGAGTCCAGCTTCCCTTAGCCTCAGGTGGTGGCTGTAATTCTGAAGCCAAACGATTACTCTTTCCTCCATGGTGAATATTTTTTCTTGTTCCTTGGGAGGCAGAGCATCCTGGGAGTCCTGGGTCTTGAAACTCTGGCCAAGGGATGGAGGGCCTGAGCCTGGATCACTGGGGTGCAGTGCAAGGGGGGTCCCTATGTTAAGGATGGACAAGGGCCCTCTCCTTCCCCTTTGGAGGGATGAAATGTCTTTTCTGTCTTTGAAGTGAAAGATCGCTAAGCCCTTGGTTCGGGTTAAAGGTCTGAGCTGTGAATGCTAAGCAGGTGGAAGTATGTCTCTATCTCAGAATAAAGTGCACAGATTGATAGGAGGGAATTATCCTGTTTTCTGCAGTTTCAGTTCCCATTTCTGGCTCTCTGTTACTTGCCGTGTACCTCACACGAAGCCTTCACATTTGACTTCGAGCCCCTTTGCAGTGCCATCATGGTTTCAGCTGGGATAGAGTTAAAGTTTTACTATCAGCTGGTATCCTGCTATGTTTTGGGTTTGGGATGAGAAATACTTTTGATAGCACACTGGTTTTTTTAGTTGTTGCTGGGCAGTGAAGGCCTTTTCTGCTCCTCATATCTCCCCACCAGCGACCAGGCTGGGGGTGCACAAGAAGTTGGGAGGTACACAGTCAGGACAGCTGACCCCAACTGACCAAAAGAATGTTCCATACCATGTGATATCATGCTCAGTATATAAAGCTGAGGGAAGAAGAAGGAAAGAGTGGACATTCAGAGTGATGGTGTTTGTCTTCCCAAGCAACCACTCCGCGTGACGGAGCCCTGCTTTCCTGGAGCTGGGTGCCTGCTGATGGGAAGTAGCGAAGGAATTCCTTGTTTTGCTTTGCATGTGTGCACAGCTTTTGATTTACTTATTAAACTGTTTTTATCTCAATCCACAAGTTTTTTCTCACTTTTACTCTTCCGATTCTCTCCTCCATCTGAACTGGGGGCTGCATGGTTCTGGCTGCCAGCTGGGGTTAAACCACAAGTGCCCAAGGCCCTCTTATGGATCTCCTTCACGTCAAATGCAAATATTCAAACCCTCAAGCTGACTAGTTAAGGAGTCTTTCTCCCCTTCCAGAACACCTCCCTCATCCGCAGTGAAGGTGTACAGCTCACTCATGGAAGATTCTGTCCTCATAATCATCAGCAAGCAAACTGTGGGTATCTTGCAAACTTACGTCAGTGTCTCAGACAGCAGAATTCGGTCCAAAAGGTTTTACATCATTTTGCTTGCAGTTGGGAAAGCATAAAAATGAAATGCAATTACATATGTGTACATGAAAAAGCAGAGATGGCATTCATTTGTGCATTGAAAAGTGATCGAAAGAGGGTGTCCTTATTTTTTAGTTTTTCTCACGGTATTTCTTCCACACATGCAATTTCCAAACACAGTTGCAAGTACTAAAGTCCTTGCTGTAAAAAGCCTGCCACAAGCTAAAGTCAGATAAATCAGACTTTTCTCCCCCACCTACGATAGTGATAAGATCAAAGTGATGTTCTGGTTCTTCAGGCACACCTGCTAATACCATTTTCAATTGAGTTATCAGCATAATGATACCAAATATTCCTGTCTGTAGTATTTGCACTCCATTAGTGCTTGAACTTCCAGCAGTTTCAGTCTAGCAAAAGAGACCCTGCCTGAGAAATTTGTAGTCTAAATAAGCAAAGATGGAGGAGCTCTTTCAGGAGACCTTGCTGAGGGATTAAGCAATGTCAGACTTTCTGGCAGGAAGCCTGTGGGAGGCCAGGGAGCCGAACCGAGGGCTGCGAACTCCCGGCAGCATCAGCCTCCAAATTGTTCTTTACCTGGCAGCTGCCCGCCAGAGAGAGGTGGTGGCTGCTAAATGAAAAGCAGATGGAGTTAAGTTTAGTTAAAGTAGACAGTCATAACAACAAAGAGCTCTCATCTAATCACCCAGCGGTAGTAGGGCTGAAAATGTAATCAGGTTATTTTCTATAAATCATTTTCACAAGATAAGAGGCCTGGCTATCCAGCATGGCTCACTAAGTGTTTACACTGTAAACTTTCCTGCCCTCAGCACTACCCCTTTGCTCTGAATTATTGCTTTGGCACATTTAATCACGAAATGTAACAGTCGGATAATAAGAACCCTGTAAACTTCCCCCTCCTTTCCTTTTAAATTAAATTATATACTGGTAGTAAAAACATGATTATTTGAAGCTTGCTTTTATGAGAATTCTTGCCCTCTGAGGAGGGCGGTAAGGAAAAAAGAATTAAAAATTTTACTTAATAGAGAAAACAGCTTGTGGAAATAATTACACAACTTGTGAGCCCTGCACAGCATCTGTATTTAACAGTGTTATATTCAAGCCTGCAGAAGCAGGCAAGCCGTCTGTCTTTCAGACAGCTGAATATATAAAGCGTCTCAGTTATAGTACTAATTTACTAATATATTGCCAAGATAAAGTGATTGAATCTGCTGAAGAGAAGAGGCGAGGCGGCGGAGGATGCT
Organism: Chroicocephalus ridibundus; assembly: GCF_963924245.1. Taxonomy (NCBI): domain Eukaryota; kingdom Metazoa; phylum Chordata; class Aves; order Charadriiformes; family Laridae; genus Chroicocephalus; species Chroicocephalus ridibundus. The sequence goes on along the minus strand of NC_086285.1, from coordinate 127,823,828 downwards.
GATAAAGTCTATTGTAATGAGGAACAATAATGGGTATAGCAGTTTATTAACAAACTCCACAGGTCACTGCACAGCAATAGCAGCGAAGCAGTAAAAGGGAAATTCAATCATGTTCTGTTAGAGCTCGCAGCATGCACTGAACCTCCTCATTAGGTGGGTTCACAGTTCTCCAGACTGGAAAGGTCACCTGCGGATGGGAGAGAGGGGGAGCGGAGTTTTGCTGCTTCAGCTGCGCCCCAGCCAGCTCTTCTGGTTTCCTCTGTTTGGGGTTTTTAAAGATTTTCAAGATTAACACATTTTGGTTTACAGTCCATGTTCCCATTCAGCTCTGGGATCTTACAGCCTGGCTGCTTTTCCTGCAGCCCCATTCCCTTACACTGAAGGCAATTGAAAAGAATGATCCACCCCAATATTAAACAAACTCCTGTCCGCTCAGGTCACTGCCTTAGCCTCAGGAGGATTTAAAGTAAACAAAGGAGTTGGATGACAGTGCATTTTTTTACTTAGTTTGTTTAAAGCTGTACATTGTTTTCCTGGAAAGACAAAGCACTTTCCTTTAATTTGAGTTCTTGCATTTCAATGATGCTGGAAAAGTGTGATGTTTGCCAGACTGTCCTGTTTCCTGCTGCCAGCATCTTCCTGACAATGTTTGAATTACTTCAGGGATGGAGTACTGCAGGCCCCAGAGCCACCCTGCAAGCTCAGGTCTATCGGAAGACAGAAACAGGGTTGGTACTTCTATGAGCTCTCCCAGATGAGTTTCTCTTTCTAATTCATGAAGTCATTTTAATTACACAACTTGCTGCATACAGCCCTTTAAGCATGGGCAGCAGAAGCAAAACAGCAAAAGAACAGGGAGATATTTTAACAGTTAATTTTCTGAGGATTTAGATGCTTGCCTCATTTGGTATCTAGCATCTTTTGCCTGTTTAACTAATTGATTTGACAGAAACATCAAAAAAGCCTTAGTTAAACCCATTCTAAAAGACTGCGTTAATGAAATTCAGCCCATGAAACAGCCCCGTTTGGTACAGTACTTTCTATTTTCCTCTCCTACAGTTTGTAATCTGACAATGCTGCAGCAAACAAACAGCAGATGGGATCGTAACAGGGCTTTTAGAATAATGAATATCTGTGATTCTGCACTAAGACTCAGCCTCTGACCTTGGGTGCTCATAAAGCCACTAAAAAAATAAGTCAGATATTGCTGCTTTTCTCACACACAAGTAAAATAATGTCAGAATCATGCGCAGGAGTATGCTTACGTTGTATATCAAAGGCAGGCATTTGTTGGAGCCGGAGGAGAGGGGGAGAAAGGGAAGTTGCACGAAGATGTCAGCAGAGCACTGGGCCAGGGCTGTAAATCCTGGGGACGGGGTTTATGAGCAGGGGCTCGGTGCCGCGTTACAAATTCCCAGGGCTCCGGGGCAGCCCACAGAGGGGCCTGAGAGAGGACTCGAGTTAGCTTTGAGCACAGATGGAGCGAGCCTGCGTCTGTCCGAAATCTACAGAGGCTCTGTCATCCCGCCAAGAAGAAAGGAAGGAAATGTGAATAGATGCATCAAAGTCCAGTCCACGCAAGCACCTCCCTGGGGTGTCAGACTAACTGTGAGAAACACTCCCCGTGATCATAGACACGCAGGGTTTCGCTCACTCCTCACGGGGCTGTTTGTAGGTTTTATCCCGGGAAGATTTCATAAGAAAGATGTATTTGTTCCAGCCAGCCAAAACCAGGGTCTTCTGCCCAGGCCACCTTGCCCACAGTGACAGGGTGAGCCTCCCCCAGCCACTCCTGGGTCTTAAGACCCCAAGTGTGTGAATCCTGGCAGTGCAGAGCACCCGTGCCTGGGGACCCAGCAGCTCTGGGGGCACAGGGCCAGGCCCCCTCAGCCAGGCATGAGCCTCCGATGGGGTCTATCACCCAGCAGACGTGCTCTGCCAGGCAGCATCCCAGCTCCACTGCGCCGCCTTCCCAAGACCCGAAAATTGCCTGAATAAACAATGGAAATGGCAAACTGTCCAAGGTGACTCTTTGCAGGTTTGCAGACATGCCTGCCTTCCCCCGGGGGGAATTTAAACAATTACACCCGGCAAACTGGGCTGCTCAGCTAAAAAATTCTCTGGGAGCGTGCTTAGGCTGGCAGCTAAATTAGAGGGAACTCATCTCCCTGCATTATTAGAAGTAACAGACTTGCTTTTTTTTTAATTTACTTTTACTATTTCCTTTGCAAATTGCTAGGCACTTCTAAACACAAACCGGTTTTGCCTTTTCAACTTTCTTCACATTACAGCCCAGCTAACTCCATTAGCAAATAAAGTAAATAGCCAAAGCACTTATGAAAGTCTAAATTCCCTGAAGGTAATAACTGTATAAAACACATGGGAGTTGTTATTTCAAGGCAAGGAAATGGAAAGCTTTTAGTTTATCATTAAGCCGACTTAGTATTTTGGTAGGCCTTGGCACCATTTATTAACAATTTATAAAGTCAGACCAGGGTGAGTCTACGTAAGTGATACATATTTTTGTACTGATATGCAGTGCTTGTGCTATTTGTCCTGAACTCCATGTAAACCGTGCTTAATAAGCTCTGACTTAGCTTTTCCCATTGCACAGTTTGCCTGTGTGAAGTGAACTCGAGTCACTGCAAGTTCCTACAAGAATTCCCCTTCAGTACAGTGACAGTGCTGTTAGTCCAGAATTCAATATTTAGAAGATATTCCAGTATGAGGAGCCTTTGAGCTCTCACGAAAGGATTAGAAGGTGATATATCCTCATGCAGGAAGGAACAGGGATGAACGAGTAAGAATGAAAAACACCCCACAAAGGGGAAGAACAAGATAAGTCACTGTTATTGATGTGATCTTATAGGAACCCAAGTCCATCAGCTTATGGTGCAAGACCATGCAGGTTCCATTTTTTGCCTGACATATTTTCTAGCTCTAGCCTGACTTTTCTGGTCCCATTTTTTAGTCCTCCCATTCCTCATTTCCCTGAATGCTCTTTCAATTTCAACAGTTCCAGCGTTCCAGTGGTTAGACCAACAGTTCCTTTCATATTTTATCTTCTTGTTCTTACATCACTGGTATCTGACACTAACTCCTTCATGCTGACAGCTTTCTGTGTCATCAACTTTATATTCCTTAGAAGAAGATGTTCCATGCCCTAACAAAAGCTGAGATGATGAATTGGTGGCTCAGTCACAAGCAGATATCTTGTCCCTTGTATTAGCTCTTTTAATGTATTTGCAATGCTCAGCAAAACTGTGAAACTGTATTAATAAAAACTCAAGTTGGTTCTCCATACTTCTGACACCAGTTATTAGGGTTGGTGCTTTCATTTAGAAAAACTCTGCTTATGAGATGACCACCTGAAGACTCATTCACTCTGTTTCGTACATGTGCCAGCTCAGGGGGATGCGGGGCAGGCACCAGGACATGCACAGCGGTTGCCTTTTGGTGTTCCTGCAGTGCTTGCCTGCTTTCTATAAGCAGCCACAAACTGGCTGGTATTGCTCAAAAATCTACTAGTCTACAAACGCTCATAACAACACATTTCTAGCAATGGAGATGCTTACATTAATATTGTCCTAAGTACAACCAGACTGGCATTTTTAAGGTATCATCTTCCTTAATATCTCACTATTTGCTACTCAGTAACTCCTTTGATAGTCTAAGGATATCTTGGTTCTTTGATTCTTCAGGTAGAGACATTCACCCATTCGTGGCATCATGCAGCACCAGAGTCTCTGGGCTTGAGTCTGTAGGCACTGTAGACAGTTTTTCTAGCCACAACGCATGCTACCGAGACCAATGCCACTCTCCAGAGACTGGAGGGCAGAACCGACTTTTACAGACTGATTTTTCGTGTGCGTGCTCAATTTGCTGATTTTGGAGGAAGCAGAGTCCTGGGAGTGGATGTATTGACGGTAGGTCTGAGACAAAATTTGCAAAGTTATACTGGAATTACATACAGATTTAAATGAAACAAGAAGGCAAATCAACAACCCAAAAGCTTACAGTTTCAGATTATTTAATTTCTCATTCTTTCCACTCTGTGCATAGAGGGACTGTTCAAGCCTGAGGTGACAATTATGAATAGCAATTAGTGGAATATGCTGCCTGTTAACTTTTGTCACAGTCTCTGTTATGAAACACATGAGGAAAAACTGTAATGATTTAGTATCTGCGGTCTGCCAGTGCTTCTGCAGTTATCCATTTCAGAAACAAAAATTGAAATGACGTAAATAGAGGGAGAAAAAAACCCAACCCTGTTTGTTCTTCTTCCCTTCCAACAGGACACTGCAAAGGCAGGAGTTATCTCCTATATGTTTAGGTGCAATACAAACCTTCTGTTTCTGCTACAAATTTCTATTAAATACATATATTTTTAGAAATGTAATGCAGATTTCAATTACTAATAGAATTAGAAATTTGTAATATAGAAGTTTCATCCTACATCACTCATTGACCATTTCTCTACAATGACTGCAAAAGGAACCAAGATTAGTTCAGGTGTAGAAATGTGCATTGTAAGTATTTCTGTTCAGTCACAGGTTTTCTACCTTCCAATGAAATGGAAACAACTGGACTAATTTTACTGAAAACGGACTGTCTTCTGCTGTTCATCTCTGTTACTGAAACGTGGTAAGACTGGACCAGGACTGTTCCACCAGGCCCTTCTTCTCACACTGAGAACTGGCGTGGTTTTGTTGATTCTCTTTTTTTATGAGAATGCCATTTGTGAAGTAACTCTCAGTTTGCTTATAAACGGGTTTATTTCTTTCTGTAGTGGTACCTTCTATTAGATTCCCCTTAGGGAGCAGCAATATCCTTCACATTTCTTTTCCAATCTACTGTGCTAAACACACTTCCTCCTTTACTTTACATGTTCAAGGTCAGGTCTAGATCCAGACATCTGTTTTCAACATCATACTTTGTATGATGCTTCTCAGATTACGCTGTGTGGCAGAGAGTGGGTGGGATGTGAACAATTCACAGAGTGTTTAAAGAATAGGTTGCACTTTTCTTGCTCGTTGTTACAGCAAGTTCCTAGAAATCTCTCCGTTTCCAGTTTAAAGACCAGAAACCACTTCCTTTGGATATGTTTGAAAATATGGATTACTTTGGTACTTAGCTCTTTACTGCAAGTGTTTTCCTGATAAAATATCACAGTCTTTCCATGAATGCATACAGGCTAATGAACTCCAAGCTTGCTCAAGTGCAGGAGCTGTATTATCATGATTGCTTGATGATTTTACATCTGTAGGCTAAAAGCTATGTAATTTAGTGTTCACAGGAGATAGATAAGTAGCTATGGCTCTGTGTCTGATTGCGTTGTCAGCCAATATGACATGCATATTTTTGGGTACAAAGATATGGCACACTGGGCCAGGCATCACTTCTTTCCTCTTTGCTCCCCCTCTACCCGTAGATCCAAGAATGACCATCTAAATCTCATGAATACCGACTTCTTTACAGTGCTCTGGTGTTTAGGGATAATACTGTGGTGTTCAAATCCCCACCAGAAAGAACAGAAATCCTCACATTAAGGATCTTTATCTGGATAAAAAATTAATCTCAAATTTGACTTGTTTTCTTTGCTAGATGAATTACACCATTTTATCTTCCTGCAAATTTCTGCATGTAATTCTACACTTCATAACTTTCTCCACTTTGTCCTATTCATTTTTGTACATAGAATTAGAAGGCCAGCCTTGTTGCACAGTAGTAGCTCCATCCACCATATGCCCGTTTTCTAAAAGAGGACTTCGGTAGTGGTTTATGCTGGCTAGGGGAAACCCACGTACCACCTTTACATAAGAAGTCTTTGCTTTTTAAGCCTAGCAAACTGTTTGCAAATATTGCCCTCCTGAGTTAAAGAGGAGGATAAGAAAGAGTAAACGGGCAGCAAAACCATTGCTGAAGGGCACAATTGCTGTTAGGGTGGCAGTCTTGAGGTCACATAGGAATTCCCCTTAGACATTTAATTATACACAGAATTAAGCTCAGAAGTGCTGGGCACAATCATTGAAAAAGCGTGTCATTTAATTGGTATTGTCCCTGTTTTGTCATTCTCTGACCCGGAGAGGTGAGCACCCTCTCTGCTAGCACCAGCCCTGCAGGGCTCCTGGCACCAGCACTGGGATGCTGAGAAGGGACCTGGGTCCCCTCGCAGAGGCACAGAACTGGCTTTACCACCGACACTTCCCAGTCTGTACGGATCAGGTGGGAAAGGTGGGATCCAAAGGGAGTTAGAAGTAACAACCAAAAGTTTCAAAGGAGCAGAAAGCTTTTAAGACTCTCCCAGACTTCAGAGCAGCCGCCTGCAGTGCTGCCCCCAGCCTACCCCCCTGCTCTGCAGTGCTGGCCGCCCTGGCCCTGATGGGACCCTCAGATCATGGGCCTTCTGGAGGGGAGCATTGCACACTGTCCTGTGCTGATTTGGCCTTCATTTACCCCAATTCTCCTGCTGGGAAGGTCACATCACATTACAATATTTCTGTGTAGACAGGACAAAGTACTGCTCTGTCTTGCATATTCTTCTGAAGTCTGTTGCACGAAAGAGGGGAAAAGGTAGAAACACAAATATCCTACAGTGCCTTTACTGGGACTGAGAAATCCTGAATGGTAGGCACTGACTTCCAGTCCCCCTTTGCCATCCTGACATTTCCAATTTTACCAGAATAGTTATGCAATTATTATGAAGGGCAAAGGGATTCCTGTAAGAGTTGATCTATATTTACATGAAATTCTATTGTGAAAGAGGGTTTTTTTCAGATTAGAAATCAAGTGTCCTCACAGTGAAACAAAATCATTTATTATTTAACCCTGGAGTGGGAGAGGGGGACAAAGGAGAAAATTGTTATTTAGCTCCAAGGTAAGAAAAATATTTATTAATCTTACACTTTACTGTCTCCTCTTCTACTTCTTCCCCATTTGCCTACCTTTTCTGGCAGACCTGTTTAGATGTTAGGTTTCACTTTTTTTTTCTTCCTGTTCTGTAATGTCATTAACAAGAACTTTACCAGGAACCCCCACTTGATAGACTACATACATTCATATGTTATATATATATACACTATATGCAACAATAATCAAATGGCCTTCAGGTTTTCTGAAAAAAGGCCACCTTCTGCATTGTTATGATCTGCGGTATCTTTTGTATGAAATGATATGACTCCGTTTTGCAGCAACTATTCAGTCCTGGGAAGGGAGAAGGAAGGGAGGAGATATGGGCACTTTACAGCTTTTTAGGCAGAGCCTCTAATTACCAGTAATGTCAGACACCATAACTTTTGAGACGGCCACGGTAAGGACATGGGAAGATCCTCTCTGCTGTATTTGCGGGTAGCTGTTCAGATGTCTGACTGCTCTCTTCTGCTCCACTCCCGGGCAGATAACTTTCAGACCCTTGACTAATCAATACTAATCACGTATGCCATCTGCCAAACACACAGATTACACAGCAGGACCGGCACTTTCAGCAGGGCTGGCTGAAGTTGTACACATAACTCGTGCCTCTGGAAATAAGGCTGCTCAACACCCAAAGCTTCCCCTGAGCACAGTGAAACCCTGTGACTTGGGAACTCAAGGCAGATAAGCCGCCAACAGAAATAAAAACAGGTATAATGACGTTTCTTTGACACTTCTCTGTTTCCATAGGTAAGGCGCAGAACAGCTGCGCGCAAGCAGTACATATGAAGATCCTAAATCTACAATCTGATCTAAGAATAACCTGGATGATGTCCTTTCTTAAAGAATAGTTTACACCTGAAAAAATAAATATAATTTTTTAATATATTTGAGAGCAGAATTCAAAGACTGAAATTTATCTAAAGTCCTTTCAACCTTCAGCTTTTCATTTTTACTAATTTTATGAGACTTTTATATTCCTTCACATTCTGCAGTTTACGGGTTCATTGTTGAAACACACCAGTGTTTCCATAAATGTAAGAGTCCAGAATCTCTTGTTCAAAGGTTTAATAACTTTATTTACTATAATAGTCAAATTTTACAGTGCACATTATAGGCAACTTTGAAGCACTGCATAAAATATTTATACCATGCCTAGATGTGGCAGCTACAATTGTGATTAGAGTTTTATTCTTGTTAATTATAAATCAAACACGCAGAGGTGATCGTTTCTTTTTTCCCCTTGGCAAGAATATTTGCAATCAAACTGTCTTTGCTCAGAGTCAGTCTGACATCTCACCGATAACATCAAGCTTCAAATCACAAGGAAAACTCCCGTATAAAATCCACAAGTTTTTATTCCACGGTGGTGTTCGAGGTCCTTTGGTCTTCTTCAGACCTACCACTTGACTTTGGCTTTGCATAAATCGTAGAGCCCCATCTGAATGGAGTTGATGACAGGTAATGGCATCATAACTCTTTCTCAGCACTCTTCTGGGTGGCCAGGTTTTCCTGCTGTAGGCTATCTGCAATCAGCAATACCGTCCGTCTTCTTTCCATAATACACTGACACAGGTTGTGAACATTTTGATACGTGGGTGAAGGCTGTAACTGTGATCCACTGAAAACTAACCTACTTGCTTTCCTAAATAAAGTAGGGACTGCAAAACCCTCACCTTGAATATGAATCTTGACTTTCATTCTGCCAACCCTGACAGCTCAAAAACATCCGTTCCGTCTCTTTCTGTAAGTATCTGAAGGCTGTTTAGCCCTATTAACACAAATAAGTCATTTTCTGTTGCTGTCCTACAAGTTGAGTTGTACGCTCGTGTAACTTTACAGTCCATTCTCCGTTTATAAGTATGACTGATTCAACCTAACAGAAATGCAAAGTGCTCTATGAATTATAGAGAACAACATCTGTGACAATGCTAGTATGCTTGTTGTAAGTCAGCTGTGCTTCTCTGTGCTGTCTTCAGTCCTATTTCTCCTTGCTCAAAGCATACACTGGCTCTACATCCTCACACTTGTATGGCTGCAGAAGAAATCGTTCAGGCAGATTTGATTTTTTAAATAAATATGTACAAATGGACCATCATATGCTCACTGGTGCTGAATAGCAAATACATAATTAATGTCACAGTGCTAAAAGTCTTCACAGTACATGTACGTAAGATCGGATGTCGTTATTTTAATGGCACACCCTGTTTTATACAGCATTGAAACTTCAGCTGAATCCCTCATCTCTTAAAAGCCAACTTAAAATTTTGTTCTTTGTGAGGTTGAATGTCCTATTATTATAGGACAGAATTCTATTAGAAAAATAAACTCATTAAGATGAACTTGCATAGCTTCATAGAATCATTTAGCTTGAAAAAGACCCTTAAGATCATCGAGACCAACCCAATGAGAGTTCTCCTTTAGTTTAATGAGAGTTAGCCTTTGGTGGTAGTAGTTTTGTTCCTAATTGGAATTTGTTAGTCACTCATTTAATTACTGGATGTATCTATCTCATCTCTTTCTTTTTTTTCAGTAACAAATTCTGCAAAAATATTGATTTTAAAAATTCAGTGAAAGATTTTTGGCACATAAATCATTCATCTGCACTTCATTGTAGGTATTTGCTACTTCAAAATCAAGATACCAGTTGCTTTGATTGGAAATATGAGCTTCTGTACCTTAATAAGTTTCTGTACCTTGATTGGATAAGCCGAACTCCAAGTGCCATGTGTCATAAACAGATATTAAATTAAATGCTCATTAGCACTTAAGTGAGGCCTTGATGGATTTGTTCCCCAAATACTATTTTAGTGTTACCGTAAGCAAGAGAAAAGGCAGCAAATAGGTACCTGTTATAAGGAAACACCTTTCTGTATTCAAATATATTTAAAAAAATGAAATTCCATTTTTTATCCTTTCATAGCTAGAGGAAAAAACCCTCCACAGCAAATATCTCAATTTTTTAAAAAATTTGCCAAGTAGTCGTTGATACAATGAGAATGAGTTGGGCAATCCAAAGGGTAGTCACTAATGAAACCACCTCATGATGTAGCCGCAGTCTTCCCACCCCATTATAGCAATTTTAGGCTAAAATTTTATGAGTTTTAAATAACTGTGCAAACGGGAACACCAGGCTCAGTGCAAGCGTTTGACCAAAATTCTGTAATGCAAATCAATGATCAAGGCTGTGCTGCTCTTCGGCTTGTTTTAGGAATCAGTTTTAGTCAGTCTCTGAAAGAGTATGTATTGACATAATTCATTGAACGAACTTTGTTCTTCTCAGTCTCTGAAATAATGAGTCGGCAGTGCATTGTAGATTTATAAGCAAAGAGCTGTATGATAGGTATCGCTGTATAAGAGTAAAGACATGCATTCCTTTAAGCAAAAAAAAGCAGTCTGCGTAGAAAGGAAAGAATAAGTAACCATCAATTAAAACGGGTATCCCACAGGGAGCTAGGTCCACAATATCTCCTTTAAAAACATGATGTGTGATAACTTCTGATCATCATTAAAGACAATAAAATGCAGCGTTAACACTGCCTTTTCAGTCCCCAAGCCCAAGTTCAAAATGGAAGCTTTATTTTTATGGAGAAATCTAGGTGTAACTTCCTGATTTGCTAAATCAGTCTTTAACAGACAAAACTTCTACTCAGGAAGAAGAGAATAATACAAAACACATGCTTGAAAGATTATTTTGAAGTGTTAAACCAAGGTGTGGTTTAACACTTGCAGGTGAGGCAATCCCAGCTGCCTGTGCAAGGAACAGACCTAACGTAATCTCGACGGTGAAATCGGAATGGAAAGTTTTGTACCTGGCACATAAAGAGACCAAATTTGCTGCTCTCCTGCAAGCAACCCCCCCGCTATTGACAGTGTTGATTACACCAGCTAAGGGGGAGGGCAGGGGGGGTGTCACAGCCCCAATGGGTGAAGCTTTCGCTGGCTCCAGGGTTCAGGGAAGCAGCAAATCATAGAATGGTTTGGGTTGGAAGGGACCTTTAAATGTCATCCAGTCTAACCCTCTGCAACGAGCAGAGACACCTTCAACTAGATCAGGTTGCTCAGAGCCCCGTCCAGCCTGACCTTGAATGTTTCCAGGGATAGGGTATCTACCACCTCTTTGGGCAACCTGTGCCAGTGTTTCACCACCCTCATCGTAAAAAAATTTTTCCTTATACCTAGTTTGGTTGTACCCTTTGTCCCTCCAGGCCATCCTGGGAACTGCACTGGCCCGGCAGCCCAGGAGGGCACCGGGGTGTACAGCGCACGCTTGCTGTTGCCCCACGGTGATGGATTTTGTTAGGTGTCCTTACCCATGCAGGCTGGGGGACAGCCCTGCAAACCTTCCTCAGAATTTTGCCCTTTCACCTCCTGTCCCTGCCTATGTTGAGCAGTGCCCTGGCTGAGAAGAGCATCTCAATAGCATGGATTTTAACTGGGGTTCAGTACAGAAGTGTACAGAACAACAACAAAAAAATAATTAGCGTCATCCAGGAGGTATTTCCTAGCTGTTGTGCTGTTGCTTGGCATGGGCAGAGCTCACCTCTAGTAAGTGTAAAACTGGTGTCCCCACTGAGGTCAGAGTTATGCCAGTTCAAACCACCTGAAAATCTGATTTGGTCCCTTAAAGCTGCCACCCCAACTTACATTAAAAGGAATTAATCGAGAATGTGTTCTGTGTATGGGGTCCAGGAAAGAGCATGAAAACTGAATTCACTCCAGCTAAAAAAGACTCTTTACAGTGTGGAATTGTCTTTGCATTTGTTTCATCTGGGAGCTGTTGCTGCGCTGTGAAAGGTCAGGGTAACGACAGCCACATCATAGGATTTTACCTTCTGTTCATGTTTCCAGCTACTGCCTTTCCCTATCTGCTGCGTTCATAAAGCTGAGAGAGGGTGAACCAGTTCTTAGGCAGCTGAAGGAAGAGTGTTAGCCACAGAACACAAGGCATTTTGCATGGTGGTTGCATGTTATTCTGGGGATTAAATGCTTGAAGAGAAACTTGTACCCCAGGTGTTTCTGTGTGGGTAGAAAAATGAGAACCGCAATTGTACTGAGTTCCAAGTGCATGTCATTCTGAGAAAACACACGAGCATATCATGACAGCTGCAGCACTAGAAAGCAGTGAAATCTTACACTCAGGGAGACAAATTGATCTTCTACTTTCCCTTGCAGAGAATAAAGTCAGTTCTTAGGACAATTAATTCATGGACTTTTAAAAAAAATAACTATATTATAGAAGAGAACAAAAAAGTCTCTTCGTTGATTAAGTAATTAACATTTAAAGTATTAAGGCAAACAATAGAAGAATGAATTCCTGAGTCAGTTTTGATCACATTTATGCTAGTGACAGCAGGGGAAGAGGAGGAGGACACTGAGCTTTCAGACAGGCTTCGCTGTGATTTGAGTGTGACTGCTCCCGGTCCTGCATAACACGTAGCAAGAGCCACAGCTCCGACAAACCCCTCCAAAGCAACGGCAAGTAGGATTCCCTTTCATCAAAAGTTCATATGTTTCAGTTTCTTCTGTTAGGAAGGCAAGTCGAACGATAAAAAATTGTGTGCTGTCCAGAAAAGAGCAAGTTCCGTAAAGGAGACTAATGTTGATGAGGAGAAGAGTATCACCAGCATGAATCTGAGCTGTGCCCTCAGCCTGGAGCTGCCTGGGGTGGCAGCAGCAGGGTGGCTCTGCAGCAGAGCAGCCGTTGTCTGAAGTTACCCCCCGGACAGGAGGACTAAGTGGACTTTAAGCCGCGAAGGGTCTGACCACAGTCTGTTTTGCTAAGATTTGAAAAAAGAAACAACAGAGAACAACGACCAGGAAAATAGCACCAAACTAAACCAATCCAAATCTCTTGACCTTTTCAGTGTTGGGTTAAGGGTAAGGGGAAAAAAGCCAGAAGAACCTACTTGTACTTAACCCTCTACCAATTTACTTGCCAGCAGGGTAATTTTGCCAGGGATTCCTAAGTTTATCACAAGTGCAATGTGCTGGACCAAATCCCCTTCATGGGGACACTTTGCTTTCCCCAGTTCTGGCTGCCAACCAAGTTTTGGCTAAGCTATTTCTTCTAACCCCCTTTCAGAGAGCTAAAGCCTTAGCAACGGCCATTAAAGCAATGTGTGCTCAGCACTCGAGAAAGGGAGGACACATGTGAGCTCTTCAGTTCATATTTAGAAACCTCGCTTCAGCCTCCAAAACACTCTCGTTATCCAACCCGGCGAGTCCGACCTCCTGCCACACTGGTCAGCACATCCTGTCCTTTCCTCCGGCGCGGCGGTTCTTTGTTTTACGTAAAACAAGCATCCGCGGTGCCAAGGTTCTGCAGCATCACGGGGACTCTGCAGCCAGAGCTGCTCCTCTCTGCAATTTCGCCTCCCCCCTCCGTGCACCTCTTTGAGCCTGCATTTCAGGCCCACTGACAAGGAGGCTACAAAGTAAAACAAAGCCTGTGGGAACAGACAGCACATAGAGGCACTGACGTAATTTCAATGACTGTAAACACAGGAGCCTATTTTTCACACATTGCACAGAACAAATCATTGAAAGGCAATGAAAACAAACACCTCCAAATAACATTTTTGTTTTGTATGAAAGCATCTCCATTGCACCTATTTTGATAAATGATACCTGTAGCAATGCAATTTATTTTTTTTTTCCAAAGAAAGACCATTTCAGGTAAATGTGGTTTCGTCTCCAAACTCAGAAAAAGGACACAGGAACCTCCTTCTACTTTTTACTAGTACAGTATTCAGTGCTTATTAGTGAATCAAAATTGGTTGACACATGATTTATCCATTTCCATTAGTAGACCTCAGAGGAAAGCACCCCGTGACTCTTTCTGTATCACCTTGTTTTCCTATGGCATTGGTCAATCAGACAGCAGTGATGAAGAGTGGACAAAGAATAAACCAGAATACCTGTCCTCATCTGGGTCCATTGTTTGACCATGACACTTCCATAAAAGCAGTGGCCTGCTCTGGTCCACGTCACACCATTATGCTCTTCTGTGTTTTGCTTCTGCTGCCTCTTGTCTGCTCCTCAGGCTTTGCAATGGAGAAGGAACTTTATTCACAGTTGGTCAAGTTATCGAAGCGAACACCAAGTTAACGCTTGTTCACTTGACTGAAATCATCCAGCCCATACTGTTCCTAGTGTCAGCCTATACAAACCACGGTCTCTGAGAGGGCACGAAAAGACTGGCAGTCCAGGGAAGCAACAGCCCTCTGATTTCTGACGCATGGCGCCTTGTGACATGGAGGAATAATACCCACTCTGGGAAGGAACTTTATTAGAAAATTAATAGCTTATTTCAACTTGCCCTTGTAAAGAAGGGAAAGTGCTCTTCAACTTCTCTTTCTCCTCTGGAAATTTACCCCAGTAAGAACATCCAGGCAACTAGTTTCCTTCATGCTTACTATGAGCTTCCCTTTTGTAGCACAATTTCTTCTTAACAGTGTAAGCTATTGACACTCATGGAAATGGTAACACACTGGTTTCAGACCCCCTCCAGGACTATTAGTCTTTTAATGAAGAATGTAGGATAGTAAAAGAGTATCTCAACAGTAGAATTTGAAAGTCCTGATCTAATCTGTTTAAAGTTAATTGAAAAAATTCCAGAGACTGAGGAGGAACTGGCTGGGCTGTTTAAACCTCTGCTGTCACTGTCTAGAGTCAAGAATTGCTGTCCATCATGTGTTATCAGAATATAAATTGCACAGCTGGAAAAGTAAATGAAATCTCAAAATATGTGAGTTGCCAAAAGATGTCACGAGAAAATTTAAGAAAATCTGTTAAGTGCAGAAGTCTCAATATACAAAACTCTCACCTCTCCTAATGAAGAAAATAGTATCAGTTCTTTCCTCCCCTCTATACCATGTGGCTTTAATAAACTCCAGGAAGCTGGTGGGGAGAGGGGGATATATCCACGTGCACACACATGCACACACAGCTTCAAGCTTATCTTTCTGTAAAATAATGAATTACTTTAAATCCACCCCCTACAGCACGACCCAGCTACCCAATAACAGGGGTCTGAGTAGAGGGAGTGAAGGGGTTTCCAGTATTTGACTGCTTCTTAAACATATTCTAGGCACAAAATGCCTTCAGAAATCTATTTTACTTTGTATTGTGTTCTCTGTTCAGAATGAACAATTCATTCAGCACCAAATTATTACCTGAGCAAATAAGAGTCACAAAACCCACTGAATAAATCAGTGCAGACATGCAAAGTAAAAGAACCAATCAACATATTTTGAATGTTAAATCCCTTATATGAATCTGGAACACAAAGGCATTCACTATGTTGTTTCAGAAGCACAAGTAGAACCTTACCTTTTTGGGTTAATAACTCTGCAAAAAAAAAAAAGAGAAAAAATGAAGAAAAAGCAAATACATTATCTCAGAATCACACAGAATCACAGAATGGTTTGAGTCGGAAGCAATCTTAATGATCATCTAGTTCCAACCCCCCTGCCATGGGCAGGGACACCTCCCACTAGACCAGGCTGCTCAAAGCCCCATCCAGCCTGGCCTTGAACACTTCCAGGGATGAGGCATCCACAACTTCCCTGGGCAACCTGTTCCAGTGCCTCACCACCCACAGAATTTCTTCCTGATGTCTAATCTAAATCTACCCTCTTCCAGTTTGAAACCGTTACCCCTTGTCCTATCACTACGCTCCCTGATAAAAAGTCCCTCCCCATCCTTCCTGTAAGCCCGCTTTAGGTACTGGAAGGCCACTATAAGGTCTTCTCAGAGCCTTCTCTTGTCCAGGCTGAACAACCCCAACTCTCTCAGCCTGTCATTATCTCATATATATGCTCTATTTGTAGTGTTACGGTGTTAGTTCTTAATCTGTGGATTTTCCAGTTATATTTCAAGATCAAAAATGAAGTTTCAAGCATCCGGCAGTTAACTATGGAAATCTTCCCAAAATTAAACACTAATGCTAAGATATATACATCTCATCTGTGTAATTGTATGCAGCACACCAGACGATTTAGGGGTGCTGCTTTTCACAACATGTGCCTTTGAACAGTATTTCTTAGATTTAATGGGTGGCACTACTTTGCTTAAGAACTCGACTTTCCTCAAGAACATCATAAAAAGCACCAGCTTTTTTGCAAAAGGCACAGCAGACCATTAACAGCATTTCCTCCTTCCTTGCCAGATGAAGTAAACTAACTGGTATTCTACAATTATTTTACTTTTTAATTTAATTCTTTTTTTTTTCCAAAATTTCAATCAGATTTCCATTACTTGCATTTAAGACGCTAATAAAAGCTCATAGACTAGGAGAAATCGACAGTGAAGATAAGTCTCACGTCAGGCATGCAAACTAAACAGACTACAGCCCGTCCCAGGCTAAGTGACAGCGTATGGGTTACGTCACTCTCTCATCTTCACTTACCCAGAAAAATGGAAAGATATGAGCTCTTCTTGGAAACATAAAACTTGACTCTGAGATTTGCACGTGTGCAATAGCCTTTAATACCGATTTTGGTCAAAATTTATACACCATACAGAGCGACTCACCAAAGCGTGAGCTGTAAGTAGAGCCCTGGGAGTTTTCACTCTAAAGCCGCTTTATCCCATTGCTTTTCCCAGCAGAAGCTGAGCAGAAGCAAGAGAAGACAGGTCACCTCTCACCCTAGGGCTGCTGTTCTCCCTTTTGTATGACAAACACCTGAAGGCCTCCAGTGACCATCCTGACAGGGGCAGCGCTTTAGGAATCAGGGTCCGGAAGAGGGCCACGAAGATAATCCGAGGGCTGGAGCACCTCTCCTAGGAAGACAGGCTGAGAGAGTTGGGGTTGTTCAGCCTGGAGAAGAGAAGGCTCCAGGGAGACCTTATAGCAGCTTTCTAGTACCTGAAGGGCACCTACAAGAAAGCTGGAGAGGGACTTTTTACAGGTCATGTTAGTGATAGGACGAGGGGTAACGGCTTCCAACTAGAACAGGGTAGATTTAGATTAAATACCAGGAAGAAATTTTTCACTCAGGGGGTGGTGAGGCACTGGAACAGGTTGCCCAGGGAAGCTGTGGATGCCCCATCCCTGGAAGTGTTCAAGGCCAGGCTGGATGGGGCTTTGAGCAGCCTGGTCTAGTGGGAGGTGTCCCTGCCCATGGCAGGGGCATTGGAACTCGATGATCTTTAAGGTCCCTTCCAACGTAAACCATTCTCTGGTTTTATGATGATTCTGTGTCACTCTGCTTAAGGGAGTTCAAAAGATCAAGAGGGTCTAAGAGTTGGAGGACAGAAGGGAGGAAAAGTTTTCCAGGAGGGGATGTTCCTGGCAGGGTGGGGAGGAGGACAAGGAAGCAGCTGCTGAAACGCTCCTGTATGATGCTGGTTTGGAGGATACTCATGGGCCAGGATGGGATGCACATGGCACACATGCTTTACATGCTTGTATTTCCTTTTCTTTAAAGACAGAATTTGGGCAACTGCTGAGTGTTTTTCAGTATATTTTCTTTAGTTTCCTTTTTTCCCCTGAGACTATAAACAGCTCATAGAATTTTTAAACCGAGTCAAGCACAATTTAGATGTAGAGAACGTATCAAATTATCCAGAGTAAAAAAAAAAAATTACACTTTAGCTGGAGGATAAATGTGTTATAAAAATATTTCTGTATGTGTGCGCATCGTGCATGTGTGCATATTTGTATGTATGTATAGCTGCACAGCCATATTAATTTTTCAAGCCCTTCAATGAGTCTGGGAGGTTAACAACATTTTGAACACATCACAAAAAGAAGTCCAGGAGTTGTGGATGTCATTTCCCCATCCTACCCAATATACATTCAGTGATGGTTTCTGCGTTTACCAACATAAAGCTTGTGAGCTTAAAAAAAGAAAAGAAAAATGAGATTAAAGAAAAAAAAAAAGAAACAACCTAAACTACTGCATGATTATTTTCTGTACAGAAGGAAGGAAAACACTGCAGGTAGTTCTTGCCCTCACAAGGGTTTCTTCAATGTCCTCGAACTGGCGGGGGGACCAGCCTTGTCACAGCACGGTGCAGCATGTTCTATCCCCAGACAGAACCCACCCAAGAAAATGTGCTGCCTTGGAGGGTCCTGGCCTCATTGCACTGCTTTGGTGCAGGAGGCCAGCATTGCTGGTCAAGAGACATGGTGTTTCCAGGTTGATGGAAGAAGTACTGTTTAGGTGGATAGTTTAAACCCTGCAGTAAGGCCCTGAGGAACATACTGCATGGAGCAGGGGTGAATACACTCAAAATACTTGCCTTTTTTCCCCATGGATTTGATTTTAGTGTTTGCAGCCTCTAATTTCTCATGCCATATTCCTTATTATCCTAAGGAATTCCTGTGCGTAACTGACCCGTCTCAAAATACTGCCTTGTGTCAGCTGTCTGATCTCACACCTTCAGAAATGAAGTGCCTACACCAAGAAGGTTCACTGTATAGATTCTATATGAAATTGACCATGTTTAACATCCCAGGGTCACCATGGCAGGTGATCTGAGACTTGCGTACAAGCATTGTAGGACTGTGGAGGAGAAAGCCAATACCCAATGTGCTGACAGCGTGCTCTCCATCACAGTAACTAGCTCAGAGTGCAGCAGCGTGAGGGTGGTGGCAACAAAACCAACTTAAACGTACAAGTTCTTGCTATCACCCTTATCTGTGGCCACCTGCTTCTGCCCAAAGGCTGCAGTTTGTTGTCACTTTAGTTATCTGGTTACAGTCCAGCTCCTCAAACATTCACTTAGCACAATGCATAAAGCAGGACTTTATAGAAGTGTGAAAGAAATGAGTAATTGCAGATGAGGAGGAGGTAATCTTTGACATCAAAGGCAATATACACATAACTAAATCCTCTCAGTTACCATAGAAAATGCATGTCAAAGCATGTCAATTATTAGCTAAAGAAATGCAACACTTGCGCTGAAATGTTCCCTCCTCACACCATGTTTTAAAAATAAACATAACTGCGTACAATACAAAGTGTTCGAAGTCATGCACAAATTCCTCATTCCTAGAAATACGCAAAATTTGATGATCAGGTATGGCCAAGGAGTCTGAAGGTCTTAAATCCTCTTGAGTATTCACAGGAGACACTTGTATTAATTTGCTGAGTGAGCTGGAAACCGTGCTTGGGTTTTCTTCTTGCTGAGTCCTCTCGCTACGGCAAGGGGTGAGGTGGGCACTCCTCTCAGGAGGTTTTCTGCCTGGAGTTTCTCAGGTCCCATCTCGCACTGCAAATTCCCATCGGCATTCAGCTTGGGGCGGGGGGGGCCGGGCTTCTTCTTCCCAGCTTTCTCTGCTCCACTTCTGCCTTAAAAATCTGATGGTGGAAAAGGCAAAGGGATTCACAAAGCGAGCGAGTGCGGAGAGTTTGGTGGGGGCAGCTGGGATGCACGGGGATTTCACCCAGTCAGCAGCTGTTCCCTCACGGCTCTAACTCCTTCTGGGGAGTGCTGTAAAGCAAACATCACAACATCTGCTGCTCACTCTTGTGAGAAAGCCATAACGCGGTTGCGTTGGATTTTAGCACCCTGGTTGTTTTCATAGTATTTACGTAATCTCAACAAATACATCCATTAATGGTGTTGTACTGTTATTTCATGCCATAATACAAAGCACAGCAAATGAAAAAATTTATTAGACAATACATCCTTTACTCCTGAATTACCTAAAAAATTTAAGGAGACTCTGGAATGCTGCATTTTAATGAGATGATAAAAAATATTCAGGCTGTATTACCCATTCCAATATTACAGCAATGAAAGCCTAACAGCCACCTCTAACTTCAATATAATGCGTCATTTAATACACAGCCAAAATGCCTGCAGAAGACTACTTTTTATATAGTGCACATTCGTAGCAAACCCTCGATGAACGTTTTAACAGGATGTCAGTGCCACTCAGAAGAAACCAAAAGAATAGTGCTAAAGCTCACATAAAGCTCCACACCATGTTTTCTGCAAGTCTGTATTTATTACAGAAACTCTTGCACATTTAAATGTACTAACAGCCCCTTTAAAATACTGTCAACTCCATTGAAATCATGCTGGGATCCTTTCTTACAAACCTTTGCCGACGAGGTTGAACAGCATAGGAGCCTCTGGCCATCATGGACATGGCATCAGCCTGGTTCTGTGGGACACATGACCGTGTGCTTACGTTAACAGATAACTGAACTTAAAGTAAGTAGTCACACGTGTGCAGCTGTGGCTTTGTGTAAACACCTGGTGCTAGAACTGGTCGTGTAACTGTGCCTGGCACAAAGGAAAACCTTACGGTCCTCCTGAAGCAACAACACTTTTATAAACTGCTTCCGAGGATTACGGTCTTGAAGACCAGCACTGCAGCTCTGCAGGTGCCTCCAGGAGGTGGAGAAAATGCAGTGGTTTAAGCCTTCTTTTTCTGTCCCTCCATGATCTGAAACAACAGACTTTCAAGGCCAGGCTGGATGGGGCTTTGAGCAGCCTGGTCGAGTGGGAGGTGTCCCTGCCCATGGCTGGGGGGTTGGAACTAGATGATCTTTAATGCCCCTTCCAACCCAAACCATTCTGTGGTTCTATGATTCTGAAGTATCAAACATTTTTTTGCAGAGAAAAGCTTTTGGGATCCAGGACTGAATGTCACCTGCTGTGGTCCTTGCAGAGGTGTATTATGGGATGGAGGAGGAAGAGAAAACATTTCTGTATTTGGAGAAGAAAACCTGCATGTGCTTAGCTGCAGCTGCACCTGCTCACAGAACTAGATTACATGGCAGCAAGATAAACTCATGGACTGGGGTGCTGAGAGCAAAGGCAGTGGTGGAAAATCCAAGATAAAAACATGATATTACAAGGAAGGTGCTCTAAATGGCATGGCTCTGAAATCTGCTGCATTTGGAGAATGCATCTTCTTGTAGCACGGCCACACTTGTGTGTGGGAACTGGCGTCTGCCCTTTCAAAGCTCTACAACCAGGCGCAAGGTGAGGGGCCTGGGCTTGGAGATCGGGCATAGGTTTAAAAATCTGGGGAGAGAGTCAGTAAAACAAGCTGGAGTATGCAGGCTCCACTCAGGCAGCAGTAAACCTTTGGTACTCTTAAATCCTTTGTAAAACATTATTCTTTAAGGGACCTAAACACCACAGCAGCCTCTGTCATGCTTCAGCACGCTCACGTGTTAACAATGAGAGCTACGCTATTCCCCTCAACCTCCCTTTTCACTGAAGTGCTGTGTAAAATATTAAAAATTGTAAAAAGCCTGCATCACCATGAAGGTGGAGGAAGAGCAGATCCTTCGGTAAACGGTAAGTGTCCCAAAGAAACTCTTTTTAGTGTCTCAAGGCAAGAAAGTTTACGAGCAGGTACAGTAAAAGCTGGCAGGAGGCACTTTATTTCATGTTTCCATCTGCCAGTTGTATTTCGTGAAATGGAAGATTGTCCTTTCACCCAATAAATTCACCTTTTTCACTGTGAAATTTCACATTAAATACTAATAACATTGTTTCAGGGGATCAACTAAAGGACATAACAGGCAATTAAACAGCTCCAATTATATCATAATTTTCTGTGTCGACTTATTTCAACAGATTACTGAATTTCTATTGAAATGGTATTCCAAAGGGGCTTAGCAATGTTTTAAGCATATGTTCCAGGGCTACAGTCCCAGCACTGAATACAAATAACACAGTTTGGGATGTGTGCTCTCATGTGTCACAGATATCATGGTTTCAGTTCTTTCTCCATGAATTATTGAAATGAAGAATTATTTCCTGTTTTCTTTTTTGAATCAACACTTACTACCAGCAGCGCTGCAAGGAGTAAAATCCAGGAAATGTGCTTCAGCAGATAAGAATTGAAAGCAGAGTGTTGGGGATGTTACCTGCATTTACATATTTGTATTTTATTAAGTAATCAAAAGAGCCTGTCCAAGCTGTAGTGCATCGTAAATAAATACAAACCAGATAACTGGAAGCAAAGGCTTACATAGTAGCAACAATTCGTACTGTCCCTACAGCATTTTGCTGGGCAATTCTCCACTTTGTCTTGCAAGATTCTCATTACCCAGCTCTCTTAAGGATTGTTCCAGCTCCCTGGGAAATGGTATACAAGATCCCCTTAGGGTCAAGAAGTAAAAACAAGAGGTACGAGAGCATACACACATTCAAAGGTTAAATTTAATGTTGGGAATCTGATTTGTATATTGCATGGATTTCTGAAAAGTGGGAATATGAGGAAAAACTGATGAATAATGATTGTTTAATAGCCAGCGTAAATTAGACTGTATGCATGTCTAGAAGCATTATGTATCTATTTTAAGGTGTTCACAGTTTTAAATCACCTGTCTGCGACTTAAAAAGGGAGCCCACAGCTAAGTGTCTAAAGCAATATGTAGCCATGTAAATCTGTGCCTTTTCTAGCTTAAGGCGTGTTGAAGAGTATGGATGTATCTGTGTAGACTGTATATATAGATATGCAGAATATGAAGAGTTCAGAACAAAACCTTCCACTTTGCATGCTGCTCTTCTAGACGACTGCACGGAAAATGCCAAGAGGGAACAGCTCTTAATCAAGTTGTCCAATACTTGCCTGGGACTCCTGTCCAATGTTACGAGCACAGCATGGGGATTTGGATGGAACTGGATTTATATCAATCTGAAGTACTCCATAGTTCTCTTTAAAATGCACCACAGCTT
This sequence comes from Chroicocephalus ridibundus, assembly GCF_963924245.1. Taxonomy (NCBI): domain Eukaryota; kingdom Metazoa; phylum Chordata; class Aves; order Charadriiformes; family Laridae; genus Chroicocephalus; species Chroicocephalus ridibundus. The sequence goes on along the minus strand of NC_086285.1, from coordinate 127,801,256 downwards.
CTGAGCTCTCCACGCTGTTAATACTCAGGCATAATAAACTAAAATATGTTTTCAATTAAAAAAAGAAAAGTATTTTTTCCTTTAAAACAGATCTAACGCAAATTAGTTTTGATATTACACCTGTGAACACCCTGAGCTGTCTATAATAGATTACACAAACTTAGAGAAAAATTATATTCAAGATGTCAAAATCTGCAGTCAACATTTCAAAGGACGTCAAACCAGTGAAGAGCCAAGTGATCCGCTTACAACCTGAAACCACAGCATGTTAAGGTCATAGAGTGTTTTTCAGCAACAGCTTATCTTTTGCCACTCTTGACCAACAACTGCCTTTATTTCAGTGATTTAGTTTAGGCCGGTGCTGTAGCTACATCATACAGCATCCAGAAAGCAAGGAGAAAGAAAATTGGTTCTCATCTCCCAATCTATCACTGAAAACAAGATACTAGAAGTCGGGATACACAGCCTTGGAAACCTGAAAGACATGGCAACAGCAAATAAAGGATTCAATTCACTAAACAGCAAACAAAATATTAAACAAAAATCATTATCTGCAAAACATGGCCTAATATATAGGAAAATGGATTTATCCTCTATATTTATTGTAGTTATATTTAATTAAAAAATGACAGTGTGTTTTTCTCTATATTTAAATCCAATTACTATTAATTCAATTACTATTAAAAATCTTGATATAAGTTAACGAATGTAATCGATAACAATTGCAGCTTTATCACGTCACATAAAAATTAAGCATATGAAAAGTGACTCTAATTGGTTAACTGTGCATAAGGTACTCTCCCTTTTAAGAAAAGTTATACCATTTTTTAGTATATAAACTGTATTTAATTACAGATCAGCATATTTTAATGGATGTTCCCCCATAAGAATCAGTATCACTTACAGAAATTAGTCAGTAAATATAACTACATAACAAAGTTATTTAGCATATCTAAGACAGGTGGCTAATAACATATTTACTTGGATGCTGATAAAAATTATCATTAGAATGTGTGACGTTAGCATTTGATTTAAATCATTATGCCCTGAACTGAAAGACAGATACAACTATTCCGGTATTCTGTTAGGAATTTTACTTATATCCGTACTTCTGTGCTAGTTTTATGGTCTTACTTTTAGTGCATCACAATTTTTAACTGTGCCACTCATTTTCAAATTACAAAACTAAACAAGACTTCTTTTTTTTTACAAGTATGGACAGCTAAGCATCCCAAATCACAGTCTTACCCAGCTGAAATGATTTTAAACACCAGTTCCACTCTGCAATTAAACTATGCATGTTGATAAAAAAAATCCATTTCTTAACATGTTCTGGATGCAAGACTTATTTTTTCCAGCCTAGCCCACATCAGGGTAACAAAACTCTCTCTCAGCCTTCTACAGTTTTCAACAGGTTTTGTAGCCCTGAAATGTAGAATCTGTGCTCCCTTCATTTCTTCTACAGACAGCATTTTTGAAAGCAGGTTTGCTTTAAATGGTTTCTGTGTCTCAGTTTGTTTTCCTCTTTTTCTAAAAATACAACTGCCATTTTTCTCACCCCTCATTTACAAAATCTGACTCACCATCTTTGCACTCGCTCATAACGCAGCATGACAAAAAACTGCCAGCAGGAAACAAGGATTAAGGGCTTGGCTTTTCTCAAGTTAGCTAAAAGTGAATATTTTATTCTCTCACCCCCAAAAAAACACAAGCATTTACTATATGTTTTCCAAGGACACCAGAACACTTCATCAAGTATTTTAGACAGCTATAAATATCTTGCACTTTCCAAATCCAGTGGATATTTCTTCTCCTAAAGCCATTCTGGGCTCTTGGTTAAGTCTATATTCAGATTTCTTCAAAGAACACTTTTGATTCCCTTTTCCAAAAGAGAATAACTTATTTTAGAGTAAATGTTTACCAAAGTTTCTAGATTTAAGTGAAAACTAGTTTTGACTACAAGAATCCATCCTAATACAACCCTGTGATTTGGATCTCAGGGGATATTTTTTGAAAGTTTCTTTCATATTTGCATAAAGAAGCTGGGCCAAATTTATGGACCTTGGGGCTTAGAAAGGCAAAAATAAATGTGACTAGTCGAGAAATAAAATGCCTTTCTCTGGCAATCTAGAGAGCACCAAAAGTTTGACTCATCGACCTCATAATAATGGGGTGCATAGAAGAAACTTCAATTAAACCTCACCCTCTGTAGCACCAGGGTGACACTACAGCTAATATTCCACATGGTCTGGTACTACTGGCAAAGGCAGTTGCTAGATGCAGATTGGATAACTGGGAAAAGTCCGTGGGATGGCAGTAAACCACAGGGGCTTTGCTGTAGGCTGGGTAGCATCACATAATCTCACACAGTAAAACAGTTAAATGAAATGACTGCTCAGTCCCAATACGCTCAAGCACTTTGTCGTTTCTTTTCAACAAGAATAAATAAGGGCAGATTTTGGAAGATATAAAGCCAGTAATAAAAGAACAACTCTTGAAGATTTCCTCACAAAAGTCCCACTTACCTGAGAGCTTTGTGTGTAAAAATAGCTATTTATTAACATTCTACAGCAGGGAGTTTGGAGTATTTGCAATCTTTGCAAACAGAATTCATTTATTTTTCACAGAGTAAAGAGAAATCTAAAGAAATTCTCCAGTGACTCCACTGGGCTTGGCTGGGAATACAGAATTGACTTTACTGAGTATCTTTCTGGAATGGAAGTAAATACAGTCTTTGAAATTAAACAGGTGTCAAAAAGCCAATTTCAGATAAACTGTAAGTCTTTCCTGGCATGGTCTAATAGTTCTCTGGTTGCTTTTTTAAACAGCTTTTGTATGTAGATTCAAACTGTCTCCTGAGCATAAGGAGAACGGTTCAATGTGTATTATCTGGATATCCACCTCCATATCCCAAAGACGTGTAGAGCTCAAATTTGCAACACTTACAAGGATTCCCTACACTAGAACAGGAGAGAGGTGCCTTGGCAGAGTTTGTGGGACAAATGAGCACTTGAACACATTGCACCAGTTTTATCAATACCTTGAATTCTTAAGTGCTGAGTTTACACAAAATGATAACACTGCCACTTTATCACTTAGGAGCATCTGCAAACTTAATGTTCCACAATGCCATAAATTATGATATCTGTTACTGAAAATAACACTGACACAACTAGCCATGCGGAGGAAACACTTCTACTCCACGCTTCTGACAATCCAATCATGTTTTTTAATATTTCCCAGCCTTGGAACCAGGTTTTGCTCCACAGCCCTCCTTCTGTTTGGCATTACCAGCCTGTGTCATGCCAGAAGTCATTGCTGATCTACTGTGCTATTTGATTGCTGACACGCGGTGCTTCTGGGCAATCCCTTACGTTGGCCTATTGCAGTCTACCAGCACTCTCAGAGATCTTTAATACGTGAAATTACTCCATTTCCTGACCTGTCACGGGCAGTTGAACACCCAGGCTGCTGCTGCCGACCCAGATGAAATGTGCTCTGGATCTGCAGCTTCCCCGAGGTCCAAGATTGACAACAGAGAGACATGTCAGCCTCACAACAAACCCAGATGTGCAGCTCAACAGCTTTTTTTTTTTTTTTTATATTCTCCAAGTTCAAGTTTAAACCTCATTTGGCTCAGACTCCCAGACCTAACCCTCAGTGTTAGGAAGCCAGTGGGCTTGAAAACAGACTTAGAATAGGAACCTTGGATTTTTTCCTCCTTTCCCAGCTCTCACAGACGGACACACTCCATTTGCTTACCCAACAGGGCTTCTTAATCCAGGAAGCTTTCAGTCATTCCTGCTTCACCTTCAAGATGTAGAAGTTTGGCCCAATCTCTTTGGTCTAGTTCATTTTTTTATTTACTGTATGAGCTAACAAATTCTCCAGGAGGGTTTTACAGCATCTCATTATTAGAGGTACATAGAAGCAATACATGCATAAACACAAATTTTTATTTATATCATTGAACCACAGACAGCTTTGCCGTAAGTCTTTTTTTTTAAACTAGATGCCAGTGTTACGTTGTTAATGAGAAAGAAAATGACTTTCCCTCTTCCAATTTTTCTCTTTTTGCAGAATTAATATATTAGGAAGAAGTAAGAGAAAAACTCCTCTAAGTATCTAGTAAGCTGTGGAACAATAAAAAAGCCTTATGAAAACATTAGCCTAAGCAAATAATATTTAGAACACAAGATGAAAAGGTATTTTAATTTCCTATACCCAGGGATAATATTGCCAGTCCTGATTTTTGGACAGAAAAAAAGAAACACGTGACTGTTCAGGATAGAAGGAAAAAGGACTCTTCCAAAGTCAATATGCATTTCAGTTCTAGCCATATCAAATAATAGTTAGTGATTTATTGTCAGTTTGATTTATGGCATGAGCAAGGTCCTGCCAAATTACCAGTTCCTTGGAACTGTAGTTTCCATTCTGCTCCTCCACGGTTCAAAGGGACGCATAGCTCAAAAGAAGTGATACGGTGCCTAAAGGGACTTGGTGTAAAGAGAAACCAGGAGATAGCAGAGAGTAATCTGCTAAGGAAGAAAAAATGTAGCTTGGCAGGAAATGCCCGGAAAATGTGAAGCAAGGGGAGACTGAATCAGAGTGGAAGCCAAAGCTGTATTTATGAAATCAAGCCTAAATTATGGTATAACATTGTGTCTTCCAAACCAAAGGAACAGCACACACGAGGAAACTTGCTCAAAATAACCTTGCTGCTCTGTTAGTGACTTCCTCTCCTGAATCGCCGACTGTCCTGAGCCAGCGCGTAACCTGAGGTATTAAACATACACCCGTGCATTGTGATTTAGAGTTATAGTTACATTCCTTTGAAGATTTATCACTGTTTGCTGTGGGACAGATCTGCAATTAAAATCTGTGTCAACAAGCAGAAGTTAAATGGAAGGATAAGGTCACATAGATAGAGGAAAACATCTGCTCTGTATGCTTTACAGAGCGCAATGACACAACGTCTTGGAGAGGCAATTGTTTCACTTTAATTTTAGAAAATCAAAGAAGAAGTAGTGGTGACTGAAAAGATGTAGCATGATTTATAACACAGAGGCGGGAAAGAAGAAACAAGGCAATACTTAGGACAATACTTCGCCTGAAGCACATGCTTCATTTTCACAAACTTGTGAGAAAGCATTTAAAAATAAATAAATGTTTATGTGGTGTTCTGAATTTGAGCAGATCCAAGCTGCTAAACAAGGACCACATTATCAAGATTCAAATCTTGATAAATCTTATAATCAAGTTGCTGGGCGTCCTAATTATAAGTAATTTTAGTTCACCTTCATCTAGCAGCCAGGGATGGATTGCAGGCAAGTCCAGTTTCTAATTGCACAAGCGCCTTTTCATCGTTGTGCTGCATGCAGTTGGCAGTGGGGTTAAGAGGACACTTGGCAGGTGTGAGGGCCCTGTTCCTGCAAGAGTGAAGAGAGGTGGCAGAAGTCACTCAGCAGGAGTGACAAACCCTGCAGTGAAACTGCAGCAACAGTAGCAGAATTGGAACCCCAAGTCAGGAACACGAGCAGATACAGCGCTGTAGCACAAGCTAATAACCCAGTGTAGACTTACCTATGGTTTGGCCAACGTTGAACAAACAGCGCTTCCCCAGTAGACAACGTAAATGGGCACAGACCTCAGACAAAGTGCAGCAGTATCATCCGCCCTTCCTTGAACTTTACAAATGGCTTTCCAATTTCCTCACTGTATATATCATTTACAACCCCAACAGCTTTGTCCCTCTTACCCTACTTTTTTTTTTCACTATCGAGGAATGAGTCGTCTGTCTCCTCTTTTGGTTTTTACTCGCTCCTACCCTTCTTGCAACATAATTTGGCAATGATTTATTAGGCGAAACTGTTCCAAACAGGTGTCTGTTTTCTGGCTCCCCCTGCAAACCCTGTTCCAGCGAGCAGATGGTAGTAGTTAGCTGCCTTCTGCACCTGCATGGATGAGAGCAGATCTGAAGAACCTCTTCTGTATGTTGAGTAGCTCAGAGCAATATTTAGATGACCTTGTGGTTAACACAGAAGTAGCCAACTGTATCCAGCTTGGCACTGACACTGTGGTGATCATTAGTGGAGCTGAATTTAAGACAGAAAATGGTTTTGGGAGACTAAGATAAGGCAGAAAAATTTGGCACATTGTCAGCCAAAAGGCGCCTCAGGAGCAGCAGCATGAATGGACAATACCCGCCCATGTCCTTTCTGTAACATTTCAAGAATTCTTGCAGCAATCACATGAATAAACTCATTTACTGTATTTCAGACCACATCCAGCTCTCAGGATTCAGCTAAGGGTTTGTGGACTTCTTAATTAAATACATTAAAGCAGAGTTAGTTTTCTAAACATACATCAGGTTCAACTGGTTACTGGACCAATCTAATCTATAATGCTCTGACACAGGAGAAGGAAGGTGTGGGAGAGATGGATTTGAAGCCTGAGTTTTTTGAAGGTGATAAACAGCATGAGAACTAGTGAGCTAAAAAGAGAAGGACTGAGAGAAAAGAGAGAGAAAATAGAGGTGAAGGTTAAAAAAAAGGAATTAAATCCATGCAGCATAAATGTGGGAGATAAAGTTACTAAAAGAAACAAGTGATCATAAAATCACAGAATCACAAAAAGGTAGGGGTTGGAAGGGACCTCTGGAGATCATCTAGTCCAGCCCCCCTGCCAGAGCAGGGTCACCTACAGCAGGTTGCACAGGAATGCGTCCAGGCGGGTTTTGAATGTCTCCAGAGTTGGAGACTCCACCACCCCTCTGGGCAGCCTGTTCCAGTGCTCTGACACCCTCAAAGTAATGAAGTTCCTCCTCATGTTTAGGTGGAACTTCCTGTGCTCAAGTTTGTGCCCATTATCTCTTGTCTTGTCCCCGGGAACCACTGAAAAGAGCCTGGCCCCATCCCCCTGACACCCACCCTTTAAGTATTTATAAGCGTTAATAAGATTAGTCGTCTTTTTTCCAGACTGAAGAGACCCAAATCCTTCAGCTTTTCTTCATAAGAGAGGTGCTCCAATCCCCTAATCATCTTCATAGGATCATAGAATCACAGAATCATAGAATTCTTTGAGTTGGAAGAGACCTTAAAAATCATTACAGATCACCTACTTCCAACCCCCCTGCCATGGGCAGGGACACCTCCCACTAGACCAGGCTGCTCAAAGCCCCATCCAGCCTGGCCTTGAACACTTCCAGGGATGGGGCATCCACAACTTCCCTGGACAACCTGTTCCAGTGTCTCACCACCCTCAGAGAAAAGAATCTCTTCCTAATATCTAATCTAAATCTACCGTCTTTCAGTTCAAAACTGTTACCACCCCTTTCGCTCCACTCCCTGATAAAGAGTCCCTCCCCATCTCTCCCTTAGGCCCTCTTTAGGTACTGGAAGGCTGCTATAAGGTCTCCCTGGAGCCTTCTCTTCTCCAGGCTGAACAACCCCAACTCTCTCAGCCTGTCTTCCTAGGAGAGGTGCTCCTGCCCCCTGCTCATTTTCCTGGCCCTCCTCTGGCCTTCCTATAACAGGTCCACATCATTCTTATGTTGGGGACTCCAAAGCTGGACACAGTACTCCAGGTGGGGTCTCACCAGATTGGAGTAGAGGGGCAGAATCACCTCCCTCATCCTGCTGGCCATGTTTCTTTTGATGCAGCCCACTATTCAGTTGGCTTTCTGGGCTGTAGATGCGCATTACTGGCTCATGTTGAGCTTCTCATCCACCAACACCCGCAAGTCCTCCTCAGGGCTGCTCTCAATCCATTCTCCGCTATCTCATCAATGAAGATTAAGAAAAATCTGGAAAAAATCATTAGAAAATTCAGACCAGAGAACAGTTGTATACTTGAGAACACATTCATTTATTCAATGTTTCCAGGCATATTTCAGATACAAACTAAGGCAGAACTTGTGGGTCTGAATCTGGTGTGTATCAATAGCAGCTCTGGGCAGCAGGTCAGGCATTCACCAGCAGGGCAGGCGAGTCAGGCTCACAGGTTTGTTAAACCCCATGTCTAAACCAGATCAACAGCGTTCACAGAAAAAAAATCTTACCTTCACAGGCAGACACTTTTTTCTCTATTGAGGCATTTGACAGTTCTTGTGTGCTGAACACAAGGTCTTTGAGCCCATCCAGGGGCTAAATTCTTGGTGGGATCTCTGCCTCTGGGTGGTTTTCGCCACAATGTACGGCTTGTTAGGGGCCAGCAGCACTCTTGGGTACCTCACTGTCTTCTCAAAGTCAATGGTTAGAGGTTTCGGGTACTTCTGCTGGAGGAATAATAAGACCACAGCAACAGCAGCATGTCAGCAGCTCTCTGCACAGCATGAAGGACAGCTCTTCTTCTCTGGGACATGTTTTTTTGATTAACAAGAAGAATCTAGCAGCAAAACTGGCAAGTAAATAGAAATACATGATCATTCAAATTGCTAAAACACTACAAAACACCAATAGGTATACACTGGTAAAAGTATTCCCAGATCCATTAATGCAGGGTTGAACTTTTTATCTCAAAGGGCAATTCCATAAAAGCAGGTACTTTCTCCTGACTGTTACACTTTAGAAATTCACTGTGAAAATAATCACTCTTGAGATATTTGAGACTCACATTATTCAGTGGGAGAAATTAAATCTCTTTAAGAGTTCTGTTAGCAGAGAGGAATTATAACTCTTTAGAAGTATCACTGATTTCAATATTAATAACTCTATTCTGCAAATCTATTTTTCTAATCAGTTTCTGAATCTGTGATCACAATTTTAAGTTAGGTATTTTTTTTCAAGACCTTATAGTTTTCTAATTCCAGGGAGAGAAGACTCGAATAACCTTTCTTCAAATCCTATTAAGAATCACCTTATATACAGAAAAAATAAGTGCCTTGTAAAGACTGATAGGCTTTAAGAGTTTTTCCTCTATTAACGTTGAATAATATTTAAGACTTTCTTATCTTGATATTACTCTGTATCATAGAAAAACTAAAACCTCATCACTGTAATACCATTTGGGTGGAAACAAGTAATTTCACTCAAAGTTTTCTTACACACTCTAAAACATATGCATCTTTCTCCTTTTGTTATATGTAAAATTAATGGTTATTTTTAACCTGCCTTTCACTTCATTGGCACCCCTGCAATAGAAGACTCCTGTTTTGGGTTTATTTTATGCTCTTTTGCTGCCTGTAAGCATGGCTTGAGTGTAGATACTACCCAAGAGTGATTTGATCTTCATGGAATTTATGAAAAATGCTACTGAAAAGGCTGGATCTGTACAGACTCGAAACAGAACTGGTAAATGTGTTATCCCAGACTCTTGGGAAAGGACCAAGGGTAAAACCATTTATTCCTTTTAACTATTAAGAAATTACTTGAAATATTTTTTTCTCCTCTGCCTAGTGCTTGTGCTGTCAAGACAACTTTTGCTGTTATGCAGTAAACTGGATCTGAGGATTCCTGGTTTCATGGGAAATACACAGCTATGAGTAAGATCACACATTTTGTCACGGGTTAAACCAAAGGGCTGTTTTGCCAAGTGCTGCTTGGAAGCCATCAGCAGAAGCTTTGGGAAGGACTATGAGGGTGAGGGAAATAGCTTCTGTCTTGTATCTTCAATATTTCAAATCAACAGGGATCTGGAAATGTCTCTTTGCACTTAAGAGCCACTCACATAAATTTGTCTAATTTCATGAACCTTTGAATAAATTTATATCCAGTGGACAGTGGCTTTTTGTAATGAACTGTGGGAAATGTTAAATAACAGTATCATGCAAGGTAATAACTCTTATATATACCTAAGACAGATCCTCTTATCTCTAGTGCTGTATTGATATGCCTTCTCTGTGTGTGACTGACATATAATGGCAAATGGTAACTTTTGGCTTTGCAGCATTTCTTTCAATTTTACATTAGCAGGCAATATAAAGGTGTGTGTGATTGCCCCTCTTTTGCAGGTCTACTCACAGAAGAGAACAAACAGATCATCAATAATTAGTAAAATAGGTGCAGGGTAGAGGGGAATAAAATTATAATGGAGCTTGGAAGAGTCCTTGCCTTACTCATGAAGATCCAAGGACCAAGCCATTCAGCATTCACAAGGAGGAGGGATAAAGCAGCAGAAGATATTTATTTGTCTTATTTAAAACTGCAGAAGAGGGGTTGGAGCACAAGCCAGAGGCACGCCTGCCAGAGTTATCTTTAGACCTCTGAGGTCTAAAGGCTCTTCCACTCTGAGGAGCCAAGGGACGTTAGAGTTGGTGGCACATGCCCCTACCCCACTCCTCCCCACAGGCTTCTGTTGGCCACTGGGCATTTCTCCAGCCATCCCAGGTGGGATCTTACCAGCCATCAATCGCTTTTTTCCCCACACTGATATAGCCCCCTTCCTCAGGCAAGGGGCTCTTGAGGCTCAGCTGCCCCTGCCCCCTGCCCTGGCTATTGCCATGTTTCAGCTATGAGGAGGGAAACCATTCCTCTGACAAATGAGGCACTAGAGGTGCAGGAGAGCACTTACAGTGCTATGAAGTGTTTGGGTACAACACAGACCAAAATGTACTTCCCTCATGGTGATTTGGGGCCAAAGCTTGCTTTTGCCTGAACCAATATCAAACGAGACTAATTCAGCTTATCAGCAGAGCAGCTCCAGAGTGACACTGGTAGGACCAGAAGCAAAATTCAGGGCCATAATGTTTACTTTTCTGGCTGAAATGATTAATTATTCAGAAACAAGTCTATCACAGGCAGAGCATTTCTTCCAATTAATTCAAATTAACATTTTGTTTGTACCACAGAGTAAGCCTTTTCCTTTACATAGTTCAAAGTTAACCCTGGGAGCTCTAAATATGCCTCCTGGTGATTTAATTAAAAGATAACTATGCATTTTAAAAAAAGAAGTACCAAAAGAAGGAAAAACTACAATGTAAACAGCAATAGCTATGAGGAAAAGGAATCTACTATATAAGAATTGAAAAGGAAAAAAGAAGTGACTAATAAAATGTGTATGAATTAAGACACAGAAGAAATGAAAGAAAACAGCTTCTGAGTGTGGAGAGGCATAAAAGAGTAAACAATGCATGGTGAATATATTGTTTTGAACACAAAGGTTACATGACCAAGTGCAGGCCGGATACACCAGGGCTCACGGTTGACTTTGTAGGGTGAAGGAGCAGAGATGTAGTTCCCAAAATGGTTTCCGCTTCCCAGGATGTAGAACTTAAGCATACAACAAGTCAAGTCCCACCATATTTGGGGGTAATAGGCTAACAAGAGCGAGGTTCAGTACCAGAAGTAGGGTCCCAGCCTCGCTTGGAAGCGAGTGCCAGACCCTGGGCACAGCAGGTAAGTAGCTAGGCCTGATGCACATATTGTGGGCACGAAAGCCATATTGCTTGGTCTCTCCCACACCTTCATAGCAGCAGAAGTGGAGTGGTGTAGATTGCAAAAGACAGGACACAGGATGGAGAGATGTTATCTGAGTGAAAGTTACAGTGTGTGTCCTGATCCCAAAGTCTGTCCCTCAGGCACAGCACATGGCATAGGTCAATCAATGATCACTGCAGGACATCACAACCTACTTGCTGAACTCTGTATGCCTGTGAACTAGCAGGGACCATGACTGGCACCAGCTTCACGCTGGGCTGCTGAGTCAAGGCCACCATTGCGCTGCCTGCAGAGCTTGCCCACACCACAACAGCTGCTGCCTGTGCCAGCAGAAGGACATGGACATAGTCCCTCTGCTTCTGCCTCCGTTTCCTGGAGAGGTCCAGGTGCTCCATCACGAAGCATTTTCCTGCTGCCATAGCTCCACCACTGCAGTGATGCTGCTGCTGAGCCGGCAAGCCTCCAGTTCTTTCAGGCAAGTAATTTATAATTGCGTGTAATTTCAAATGCCTACAGAAAATTGTGGGTTTGCTGATGATACATGTATGAAATATTCTCCTAGCTCACATTCTTTTAACTGTTCAGTGTAAAGATTTTGAAAAAAAACGGTTCATATCAATTTAAAAACACTTCTGAAGTCCTATTATTTCATATTGACCACTGGGTGTTCACAAAAACCTGTTTCATTTCACAGCTGCCTGATGATACAACTCCCTCATGTCCTGTTTCTTTTTTTTCCAGTCTCCAAGTCGTAAAGAATCTTTTCAGCTTTATGCTGGAAGAACGATACTGGTCCAAAATGGACAATTTTCACACCAGTGGTAGTAACAACAATAGACTCAGTATGAGTTCAAGAGGCTATGACAGAAATACATTTTGTCTTCCTGCATAGTACTTTGTACTGGTTGAACTAAATAATGAATTGCAATTTAAAACTACAAATGGAAGAGAATGGAAATACTGTCAATATTAAATTGCAGTGGTGAACCTGGCATTTAAGACCTTACCATTGGTTTAATTTCTTTAATACATTCACTAATTTTTAAGGATGGTGGCTTTCCATGCATCCTCATGTCTACTGATGACATTCACTAGATCCAGTGCATGATGTTGAGCCCTGCTGGGCATGTTCTTTTTTGAGATTAGCTGCTTTAAATACAACATGTGAGTAAAACAAAGAGGTCCTATGGTTTTAGAAAGCTGAGGTATTTCTGGTTCTGTTAACTGACTGTACAGGCTGTAACAGGTTTTGGATCAGGTCATTAAGCAAGCTGATTTTCTGATCATTTCCCACGGTAGGAAAAGTCCACCTAGCTGAACATTCCCTTCTCTAAAACATTCTTCCACAAGGGCACTTACAGCTTCCATTAATGTCAGGGGAAGTTAAACACATATGGAGACATATAACTATATGGCCTGAAGACCTGTAACGTGCATCTGCACCTACATATACACTTATACAAGAATACACACCCTTCATATCTCCACCCAGGAAATGGAAATTTAGCAGAACGAGGATATTAAAAATGATAACTGATCTTGTCAGGAACTCCAGACAACATTTAATTCTCCAGCCCATGGAACGGAGGATTAGGAAACAGCTTTATAAGATGGGTGGGGAGAAACTGGTGGATTGAAATAAAGATTCTGGGCTGATGAAATAGCTCAGCATTTCTGAGTTCCCCTCTCACTGGTTATGATGTGGCTCCTCTCACGAGTATCCCAGCTGAAGCTCAGGAAGGCAATAATAAGTCTTAAAGCCTTGGGGTCATCGCCAAGAAGAGTGGAGTGTTCTAAGATAGAAAACAAGGAGAATGTGGCTGTCTGTGGTGTTCATGGCTTCGGTCTCACTGCTGCTCCTCACTGCTGTGACTGCAGGAACTGGGGATATGCATGCCTGTAGCTGAGAAAGTCAGAGGCCAGGGACCATTTTGAAAAGGTTGGTTTGGGCATGAGGGACTACTATAAATACAAGTCTCAGATTTATGTGATAGAAAATTATTCCCTGAACTGCCTAAAACCAAGTTTTCAACAAAAGAAAGGTTTGGGTTTTTCCAAAACAAATGATCCGTTTTTTCACTGAAAATGTCACTTAGTCATCCAATAAACAATTTCTTAAAGACTGGAATATTCCAATAGAAAATTAACTGTAGTTCAAGAAAGTACTGGTTCCAGTGACTTGAACTCTCATTAGCCTATATGAGTCCAAATCTTCAGCTGAAATTCATTTCAGACAGTCTTTGAGATTCTTTTGAAACACACGCTTCTTTTTCTTAAAGACAAGACAGTGGTCCTTCAAAGATTTTTTTTTTCCTACAACTTTGACTTATAGGAGGTAAAGTAAGGTTTTAGGTACCTGAAACAGAACGCTGATAAGCCCCATCAAAATATTTTAGCCTTCCACCAGAAGGCTGGATGAAGAGCTACAGAGCACCTTAGAACTGCTCAAAGGCTTTTGCTAACTGATAATATATAAGAACAGAACCAGTTTGCCTACAATCGTATTCAAAGGAGAAGATGCACATCAAATCCAGGTAGCTGGAAAAATCTCTAAGCTGTGGAAGTGGAAGCCACAAAGCCTGAAGCAGCTTTTGATATCTTTCACCTCTACAAAAATTTCCTGTCTTCAAAATTCATAGATGCTGCAGCCTCATGGAAATGTCTATTTTCAAATACATATTTACATAACTACCCTGCCAAGGGTAATGTTAGGACCCAAAATGAAATGGAAAATCATCCAAGTCTGAATTCATTGACAGTCTATTGCAGGCATGAAGGAGTAGGTTTCTGGTTTTCACCATCGATTGTGTAGATCTTTATCAGAAAAATGGTATTTATCCTGAAGAATCACGGCCTCACTAAATACCACCCTTGCCTTTCTTTCACCTTGCCTTCACTCAGAGAGCTGTGGAAATAGAGATAACACAAATCTTCATAATATGTCAGTGATTCAAATCACCTATCATGTGCTTTTGATAGAGAAATGAATGCTGCTAAAAACTGCATACACATGATGTGTGGTGATACTGTTAAGTTTTGTTCTTGTCTCTGATGGCAATGCAAAGTATTCAAACCACCTGACTCCTCTCAAAATGATTCATTCTATTTAACCAAATCTGAAAGAAATTGTGTGGCACTACGTGCATAATAGGTATTTATGCATTCAACAGTCATACATATACATTTCCTAAAATGCAAACATGCATCAGCCAAGCAAGGCTAACGATGATTAATCATATTCTAATTTCCATCTGTCTTTCAAGTTAATACAGGGGCGACATTGCTATTATCTCAAACTGAGCTGAAGTCCACAACGCTGCCTGCTGTGATTATTGATGGGTCGTGGCTTGATAAATTTTTTAACTGTTGATAAGGCCTGGCGCCACCTGAATTTTAATGACGCTCAACCTTTCTCAAATCCTCATGAAAAAAGTATCCTCATACGGGCAGGCAACAGCGGTTCATGAGACGGTGTACAGAGCCTGATTCACGAGTCAGACGCAGCTGAAGCAGCGCAGGGAAGAAATCTGCTGGGAAGAAATACCATACCCAGAGACAATGTAATTGATTTCACCTTGAAGAGGACTACTTAGGATTACTGTGTGCAAATCTTCATCTCAGTGCTCTGAAAACATTTTAATGCTTTCCACTACCTTCCCACCAGCCGGATGGAAAGAGAGAGAATGAAATGTTCTGCCACTTAACTGGTGGCTGTGGTTGCATCCCAGTGCAGCGAGACCCATTCTCCTGGGTCTGAGTAGCTGTAACACTGTCCTGCTCTTTTAGCCACTTTGTGAGCTTTCTGGTAGCTTTCTGCAGAAATGCAGTTTCCCGGCCCGGGATCATCAGATTCCCAGCACTGGCGCTGAGCTCCTGGACTCCTGGACTGAGTGGCTTCAGCAAATCCGTTGCCGGATCTCCACTTCCAGTCACCTCTGCGGAGAGGTATGGGGTTGAAAGTAAACAAGCCAAGAATCTCTGCGGAAGTTTGGAAACATGTTTATGCCTAGTTTCAGCAGATACTGCCGAGTAGGTCTCCTTTTGGACTCCCACAGCTCTTGAGCAACACGTTTTTGCTGACCACATAACATGCCGCAGGCACCTCCTTCCCCTGCGAGTTCCCCTGCAAATGGCAGAATTAACTTCTTCATTTCCTGCTTCTGCAAGCAATGTCAGAGGCCACGTAAACAACTTGCCGGGGGCTGGGGACCA
Organism: Chroicocephalus ridibundus; assembly: GCF_963924245.1. Classification (NCBI taxonomy): domain Eukaryota; kingdom Metazoa; phylum Chordata; class Aves; order Charadriiformes; family Laridae; genus Chroicocephalus; species Chroicocephalus ridibundus. Next base: position 127,785,669 of record NC_086285.1, on the reverse strand, counting down.
CTGCTTTACACAGTAAGTACGTAGGCAGCCTGCATACCTAGATAAAAAATAACAGAAGCCTGTATATGCTCCCCAGCTGCATCAGCACGCCGCAGATTTTCAGAGGGGAGACTTGCCCTGAGGCAATTCAGGTTACTTCTGCGACTCAAAGTATTGTGGGAAAGTATTATTGCATCCTTCCCATGGCTTTCCATTTTTTCTGAGGCTTTTCTAAAGGGACAGAATACTGGATGAGTCTGGCCTGATGCAACTGTTCTTCATCCACCGCTGTCCTGAGCGCTGGGGGCGCTTGGTCTCCTCTGGGAAAAAGGCGCCTGGGCTGTGCTTGTCCCTGTCTGCGGTTCCCCCGGATGATTTCCTCGCAGACCCTGAAACCCCAAACTCTGTCACCACACAGCGGGGCACCATTAATGCCTCTCCTTTCTCATGGACAGAGAATCCATTCTCCAAATTCATGCATTTTCAGGCCAAACTCCCTTGGTTTCAGCCATCAGGCTGCCTCCGTCAAAAATGAAAATGCGGAGATGCAATGATTCTACATAGTATGCAGTCCCAAAATCAGATGGCAGCTTCAAACAGTCCTTCATGGCCCATCAATTTCATAATATCAACCAGAATTCAAAAGAAACTTTCCAAATTGTCGTAACTGCCTTTTTTTCCAAGGGAGTTTAAGAGTTACACCCCACCATAAAGCTTAGCTTGGGATACTTCAAAGCATTTTCTCTCCCCCGCTTTATAGGAACAAATTGAGTATGCCACATTTCCCAGCAATATAAGCCAACTCCAGCCAGCAAAATGAAATATATCTTTAGTAAGATTAGCAATTTTCCTTTGCTCTTCATTAACTATCTGAGTCCTAACCAACCGTCCAAAGGATCCAGTGGTTTGCGTAAAAGGGGGTAGTGATTGCAATTTGAACTCTCTTTCTACACAGCTGGAGAACATCTTCTTCTCTTTTCCTCATCCAAAACAAGAAAAGAAAAAATCAGAAATGTCATCTCTGTTCTCCCGCTGTTTGTTTCATCAGTCATCCGCATTTGTGATAACGTTAGCTGACTTCTTCAGCGGGGTTCAAACAACACAGCGATCGGCTAATTTCATTATTTACAATGAAGTTATAAACTGCACGTTACTCAGATGACAGGATGAGGCTATTACAGAAAAGGCTCAGTATTTATTTGGCCTTTTGGCATCTATAATGCCATGATGGCATAGGACCAGCATGGATAAATCTATGTGACCCCAGTTGCTGGCACAAGAGTAAAAACTGTCAGGGGGTGGAAAAAAGCATTGCCAGAATGCACTCCTCTCCAATAAAAAGAACTAGTCAGCAATTTCTTTTTTGTAAAAGTGTCTCTGAAGAGGAAATATGCTTCTGAAAATGACTGGAGGGGAGAGGTAATATTAATTTTTCTATAGCATTTTGATCTACCACCACTGTTTATAAGAAAATATTTAGTTCCTAAGTTTTAATTTGTGGTCAGCATTCTGGTATAGATCAGTTCAAAATTAACCTTTATCTGCATGAGCTACTGTGGTACATAATAGGGATGGTAGTTTGCATCCCCTTGTACTCCCTTTTGTCTCAAAAGCAGAATGGTCAGTGGAGGATACAGATGGGATCGCTTGGTCCACAGGAGAAAGAAAGGGCATGAAGCCCCTACACTACAGTTCCTACAGCTCACTGCAAATATTTTAAAAATGGACCAAACTTAAAGCAAGTGTTTAAATACAATTTTTAAATGTTTTGGTGTCATCACTTCCTTTTCAGAATTTTTTTTTTCCAGAATTTGTCATTCCACTAACATTTTTAAGGAGTTTTTTGGCATTTTTCACAATCTGGGGTTAATAGATATGTTAAGGTATGAGACATTTTGTTGTTTTATAGAAACTCTGATTTTCAGATCTACTGGAAAACGTCATCTTCCTTATAGCCACTGAAGAGGATCATGTTTTGCTCAGGTCACGAACTGTATTCCTTCAGTAGCTATTGAAATTAGGAGACTATCTAAGTGAGTTAAAGACATCCTCCTAAAGTAACTTTTTTGTACTTAGCAGCACTGAACAGAATTTTAATGCTGAGTGTAATGTAAAATAAAAAAAAAATAATTCTAATGATTTTTTCTCCCAAATGAGAATATGTGTATATGATAGTGCCACATTTGTCTTAGTCTAGATGTTTTCCAAAAATCAACAAACTGTTTCACACAGAATCTGCTTTGAATTTCAAAGATGTTGATGGAGAGGGGAGGACTAGATACTGCGTGGTTTTGTATAGAGCTGGTTGAACACTCTCTAACAGAAAGAAACCTATGTCATAAAGAATTTCTGCCCATGAAAAAGGTATACATTTCTGACCATTTCTGAATTTTATTTGTGTCCCAGCCAATTGCTAGCCATAATATGTTGATTTTGATGGACAGGGTTTTTCTCCTAAACATGCTTTAACGATGCCACTCAGTATCCTGGTAGGCAAATAAAGCTCTAGAAAGAAAACCATTGAGTGAGATAAAGCGGCATATCCAGCATCACTTGCTCATCCCCTTAATGACAGTTTTGTACCTGAGCAAATATCTCCTCGCAGCCAAATCATTTAACCCGTCAGAATTCCAATTTCCCCTGTCTCCAGAGCAGCTAATAATGTGGCTAATTCAAAATCATTTTCATTAACCACAATAACACTTCAATTTGCCTTCAGAATAACTTGAGATAGTTAAGTGTCAGCTTCCAAAAATTACTATTTGTTACTATAAAACAATATTTGCACAGCATGAGGAAATTGCCTCAAATTGAACTGGATGGAATTATCATATACAGTCATTAGGAAACATAACTGCAAGTAATGATGTTACTATGAACTGAGACAGTAGATGCTACATTTGACAGCCACTGTGCTATTTAAACTTATTTTCTTTTCTGCAAGATAGCAATGCCACAAAAGGATGCAAGGTCTTTTCACGTAGTGTGATATGAGAGTTCAGATTCCAAAATTCTCATCACAACCTTCTAGAGTTATTTATGATCACAGGGAAATTCAGGGCCTCTGGAGGTCATCTAGTCCAATTTCCTCCTCAAGTAGTGTCAGTTATGAATGAAATCAGACCGGGTCACTCAGAGGTTTATTGTGTTTATTTCTACACTGATTAAATACAGTGCGTATAAACTTAAAGAAGAAAGAAATTAACCAAATTGAAAAATCAGATTCTAACAAACTAAAAAAACCTCAAACCCAGCAAATCATGCCACAACTTTAAAAGCATCGACTCATATTAAAAAGTGATGTTCTTTCGTGGCTGCTGCCTCTGAAATAATTTTGTGGTGATGCCAATTGCCGTTAACTTACTGGCAGCAATAGCAGGTCCTTTGCCATCTGGGGCCCGAGGTGAAGATTTTAACTATTTTTTCTAGGCTGACCAGGATCAACCGCAGATAAGATGAAGCCGAGTCATGTGTTTCTTGGGAAAACAGTTTGAATGAAGCTTATGAAAAGAGAACAAAAGGAGAAAATTACATCAGAAGTGCAGAACTTGAAAGCTTCTAGCAGCATTAATTTTGTGTATGGCAGTCCCGATACTATTCAAGTCCATGCCAATTAGGGGTGGACCAGACTTGAAACACAGAATCCCCACAGTACTCATTTTGTAGAGTGTGGGCATCTGAGATATGAACCTGTGGTGGTTTGGGGCTGGGGGAGTTTCTAGGAGGTGCCTCCTTTCCTACTTTGACCAGAACTGACCAGGATTGGCTGATCTTCCAAAGTCAACAACAACAGAAATGTTTAATTTCTGGCACTATGACCTGAGAACTTACCAGGCTCAGTTATGGGATATCAGCAACTTAATTCCAAACCTGAATTTCTAGTTTTAGCTATCATTTACCCTTCAGCCTTAAATCCAAATGCCTGTCCAACTCTAATCTAGACCAAAATTGTAGCTCTCTTCTAAATCTTTCAGACCTTACCCGCTCCTGAAATACAAGCTGTAGCTTCCTAAACTTGCAGTAATGCTACTGGTTAAAACGTGTGTTCGTTGTTTGCCATTCAATCCTTCAGGGTAAGCAGATCCCACAGCACCCACCCTGGGGTTTACAAACACAGCCTTCTTTTGTCAGCCCTTAATGCCGTCCCGCAGCTTTGTGCAGCTCCGGCAAGGATGCAGCGTGTGCCACCTAACTGTTTCCCCTTTCCTTCATTTCACCGCACGTGGTAAATATGTAGAGAGTGTTGTGTTCTGTACTGTAGCGAGGCGTAGAAGTAAGTCTCGCTTCAGCCTGAAGCATTTCTTTCAGGCACGGTAATGCGTCTAAAAGTCAGGCTCTCAGAGCCCGGCAAAAAGCATCTTTGTGGTTATCACAGTTCTCTCACAGCAGCTACAGATGCACGGTTAGTCCTGACTGTCCACGCACCAGGCATTAAAATGCCACCCTGTGTGCAGAGGCTTGCCTTGGAGAAACAACGTGCATCACCCAGCCTGGATTCTGCTGGTGTGTCTGACCAGTGAGAACCACCCGCATCGTCACGGAGCCAACAGATAAAACCCCATGCTGTCCCCTTTCCCTTGTCCCCACGGCAGGGGACACCCAGATGTGGGAAGCTCAGCAAAAGCACTTGGCAGAGATGGCAACATTAGCACAGAGTGGCTCTCGGGCCATCCAGATATGCACTCTCTGAGGCATCAAGCGTGCCTCTGGTGAGAGGTGGAGAGAGGTGGGAAGAACAAGTGCCATACTTTTCTCCTCAGTACATTCATATGACAGAGGAAGAGATTTTTCAGTTGGCTCCCACTTCACTTTCTTGACAGGCTGCAGCTGTGGTAATGAGTTGATTTCAAGGTGAAAGAGGTGCCTAAAGAGCTTTTGAAATATCTCAGCAGGCGCTTATCTGCACACCCTTTAAGATGTGGCCTGAGGTCACGGGGCCACCAAGCCGGCAGGCTTCCTCTGGAGGCATCTCTGAACCACACTCACCAAGCGCCTTTTCTGGGGAGGTACGTGAAGGAGCTCTATGCACTGTTAGGGTGAAACCATGGTGATCCTGGAAAAAGCCTGGGCCTACAGCAAGGGCCAGCTCCTTGTTTCATTTTGTGTTAGAAAACGCATATTATTCTAGCTGGAGAAAAGACTTAGAAAGTCATGTGGTATTAGAAATGAGTAATAAATCGCGCACATTTGTCAAAAAGTGGAGCTTGCCGTTTCCTTGGAAACTGAACACTTTGTGGGTTTATGGTATTGTACTCAGCAGAGACTGGCTGAGATCTGTGTATGTATGTATGCGGCCACAAAGGCCAAGCTGTCTTGGCTGAAGGTTTCAGAATCTATCAAGTTTGGTAAAATACAGCTAAAAGGATTTCCCTGACTGGGCAATTCGGAGAAAATAATGGTGGGAAATCTTTCTTTCAGCAAAAATAAGTGCAGCTAAAGGAAGAGAAAACGATTTGAAATCTTGCCTGCTTAGTCACCTTTGAACTTTTATTTTATTGCAGAATGGAAGTATGGTCAGAATCCAGGTTTGGTAGTTTTGTGATCCTCCTTTAAGTGGCCAAAATACCAGCCAAACCTGCTCCTTTCATTTCTGGACAGAAACAAAAACTAATACTTAGTAATTACAGGATAACCATACTGCACGTAAGTAAGACAAAATGTTATTCTCATTAAAGCACTATTTAAGAAACTAGAAAATCATAAAATCCTTAAAGTCAGGGACAGGATCCCAAAGGCTTGCAGAAATAACATCCTACCACCCCTGGGCTCTGAGAGGCCTTTAGACTCATAGCATTTTCCTTGTAAATCCCCTTCCTTTCCAGTTATCAAACAAGATGGATCTAGCCTATGGATTAAGCATTTGCTCAGAACTATTTCTCCCTCTAAGGCCGTAACACCTAAAAAGCTGTCATCAACACTTGTCATCAAATATTCACTACACTCAGAGCTAGAAATACATTCAGCTTTAACAAGGGCCAGCAGCAGTTTGGGAACATTTCTCTTGGCACAAGAGCGCATTTTCCCAGCAGCTGAGCAACTCATGGTGTCAAATAGTTTTTCCAGGCACCATGTTAAAGCCTGAAAAATACAATTTTGTTTTCCATTAATTTTGGTGCATTGCTCCTCCACACAGTGTTTCAGCCTGGTCTCCAGAAGACTGTGAGATAAAGGTTTCAGTAAAATTAAGATTTAAAGCCTGAGAGGCAAAGCATATAGTTAAAGGATGAGACAAGGGAATCATGTACTCAAAAAAGAAGAAAAAGGCCAAAATAAAATTAATTTCTGTTCTCCTTTTCACAAAGATTTGGATGTCCTAATCCTTAGCATGTTATTTCTGGCCAAGTGGTTTGTCACTGCTCCCCCAGGGGCATGTCTGTTCGCTATGGTCACAACAGGCCGGGTGTAAAGATTTTGGGGGAAAAATAATGAGAATTCTCTTAGATCCAATCCAATCATAACTGGCACCTTTTACGCTACGTGTAGGAGAGAGAGGGACTCCAGCTTCCAGCTGCAAAACTGGAGAACAGATGTTTCAGCTCCAGTGTGGACACAGGTGTGAGGACTTAAAACTAGAAAACAATAAAGTTTAAAGGGAACATTTGTCCAAGTAAATTGAGGGCAGGGAGGGAGGTTGGTAGACAACAGATTTCTGACATCCTGGAAAATTTTTGAAAACGACACTGCTATCAGACTATCAGGGCTTTAAAATTAGTTACTACATTTTTGCAACCAATTTGCCACCATTTTGAGGGTGATATATTATTGCTGGCTTATGCTAGCTAACCTAGAAGGACTACATGACTTACTGAAAGCCGGGACCAGCGGCAGTGCTCTGGGTTTATCCCACAGCTCTGCCTGTTCAGCCGGACCGGCCAATGCTTCATGCAGTCCAGTTCCCCTCCTTCTGGCCAGACAGGAGCTATGTGAGTTGGAGGGCTTGGTGACAGCTCTAATGACCAAGAATAAGAAATCCATGAAACTTTTCACACCCTCTCCCCTTCCACCAAAAACCAGCCAGACCACAGCTGGGAGGAACCGTGAATTTATTTCAGGGGAAAGTAACAGCTTTCATCTGTGTTTCATTTCTAAGGCTGTCTTCTCAAGGGAGTTAACTAGAAACATGCTTGGAAATCAAAAAGTGAAGAGTCTTGTGTAGCTCCCTGGAGTAATAGGGAAGATAATCGTCACCAAGCCCCAGAGGTGAGCCATGCTCAGAGGTGCTTCCGCCGTGGGAGGAGTAGTGATGGCACCAACAGCATCCACCCAAAAACATGCATGTTGCTTTTCTAGTCCTTCTCTCACCAGCAAGCATTGCCTGGGCAAGAGAGACTTTACCATGCACCACCACCTAGAGGAAGAAACTTCCCCGGGCATTTGACAGTGTCCCAGACTCGAAAAGCCATGGAAATAACAAAAATTCCTACAAAGAGTTTTTTAACCAGGGTAAACAAATAAATTGATCAGCATCTAAAGAAAAGATGCTTTTTTTTCCTCCAGGAGGGCATTCAGAAGACTCACCAGGCTGAGTAACGACATTTCCCTCTCCTCTAAATGCAGCATTGAATGTCTTGATATAAAGTTTCACATTTCTCCTTCTTGTGGCTAATTCTGTATGGCATTAAATTGGTTAACAGTCCATGACAGCAATCCTTGCATTGCAGGTGGCACAGAAATGTCAATTTTAATTTAGCATTGTATATGCAATAAAAATTCAAAGCTCATGTATGGGAGGAAATTTTAGAAGCCTTTCCTGAGAAAAGAAGCAACAAAACTTGTATGTGAAGGGACAGTGTCAAGGTGTGTAATATTGCCCTGAAAATCAGTCTCTAATGTATATGTTTATTAGGTATGTATAAATGTTACGTGTGTTTAGACATGCACACACATGTTTCTTTCTAACATTAAGGTCATTAGGCTACAGACATTTACACTTCCAAGGCTGATTTAATCCTCTTTATGCTGTTTTTGTCAAGCCTCACGATGTCTTTCAGAAGTTGTCAGTGCCAGCTGAGCTATGTCGTTGAACCAGTTTCCACGACTAATTCAAATGTTCACGCAGGAGAGGAAAACTGAGATTCAAAGTCAGCTTCTAAATTGCAAGATGGCAGATATTTCTCTTCATAAATAGTCTGAACGTTTCCGCCAGAGGGGAAAACAGCAGGGGACCCGATAACCTACGCTAACATTTTGGATCTTTCCCTGATGCCACATTTGGCTGAGGATGATCATCAAAATTGCAAGGTGGATTGAGTCAGGTTTTCACTATGTAGATAGGCTTTTTTCTAAAAGGCTGCAGGTCAGAAGACTCTTCAGTAGGTGGTTTTAGGCCATCTCAGGGTTGCACTGCAGACCTCTGTAGAAAATCTGTTGCAACACTTGATCTCACATGATCCTCAGCACCTCCAGGTGCTAATGCTACTGTGGAATGAATAACAAAGACCCCGTTCATTAATTCTTTGATGCACAGAATAGGACTTTTCCCATCAGTTTAAGTGGTTTATTCCTGTGCATAAGACATTTTGTAAAAAACACTAATAATGAAGAGTGGTTCCTGTTGTGTGAAGTGATGTGATTTGAGGCTTGCCTGCTACCACATGCTTACGTGAGCTCTGGGCTGCCAGGAGCATCTGTTTCAATCATGCATTCCACCCCCCACCCCCCCACCCCCACAACTGATTTTCTTTTATCAGCTTTTCTAGAACAGCAAGCAGGTTTTCTTTCTCTTGGTGCTCCTCTTTCTTGCCTGATGTCTCCTCCTCTCCTGGCTCAAAGCCCTCTCATGAGGGCTGACAGCCATTCCTGTCCAATAGGGATTTTTGTCCCAGCTCTTCATCCTCCTCAGTCTGCAGGGGCCCAGCGGGCAGGCTGTACAGCATGAGGCTGAGCGGGGGCTCTTAAAAGCTCTGAGCTGCACCTATCTTCCATCTTTTGCTGGGCAATCAGGTAGTGTCTCCAGCCCTGCTTTTAACCTCGCGTAACCGCATACCATAACCCATGTGAAGGCTTTTGTTAGTCTTGCAGATCTCTTCCCTCTCTACTTCCAGCAGTAAATCCAGGATGTCACAATTTGGAGTACCTTTCTTTCCAGCAATGAATTTACAAAAGCCCTTTCCCTTTTCCTGAAAGTGACTTAGCCCTGGGGAAATAAAATAGTGCAACTAGACTTTGAAAATTAATCTTCAAAGGTCCCTAAAACCATTATGTACAGCAGATTTTTGGGGTTTTTTTTTTCATTGTTCTTTGCGGGCTTCTGTATCATTCTCTTTACAGGGTAAAAGATATGGTTTGCAAGCCATGTCTGCAAACTTAGCATGGTCAGGTGGGAAATTCCCAAATATGAGTCTTGGGGCTACTCCAGAAGGTCCCTTTCTGAATGCCCTGCTCAGCTTGGAGAGCTTCATAGCATGCCAGTAACATTAAGTAATGAAGAACTCATTTATGCCTTGCTAAAGGCATCTCTGCTTTACAAGCTGGAGAGTGAAGCTGGCAGAAATTATTGAGTCTTTGTGTAAGTGTATTGGTCTCCTGGTTTAGCTTTTCTGTTTGATTGCTTCTGAATGGGTACAAAAAGTCAGATGGACTAGGAAAGTGGAAAAAAAAATACAAATCCTGCAATTGAAGGGGAAGCAGCATCTGATAATAAAGATTACAGCTTCATGAGTTGCATCTTAACATGCACTCATATCTATAAGTCCCTCAGCTTAGGGCTTGAGTATCAAACCAGTGACTCAAAATTGTGCAAACAAACAGACCGTATTTATAAACGTGGTTTGTAATCCCATTGTGCAAAGTGATTACTACATTACACAGATGACCAGATGCATTCAGGAGTGGGCATCCCAGTCTGAACAATTCACTTCAACAGAGGGCAAACTGACAGGCCTAATTCTGACCTCACATAGGTTTACACGGATTTTGTTTGCGTGTCCTGATTCACATCACAGACAGCAGAATGAAGCTTTAGACTCATTAATTTCTTTCTAATGCTTTTAAAAGATTTGTGTAAAGTGCTCGTAGAGCAAGCAGGCAAGATTCTGCTTTGGGAAATGTCAAAACCCTGCACCTCAGTTCTGCATCTCCAGGGAGACTGTGCATGGACCACCAAATTTACCTTGTTTTGTAACCTACTGTAAACCAAGATGAGTACATGGTGGTCACAGGGAGAAATAACCAGCTTCCGCTCCCGGGTTCACTTTATTTAGAAGAGCAGCAAGACCTAGAAGGCCTGCTTGTCAAAAGCCAAACCAGGACTTCTGCTTTACAACTAGTGTATTTCAAAATCAAGACGCTTCACCACTGAATGAAGCAACCCTGCAGCAGCCTGAACTCTTTAAAATACATTATTGAGTGCCTGGGGAGAAATGTTCATTCCCTGCTGGTATAAGTTGGTCTAACCCTAGCAAAGGAGCAAACATGAAAAAGGCAAAACCTTTTTCTCTGAAATCTCAGCCTAAGTGCCAAACAACAATCCACTTGGAGGTAAAGCTCTGAGGAAAACGGGCTTTACTTGGACTTTAACAAAAGCTGTTCCTGCCCTCAACAAAATGAACATGAAACTAGCAGTAATCATTTCTTTAAAGATTTTACTCTACTTGCAGAACAAGAAAGTCAGCTGGCAAAACTTATGTGCTAGATGAGGACTCCTCATAATTTACATTATATTGTGCCTAAAATGACTTTTAACAAGAGCAGTAGGTTTGAGTAGATGCATGGAGCAGATTTTTATAAACTAGAAAGCCAAAAATGCAACTGGCATGGTGTTGCACTTATTATTTATGCTTAATATGCTTTATTTTATTTTAACATTTCTTTGTCTTTTACAATGCACAATGTTTATTTTACTACTTCATAGTCACCATCCCTGGAGGTATTTAAAAGATGTGTAGTGGTGCTCAGGGACATGGTTTAGTGGTAACTTGTCAGTGCTAGGTTAATGGTTGGACCTGATGATCTTAAAAAAGGTCTCTTCCAACCAAAACGATGCAATGATTCTATGTGGGGACATCTGTCTGCCGTAGCACAGGACTGCCTGCATTACAAGCCTTCTAAAAGGCATATTTGAACCCTGCCTTAAACATACAAAATACAATGCTGTGATAAACCCTAAAAAAAATTTAATAATCTTGGTTAGATTAGGGAGTCTGTTCTCTCTGACATGAATAGGTAACGACGATGAGAAACAAGGTGCAGAAGATGAGATACAAAGGCATGGGAGTGGAGGGATAGATGGTGCATTCCTGCCCCCCCCTTCACACCCCCCCCCTGGGTCCTCCTCCCTTGCCGGCCATGCCATGAGCACCCCTCCAGCTCCTCCTCGCAGGTGCTGCAGCCCCCCAGCCCCAGGGGCTCCCCCCGTCCCCCCACAGCAAATACATTCATCTGGGGGGCAGCACTGGCACCCCCTCTCCGGAGGTGTTATCCTGTGCTGAACTCCCACTTTTTACCCGTGTTTTCTGCTTGGACCTTTAGTCAGGGCTGGAGTCAGGGAGCTGCTAGTGATCAAATCTGTATTTATCATCGATTTGCACCACTGCCGTACCGACAAGGACTCAGGGGCCAACTTGTTGCTCTACATCTGTGAAACAGCTGTACAGGCAAAAACAAGGAGGGAAAGAGAAGGTGGGCAGGTGCAGGCACAGCCGGTCTCCCTCCCCTCACCTCCCAGGGACGGGCAGGCTGTCCCCGGCAGGGCTGCTCTGGGGTGCTGCGGAGCTGGGGTGTCCTTCGTGGGTCGTGCTGCCCCGGGAGACGCAGTTATCCATAGGCAGCTCTTCCTCAGATGGGCCCCCGTTGCTCTGTCACCTCTGGTCTCACCAAAGTAGTTTTCTTTTTGTGCTCCTCCGCTCTGCAACTCTGGCCCTGTTAATACCACTGGGCTATCTCAGCTACAAGAACACCGATACTATGTAAAATAACATCGAGTAAGTTACAAGTCTACCTAAAGGCACTGGATCCACCAAGGCTTATGCTTTGACAGATCTTTATGCCTCTGGCTAATTAATCACTTGAATTCAGTGGCAGTACACAGCGTAACACAAAGCTTAAGCATAAGTCTTTATTAGAGCAGGACCTTGGATGGCCAGGCACGTTATATAAATGTACTAAGTAACCTTTTAGCCCGCTAAGAAAGAAGTTAAATACCACTGTTTCACTGAACACAGACTGAGTGCTTCACAATAGAAAGATGACAATAGCATAGCAGTGGAAAAGAGGAAGGCATTGACCTTAAGTGTCTGTGAGAATCTGCAGATCAGTCCGTGACCTGCAGCTTCTGAAGAAAACAGTATTGCAACCACAGGGCAAAATAAGCTAAACTCTGGCATCAGCAAAACAGAGATTAAATGCTTGAAAAGACAAAAAGCCTGTGCTGGCAGTACAAAGGGAATAAGCTGGACAATAATCAAACTTCAGCTTGGCCAAATACGGAAAAGCATTAATGCAATCTGGTACAACCTGCAAGAGACAAGTTTTCCAACCACCTTTCTTAATAATTAGAGGGATTCAGGAGTCACAGAACAGATGATCAAATTTTTTTAGGTGAGGCCAGCAGAGAAATAGTAACATTCACGTTGTTTGCAGCTTGACCGCTATGTGAAAAGTTCATGAGGTAGTGAACATCATTTGCAAATTTAAGCTGCTGTGCACCATCACGATAACTAGGTAATATTTTCCAAATTGCTTGAACTGTGTGAGCAACTCCAAAGCAAGCTTGTGTTAAAGAAAATCACCCGGAATCATTTTTCTTCTGTAGGCCTTAAATAAGTGCTAGACATTCATATCAATTCCCTTGGTGATGCTCATTTAATATCTCATTCCCCCTTCGTGAGCAGGGCTCCTGGCCCAAATTGTGTGCGTGCTCTCAGACTCATGTAACTGCAGACAAAAACCCTTCCTCATCGAACATGTCACAGGCTAAAATAAAGTTGTACGGCATCAGCATAAAGTGATAAGCACTAACAAGTGAAAGGAGACAGCTCAGAAGAGGAATAGCATTTAAAAAGGGGAGAGAACAAAAGTCATCAAATAGATGCTCATGGAAAACCAGACTGAATCAGTGAGGAAGAGGACATCTCCACAGTTACAGACCACAGGGCATTTATTTAGAGGAGAACAGAAATCACCCAAGGCACCCCCTGACAGCCTTAGGTCAAGATGCCTGTGGTCTGTTTCACAATGCAACACAGTTGCTTATTTCACAGCTGATGAAATGAGCCAAGTAGACATATACATTTCTGATTTTTTAATCTTAAAGGGAATTTACAGTTCTAAAGGTCTTTCTCTCCCTCAAACGCACACCCCTCACTCTCTCCTTCACCCTGGCTGATTTATTTCTCTGCACAGAGTAGGTAGGAAAACAGTGTTTCTGAATATGATTTTAAGGATTACAGTGTTAGTCTCATTACTGTAACTACTCAAACGTAATCTCACATATGCTTCAGTTTGATGTCACTAACAGTAGCTGTTCAAACAGCACATGCTAGTATAATAACATAATCCATGACAACAAGAAGAAAACAAATTTCCACCAGGAACGGTGAGAACTGAACACTCTAGAGGGGTCACTGAAGCTACGGCCAGCTCAGAGATTCACCTAAGGGAATGTAGGTAGAAATAAAATGGAGACATATTCATGTGTCATGCTGAGCTAAGTAAGCCTTCTTTTGTAACAAGATGAAAAGGTCACCATCACATCTGACTTATGTACTCTGTGATTTCACATGGCAAACACAGGTAATTTTCACTGGAATGTGTACTACTTGCCTTCTACAAGGTTCCCCATCATGGGAACAGTCTTACTAGCTGGTGAGAAGAAACAGACTGTTTATAACTCTCCAGGACCACACCAGGTGTAGACCGCTGCTTTCCACTTCTAGCTGCGGAATGCGATTCTGCTGAGGACCACTGCGTGAGTCGTCGGTCAGGCCTTCTGCAGCCAGAAGACAGATCATCAGAGACTGAGCATTTGGGGAGGATTTACTGAAAGCATAAGGATGATGAATAAATATTACTTAACGGCGGTCTCATTCCTTCATTCAAGCCTAGAGCTGGTCAAAGAAATGTGTTAGCCCAATTGGACTGGCGGATGAGAGGGAAGATGGAGACCAGAACGGAACAAAGGAAAAATACAACAGAATATCTTCTTCCCTTTTTAATTTTCACATAGCAAAAGAACAGCAGCAAAACCCAACCCCAGATAAACATTTTTTAGGTCAGCCTTCAAGGTTTTTCTCAGGCAAAAGAGAAATCAGTGTTTCAGTTCTGTTACTCCCTTGTTACTCTTTTTTTTTAAACGTAGATCAATTTTAAATGAAAACAGTGCTCTCTTGAAATGAAAATGAGAAACTTTTTATCTGGAAACTGTCAAGCTAAATAGGCTGATATTTTTCATTATTAAAATGTCGAAACGAATGCTTCTGCTGTTTGGTATTTTCCCCCATTTTTTTCAACTAAAAGTTTTAATTTAATCCAAGTTCAGAAAGAGTTAGTGCCATTGATAGGTGCACTACTCTTCCCCAGGGTGAATGGGGTACATGCCAGATCCTGAGGGCTCAAGAGCCCCATAGCTGAGGCCACCCCCCAATTCATAGGGGTTGCCCATGAGCGGATGTCTGTGGACAACAAGCCGCTGTGACCCTCAGGCTTGGTGTGGAAAAAGGCAATGAGAAGGGGAAACACAACATGGCTGTTTTGAACTATTTACTTCTCTTTGCAAAGCTAACAGCAAGTGGAAGGAACACAAAAATACCTGACTTAACTCTTACTCCAGAGTTGCTAAAACAACTGTTCTCGGCCAATGAGCCAGAATTGTTAGGGCCAGAATTAACAGCAGATCAGGCCCATCAATTTTTTTTCCAGTGTCCCTCTCCCACCCGTGCCTAACCTTTCATTTCAGCTTCCAAAACACCCACAGTAACATTTTCTCTCAGCATCAGACCAATAGTGCCCTTTCTGTTTGCATGCTGGGGAGAACATAGCGCCTTGTGCGGATCAAATCACCTGTGCTGGGTCAGATCACACAGCCCTTTTTAGACAACAGAGTTGTCACCTACCTCCCAACCTCCTACAGGATAAGGAGATTCTCAGTCTGTCCTACAGAGGCAACAAAGCAAAAAAAAACATGAGAAGGGGGAGAAGGCTTCCCAGAACAGACCTCTGCTACTCCTGCAGGGAGCCTGAGGGACTGCACTTGCCTGAGCTTTGTTAACTCACATGGGCGCTAAACTCCTGAAGCTTTGTTCCCACTCTCCTCATTACCTACAAGCAGTGTCTCAAACCCATTCTCTTTCTATTGACTTCAGTAACCATGGCTCCGTTTTGCAGCAGTAAGGGATGGATGCTCTGGGTCTCCACGTTGTCTCATGGACTGTGCACAACACTTGTGAGTCTGTACAACTCTACTCCTTCACTTCAAAAAAAAGAAGGCTCAAATCATGGACTTGCACACTAACTGAGCACTGCAGCAGCCTTTGATTCCGACATTGAGTTAACACTGACAAATCAGTTGAGTTCTTGCAATTTACGGAAGTTTCATCGGAATATAGTCCCGTATTCAATTAGGAAATTTTTTGCAGGGAGGCACCATGCAGATCTTTGAACACTGTGATCAATATATTAAAGACCAGAGAGCCTTTGAAGTCAAGCTGTTCTAATTAATCTACTTAATTTTGCATTTTGCTTTTCTCAGAAAAATATTCTTTCCATTCCAGTCTGTTCCCAGTATTGATAACTGATCCTGCCCAGCATGGAGGTACTGGATAAGCTGCTCTCCTGCCATGGCACTCAACCCTCTGTTTCTGAGATGCTCTAATGAATGAGGTAACCTCTGAGCAGCAACCTCCGAACAAAACTGGAACATATTTGCCTCTTTTGCAAATGCATCCTGATTATCCTAGGCTTAGAGGCGTAAGCAATCCTTAGACTCGTCTGCTTTTCTTAAAGCTTTTACTGATATTGTATCATCCAAGCCTTGGTCCACTGTAACATGTCAGACTGGGAATCCATTACAACACAACCACTAAATATACGCCAGAAGGAGTAGTAGATGCGCCCAGTGGCTTGGGAAAAGTAGATGTTATGTTTAATTATGTGACATAGTTAAAAAGGAAGCAGAAACAAAATCATGTATGCAATTAATGAAGGGCAGGAAACTTTAATTAGATGTAAGTACATCATATTAAGCAACTATTTTGCTCAGATGAGACAATTTGCTGAATTCAAATTATTACCGCTAAACCTGAACAGTCTGTCTGGATCCTACACTTTGTAATACTTAGATTCAGAGTTTAGATCATCCGGGTCAGAATGTCTGAAGTCAAATTCAAATATCTCCAGAGTGGAGTACAAATAAATGGTTTAAACTTGCAGCCATCTGTGGTGAGGGTTATCATCCTTTGACTCTGAAGAGAGGGCAATTACCAGAAGCCCTTGGCAATTATGAAATGCAGGATGATGTTACTTTACCATCATGGGCTTCGGATAACATTAAATACACCAACATGCCACTACAGCAATGGGATCCCCAAAGTGTCTCTTGTGCTGTACTTGCAGCCCTCAAACTCTTCCTCTGCAGCCTGCAAAAGGATGCCAATGTACGCGAGAAGGAAGGAAGGGAGCACACACAGCCCCAGCGCTCTCCCAAAGCTCACATTCCCCCTCCTCTTCCCTCTCTGTGTGGGGGCTGGGCACACCACCAACACTCAGGTTAGGAGTCAGATGACATGAAACCATGGCCTGTCCACAAATATATGGGTTGTCACTGGCTTCTGTGTATAAGGCCTAAGGGAGGCTTCTCCAGGGTGTCACTTAGCTCAGACAGTACGCTGAAGATTGTGAAACTGGTACATCACCATTTCTGCCTCACCGTCACCAGGGATGGTGGGTGGTTCGCCCTGGCTGAAACACTTGCAGGGGCATATTGTGCTTAGTGTGGGCCCTCACATACAAATGAAATGGTACTCCCCATCCTTGCTTACTCTCCCTTGCTATTTTCCCCAGCTTTCCCTGATTTTCCCTAGTCTGCCTATGCTTGAGAGCTGTGCAACTGGATATTGAGCAAAGGGGGTAAAAATGACTGTTGGATACTGCTTTGGTCACTAAGTACAACTAGTTTTGCCCTTGTGCTTGATAAGACTAGGTGCTCTGAGAGAAAACCAGAGTGTGATTATGCCCCATTTGAAGGACTGAGGTCCAGCTTCTCCAATGCAAAGTGCAAAGCTTTGATTGTACAGGCAAACTTATCTTTGACACTACATACTACTGAGTGCTTTACCTTGCAGCTCTACCACTCGTTCAATGGAGGTTTTAATGGAATCTTATTAAACATGAAGAAGTATTGGCACTTGAGGACAAACAGCTCAAGAAATATTAATGAAAGTAAGTAAATAAGGAGAGATGTTGGTAAGAATAACACTTTTCAGTATATTGTCCTCCTCCTCTCTCGGTTTTAAGGGGTCATTAAGCATGTTGTGTTTGCAGCCATGTACTTAATTGCAGTATTTGCTAGTAATTGACAACAGGACTCTCTTCCACAATAAAAAATTCATCTGATGGACCTGTAAGATTTATGGAGACTTTAAAGCTTAAAACAGAAGTCATCCTGAACTGATGCAAAATTCCCAACAGATATCAGAGCAAGCCATGGTTATAATGGAATTTTAACTAGCTCTCATTGTATTTTTAAAACATACACAGAAGTGAATACTGTATATTCTATGATAATAATTTACTTTTAGAGATATCTGACACTAACCAACTGACCAGGAGAACTGCAATGTACCAATAATGAATTATCTTTACACAGCATTTTCATCTAAATGATGCCAATGTGCTTTATAGGTTAAATAGTTGGCTGTTGTAACTCCATTGCAGTCTGAGTGACTTCAGTGGTTCTACACTTGTATACACGAGTGACGGATGCAATGATATTCTTTTAATGCACATTGACATTCAGCCATGGATGAACAGCTGTCTACAAGCTAGCAACCGTGCTTCATGTGACTTCAGATAATGCTTGGTTGATTTAAACCTGGAGGGAAATGAGATAGACCTGAATCACGAATGGAGAGGTTTGAGCCTGTATGAAGCTGCCTGGGACCAATTAGTAGAACAATTATTGATTCACATACCCGAGCACGTAAGTAAATTATTTTCATCTTGATTTTTTTCCCTATAAATCTGTCCAAGAACAGATATTTTCTGTTTACAGACTTGTCGTTGTGTCCCTTTTGACCCCTAATCATCATCTGTCCCATCATGAAACACTTCATGGTGGCAGTGAGATTCCCCTCATGTAGTTTCTTTGCATATCACAGTCCTGATACTCCTCCCACACGTGGCAGAAATCTCACAAGAGGTCAGGTAAAAAAAACCCAAACACCCACAAATAAAAGTGATTCAGAACCTTGTGATTAATCTTCAAGCATTTTATCTAGGACGGAGAAGCTATCTTGAGTCAATTATTAATTACTCACATCTGTTTCTGCAATAGGTGGGCCTGCCAGAGCTCTCCAACGCTTGGATTCAGAAGGAAACTTTCCCATGTTCATGGGTGCTCGGCTCCAGTGTTTTGGTTGGTTTTATGCCATTTCTCTTTTCTCTCACAGAATGTTGTTGCATTTAAAACTAGAAGACTCCATCTGCTGTACGGGAAACCGAACTGCAGCTAATGTCAATGTATTTCTCTTGTCCATGCTCAGGGAGGGGATTGCCATTCAGAAAGTACTGTCACAGGCCCGTAACCTTCCAGAGAGGCTGTTTGTTTCTCTCTGACTCCTTTCCGCTAAAATGTAGTAACAACAGAAGAAAAGCAGTCCTGCCATGAGCTCCATGAAGGTGGAGTTTTCATGCAAGCAACGCACCGGGACCCGCATCACCCCAGGGATGCATGGCCAGGCAGGTCTGAGGAGTGACTCCCATTGACTTCAGGAAGCTCTGGGTCAGGACTTGAAGGCTCTATACAACTTTCTCGACGACCCCGGTTTTCCTCAGGGCTCGGCACAGTCCCAGTGCTCCCACAGATCTGCCAGTGGACTCACAGCCTGCTGCAGGCTCCTGCAAAGCCCCGAGCAGAGGCAGGGCCATCCCCTGCAGGAAGGCATGGGACTCCCAAACAGTGGCCGGAGGAGACGAGCAGACCACTGCAGGAAAATGTAAGGCTATTTACGGGATTGCATTGCAAAAGATTAGAGATTTCCACTTCAAACACCCAGTTCCCCAGAGGAATACAGATCCTACTCCGTGGTAGCATGCATACTTTGGTGACTCACTTATAGCAACTGCTCATTAATTTGTCCAAATATTTTCCATTTTACGCACTCCCAGCCCTCTAACTCCGCTCACTTCCACACACCCACCCAGACCCCTTCCCACAGAGGTCAGCATGATGCTGCTGTGAGCCTGGGAGGCTGGTGGCAAGGACTAAGGTGGCCGTGACCACGTGGCAGGGTGGGACAGCCTCTCACCTGCCCCAGGCAGGCAGTGGGGGCACAGGGGGCAAAGAGCTGGAAGAAGCAGGTGACACACTGGGATTACCTGGGATGTCAGCAGCGTGCTGGGGCATCAGGAAAAAAAGCCTGATGTTGCAGGGGTAAAATCTCTTTAAAAAACAAAGACAAAACAAACCCAAACCTAAAAAGTACATTATTATAATACTGAACTGCAGAAAGACCCCAAAGGAGTAATTCCAGCTGAAACTAAAGAAACCAGTAACTTTAGCCCAGATCTACTGGGAAAAAGACCTTAAGCAAATATATGATGAAGAAGGAATCTGAAGCTCACATTTTATTTTGCTGTAGGGTTTCAGAAACCTACCTAATGCGTCTGACATTTGGAACATGCAAAACTTAAGAGATTTCAGATAAAACAGCAAAACACAAGCAATAAACTTTATGTATTTGTCAAAATGTCAAAGTTGTTTTTTAATGAAGTCCCAACACTGCAGCATTTGTCTGGACCTTCCAGTGCCTTAATATCTGCTCCTGATATTTTTCTTCTGGTGCGTATCTGGGAAGGGACGAGGAAAACTGTACTTGTGTTACTCGGCTGGCAGCAGTTTGAGTGTTGTGATCCCAACTTAAAAAGCATTAATTGTCACTGCATGAGTTATCTCACTGTGTTCATAAAGGCTGTTCTCATATCTCACATATGTCTGAATGCTCTGATTTAATGTCAGAGCACGCAGCCCTTAATCTGATCAAACGCATGATAGGGGTCACAATACAACACTCTCAGAGCCATCCTGGCAACCCAGTGGGTCACTGTGCACTCACTACTTTCAAAAGCCAAATAGCTAGCTCCAAGACCATCATGAGATATATTCATAAAGCAATTTTTATTTTTCCGGGGCAGTAGCTTGCTCGAATGCCCCTCAAGCTGTATTGCTTTTTATGGGTCACTGTTCCAGAATTCATTGTCAGGAGACATCATTTGAAGATTCCGAGTTTTCAAAGATTTATTAAGCAACCTGGAAAAAAGCCAACAGCGCTAACTAGTAAAAACATTTAAAGTAGATTCCAGAAAAAAATACTGCCCTGCTACAAGAATAGCATTTCGAAACTGTTTTTAGACATGGGATCCATCCTCACCAATTAGACTGTGTTTGATAATTTGGAGAATAAAATTGTTTTGTGATCCTTTAAGATTAATATCTTATACACAGACGAATGAGCTATACTCTCATGTCTGCTCTCATGTCAAGCTGTCAGATAAAGTGCTGAAGTAGAAATAAAACAAATACCAGATTTCCTTTTTTGTCTGGCTTTAAGAAAAGTATACTGAGCTCCCCAAATAAATCCTCATTATGTTACTTAAAATAAGATTAGTGAGAAAATACTTTAGCACATGAAAAATTCCTCTTCCACCATAGATTAGTTGGCAGGCCTTGATAGAGAGACTGGAGATATTCCTTTTATCTGACGGAAAAATCTTTCTTCCTGGTCTGAATTATGTCAGCTTTATTCATTAGTATTTGCTTTCTTTTTCTGTTGAAAAATGCCGGTAGGTGAAGGAAGCAAACTATCCTTGGTAGGACATTATTAACCTAGACTTTGGGAAGCTGTAGTTTGCTGCTTCCCACAGGCTGGGAAAATCACTGAAATCCACAATTCCACTGAAATAAATTCCCTGAAGGAGATGGGGCATCATCTCTCTGTACCACAGTTCACGATCTGGAAAACAAGGGTCAAATATTTCTTCACTTTAAAGGAGGCACTTACCCAGGTAAAATACAGATATCAATTAACAAATTATAGAAAGGATTTATGTCTCTGAATTGCATTTCTTCAGCCAAACAAAAATGTAGCTTGTAGCAAGTAGAACGTTTACCACCTTGTACTGAAAGATATTTTATCACATGCATAGTGAGAAACATGGAGACAGAAACCCATGCTTGGAGGATTACTTTCTCTAGGATGAAAGGGGATTAAGGCCTTTGCGATCTACGAGCATTTCTGTTTGGTGTTTATTCAGTCATTAGTGCAATAGCTCTTCTGATCTTCACAGTACCACACAGTACCACAAATAATACCAACAATGAACAGGCTCACAAACAATTTAGACAACAACATGCCTTCTGCAGGTTCAGAGAGATCAGATTTTTAGGAATATGCATATAATATATTATGAATATATTATTCATATGATCATTTTGGTTGGAAGAAACCTTTAAAATCAAGTCTAACTGTTAACCTAACACTGCAAAGTTATCACTAAACCATGTCCCTGAGCAGCACATCTACACGTCTTTTAAATACCTTCAGAGATGGGGACTCAATCGCTTCCCTGAGCAGCCTGTCCAATGCTTAATAACCTTTTCAGTGAAGAGATTTTTTCCTAATGTCCAATCTAAACCTCCCCTGGCACAACTTGAGCCCATATCCTCTTGTCCTATTGCCTGTCACTTGGGAGAAGAGACTGATCCCTACCTGTCTACCACCTCCTTACAGTTAGTTGTAGAGGGCGATGAGGTCTTCCCTCAGCCTCCTTTTCTCCAGCACCTCAAGGTTCTTCTTCTAGCGAGGGGCCCAAAAGTGAACACAGTACTCAAGGTGCAGCCTCACCAGTGTTGAGTACAGGGGGCTGATCACTTCCCTAGTCCTGCTGGCCAAACTATTTCTGATACAAGCCAGGATACTGCTGGCTTTCTTGGTCATCTGGGCACACTGATGGCTTATATTCAGCCAACTGTCAACCAACATCCCCAGGTTCTTTTCTGCCAGGCAGCTCTCCAGCCACTCTTCCCCAAGCCTGTAGCGCTGCATGGCTCTACAGAGGGACCTGGACAGGCTGGATTGATTGGCCAAGGCCAACTGTATGAGGTTTCATTTTGGTCACAACAACCCCAAGCAACAAGAGGGACACTGAAGTGTTGGAGCGTGTCCAGAGGAGAGCTACCAGGCTGGTGAGGGGTCTGGAGACCAGGTCATATGAGGAGAGGCTGAGGGAGCTGGGCATGTTGAGTTTGGAGAAGAGGAGGCTGAGGGGAGACCTCATTGCCCTCTACAACTACCTGAAAGGAGGTTGGAGAGAGGTGGGTGTTGGCCTCTTCTCCCAGGTGAATAATGACAGGACCAGAGGAAATGGTCTGAAGTTGCAGCAGGGGAGGTTTAGATTAGATATTAGGAAGAATTACTTTACTGAAAGAGCAGTCAGGCACTGGAACAGCCTGCCCAGGGGGGTGCTTGAGTCACCATCCCTAGAGGTATTTAAGAAACGTGTAGATGTGGCACTTCAGGGCATACTCTAGTGGCAGAGATTGTGGGGGGGTTTTGTGTGTGTGTATGGTTGGACTCGATGATCTCAAAGGTCCTTTCCAACCATGAAGATTTTATGATTCTATGATTCTATGACCCAAGTGCAGGACCTGGCACTTGGCCTTGTTGAACCTTGTACCATTGGCCTCGGCCCATCAATCCAGACTATCGAGATCCAGATATCCAGATACTGCAGTGTTTACATCTCTTTTCAAAATGCAAGACTAGGCAATGTCAGGCCCTGAGCCTTTAAAGGTATGAGTCAAAAGAAGAAAAGACAGAGCAGAGGAAAGCAGCACATTTGTCAAGTGAAGTGGGGTATCATGATGTAGCTGGGAAGGCACTTCTCTCAGTTGTGGCAATTTCCTGAACATTGGTGGTGTAATTTAATTAGACATATTGTCAACTGTAGGAGAAAATGGTACTTAAAATTAGTGCAAAAAGAAATTGACATACCTGTAGACATACGTGTAGAAGCTTTTCTTGTTGTCCTTGACATTCCTGGCCAGATTAAACTTTTTCTGGGCTTTAGCTTTCCTAACCTGATGCCTAGATGCTCAGATAATTTCTCTGTATTCCTCCCAGGTTACCTGTCCTTGCTTCCACCCTCTGTAGGCTTCCCTTTTGTGTCAGAGTTTGTCCAAGAGCTCCTTGTTCTTCCATGCAGGCCTCCTGGCGTTTTTGCCTGACTTCCTCTTGGTTGGGATGCATTGCTCCTGAGCTTGGAAGAGGTGATCCTTGAATATTAACCAGCTTTCTTGGGCCCTTCTTTCCTCTAGAGCTTTATCCCATGGTACTCTACCAAGCAGATCCCTGAAGAGGCCAAAGTTTGCTCTCCTAAATTCCAGGGTAGTGAATTTGCTGTATGCTCTCTTTGCTCCCCTAAGGATCTTGAACTCCACTATTTCATGGTGACTGCAGCCAAGGTTGCCCTTGAGCTTCACATTCCCCACCAGCTCCTCTTTGTTGGTAAGGGCAAGGTCCAGCATAGCACCTCTCCTTGTTCGCTCCTCTATCACTTAAGAAGGAAGTTATCACCAATGCATTCCAGGAGCCTCCTGGATTGCTTATGCCCTGCTGTGTTTTCCCTCCAACAAATATCGAGGTGGTTGAAGTGCCCCATGAGGACCAGGGCTTGTGAATGTGAGGCTGCTCACTTCTGTCTATAGAGGGCTTCATCCGCTTGGTCTTCCTGGTTGGGTGGCCTGTAGCAGACCCCCACTGTAATGTCACCTGTCCCTGCCCTCCCTTTAATCCTGACCCATAAGCCCTCAGTCGGTTCCTCATCCATCCCCAAGTGGAGCTCCCTGCACTCCATCTGGTCATTGATGTAGAAGGCAATACCCCCTCCTCATGTCCCCTACCTGTCCTTCCTAAAGAGTCTCTAAATGTCTTTAATGTCCTCTAAAAGCCAAGCCGCACAGACAGATTTATCCATTGCCCAGCAAGGATGATTCACAAATCAAAGCATGAAAAATTACTTAATATTGTAGCACAAGACCACTTCTGACTGTTGTGTTGAGAAACTGTGGATAAAGAGTTTTCTTTGACCAGGCAAACTAACACATACTTTCAGTTACAGCCAACCTTAGTGGTAGGTGATAGATGTTAGCACCTTCTTCCTTTGCTTTCTGCACTAGCGATAAGCGATATCCCACATTATGTAGTTTTCACTACCAACACCTCCCCATCAAGAGCAAGACTGTGTCAGATTCTTCCAACAGTTATTCCTTGTGCCATAGTCATACCTTTGTCAATAGCTTTTCATCAAAATAGCCTGAGAGATCCAAAAACTCAGGACACAGTGCAAGTTGTCAATGCACGTGTACCTTGATCAGTAACGGTGGCATTGCTCTGCAATTGATCTGCCGACTATTAAGCATCCAGTCTGGGTGACACACATGTGAAACCTCCAGATGTACAACGTAGTGCTCTAATGAGCTTCATGACGAGAACTGCCAAATTAACACCCCATTAATGATTTAGTCTGGCACTTGCACACCACGCTGAAATTGCACAGCTTGTCAGGAAAACTAGATCAAGACTAATGTCTCGAATTTCTTATTTAGGGAAACCTTCCAAAAGTTTCCAGAGGATAGGCTGAAATTTTCCTTCTCTTTTTCCTATGAGGAGAGACTGTAAGAGCTGAGACTCCTCGGCTCCAAGAACAGAAGACTCAGGGACATCTTATCAGTGAGTAGAAATACCTGATGGGAGCAAGTGAAGATGAGGGAGCCAGACTATTCTTGGTAGTGATTAGTGATAGGATAAGAGGTAATGGACACAAATTAGAACACATAATATTCCAACTGCATACAAGAAAACAATTTTCTACTATAAGGGTCGTCAAACACTGGCATGGGTTGCCCAAATAAATTGTCGAGTCTCCATCCTTGGAGGTATTCAAAACGCAACAGGACATGGTCCTGGGCAACCTGCTCTAGGTGACCCTGCTCGAACTGGGGAGTTGAAGCAGATGACCCCCAGAAGTCCCTTCTAACCTCAACCGTTCTGTGATTCTGTTTTATTATTAAAGTGTCTTAACTCAGACCTGATACACATGGGAAAGGTTTCTGGGACAGTGAATGATCCCAAACTGTTCCACTAGGATTCATCACAAAACAAAATCTATGTATTCCAGAATATCGTACATCAGCCACAGTCAGTCATCTACTAAACCTCTGAAACATCAGAGAAAACATATAGTGCTACTGTGGACATGAAGTATAAATGGCGGATTATGTAAATTGGTATTTATTGCAGGTGTTGATGGAAACATTTTAAATTTATTCCAGGGTTATGGTAGTTGGTGTTGGAAATCTTACTCTCTTCGGAATCTCAAAATTAGCATATCAGGAAATTACTCTGCTTCTTAGGCCCAGAAAGAGTTGTGGTTGCCCGTTAGAAATTAAATGACTTTCTGCAAGAGGATGTAATAGAGTGTTGAATGGTGAGTGATATGACAGGGCTGCAGGTATTCTAATGGATCACTTCACATGCAATTCATGCTAAAAGCTAAAGATTGAGGCTAAGAGAAAGAAAACATGGATTTTCCTGACACTCTATTTCATCTGTCATTGCTGAAAATAACTCCATGTTTTCAGTCAAAATTAATGAAGAAGGCTGAACATTTAACCAAGTTGGGGTAACTAAGTAACATATTGTCATGGTTTAACCCCAGCCAGCAGCTAGGACCACGCAGCCACTCACGCAGTTCTCCTCCTTTCCCCCCAGAAGGGGAGCGACAAGAGGGAGAAAAGGAGGGGAAAGGAAAGGGAAAAAAACCTGTGGGTTCAGACAGCTTAATAGAACAATAACAGAAAAAGGAAAATAACAATAATAATAATAATAAAAATGGTAAAAGAACATACAAGATAAAGTAATGCAACACAAGTCACTTTCACCACTTGCTCAATTGGTTGCCCAGCCCACCCTGAGCAGTGATCACGGATCCCTGCTCCCCAGTCAACCATCAGCCCCCATTTATATACCAAGCATGATGTCTATGGTACGGAATATTCCACTGGCCATTCTATTGTTCTGTCTCTGCTCCTTCTCATCTTCTATGGGAAGCTGAAAAAAGTCCTTGAATGGTATAAACATCACCTGGTAACAACTTAAACAATATGCATTATTGATATTCCTTTCATACTTTTCAAACCAAACCTGAAACACAGCAACCACTAGAAAGAAAATTAACTCTATCCCAGCTGAAACAAGGACACCTATCTAAGGAATCTGGGCTCTGTTCCTGCAAACACGTCAACTGGTAATTAGTTTTCTTCTAATAGTTTCAGTACCACTGGTCATACTAACTATTTGCATGACTGGAAACATAAGTCAAGATACAGTCTATTAGTAAGGTGACCCTGAAGGCCCAGACTCATCAAATAGGGATGGAGACCAAGATGAAATTTGGTTAGTGTGATTTGAATCTTCGTGATATAATTCAATAAAATGAATCATGAATATATCTTCATGATGTAGTTCACATTAAAATGTGAAACTACAGCCAATAAATGTAGTTACTTTGAAAATTTATGTCCTACCAAGCCTGATTCTAGAGTAAGGCTAAGTCAGCATCTTCTTAATGTCTGTTCCATCACACCTCATATCCACAGATATCCCTTTTTTCCCGTTAAAAAACCCAACATGGGTCACATTCTTCAATGAGTTACAACCACCAACTCTCTGACCCAGAAGTGCAGCTCTGGAACAGAATATACACATTTTATAAGGAAAATGAAATGGAAACAGGTTCAATTACCAAAAAAAAATAAAATTCCCACAAACAGTACTTCTTAACTTTTACTGATTCATTTATGTCATCTACGTAAAAGATTTGCAAATGGTAAGTGAAAAGTGGCATCTGGCTGGGAGCTAAGCAGTGTTTTTAATAGATCTCAGAAACATGTCTTTTACAAAGCAAGACATTCAGCTCTTATCTTACACTGAATAATTAGCCTCAGTAGTGATGAACTGCTTCCAAATGAATAAGCGTTTGATAGGAAACTCTATAAAATTTCAGCGGAAATCTGATCATGGGAAAATTGCTCATGGAAAGAAATAGCTCAACACTTGAAGCATGCCTTAAAAGCAAGGATTCCTTGATATTATCTCAGTTAATAAAGACGTTTCAAACAATAAAAGCCCCAAATGTTACTCGTACTAAGCAGTTTTGATTGCTTGTGGTTTTCATCTGATTAAAATGTATCGAAATTGGCATAGAGTTAGAATTGTATTCGAGTTATGTTTTTTGTGTTTCAATCGGGTTTTGTACTTCAAATTTGTATTCCAATTTATGCTAGACAGTAAATGACATGTCTAGGCAAAAGTGAAAACTAATAATTTTTTAGTTTGGTTTTGTATGAAACATCTGTCTTTTTAATTTTTTCCCCATTATGGAATCTCTTTCTTCTCCCATCTTAACCATAGGTAGTAATGATGGGCCATTTTCTATGCAGGCAACCAGCAGAGGTTTCATCATTTTGCAATACACAGCAGCTACCACTGCTCTTAACAGGTAAGACTTTGGGCTAAGCACTTTTGCAGCTCCGGTCATTTGTTTTAGTTGCCTAATTAGCAAAAGAACTCTTTGGAAAGGCATGCTTTTCTCAGACTCAGTGGAAAAGGAATTATTGATGAAATGTTAGGAGTATTGATGGGATGCATGAAGGCAATTGAAAAGGAAATACCTTCTCATTAAATATCTGGTTCAGGATTTGAAAATGTACATTGTCCTAGATAGGCCATTGATCTGAGGAGATTGCTCTTGCAGAGTATCATGTAGTGCAGGAGATGCTTTTGGGACAGGAAAGAAATCATTTTTCCATTAATAATTTCAAATTGCCAAGCTATAAGGATTCCCTTTTCCTTTCTCCTTCTGCCTTCTTCAGTGACCATCTCCCTCCACATAAAAACTTCCCATATTAAAGAAGAAGCTTAATAGGTCAAAGTCCACTGTATATATCCAAGACTATAGGAAAAAAAAAAATCCCAAGTATATTTCACACTTAATCTGAAAGGTTAGCCTTGTTACATGACCTCCTTCCCTTCTCACCTCCAGAAGACAGCCCATTGCACCACAAGAAACCCTGAGGCTCTTGGCCCAGGCTGCCAGGCTCTGGGCTTGGCAGCTGCCTTTGAGACAAGCTGGAGGGGAGGACATCACACGGGAAGGAAGACAGAGAATATTTCCCTGGGAACATTGCCTTGCTTCTGCTGAACTGATCCACAAACTGACACGATTCTACAGGATGTTTTGATTTCTTCCATACTGTCTTTTCCTGACAGAAAAAAAAAAAAAAGAAATAAGAAACAATAAATGTTTCCTCTGAAAATTTCCATGTGACTGTATTCCAGATTTTATGCAGCCGCATGTTTCTTGTCAAATCCTAAGAGTAAAGGGGAAGAGATCTAAACAGCCTGGCAATCAATAGTTTATGTTTGGCTGATGTTAAAATGGGTTCTGCAGATCGCTTGACAGTTTTGCTCAAAGCATGCAGTGAATCGCTATAAATATCCTGACATAAGGCAACGTTGTTCCAGCGCGGGAACTCAAAGTAAACCCTCTGTCCTTAAACAACTCGCCCTTTAACCACAAGCATCAGGGGCAGCTGCACATCACCATCCTCCCTCTATGGTTTCTTTCTGTAGGAGGGCCAGCGCTCGCCTGCAAGCAGAGGTTACCTATACATGCCACTTATCTGGAGCTGAGCAGATAAAAAAAAAAGGGTTATCCAGGATCTGCTACGTTCGGTAAATAATTCAACAAACTATTTTTTCTTTAGGCTTCTGCCTGAAGGTACATGTATTTTGGGCTTGAGCACAGCACTGTTTGTTTGGGTCTGTTAAGTTCCTACTGTTGAACTGACTTTGACATGGGTTTTTGACATTTTTTTGGTTGTTGTTTTTGGGGTTTGGTTTTTTTTTTAGCATAAGCAGCATGACGAATTATTTTTTCCCCCAATTAATGTAAAGAAAGTCTCAAATGTTTAAATACGCGCCCGCTCCATCAAGACTGCTTTGAGGAAATAAGCTGTTATTTGATTTCCTGCTGGGATTAGTTCTTGTCAAATACATTTTTAATGTACTTCTGGTATCTAATGAATTATGTAGCATGCCCCCTTTTTCTTCTGTCAAATGAGGTTTGGAAGAAATCAGGTCAAGTCCGATGGCAAAATATGACACAGTATTCTGAAATAACCCCTAGTCTGAGGGAAAGAACCATTCTGATGGAAACTAATTCCTGATGAAACAAAGGAAAATATTACAAACAAGCCAGATCTCCCTATTTTTGTGGCCACCACCAACCAGAAAAGTTCTTCCAATAAAGCAGAGGCCACGTACAATTTTTACAGGCCTTAAAGGAAGCCGGTGAAAGCCAGGTTTGAAACAATCAAAAGAAGGTTATTCATCTCTCAGTGCAGGGGATGCTGAGGAGGTGAGAGCTTATGTGGGTATAAGTAAAGCCTGGACACAAACCTTGAAGAGAGATCCATTGCCAGTTACTAAATAGAAAAATCACAGTCCGCTCAGGAAATTCCCCAAACTCAAAATGTTCAGATACTGGAAGACTAGTAAGAGAAAAGTCATATGAACTTGTGCCGTTCCTCCTCCTCCCTGGGAACCCATTGTCATCACTGTGGGATGCAAAAAGTAACTTAGATGGCTGTCTGGTAACTGTTTTGGTTATCTTCCGTTCATATCATTGTTAAATAGTAAAATCCTAGAATAAAAGAAAAAATGCCAAAGTTACTTTTGTTGTTTGGTCATATGTTCAAACCCCAAACCAACTCTTCTTTTTAAGAAAGGGTTGACTAATATTTCTGTGGAATAGCACTGTTAATGCAGGGGGCTATACGCTGTTCAACATGAGATCTGGGGATGACTTCTAACATCTCACCCCCCTTAGGTTTGCTTCTGTAGTGCCGACACACTGATTTGCTCCAGGATGAGTGACAGATGCTCTGGCTGGAAATGAGATTAAATATCTGTATTCAGGAAAGCCATTCTACTTATGTCAAATTTTCTGAGGCTTATCAGTTTTGTGTTTTTTTTCTTACAGTACTGTAACATTTTAGCTATTGCCATTAAAAACTGAGCAGGTACATAATTTCTAATTAAACTTTGACCACCACCACATTTGTTCCATTTTAAAAAATTGCTCATTTGTAATTTTCCTGACAAGAATCAAATTAACAGTTTTGAATTGCCTTGAGCTAATACCATTCTCAAAGTCCTGTATACCTACGTGCTCTATTTTGATTGGGATAACTGGCCTTTCCAGATCAGACTTGGAAGATTATTTGTCATGTGGGTTTTACACTTAATTAAACATCAGATACATCACTTTTTCACTAAAGCAATTTGAGCTGAAATATTTCCTAGGGGATTCTGGAGAAGAAAATTATTCTTCTACCTCCCGCTTCCAATATATTGATTTTTTCCAAAATTTCAGTTCCTAAGGTAACCAAAGATGTCACACACACCTTGAGGGAAGAAAAAAGGACAAGGTCTTTCAAACACAGGACTTTTTTTTTTCCCCACCAACACCACAGCTTTTCAATTTTATTTTTTTTTATTTTTCCTGAAGAGTGGTCATTAATCACTGACAAATGCAAAAAGCGTTAGTTAATCAACAGGTGCCTTGACACAAAGCCTGAAATTTACCTGTAAATACATTATCTCCTACAGTTACTTTGCTCTTTTTCCAGTCCAGTCATGCTCAGCTATTCACATCCCCTTGGTGTGACTCAGAACTGGAACATGAACTTGGCTTATCCACCTCTCAGGAAAGTGGCCTCCTCAGCAGTTTAGACAGTCTGGAAACAGGTTTCTCTTCATTTCTTCTTTCGGAGCTCTTCCCTTGGTTACACTCAACTAAACATTAATTGTCCCTAGAGAAAAAAAAATGGGGAGAGGGTGACTTCTACTGGGTGAAAGTGGGAAAGTCATGTTCCAGTCCCTGCTCTGACAAGTGTACAATTACATATGCAAAACAGAGCAGGTTTTTTACAGGGAAAAGAGACCCTTCTGGGACACGCCTCGGTGCAACGAGTTTTCTCTCACTGGAAACCTTTTCCCTAACAAAAGAACCAGAAGGTACAGACACAGCATAAAAGGTGTGCCTCCCTGGGCTTTTTCTGCAGGACTAAGCACATTTTGAGATTGTTTATCTTTAGACAAGCCTGGTACACAAGATGTGGGGGGCAGAGGTGTGGGCTAGGCCACAAGCTACCAAAACTGCAATATTTTATTACGTGTACAGAATTTGTGAGCAGCCCATTCGAGGTCCCAGGCGCATACGGCTTTATCACCCCATGTGAGTGGCAGCCCTTCAACCGCCACCAAGGACACTCACTGCCGGTACACTGTGCACAAGGAAGTTGGGCAGGGGACTTCACGTGTGACAGATGAGATGGGGTTCCCTCCCAGCACTACAAGCAAAAGCCACAGATGTCTTTATCAGATCTGACCTTAGTCTCTCAGAAGAGGGAATGAGAATTGCAAGACATCTGGACGACAGATGTGAAATGCAATCCACCCTTGCCTACTGCATTTGTACCGTTACAAACTGAACAAAGCTCAGGGACACAAATCATCATTGCAAATGACTACAGAAAGTGAAGGGTAACCGGGACTCAGGCAATCCATCTCCAGATGGGCACGGAGACATACAGGATCAGACATACAGAGGAGGTAGGAGTGGATCTGAATATTAAGATATAAGAAGGAAAATCTTGTTACTGTAATAAGCGGTAAATTGGGATTACCACTATCTGTTTTAGTACCTTTGGACAAACCTTGCAAAAGTGGTAGTTACTCACACTATCTGTACTGTTGTGTGTTTCTTGGCTTCTTGCTTCCCCTGGTGGCATATGTGCAAAATTCTCATGACATGAGCTTTCTTTGGGGATGCTCGGAAATTCAGGCAGTGACACGGGTCAGGGGAAGAACTGCTGCCTGTCACTCGGGGCTGGCTGGGAGTGAGGAGAGAGTCACCAATGCAGCATGGGGAATTGTGGCGATTCAGCAAGCTAAACTGAACACAGAGTAAAACTTAGGATCTGAAAGAGGGGGGCATTTCTAACCTCACTGGGCTGGAAATCCTGGCCTTTTGTTTCTTTTAGGTAGGCACACAAGCCACAGTAAGAAAACAATACCCCATCTTTCTAGCTGCCATCTAACCATGCAGAGAGGGCTCTGCTTCAAAGAGATAGCAATAGAAATAGAAGATGTATGATGGATAACAGAAAACGCACCAATGAACTCCAGCTGACTCAAATTTTCCACATAGCACTTTTTCACTGACTTGGAATACTTTTATTTTTATTTATCAGATCGGCTTGGCCGCCCAACAACTGAAACAGAACTTCAAAACAAGTTAAAATGCTTCAGTTTGACATTTTGAATTTTTTCCCTTTTTTTTATTCTGAAATATTTTGTTTAATTTTTTTTCTTAGAATTGGGTAAACACCAAGATAATTTCAGGAAACACAAGCCCCTATTATTCCTGTCCTCCTAAAATGACCTGAAAAGCCTTTTTCAGACAGAAACTGAATTTTGTTTTGGCTTTGGTGAGAATGCTTTAAAAGCTTTGGTTTCAGTTAACTTCACCTTTTTTTTCCCTTTTTTTTAAAAATTTAAGTTAAGCTGTGGAACTGAAAACTCAATTGCTTACAGAGCTACAAACTAAGATGACTGTGCTTTAGTACCCCACAAATCAGCAGTAGCAGCCCATCAGTGCTGATTGCTTTGCAAGCATCACAGAAGAAATGAGCTTTCAGGAGAGCTTAGGAGGAGAGCAATGCAGCGACTACCGGGATTTTGGCATGGGAAAACATGAGAGAACTGATGGGAGTTTTGATGGAGGGCAGGATCATCAGGAAAGCAGAGAAAAGGCTGATTATTTTTACTGTGGAGAAAGGGAATGCATCAAGCTGAATTGCCAAGGCGCCCGGTGGGCAGGCACCCCACAATGTCCTTTTTTGTTCCATCTCACTCGTGCATGAATGAAATCTGCCAGAAAGAGCAGCAGGCCATGGGTCCTCCTCCCCTCCCCTCCCCTCCCCTCCCCTCCCCTCTCCTCTCCTCGCCTCTCCTTTCCTCTCCTCCTCTTCCTCTCTCCTCGCCTCTCCTCTCCTCGCCTCTCCTCTCCTCGCCTTGCCTCGCCTCACCTCCAGCAAGAAGATGCCGAGGCTCCATTGCCCACCACCTGATAGCCCAGAAGTCACAGCTCAGCAACCCACCAGTAAAAATAAATCAGCACCTACAACAATAGAGTCAGAAAGCCCTGAGATAGGAAAGTGCATATGTATTTTATCTTAGCATATGCCGCTAGCATTTGTCAAGGGGTTCTGGGCACCATTGAACCTGGCTTTTTCAGTTCTTCCTTCCCGTCAATCCCTTGGCATATTTTGCACCTCAAAACAAAGCCTCAACATGTTATGTTGCAAGAGGAAGGCAACATCATGGTCAGGATCCAGACACAAATGTGACCTTCTTGTCACGTGACAGCCAAGCACAGGGAAGTTACAGGAGATAAATGGATTATTGGGGCCTGTCTTTATACAGTTCCCTGTGTGTGCTGTTACTGATACCTACCCTTCTGAGGAAAAGACCTTGAAAGGACTTGACATTAAAAAGGCCACCGATACTGTTTAAGAAAATGAATATACTTTTGGTAACTCTTACAACAATTTGATGCAGGTGTACGCAGGAAAACACACAGTGTAAGTAAGACCACAGCTGTTGCAGCTGTGTGGTTACTCATGGTGAAAAAGCAGCCAAGTCCTGTGGTAAGACAGCAGTGAAAGTCAAGCTTCATTCTTTGCACAGAGGCCACTTCACAGGGTGATGACTAACTGTCCCACTGAATTTGGCTTCTCCAGCTTCTCTGGAGACCTTCTGGCTGAGGTAGGAAGGGCGGCTCTAAATTGTAAAAATTGGTTTTCATGCTGCCTGGCAGTTTATTTTGAAGTCTTTCCTAAGGACAGCTGGGTCCATCACAAACAGCAGCTGCAGTGGAAGAGGACAGACTTAGCTCCTCTTGCCATTGTGCTTGCTGCTGCCACACATGCAGTGGCTGATCTGACTGCAGCTGGTGGGGTTGTCTTCTCTTGAGAAGGAACAAACCACAAGGCAGAAATCAGAGACAGCAAAAGGAATGACTGTGCAATTTGTTGTGCTAGAATAACCTGGAGCTGAGCTCCATCACCACTGATGCCTTCACTAAGCGCCCTTGGAGCCTCCAACTGGAAAGAACAACATAGATCTTGTGAAATGTGGCATTTTTATGATTCTTCATGAAGAGATGGTGTGGAAATTAAGAAGTGGGAATTAGTGAAGGAAGGATAATTTAATCTGACCATCATCTGAAAATGTAGCAGCAGTTAAATATTACTAATATTTTAAATTGTTCTCTGGGTTGAAAGGCTATCATTTATGGGTTATCATTTGTGCACTAAAAGACTATTCTGAAGAAAATAAGACTACATATGGTAAGATAGTAAGGAGGAGGACTGGTTTTACAGGCTATATCCTTACCTAATAGTGTTTAGGTCTGGGAAATACTGAAAATATTATTACAAAAAAATTGAATCCCACACCTGTTTCCATGTTCTGGGATCCTGGATCCTCAGGTGATGCAAAGGACACCACAGAACCAGACACCGCTGTTCCTAAGATGTGGCAAGGTACTAAAATCCTGTCTGTACTGCCTGAAATCAATGCTCCCTGAGAGGGAGAGGCTGTAGGACATCACACCTTTGCTTTGCTCTGGTCGGGACTAAAAGCACTTTTGTTACAGATACTTCTTCCCTTAGAAAGACAGGTAGTAGAGCATGAAATACCACCTGGGAAAAATACACCTCTCTGGACTGTGAAAGTGTGTATTTCTTAATAAAAACAAAAAAAAGACACACTGCATATTTCTTAACCAATTGAAAGATGTTGAAGAATGGTCTCAGGAGAGGAATCTTGGTTAAGCTGTCCATGGACTTCAGTGGATAATCGGCTCACACACCGGAAGGCATAACCTTGTGCTGTGCGTTCTCTTGACCTCCTGAAACAGAGGCTACATTCTGTAATGGATCTCTTCCTGAATAAACCTCCAATTTCTAAAACAATGCCCTAACCAGCTTGAAAAACACCCAGTACAGAAATAAAATTGATTGTGTTAATGATCATTTTTGTGAAGAGAGATATTGAGTTTGTAAGTGTAGTCTGATTAGAGCCACTAGACGTATCTACCTCTATTTTCTTTTGTGAGGCTGGACTTTTGTTAGACCTGTTTTAGCCCAGACTGACTCTGATTGAGACCATGACACGCTCCTGTCTATAGGTTACTGAACACTTTTTGCAGGGGTGGGGGGAGCCTGAAATTTCTTGGTTTACCAGTTTAATTTTTGTTGATATCCTGAAACATTATTTTCATGATTCTCTCCAAATAGAAAAATTACTTATGGAAACCATTTAATTTTTAGCTGGGACCACGTTAATAGCCCTCTCAGTCCTCTCCTGCAGGAGTGGCAGGCAAAAAGTACATGATGGGGACATGGATTACAGGGAGAACAGTGTGCAAGAGTGTGCCTGGGAAGAAGCGGGCGAAAGATCTGCACTGCAGCTCGAGGAGCTGTGTACTGAAGTTAAGTTCAGCTGGTAACTCAAACGCTTGTTTGACAAGGCAGCTCTGGACGTGTTCCTTGCTTCGAGGCTAATCACTACAGAGAGTTTAGCAATTTTTGTGGCCATACCTTGTATTTACAAAACTTTATTAAATAGAAGATTCATGGGACAGGGTTACAGGCACCATCACACCTTCATTAGCACTATTGCAGAGTGTGCTCCCCATCCATTTGGGAAGGAGTCGCTGTGATCCTCTGTTCATCCCCATTTTGTGGCCACACGCCCAGTCCTGACCCCCTGGCAGAGCTTTGGGGCAAATGGTCTCACAGGACAACTGCTGGAAGAGAGAATCCAGGATCAACACCATAATCTGGATTTAGACCACATCCTGGTAGAGTGATGTCCATGCAGTGATTTCAAACTTACTCCTGAGGGAGAACTTCCCGGAGGTGTGCAGTTGTGCTGTTAGCTGCACACTGGACAACACACACAGCAATCTCTTAGACAGAAGTTATCTCGCATAAACATGGGATCCTGGGAGGGCTGTAGAGAGGGTAGAGAGAGGAGCAAAAGAGACAGAAGAAGTGGCAACAAACACTGATTTATTAACAGCTGATTTATTACCCTGATTGTGCTTTTCAGTTTGCCAAGCAGTAACATGTTTCTACCTCTACGCTTTCATTTACAAACCTATTATTGAAAAATTAATATTTTAAAGGAGTGCCATATTAAAAATATTACATTTGTATAAAGTCTTCAAGATAAGTCTGTTGTGTTTCAGATGTCAGAGTACAGTAGTCAGCAACTCTGCAACAGCTGTAGCTACAAATGTGTGCAATTGAAATAATTACTGTTTTTTATTACAGTAACAGAAGCTTAGACTTATTTTAGCAGGTATACTTTTGTTTTTAATTTTCATTAGTCTGGAAAAATTGTCATTAGTGTAGTAGGATTTCATGCTGTTTATTAAATGTAAATGAGTTATCATGTATACAGAAAGAATCTTTTCCTCCTCACAAACAATGTTAAAATGATGAGCAAATCTGAAATGCAAGGTAAATAAGGCCCTAATGCACAAAAGCCTAGGCTTCAAAATCCTGCTTCTCGGAGAATTATTAGCAGCATTTTCTCCTCCTTGTCACATGCAGTTCCATATTTCTGTTGTCTTTAACCAGTGGGTCGGATTATTGAAGCCCTTCTACGTGCAAATGTTTACACTCATTGCTAATCAAAAAAGCACTTCAACATGTTCCAAGGTCCCACAGAAGAGATGAGGTTTCAAGGTCCATATGTCTGCAGAGTTCCATGCATTGGAAATAAATCCTACATCAGTTGGGTGCATATCCCCTGAAACAGCTGTATGTATTTATTTTACAGAAAAACCTTTGATTGACTCAAGTTACAGACACAATTACAAGGTAGGTAGTAGGGATCAATTCAGATAAACTACTGAATATAACAGCCTCTTTGGTGACCTGGTAAAGAAATGCTGTTTCAACTCTTTCAAAAGCTAAGGAATCAACAATACCGTAACTAGAATCAGTCCTGAAATGGAAAATATGTCCGGATCCTAATGACTCTAGTCCTCGTTCCGAAGGAGGCTAACAAATAATTTTTAAAATGTGATCCAGCACTGAAGAACTGAGCTCCACAGTGCTCTCCATGGGTCATGGAGCCACCTCTCAGCTCTGCCAGCTGGTGGGCATGTGCTCGTGGGGCTGAAAAAACAGACAGCAAAGTCTCCTGGCAGGGTGGACATCGCTTGCACCCACTGCTCACACCGTACAAAGCAGAGGACAGGCAGCACAGGACTTCGTGCTGCCCTCACACCTGAGAAGTCCTCTGAGAGACTTTTTGCCTGTGTCTGAGGGTGGTGCAAGGATGCCCTGGAGTGGTGGGAGCAGCAGGAGTGCTCAGCTCTGGCACTCGGTGAGCAGGTGCCCTGCGGTGCCCTTTTTTGATCTCAGTCCTGTCTGTATGTTATCCACTGGCAAGAGCAGCAGGGCACAGGCTCCTCTTCTCACCTCCCTTCGCCTCTACCATAAAGGCACTGGGGCTGCATTGCAGCCCTGGTAGCCCAGGAGTCACAGCTCACTGCTAAAAATTAATCTGTACCTATAACGACAGAGTCAGAAAGGACTGATGGGATCATAAAAGGCAGGAATATGCATGATTTTCTTCCCCTTTCTTTAAGAAATACAATGTAAAAGGACTTGTTCATAGCACAGGAGAGAGAACTCTTGCTGGCAGTGACTACAGGATTGCTTTGGCCCTTTCTAAACACGTACAATAACCTCAGAGAATTGCAGGTTTACACAAATTTACAAGGTCCCTTTGCAGGGCTCCAGAGGCAGCCCGTGGATAGCTATCATGTAGTCTTTTCCAAAACCTGAGCAGCAGCATCCCCCACTGTCCCTTTCTGGCAACCCAGGTTTAGAGGCAAAATACACTCCCTCGGGCAGAGCCACCGAGCTGCTCAGGATTGTGCTGCTTCCAGGACTTGTGTTCCTCTTTCTGCAAAACACCACGCCGAGCGGTCTGGTTCGATCCCTTTGCACCGAGCCAGCCTGGACTGCTTTGCTCTCTAGTGGGCAGTGCAGAGAAAAAATACAAAGGTTCCAGGCTAGATTGCTTCTACCCAGTGCCTAAATGGTTTTGTCTTTTCCTTTTTTTTTTTTTTCTCCTCTCTCTAAATTATCTTAGAGGAAATATGACCACCTTTAAGGAGTGCCAACATCTTCATAGTCTAAAGCTACTGGGAAGAAATCCTTGGTGCGTATTTGGGATTCAGATAATACAAGCCAGCATTAGGATTGCCAGCTGACATGAACAAAAAAAGGGAGGCTTTGCCTGTTTATTAAGGGAGCAGGTAAAAGAGCAAAAAAATGTAATTCTTGTGACCTTGCCAGGGTGTCTGCTTACCTTTGTACAAGCAGAGCTTCAACAAGTGCAAAGTTAAGACTGCAAAATTCCATATAGTTAGAGTAGTATTCAAAGTGTTGAAAGGTGAACACCAGAGTCTGCTACACACCTGGGCTTCTTGTTCTTCTCACCTTCTCGGATCTTTTCAGTCGCCGACCCCTGAAAGTCCTTTTTTCTCTCTGATTTTCTTGTCTGGTTGGCTTTCACTCCCCTCTTCACAGGTCTGATCTGATTTCTCTTTCTGTTTGTTTGGGTTTTGTTGCCCTGAGAAGGGCCTCCAAACCTTTCCATGCACTAGTATTACTAGTTAGGTAAAGCCCTGCTAAACTTGAGTCAATTATTTGTTTAATCAAAGCCAACTCATTCTACCTTCTTTCCTCTGACAACTCTACAGTTGTTCAAAGCACAGGAGCAAATCTACCATGCTTTCTGGAGTGACTGCACTCAAAGCTACAGGCGCCTACAATGAAAATGTAGAAGTTAACAGGTGGCAAGGGACTGCCTTGAGTAGTAAGCTGTTTGACATATTTCTATCTTGCTCTTAAAAGCAGAGCACTTGAATCAGTTTGCATTATCCCCACTTCACACAGTCGCCCACCCTAAAATAGACTGTGCGAAGCTCTGATGAACTAGGATCTCAGCTAAATTTTTATGAAGGTGACATCTATTGACAGGACAGCTCAGATGAGCAATTTCTAAGGGGATCATCACACGAAGTTACATCAGAAACTATCCTCATGCATGAGACAGGTCGTTACGATGTTTGTGGACCTGACATACCTCTGCTGTTTCATTTTCCACCACCATATCTCCCCCTGCTCCTTGGAGAAGAAAAGGTGGTACAACCTGAAGTGCTTTAGCTTGATGCTCCCTAGCTGCTTCTCCAGCATGGACACTTTGCTCTTCCAAATGAAGCTCTAGAAAGCAAAGCAGGCATAGCAAAGCGACTTCTTGGAAGTGACAAACAACTAAAGCAAAGCACACCAAAACCCAAAGCCAATTTTCTTCTTGGCCCTTGGATGCCCTGTTTTCTGCTACGTCTGCTGCACTGAATGGAGAAGATCTGGAAAAGTCATCAGGCTCCAGCAGTCAGAGCCGAGGCCCTCGGGCTTCAGCTCATCTTGAGGAGTAAACCATTCCTGCCCTGAGAGGCAGTGGCCAAACAGAAACCACAGGACAAGCAGGGCTAAGGGAACAACACTCTATGTCCAGCCCTACCAGGAATGATGTTGAGGTAAGAGTATTGCTCTCAAAACCATCTGCTTGACAAGCAAGTGAAGGGCAGATGGAGAACAGAGGCCATACTGTTTGCTTTGTGAATCCTGTCACTTTGAACACATGGGAAGCCTTCCACTAGGAAAACACCTCTGTCAAGTCTCGAGCGCTCAGCAGCTCTCTCTATTTGCACAGGTGCCCACCAGGAACACACTAAGAAACAGGACCAGAATCCTCAGCATGCAACAGTCCTCAGTTCATCCTCATACTTGTGGAGCTGGCAACGGGTGCTGGTGACTCCTTGGCTGAGGAACTGAGGGGGCCAGCTATCTTCTCCTCAAAGATTTCCCTGCAGTTCTCAATGAAAAACTCCACTAGCCCCTTCAACTGCACACATCAAACCATTGGTTTCAACCCAGGTGGCTGAAAAGCGACCAAACAGCCTTTCCCATTCCTGACCCTTGCTTTTGCACAGAAAGCTGCAACTGTGGGGCTGCTCTTCCAGGAAGCTACCCCACAAGCATTTTTTCAAGACAGGAGACAGTAAAGTATCTCTGAACAGCAAAGCTCTGATGGGCCCGGAAGGCCGCAGTCAGCTAGTAAATACAGTGTACCTTCTCAGGCACCTCCACCAGCACTGCCAGTGGGAGCAGGTAGTCCTTGGCTGGGCTCAGCAGATTCTTGGCCCAACACAGACGGCAAGGTTGCTGGCAGTCATCTTGCTGGTTGCAGAATTTTAGCTGATGTTGTGGAGCAGGGAGAGCAACTGCTTGAAGAGTAGTAGGAGGTTGGCTGCAGGCAGCCTGTTGTCCACCCTGAACAAAGAGGTACATAATGTTAATAAATTAGATGTTGTCAACACACATTGTTCAGGCTTCCCTGAGGCAGACGGAAGCCAGAAGCAGTGTTGTGTAGCTTTCCAGGTGCCCTCAGCCAGCTTTTGATACTCCGGTGCTTCAGGAAGGCAGCACAGTGGTGATTCCCAGCTCCTGATTTCCCCCAAGCCCACCTCAATGGAAGGCTCCCTGACCAAACCTGGTCTACAGCAGAGGGATGGCCTTCACTGAGGTACTACCATCTCTCTCCCCCTCATGGAGCGACCTCCAGTGCCATCAGGAACTGTTCCAACTAGAGAAATGCTTCTCTCTGCCACTCTCCTCTGAAATTCACCTTCAGGATGACAGCGAGCATGTGTGCAGGTTGGTTCCCCAGGTGGACATCCCCACTGCCGTGGCAGGCCTCCCTCAGCGCCCGACAGGCTCTCCTTCTGGCCTGAATATCCCCTTGGTACACGGTCCATACCCCTGCAGGACAGGCAGCAGGTCCTGCAGGGGACACAGGAGGTCAGTTGCTTGGCTGAAGACAGGCCCTGGGGCAGGTGAACCTTCCTCCGAGACAGGAGCATGAGTCGACAACTCTACTTTGCCTAGGGCAAGATGGAGGAGTGGCTGCAGCTAGGCAACATGGGAAGTGAGGAGGAGCTGCCTTTGGCCCTGCCTAGTGTTGGACTAGTGAATCCAGGGTCCTTCTGCTGGGGACATTGCCTTCCAGAGGGACAGGACCCCCTCAGGGGGGCTGGGACAGTGTGCTGTCCTTCCTGCAGAGAGCTGCCAGGGGCTGACCAAAGAGACCCCCTCCGCAGCCAGACCCCGACTGCTCGGGCACCTCTGAGGCAGCCGAGGTCCTCCACAGCACTGAGGGCCAGGGCAGTTGTCTCCTCCTCCTCCAGATCCCACCTGCTGCAAAGGAAAACAGAGCAAAAATCCAGGGATGACAGCCACCAGGCGAACCCTCTCAGACCCTCCCGGGGCTGTCCCCCCTCTGCTGTGTGCAAAGGAGAGACATCGGGCCCCCGAGGACTCTGCTCTCTCCTGCTGCAGCAGAGGGATGGGACAGACGTGCCCTGCAGGAAGGGCAGCAGCAGCCCCAGTGCAGCAGAAGTGCCCGCCTGCAAGAGAGGGAAAGGCCTGTCTTCTCAGAATTTACTTGCCAAGTGGCCAACTCCACCGTCATGGCCAGATGGGACCAGTGGAGGCCACTGCTTGGGACCAGCCTGCAAGAAACACGCTGTGCTTGCTGAGCAGCCCCGCAGCAGAAAGGGCCGCCAGCAAGCTGCATCGGCCACCTGGCAACCTGTGAGAGGTAAGGATGGACAAGACTGGCAACCGGGTATGTGCCCAGTGGCCCAGGACGTGCCCAGCAGGCCACGACTCCCCAGTATGTCCATGTTTCTCTTGCACTGAGGCTTAAGTATTGTCTGGTCTGATCCTGTTGTACCTGATCTAACCTGGTCCTCGATCCCTAACGGTACATCTTTGCTCCAGACTTTCCCCCTGGTGTCCAGGGTGTGGGACTTTTGAAGGGCTGGTCTTGCTAGGACCATCATTCCCCTGGATGACTGGCAGCATCTGGATGAGCCTGAAGTACTGTCCTAACCTCGTGAAGGCTAAGAGAGTTTTAAGTGGGAGCAAAAGAAGTTCACAAACGTGTGATGGTTTTTTGTGGCAATGGGGAACTGGGCATTGCAGCTGTTTGAGTTGCCTTGCCTTGTGTTCTGTCCCGCCTACCAGTGTTCTGTAGGGAGAGTCTTTCAAAAAATTCTGGAATGCAAACTAGCAATGTAATGAGTTGTAATGTCATGTTTTATTGACTTCCATGTGTCAACAGATTTAGATGAATTTTCTCATAGACAGTACTTGGAGATAAAGGCCAGAACTTTTATATGACATTGCCTGTCATGGAAGTTTTAGATATGTAGGGGAAAATCCATATTTTTAATTATATATATACCACACTTCCCTACAAACTATTAAAAGGCATTCAAACAGTCTCATTTTTAATTTGAAGGTCACACTTCCTCATACTGATGATGTCATGTGTAACATCAGATCAGGCTTTACTCTTATTAGATACTAGATATCATAGATTATCAGAGTAGATAGCAGATTATCTGCATTAATTTTGTTTATGTCAGTGAAAGGAGTTTGTGTTTAGCACCTCAGCCAAAGGATAAAGATCGAATCTATCTATTGAACACAGTGGGCTATTGATCAGCAGATTTAATTCACCATGTTAAAAAAAATACGTGTATGAGAAAGGCATATTCTATCTTGTCTACTACAATGCATGTTCTAGAACGTGAAAATATAAAGAATTCACCCCCCTCCCCCCCCAAAAAAAAAAAGAGAAAAAACATTCAACTTCTAGAGAAATTGGGGTTTTATTCACCAAGAAAATTCCCCTATACTATCCCCATTAAATAAGACACTTTTTCTGACATTCTGGTACCTCTGGCTGGTACCAATATGGGACTCTTCCAGGAAAAAATATAACAAACCAAAAACTTATGGTACAGCCGGTTTCCCATCCTGTGCTATGGAAGATGTAGAAATCCTCCGTAATCGAGATTTTTTCACTTACATCCCAAACCATACAGTGTATTTTTACTTGACAATATACAGGAGTTTCTCTCATGCCCAGAAAAACCTGTGACAACAGAGTGGTTGGCAATTCTGCCTCAAAGTCAAGAAAGGCTGCAATTAAGATTCCCTGTGAACCCTGCATGAAGCCTCTTTGTATGCACTTTTTATGACATCGTCTCTCATTTCACGCTCATATACAGCTCTTTTTAGAGGGCACCAGTACACTCTGTGCCTCAGATGACCAGTGATCGCTGACAGAGGAATTACTTCATGTTTTGTGCTTTCTGCATTGCTCAGCGTGCGTCACACATTTACTGCATCACACCGAACCAGAGAGCATCTCTTCACTGCCCATTCCAGTCTGTTCTCCTCGGCACCAGATTCCTTATCTCATCTATCCCTGGCCCCACCTTTTAGTCTTCTCATCTTAGTCTCAGT
Source organism: Chroicocephalus ridibundus (assembly GCF_963924245.1). Lineage (NCBI taxonomy): Eukaryota > Metazoa > Chordata > Aves > Charadriiformes > Laridae > Chroicocephalus > Chroicocephalus ridibundus. The sequence goes on along the minus strand of NC_086285.1, from coordinate 127,741,817 downwards.
TTTCTCAGCCAGGCTCAGCCTTATCTGGTCTCCAACTCCTATACGCCCATTCCAGGTTGATCGACGTTGCAGTTGCTTCTGCAGATGGAGCCTTTTTTAACGCAGCCAAGCTAACTTTCAGCTAATTAACATAGTTTAAGCAGCATTAGCAAGTAGCATTAAGAGTGAAACTGTGACTGAAAACCACTGAGTAAACACTTAGTAGCCACCTTGGTCTGAGACCCAAGTCACGACAGTGTTCAGTGCTGATGTGGCATTGCAGTGTCTGAGGGCTGCCTCTCCCATTCCCAGTGCCAGCTGCTCCCAGCCTCCCTCTCCACATCTATTTTCATTTCCAATGATCAAATCAGCTTCAGTCTCCTCTGCATACAAACCAGGGATTTCCTTTTCCTCAGTGCCATCTGGATGTCATCATGGGAGGTCCTGAGACATCCTTTTCTAGACAGCAGCAGAAATGGCAGTAATATTGCCATTCATCTCTGCGTCTCCAAAACAGCTCTGATTTCCCTTTCTAGCAGAGTTTTCATTTTGTCTCAAGAGCAGAAATGTCGACCTGTTCAGTCTAGGTAATACTCATACATGCTGGACCCCAGACACTAGCTAAAAGTCAAAACCCAAGCTGTTGTGTGACCTTGACTTGACATTTTGTGGGATGGCAATGCCGAAAGCAGACGCTTGCAAGAGCCCATCCACCAGAGGAGAAGAGCTCTATCTCAGACTCATTCCAAGGCTGCAGCTCTAAGCGTTGCCCATCTAACAAACATGTGCAAGGGTCTTCTGCAAAAACACAGTGCGAAGGGGAAAGCTTGGTGCAAATGAACACATGATAATCAACATCACTGCAGTAAATGCTTATATTCAGGATGGCATAAGCTCATTTTACATTTGCTTACCCAGAATTTACTGTGTCAAAAAAACCCCACCAAAATATAAGATTTTCTTCATCTTTTTCATAAAGTTTAATTTCAGTCTCCAGCTTTTATTACTTTGCAATTAGTCATGTGTGTTGCTTTCATAAAAGCTATATTCAGGGAAAAAAACTCCCTAAATAATCCCTAATTTAGTCCCTCAGAAGGAATTTGGCAACCACCTCAGATGATTAAAAGGTGATTAAGTAGTTGCCTAAAACTGAGAAGCAAGATGCTGCTCTGTGGCCTCCAAAGTTTTCCCGTGAAGTGCTGAGACTTGTGTTATCTCTGTTACCCAGGGAGAAAGTCAATCTGCTGCATGGTGCACGGTGGAAATAAGACTCCACACTTTCCCACATCTTCCTGTCTTGCAAATGCGAAGTATGTCTGGCTCCGTGTTTTATCGCTTTCACTCTCACCCTGTAAGGAGCCCTCAGGCCTTATGCCTCTTCCCCACCATGTGTTACTGCACAGCCGGGGCCAACATGGTTCAAGAAAAAGCTCCTACCCTGGTGGGTTGCCTGAGCCTATTCTCACCAGAAGATGTACTTGAAAAGTTTCCATCAGTCTGTTTATCAGATTTGGGATTCAATTAGCACTTTCATTTGAAGTATCTGCTTTGCTCAAAACTGGGGTTTGTTTGTTTATGTTTTTCTTGTGGTTAGAAAAGTTTTTGGCAGGTTTCAGCGAAGCTTTGGGGGAAATTTTGATGAAGCTTCTAGCCAGATAGACATACATATGTCTAAACCTGCTGGTTTGGGTTGCTTTTTTTTTTCAGGAGGAAACATAATGATTTTTGCGCTCAGCAAGACACTGCGTGGGTTGAGGGTATGGGGCTTTCCCATCAATTTTTATTCCCACAAAATATATTTTTCTCCATCTCTAATTTGCAAGTTGATATGCTGTTAGCTGTATTGAGATTGCTGTTGTCTGCTGCCATTTGTGCTTGACCTGATGTGTGCAGCTGGGCCTCGTGGTTTCTCCCTGTCAAACCCAACCAAACTCTGTCAAGGACTGTTGGCGTGGGTTCCAGCTGCACAGAGAAGGCAATGAGTGAGATCAGAAACCTATTCACAAGGGAAATGCAGGGTCTACCTTAATGAATGGCATGATACAAAACCTCCTCTGCCTCATGAAAACAAGTTTCTTCCTTTCCAGATTTTGGGGGTCCAGCTGACAAAATAAAACCCCCACCAGACACAAAAAGTGGAGAAGAGTAACTCAAGCCAGCTGTGTGCACGCAGTCGTGATGTCCTGGGCAGACTGGGAGCTATCTGCAAGGACTTTTTTAGTGATGATGTAGTTAGTTAGTATTGATGCGTCATCAGCTCAGTGATACATATAAGGAAGTTTTAACTTACTACTGAAAGTGTATTAAACGCTATGATGTAATTGTTATTTAATAACTGCCCGATGTGAGAGGTTATTTGTGATACCTCAGGCACAAGGTAATACAGACAGAAGTACATGCTTACCCAGAAAAGGAATTGTACTAACAGTTAAATGCTCAAATATGTTTATGATTTTCAGAGTTCTATTTACTGACAATTAGGTTTTTAATTGCTAAACATTAGCTAGCTGTTTTCACAGTATGAACTCCCTCCGCAGGGAGATAGAGGTTTCACGTACAATAGGACAGATAATCTAAACATGATGTATAATGAGGACACCATTCATTTATAGCAAACTCAGATTCAGTTTCTTTAATTCCCTATGCATGAACTTTACCTATGCAGGTTTTTCCTGTCTTTAAGCAAGCAAAATGGTGATCTGAGGAGGAAGTAACAAAAGAAGAAGTAATCACATTTTAAGGGCCATGGAATAAAAAAGATTTACATATGCTCAGTAACCAGACATTAAGCATGTAAAAGCCAAATAAATAAGCCTCCTACACCATTTGACTGATTGTTCTGTGTTTAATCTGGGTGGACTTCATGAGGAAAATCCTTGTGGCCTTGGTTTCTCTGCTGAACTCAGGAACAAAGATGCTATACTGAAGGCCGGTTATAACTGTGACTTTTTCCACAGGTACCAAACCTGCCAGGCCACTGACACAAGCCAGCAACATCTACTAGATAGCATGTACGTGAGTGTAATTGATAGAAAAATATTTATTCAGGCTTGCGTGCTAGCACTTTCAATAGATTTTATTCTCTTATTCTCACATGGCATGAGAATGATGCTTGTTTGCTGCTGTGCCTTCTGTGGCCCGGGTTGGTGGGGCCAGGAGCAGGCACATCGACTAAGCAGGGGGAGGCAGGTCGGCTGGGAGAAAGGCAGCAAGCTGGGAGACTGGGGTCAGAGACATGGCCAGGGTCTGTCACTTCAGCAGTGACTTCTAAGGTTTTCATGGGAGAAAGAGTCTCCGGGGTTTTCAGGTAGGTTAAATGAATAAGCTTGAGTTTAGTTCGGTTCCTTTTTGGAAATTACCTTCAAAGAGAAGTTGTTTTGGTTTTTTTGGGGGGGTTAAAGGTGTGGAAAAGAGAAAGCAAAACTGGAGGAAATGGACCCAGTCTGCAAAAATCTACTGAGGAAGGGCAACTTTATTTTTACATCTTTTGCCTTAGCATGCTTCACCAAGCAAATGGGAGGGGTTTTGCTCTGGTTTAGACTTTGTGTCCTAAAACTCAGCTTGTGGAGCCTGAGAACCTTTTGGCCGATTCCTTCATCAAAAAGGTGGTGCAGTTCTATCTCAACGTTCTGGCTGATGCATGATCCCTCATGAACAGTTTAAATACTTTCTGCATAATGATGTGAAGGAAAAATATTGAGGCAGCAGATGGGTGCATTTTTCCTTGGGGATGGGATATAATGTGAGCAGAATACATTTCAACTGACATTAGCTATGTAAGAGCTAACTTGTCCTCTGGGTTGCCTGTATAGTCAATAGAGAAAAACAAGTTGCTTGAGAGAACAATTCACTTTATCTTATGAGCAGATAAATGCAATGCAGAGGTTTCACTGTGCTTCCACTGACTATAGATAGAGCCTAATTACTGGGAATTACAAAGGTAGGTGAGATGAATCCCACACAAGCTGTCTCGACTTGAAAAATGTACATGGGTTTGATACAGCTCTCCAAAATATAAGTTGCATGATGAGGTGCCTTGAAATCAGGCTGCAGGGTGGTGAGTGCAGGCATGTTACTGCATTTTTAAAAATATACAGTCTGCTTCCTGGAAAACTGAGTGCAAGATCCTTGGCCATTATAAAATGTCTATGCTTAACTGCCTCTGTAATATATGAAGCTCTCAGTCCTGACTGTCTCTTGCTATCCACAAAAAGCTTGGCTTTAGGATAAAGTATCTAAGTGCCATTTGTCTCTTCCCTTCCCACAAAGCAGTGATGGCCCTTGGAATTAGTGCTAGGCAATTTGGGAGATGTGTGAAAGGGAGCAAAGAAAAACACTCCTTACAGCTGCAATCAGCCACGATGCTTTCAAACAGCTCAACCCAACAGCAACTTTCAGCCCAGCTCTTCCCATCCCCCTGATAATATTGACCCAGATACCACTGTGCTCCTCTGCTGTGCGCTTTTCTCATCCCCTGGCTCTCCCACTGCAATTTTCATCTGCTGTTACTTAGTGTCACTGCTGGCAAAGTTCTGTGCCGAACAGCTCCCTCTTGGCATGGGGGACCCTGCTCCCGATGCTCTGCTCCCCAGCTGCTTTGAAATGGCAAAAATTAGAGACTTGGATGAACCACAGACAAAGAGTTTCAGCAGTTTGAGGATCTCAAAGTAGAAAATATTTCAACAAGACTGTGCTACATCTCAAAAGCATATTAAACACAAATGAGTTTCCACAACATAAGAGCACTGGTAGTCTTGCCTGAGTTGGTCTTCTCTGCCTGAGACACATCAGCATTACTTAACATGAATGAGAAAATTACATGACATCAAAATCACACTTTCCAATCTCAGATTCTGTTCTGACTGAAGGTGGCATAAATCTGAAGTAATTTCATTGCTACAATTATTCTAGGTTCAAAGCAGTGTAATAGGGGACAAAATACATTCCAGCAAGCATTGCTAGTCCTCACTTTAACAACACATTTTAATTTTGTGGGGAATTTTAACTAATGCAATTTGAAGAGGAAGATGGAAGTAGAATGTGGAAACAAGTCACTTTCAAATGAATGCATGTATAATGGTTCCCTGTGAAGCAGCTTGCAAGCAATGCAACAGCTCATCCAGAACACGGTTATTTTTTTAATTTTAGCTAATGTTGATTTAAATACCATTTTAGTGTCTGTGAAATAAATTTAACACTTGATTCATTTTTATTGTGATTAATTATTCCAATATTTCTTAAGCTGGTTGTGTTAGATTCTGATGTCACTTACATTTTGTTTTCCCCTACTTTAATATCATTAGCCCCTAAGAAATTATTCCATATTTTTGTTAGGATAACTGGGAACAAACATAGGCCTTATATAATTTTAAGAAAATCATTAAAAAGTGCATAATACAACTGTTATTCATGCCTCTTTTTATTTATTCTGAAAACAGGAAATCCTAGTAACTGCATGTTGCTGAACAGCATGCAAACTGTGATTTAAGCACTACTAAAATGGAGGTCTAAATATGTGACTTTAATGCGATTTATTTTCTCTTTTATTGGGTAATGTGTTGAACAGCCAGCCCAAGAGAAGCCATCAGGACGAGTCCATTCAAAAAAGCTTACAGGAGGCTGGGTTAAGGCTTGACCTGCAACCCCGGAATCACATAATTCCATTAGAATCTTAAAAAATAAAAGGATAAATCATAAAAATTCATAAACAAGGACTGAGCAGAGTGAGCTCTTTGAGATGTGCCTGGTTCTGCAGCCTGCATTTACAGCTCCGAGACATACCAGCTACTGAGCTAGGGGCCTCCTTCACCTCAGCAAAGATGCTGGGCTGAGCCTCTGCAAGTAAGACTTGTTTTCTCAGAAGTGAATAACTCTTTTTTCAGGAGTAACTCTCTCCAAAATGTCCAGATGGCAGCGTTACCTAAGTAACATCCTAGAGTGATGCTAAATTTGCAAGGTGCCCGTGGCAAGGGATATGTAGAGAGACATCTGTGTTTCAGTGATACTTCACCAATAGTTAGAATCATCAGCAATAACAAAACAGGAAAAATAATGTTTCCTCATGGATATAGCTTATCACATCTCTCACTGATAATATTGCCATCCAGTCTTCACTAAATGAATATTCTAGATGCAATCTGAACATCCCTGTACCTCTCACAAATTAGTGATGACCTGTAAGGGCACAGGAAGTGAACCATGATTAAGTCAGGTGGGAAATCCGAAGATCTCAGTTATGATCACAAGGCTCCAGTGACTGATTTCAAACTCATAAAAAACACACGTGACAGACAAAAACACAGTGGGAACTTGGGATGGACTGCAGGAGGAGACTTTCTCAAAGAGCTAGAAATGTCCAGCCACACTTGAACTTGCTCAGTACAGCATATAATACAGTTTCTAAGCTCATGGTGTCTACATTTGCAGTTTAGAGTGCTATGATTTTTCAGTGTATTGGTTAACAGCCGCATGACATTCTGGATTTCTAAATCCCAAAAGGTTTTGCTGATGTATTATCTCATAATATATACCTATTATATGGTATATATAATACCTTCTCATGGAGATATTTCTCTGACTCAGAGCATATAAAATAAGACTGAAAATACGCATTAGTGTAAGACAGGTGAAGAACTGAGTAACTGAGAGTTGGTTGTGCAGGCTCACTAAAACAACTCACGTAACCTAGGCAAACAGGAGAGTTACGGTGATGTGGCAGCTGTCTGTAACAGCTCAGTGAATCCAGGACAGGCAGGCAGCAGAAGGTAGTTTGCACCTTGCAGATACATCCACTAGAAACAAACATCTCACCCTTGCTAGAAAGTGAGCTGTTCAAATATGACCAGCTGTTAACATACATTATTTAAAATACATCTTTCTGCAGCTGGAAGCTATACCGTGCATGCTCAAAGGCTTGCAAAGTCTGTACCTGCTAATGCGCATAGCTGCAAAAAAAATAGGGAAGACTTCTGCTTCCACCAGCAGAGTTGCTCTATGCAAGAGGCAATTCCCTAGCAGCCCCTCTGGCAGGATACAGTTCCTTACTGACAGGAGAACAGGAAAGGATTAGACCTCAAGGATTGAGTTCATGCCTAAAATCAGGCTGCCCTGGAGTGTGAATGTCTGGGATGTTCCAGCAGTTATCAACACAGAACCAGTCCAATGCATAAACTAATTTGTTCCACTTCTCTGACAGGTATTTTTCAAAACCACTGAACATCTATAGATACTTGAAGTTCAGCCCATTCTTGGATGTCCTTGCAAATCCTGCTCTAGCAGGGGAGTTGGACTAGATGATCTCTAGAGGTCCCTTCCAACTCTGAAGATTCCGTGATTCCATGATGTCAACATTAAATTTTGTCCACTTCAGCACAGTGTCTTCAATGCACAATATCATTTTTTTGAAGCAGACGTAATGACAGTGCTACTATAAATAGTTTATGAAATAATAGGCACAGGTCACCTTTTCTTTAGGTTTTGTTTTGTTTTGTTTTGTTTTGTTTTTTTCCGGTCTGACCTCTCGTCATTCAACACAGATTTATTTCTGTTACTGTATTTCTCTAGCAATTCCATTTCCAATCAAATAGAGGTCTTATACACATCATTAACAACAGAGGGCTAGTTATGTTGCATAAGGAAAGGAGTAAATTTATTGAACCATGGTAACAAAAAAACATTCAGTTTACCTCTTCAGTCATTTTAGCATCTGTCTTTACTGAAGTCCCATTAATTCACAGCCTGTGATTCTTTTAGATTTGCTAATCCTTCTGCTGCTTGTGAAGGATTTTAGTGTTCACCACAGCGCAGTGTTAATGCACCCATTTTTTCACTGTTTTCAATCCACCTCAACTCCCAGATGCTTCGGAGGGTATTTCTGCTAACAGATTCCATTAGTATTGACTGTTTCCCACATCAAATGCTTAATGTGCCCTGTCAGATTTAATCATGTGTTTGCTTGAACAGGATCCATTATTGTCTTTGCTTGTATTGCAAAGAGCCAGCTTAGTAAGATTTCTCACTTCACAGATTATTGAATCTTTTTGATGAACTGGGCTGTTTGTAGCCTAATAACTATAACCTTTTAATTATTAAGAATCTTGGAGAATTCTGAATGGTACAAGACAAAGGCTTTTCAGTCACCACTTTGGACTGACTTGCTCCAGCATCTCTTGCCTGCCCCGTGGAGTCCAACACACAGCGAATGGAAGCATCAATTATTGTCTCTGTAATACACACATACATACATACGTATAGAGAAAGAGATCCCTGAAGCACTGGCTAAACTAGTTTTGGCTTCACCAATGTAGTGTGACAAATTTACACATGGACGTTTGCTTTAAACACTTTCTGGACAAATTCATCTCTGTTGAGCTCCATCACCAGCATGTTAAAACACTTTGTTAAGATTGCATGTATCCCTCTGGTGATTGTGTAGATGGATGATACCTTCCTACGGTGGGAGGAGATCGAGTGCCTAGGGCTGATTCTTTCACATGTGTTAGCTTTTTTTTTTGGACCATGAAGTTTTGTTCATATGCCAGTATCTTAGCAACGGCAGACAGTCTGATTCAAGTGAATTCACTGTTTCCTCCCTGGGAAATTAATACAATGATGACATTCCAGTTTAATCTTCTATTCCACTGCCTTTTGGGGTATAGAAGATCAATTTATTTAGTGCTGTGCACTACAAAGCAACAGCTCTGGGAGCAATCAGCCCAGAAAGGGTCTGAATAATGTTGCTGTGATAGGGTAAGCAATCGTTAAACCAGAAATATAGCATCACATAGCTCTTTGGCAGACTGGTACGTTTGCAACCTAAGGCTTTTAATGTCCTAAAATTAGGGACCAGCAATAATGCAACTTGATGAAATACAGACCAATATCTTGAAGTGCATCTGCAAAAATAAAAGTTCATGGAAATTATATATTACTTATGCTACAGTGGAAGAGAAATAAACCCTGTGGGAGATTATACCTGTACAGCAGTAGGACTGCAGTCACATTTGACAAAGTACTATTTGAATTGTTTGGAAGACAGCATTCGTATATATCTCTCCATGTATTTTGTGCCTAAATAAACATTAGAAACCAAGCATAAGGCTCCATTTCCTTCCGACACTGCTGGCTCTTCCATTGAAGGATATCTCTTACTGTGTGGGAAGGCACTGCTAAAGTTAAATGGAAGAATAACATGGCCTATTTTAACTGCTTGTTCCTAGATGTCAATCTAAATGTTTAGCATTAAAAAAAACAGTGAGAGTTGAGTGGTATAACTAGATAAGCTTGTCTTTAAGGTCCTGCTTTAAAAAAAGGATTTTTCTACCTCTTTGTCATCAATATCCAAAAGTTCAAGGTTATGCTGTAAGGTGTGCGTTGAGAGCCCAGTTCTGCAGCCCCTATTAACACGAGCAGTCCTGAGGAAGAAAGCTGAGCACTATCTGTGAGTGGTGCTGGTCTCACGTACACAAGATAGCCTAAAAACCCCAGGTATTGATTCCAGGCTGATACGTTCTTGTTCAAATAAGAATATGGTGTATAACGTGCTTTTAATATCTAAACAGCACTGTCAGTCTGTCCCCATCTCCTCTTGTTCAGATTTTCCAAATACATCTAGCGTCTGGAGCCACATATTTGGTTTTACCCAGTTTCTAACACACCCTAACATTTTTGTGCGAGTTTCAACAGCACTACACGTGTCTGATGTAAATGCAAGAATCCAGCTGGTTAGAGACTTGCCGAGTATGCACTAACCGACCACAGCGAACTTGTATGGGAACCTGAGCAGCATCAGCCACATGAAAACTAGTCTCCCTCCTTCTGAAACTCTGACACACGTTTCACAGCTCCCTGACTGTTAATTTGCTTCAAAACTCAACATTTCCATACCACGATTGACAAGCAATCACAAGAGGCCTTCCTAGTGCGCTGGCAATGTTTTAAAATTGGAAATCTGAAGAAATAAATGTGTTCTTGGTCATGAGACCACACACTGAAGGAAGGATTAGCACGAGATGCAAAGTGTTTTAACAGGGGTGGTTGTATATAGATTTTAACTTTCAGAGAAGTGTGTTGCTCTCGAGGAAACATTCACTTACAAGAAAAAAGGAGGCAAAAGGTGGGATTTGTGGGGAGAATCCTTGCTGCATTGGATTCAATGTGCTTGAGGCCTTGGCTCTCTAAGCACCTTGGAAAACTTTGAATTTATTCCAGAGAAACATTGTCATTAGCAGAAAACAAATTTTGTTTGGAGGCAGTTATTCTTAGGACTAAAAGTCAGATTAACATGGGGCAATTGCAGAAAAATAACTAAGACAATAGCAAAATAAGGAATAAATGTTTATGAGGAATAAAAAAAAAGTATTTTTTTAATATACTGCTGAAGCTTTTTAGTGTCAAAATACATGTATCAGTCAACATTATTTTTTTTGCCTAACCAGGAAAAATTAAGGCATAAAATTTTAGTCTGCTTAAAAAATATTCTTACTCTTACTGCTCACAAGAATATTAATAATAAAAATCCATATTCTTATTCTAGAATATTTTGTGAGGATCATAACTACATGTAAAGATAAAATTCCAGACTGCAATGTTCAAAAAAACCCATAGTTATTTTGGAACAATTTTTCAACTAATATCTAAAGATACTTGGAAAAAACATTCACTTAACTGATGCAATCCCTGCGTGTAGTTCTACTCTGCTACACAGAAGATCTTATATGAATACATAAATATGTTTTTTCATGAGCATGAGAACATTGCTTCATGTCTGAGAGCACATTTTTTTGCTTCTGTGGGGAATGAGAGCCTGAGTTTGTGCTGCTCCTATCCTTTGTCTACTATTTCCAAAAATCTTCATGGAACAACGTGTTCAGAAGTGACAAAGGAAGGCAGCCAACAGTTTGACTCTTTTTGAGGGAAAGGACAGACAAGCAAGAACCCCTTTGTTTACAGATGTTTTGCTGATATGAAGATATCATGATAGTGCACGGTTTTCTTTTAGAAATGGGGAGCAAGGCACTACCTACACAATACTAGTAAAAACCAAAAGGACACCATTCTTAACAGAGCTCCATAATTAGACATGCATTACAATAACAATATTAGTACAAGCAGAAGGATGACATTTTTAACAGAGTGGCCATTATTTACTTTGGATTTTTTCAGCAAAATGTTTGTCACAACTTCTAATGATATCTACAGAGACAAAAAGTTTCCCATAAATACTTGAGAACGGCACACATTGCTACTTTACACTCTTCATCCTTCAGCTAACATCTTCCTCTCTTCCCACTGCTCCTTTTCATCTGCCTAGTCTAACAGCTAGAAAAGTATTAAAAGGACAAACCAGCAATTATTCTTTCAGTTATTGTCTTCTCGGGTAGTCTTTAAATCTCACCTGTAATCTAATTTTCCTAATTAAAGTCATAAGACACTGTGATTTAAAAAACATATTTTGGAAATTAAGTATTCTAATCAGGATCACATTAGAAAAATAGTCAGAGATAAACATAAATATTTCACACAGTCAGGACCAAAACTAGCATTATTAATAGTATTAACAATAAGGTAAACCAGTGACGACTTGATTGGGGGAGTTAGAAGATAAGAAACAAGATACAGGCGTGGCTGAAGGGTAAAGCCAAAAGCAACTAATTACCATGGGTTTCCAAAAGAGAATTATAATGTGATTAAGCTCTTGATCATTTAATCTCACTTCTTCCTTTGTAAATACACCCTTGCAACTCTTTATAATAAGTATGAAACCCATAGTGGAATATAGAGAAAAGCAGAATGGAAACTTTAACTCGAGCCTCTTCTTTAACCATTAACTGGGTCTCTGTCATACTGATCATCTTCAATTCACATCAAAACCGATGGGCAATAACAGAGCTATGGAGACATGTTGTGTATCAGGCCTTATGCAGACAACATGGGCAGGTATTTCTGATATGGCACTGCAAATAGAATCAAAGACATCCATTTGATGACAGTCATGTATTACCACCTAAAGCCCTGTCAGCTGTCCGTGGAAAAAGACTGAAATCCAAACCCAGGCATCAGCTCTAGATACTGATACACCTAGACGTACAGCAGTTCTTTCAGTTCCTAATTGTTGTAAGCCGTGTGGGCCATTTGCATTGGAAATCCTGGTTACTATAGAAGATCTGGGGCCATCCCACATGGAGGAGTACTCCAAACTACATGGAACCATAGAATCAGAATCATAGAATGGTTAGAGTTGGAAGGGACCTTAAAGATCATCTAGTTCCAATCTCCCTGCCATGGGTAGGGACGCCTTCCACTGGACCAGGTTGCTCAAAGCCCCATCCAGCCTGGCCAGAGCAGAGACCTTCGCTCGTGCAGGCAGAGTATCCACTCAACCCTTGTGCAATTCTTATAAAAGACATTTCATTAGTAACTAGTAAATAAGCAAGTAAAAACAGCGATATCTCACATGCTAAAGAATTCTTTACGATGACCAGAGACCAGCCAGTAGGCATCAGACCTATTGCTCTTGGCAAGTTAAGAATGAAACACTGTCATTTCCCCTTTGAAAAGTATGTGGATCACAAGCACCAGCTTCTCGCTGCAAACAAGTCTACCTTTGTGTTTCTCCTGGCATTAGTCAGCATATGATCTGGACTTCCAGCCTACCTCAGCAGCCATAAGAAGTAAGAGTAAACTAGAGTGCATGAAATCATCATGCGAGTTCCTCTCTCACTCCTTCTCAGATATCCCTATAGTCATTTCTGAATGCGGACTTCTGTTTGCTGCACCACATGATTCACACTGGCTATCCCCACACTGCCTGAATCCTCCCATTGCCTGAATTCCCTTACATGGTGAGCCAGCGTTTGGTCCAGACTCAAGCCAATCTCAATTAACATGGAGGCTGCGTGAAGACCTGGAGAGTGTGCACTCAAATGCAGAACTGATGTCTGCACTAACCTGATACAGCTAATTTGAGAGTGATGCCAGACCATTAGGAAAGTGGAATTCAGGCTCAGGAAAGAATTAAATCCATTGTCAATATTTAGAATAATACTTCTGTATAAGGGGGCTGACTTGCTCATGGAAAATATTATCAATATAATAGAAACTGCTGAACACAAACTATAAATTGTTGCATAAGTTTAATAGAATAGGTATGTTTAAGTCATTGTCATTTACATGAAAGTGAAAAGAACACAATTTTCCTGAATAGTTGGCAAGATAGTACCTGTAGAAATATCACCTTCCCCCAAATAACCTCCAAATACTCTCATTAATTTTCACAGAACACAAGAATGGAAACAAAATAATATTGATTCATCCACTTTTTGAATGGGAAAGCAATCGCCTCACATAAAATTTTGTTCCCAACAGCCCTGATGCTACTTTCCAGTTGTCAGGAGAACAGCAGCGGCAGCAGAATAAAGACAGAAGCGACAAGATATTCAAAGGAGCCAAAGGAAATACAGTGCGTAGTTTCCATCAAATCTCAGTGCCAGCTGGCTGTCTATTGTCTCTAGGGACACAGAAATTCAAGGTGAGCACAGACTGGTATACAGCAGCCAAGGGAAGCAATTTTGTGCAGGCTGGTTTAACATTCCTACACTTAATGACCTTCTCATTAAAGCCAAGACTATCAAGTTTATTACTCAGTTAAGAACAGTCTACAGAATAAAAAAAATAAACCTTAGAAGTAGCAGATGGCGTATTAACTGTTGCACTATTATCCCAGTCTAGTCTCATGCAATATTGTTAGATTTTGTGCTAGTGTAAACTCTGGATTGTAAATTACTTAAAAAATTGATTTAATTTTAACTGATGTATACAGGATAGACACTTGTCCTCAGCTTTTGTCTAAAAATGTATATAAAAATAAGCATCTTCTACTTAATACTGTTGCTTGATATTGTTACTACTAGCTCAGTGATTGGGTGATGAATGGTTACTAAGATCAGTGAAACTGAGTAATTATCAGTAACATCTGAGTTCCCCCAAAACAACCTAGTAAGGTTTCCATTTCAGTTTCCTTTAAATCCCAAAACTAGACTGTTGGCCAGTTAAATGTTATAGGTTATAAAAGTTTCTAAGTATTAAAAGTATTACAGTATTAACTATTAAAACTTATAGGTTGAGAATAATTTTGAAACAGCTACCATAAAATCATAAACTTTTCAACAGTGTCCTCCACAATCAAAGGTAAAACTAATTCCTTTATTTCAACATTCGTTATCCAAATAAAGCCAGCATCTCAGTACACCAGAGTAAACATCCCTGAAGGCGGTGTTGTAAAGCAAGTTTAAAAAAAAAAAAGAAAAAAAAAGGCTAGAGTAGAGGACCCAAAGAATTGCTCATTGCCACAAAGTAGAGAGCTGCTTCAGGGAATAATGGTTTGTCCAAACTCCTGAACCTTCAAAGCAAAATTTTCCCTCAATTCTGATATATTACCCCTTCATAAAAATTTCCTAGGCAAAGTTTTCTGGGAAGCTTTGGGACAGTATCCTCTCCCCTTCTCTGCAGAGGCACTCATCACTCAGGTGTTTCTCATCAAGCATAAAGCACCAGTATCCTGAAACCAGATGTTAATTTTGAGGGCTGAGGCCAGGAGTGCTGAACTAGCCTGGACTTCAAAACTGCCTTCTTCAAATGGATTAACTGTGGGAAGACCTGGGGTTTATTACTTCCTTTGGAGGTAACCATCCTCAGATGTTCAAAGAGCACAAGGAGTTTTATTAAGGGTATTCACACTCTTTCGCAAAGTTATTTTGGAGCTGCCATAGGAAGTGGAGCGGGCCGTTTCACAACACAGGACTTTGGAGACAATACTCAGGAGCCTTAAAGTGTTCTTGACCCTCACTCCCAGCTCATGGCAGGATATCCAGTTCCTCAGCACATCACAACTTCAATTAGGAAAAAAATCAATTTTGCCATCCAAAAGAGCAATGCAGTACTCAATCTCCGTGCCATGCCCAATGCTTTCTGTTTGTTTTGACGGGTTAGTTTTCAGACAGATGAGTTCCCCGGCCCAGTTCCCCGTGTGGCTTCACTTACAGTAGCCCACAGAGAGGTGGTGGAAACACACAGCTGGGGACTGCGGGGAGAGCAGGTGGGTTTGGGCTGTAACCAAGTTAAAAAGCTCGGGTGGGCAGCACCATACAGGGACATAAAACTCTCAGTTCACTGTCTCAGTTTGCAGGAGAGCTCCTTGAATAGCTGTGCTGGTACAGCTGGGGGAAGAAGAGGAGTGTGGGGCCAGAAATGAGCAGTTATGGGTGGAAACTGAGGAGCAAAAACCCACTTCAGCTGTGGTTGCCACCAAACTACCGAGCAATTGATTGGATTCAGTGTAATTTCTGAAGTTTTCTGCAGTGGTGGAAGCAAGAGAACATGCTACCTTATTTTGGGTGGACAAGAAATCTGTGAACAAATGTGACAGCTCTGAGAGGTGTCTCTGTAAAATGAAGTGGTGTTAAATGAAGTTCTGCCTAGCTTAGGGGATTTTACCACCACAGCCCTTTCTGGATGAGTCTGTTAGAATCCATCAGCAATTAAACCTCTCAGGCGACACACAATAGACTTTTAAAGGAGACTCTCCACAAAGCTGTGAAATACAATATTGCACTGCCTTATATAGTCATCTATTCCTTTATAAGTTGAATGGGTATTTCACTCTAATGGATATTCCAATTCATATGTAAATGCTGTTCTAATTTGATAGCACTTTTACTCACTTTACAGACTTGAAAATTCTGCAGTTAAGACCAGAAGTGACTATCAGGTCTTTTGATACTGTCTCTTTATCTTGGACCCCTAAACTTTATTCCACGCTAAGTAATTTATTTGATCGAAGCGTAGGTTGTGCTTGACAGCTGCCACAAACTCCCTTAATATTCCTGCGGTTCAGTGTCTTCCCCACTGTTTTATCACCGTCACAGCAGTTTCCTTACTGTCATCAGCAGATTTTTTTGCTTTTCTTGATTTTTGCAACAGTCTCTCTCAGACTGCTCTGTACAGCTTCAATTCAACTTGCCTGTGCTGGAGTGCTGGGCATTTCCTAAGCCGAAATGCCAGTTGGAGTTCAGTTACCAGTGAAATCACATTTAACTCTCAAGCTGTTTACAATCCAAACAAAAGGATTTCTCTGTACAGCATCCAAAACCGACAAAGTTACAAGTGCCTAAGCTTTTTGCACCAAGATCAAATAAAAAAAATAAATCTTCCTCCTCATATTTCCTGTGGTTGAAGTCTTCTGCATACCATGCAGCTTAGGCTGTATCTACAGAGCCTCTTTTTATGTATCACATAAGCTTTTACAGATAAGCTTGCTCTTCTAATCCTCTAAAGGTTCCATACAAATTCAGCCTTTTCCCTTCTAAACTTCTTAATTTCTTACTTATTCAGAAGATATTTCCACACTTGACTTCTTAAAGACTTTTTCATTTCCTTGGAGATACAATATTTTTTTTTGCAGAATAGCTGTTAAGCTCTGTACCTAACTGTCCTATTAACAAATTTGTGACTCAACAAGGTAGTAAAATTCTACCCTTTCCCATTATCCTAAACCAGGTTTGACTGTACCTGTAAAATGGCATAAGGTCTTGAAGAAGTGCATTAAAACTTTTGCAGTCAGATGAGTGCTGATCTGATTTATAAACACCGTGTCCATTGAAATTTGTTCCAAACATTTTAGCAAACCGGTTTTGTATCAGATCAAGCAGCAGGTGCCTATATCAGAATTCCCCAGACCACCCACAGGTCCTTTCAGGCCCCTTCTCATTCCCTTCCCACTCCTTGATTCCTGAGCTCATGGCACCTGGCTGCAGCTGCTCTTCCGCAAATGCAGGCTTGGACCGTGCTCTTTCTTCCTGGAGCCTCACCATAGTCAGCTGTCTCTCTGTCACACTTTGCATGCCACTTTGCATCTGTCTCTCACCTTGGATGCCCTCTCTTGGACCAGGCTCTTCTGCTTTCCCTTAGGCTTTTTCCTGAATCACAGGTATTGCATTTAATAATCTTGGCGTTGCCACTAAGCCACAACCAAGCCCTAGCACAGAGCCAGACTTGCTGTAAGCAGCATTCCCTGGATGCAGCTTATGGTGAGATGCCCATGGGAGCGAGCAGGCAGGAGGGTGAAGCAATCTCTCCTGGCAATCAGACAATGAGGAGCTTTGCTGCATCACTGCTGGCTGAGTATCTCGGTATCAGCACTAAGCGGTCCTGGAGCAATGCAGGAGACAGGCTCTGAATAGCACATACCAGGGGACTGTGAATGCCCATGACAGCTCTAGTTCTGGCAGTGTGATCTGCTGTGAGCTCCAGGAGCTGGATCCTGTCCTGGTGAGGCATACAGATGTAATTCCCACATGCACTGCGGATTATGGCCCCTTCCCATATTTGGATTTGGATCCATTTCTTCCGCACTAAGGAAAAGGAAGCATCCATAGCCAAGGAGCACACTGCTATGGGGAGGAAACCTTTGAGAAAAGCTGGGCTACAGGTACCTATGGACTCTTCAGTTCCTCCAGGACCTCAAGACAGATCCAGGATCAAGACCAGATAAGAAATTCACTATGTGGGACCTTTCCTAACATAGTTGTTTTCCCTTTTTCTCTTCTGGGGATAGAGCCAGGCCTTAGGCATTTAACCAAGAATGATCTAACACAACAACCAGGATGCCTCACCTCCAGCAGTGCCCAGGCCTGTTGTCTTCACCATGATCCAGACCCATCCTGCAGCGGATCCCATGTTTTTAACAACTGTCCCATTTAACCTGTACCACATACGCTTTGGCATGGGTCCTACTAGCTGACATTTTGTTGCCAACTATGAAGAACTGAGTGCCAGTGCCCACATACAGAGGTAAAGGCATAGCCTGTCTGTTCCGCACGAGACCATGGTGGATAAAATTGAGCAAGATTTCACTCAGCCTGTCTCTCTCAGCAAGTTCCAAAATTGCCCCAAGAATGCATATTACTTCAGACGGCAAATCCACAGTGTGGATCACAGGGAAATCACAGACGGCAAATCACAGCATTGTGAGGGCAGGGAAGACACTGCAGTAGTGCTGAGAAGAAATGGAGAAGTGGATTTTCATGCTCTCATCAGTGGTAGTCATGGGAAGTTATGTGCCAAGTACACAATTTTTGTTTCTTACATATAAACATAAAGTTGGTCTGGGAAAGTGAACAGATACCAGAAGTCATCTAATCAAGGCCCTGCAGCAGCAATGAAGTCCTGCTGTACATCTCTTACTACTTCACTGTCATCTTCTACACTACACATGCAGCCCCTATAGTGGGAGCTTTACATGCCTCTCCCATGCAAACCTCTGAGCACTCACTTCGTGCTCTGGTTGAGTGGGTAGTAAAAAGCGTGGTAGAAGCATTAGTCTGCCCCTGTTTGAGATACACTCTAAAATAGACATTCATCCGTCATCTTTGTCCTGTTTAGTCCACCTTCATGCTTCACACGTTTTGTACTATTCTGCTTTTATTTTACATACTAATTTAAATAAAGCCCTTTAAAAATATCCTTGAGTTCCATACATCTCTGCACAACCCTCCTGAGGCTCTCAGCCCTGCAGAGCCAGACAGGATATAAGAAAGTGCTAGTGTGCTGTGCTTTCAAGATTGGGTGAGTTGGGATTACAAGCAAAATTACCAGGCAATAACAGTAAATATAAGGAGAAAAGAAAGGAGAGGGAAAGAAGGAGGAACCCAATTACATAAGCCCAACAATGACTATTCATAGCTTCCCCATACACACACACTGCACTAATCAAATGCTGTATGCAAGGGAAAGCTACCCCATGCTACAAAAGACTATACTCAGTAGTAAGTACAGGCCCCCCTCATGGACTACCTTCCCAGCACTGACAGGCAAGTGAAGTGGCTGCAGCTGGTGCTGGCACTTGCACAGCAGGTTCCCCTCAGGTACTTTGGTCCCATCCAACTGCCATCTGCTCTTTCTTGGCCTCTCAGAAGCACAGACACAGCAGATCTTTTTCATGTGCTGCAGATCAAACTCAGCTCTGACCCTGAGGGACTCCCCATCTTTTTCACAGACACACTGCAGCTGCAGACACAGAAACCGCATGCTCAGGGAGGTTGCCTGTGAGTGGCTTCATAAACCATCAGGGTTAGGCAGGAGTCACAGAGAAACAACGAGCAACACAGCACTTCTGTTGCTGCCGACAGACCCCATTAACCTGCTCGCATGGCTGGAGCGGTGGAAGATGCGGGCATCACCTGCTTTTCCACATGAGTCAGCACTGACCCTGGCAAAGCAGCTATGGCAGTACACTAAACTGTAAAGTACTGTTGACAAAAAACTACTAGCCTGGACAAGGATGGGAGCTCACTGGTTTATACATTCTTGCCACAGACTCTACAAGTCAAAGACACGAAACTCCCTGTGTTCTGGCATGTTCCCCACACAGCCAGAGCATAAACAGGATTTCTGTATAGCTCTTCTCCAGCACAGACTTCCCTGGCAATGGTCAGAGGTTACCAGTACCTACACAGCCTTCCTCACTGTGCTTCCTCAGGATCCCCAGCCAGTGCCCAGGACATCTCTGTTAATGCCTTTTCACTACCAGCAAGTGGCCCCTTCATTTGGCAACCCCCCGAAATCAAAGTACGACCCTTCTGCTGAAGTCACCACCACTCGCCTCATGAATGTTGTGGTGAACAGACTGCAATATTGCATTGCCTTTCCGTCATGCATAGCCTCCGCTAGATGAATCAGAAAGCAATGCATTTCACTACCAGCACACTTCACCCCATTCAAGAAGCTCTCCCAAGCCCATCTACAGCAACTGTTTCTGTGGGAGGATAAAGGAGCGCATTACTCTTAGCACATCAGCATGTTGTTTGGGTCCTCAAGGTCAGGTCTGCCTTCACATGAAGCTGCCTGCTACGACAGCAGCTGACACAGATCCAATAGGGGTACATGTTACATCAGATTTGCATCCTCAGTTTCCATCCAGGTTCCACCTTTTTTTTCTTTCCACTGAGTTAAGGAACACTTCAGTATTAGAGACGGATGTAATTTTCCTGTCAAAAACACAAATATGTTTAAAAAATTGGTTTTATTCAGGCAAAACTATTTTTCCAAGAACAATGAACCAAGACAACTTCTTTTTCCAAGTTTGCATACATTTTGTGCCTACATCATGGTCTCCTGAAACCCATCTTATAGGGTGGAGTCTTGCCTAAACTTCCTTTATGCTGCCTGCCAGCAGCAATTCTCAAAGATCTCTGTGGTGTTCTGGAGCCCAGCTGAAGTCAACAACACCCTGGATAAACATGAGGAACCTGAAAACAGCACAGGAGGTGCCAGACTGAGACCTTTAAAAAATTGTATCGGTAATTATAGAATAACATTGTTATGGAGAAAAAGGATGCCAGCATATTGTCTATTGGTTATGTGACGGCATTCAGTAATAAACACTGTTTATTCTGAAATCTGGCACAGATGGTACATACAGTATCACTGAAATAAGGAGCTCTCTGTGCACTGTCCTCTTCACAGTTTACATTACCATTAATATTTACTGGCCATATTTACTGCAGGCACAGAAATTTTAGCAGCAAGTAATAAATCCATAATTTTTCTATGTCTCTGTAAGGTCTTTGCGCACTAATATGGGATGAAAAGCCTCGTATTTTACTTTCTTTCCATTAAGTAAGAAACCAGTTCAGAAAGTTGCAGGTTTTCTTCCTTCTCCTGGGTTTCCTCCACCAGTAGTTTAAAATTCCAGTTTACTGAACACACATAAACTATTACTGATAGCATCAGGCAGCACAGCTGTTGACTACTTTGCCCATCACTTTTTAAAAGGGGACACATTACAAGCATGCCTCATGCTCATTACAGACACAAGTTTACTCTTTTTCCGACATCAACCCTGTGTTGTTGTACATTTTCTTACTATTAATTATAACTACATGAAATGCTGAACTGTGAAATCAGTATTAAGGAAAACGATCAGTGTATTCTTTCAAGCCCCCTTTCTGACAAAGAAGGAACTGCATAGAAAAAAAACAAACCCCAAAACTTGTATCTTAAAGAGAATAGGAAAAAGGAAAAACATGGACATTCTAGGTGTCACCTAAGAGCATATACATCCCAGCACACCTAAGAGTAAAATCCGTTTCCTTTGAATCCCATTTCAAGTGCAATGCTTTCTGTTCCTACAATCCTTTCTTTCCTTTGCAGTCCCTGCACATACACTTCAGGCAGGGTGTGATCCTGCAAGACACTTGGTATGTAACCATGTTATTGAAGATGCCATTAGAACGGAGATGCAGAGGAGATGATATGGCAACTTCAGTTTGCAAGGGCAATCTTAATTTTGGTCGTTCTTAGTTTTCATATTTTTGATTACGTAAATTTAACACTTTAAAAAAAAAAACTCCACAAGATCCCAGGAAAATAGTTATATTGCATGATCCCTAGTAATTACTTCTTTCCAGGGTTATTAGCAAGCTCTGTTTCTAGAACATGTATTATCAGCAGACAAGAATATTGCTTGAATAAAAGAACATGTAATTAATTCAAACAATGCTGAATTAATCTCATTCTTTTGTTTCTGATACAACTTACGCAAAACTACTAGAGAATTAGAAGGGAGAACAGGAAAAAAAAATAATCAGGGACTCTTCCTCGTTTCCACCCCAGATGTCCAACCTGGTCATAAACATGCAGTTTCACACTCCCCTAAACCAGCTGAAGCGCAAAGAAAAAGTATAAATTAAGACAGGTAGGCCATTAGCACATCCCTTGGCTGGGAAAATGGTTGGACTTGCTTCATTTTACTGACTGAAAGTACATCTTAACCTCAAGTCATAGAATTGCCCAAGTCGGAAAGGACCTTTCAGAAAGTGCCTCTCCTGCGGGCTGTAGCACGAGCAGGCTGAGTCCCTAAGCTCCCTAACTGGTGTGTGAAAAACAGGAGACACTCAACACTGATGCTCAGAACCGTTAACGGCAAATCTTCAGAAATTAAGCAGCAATTTCTGGAAACAGCAATTTCCAACAGCAGGCTCCTTCCCGGCCTCTCGAGCCGGCCTTCTAAGCGGCCTCCGGCTCCTGCCCCAGCCGGTGCGGGGCAGGCAGGGGGCAGGCTCCTCACGCACCGGCTTGACTAGAAGGAAGTGAAATAAAAAGCCACCCCAAACCCCACATTCCAGGAGAACCAGCGATACTTGTTGTCAGGCGCGCCCACGGTAGAACACGAAGGGATCTTCCCCACCCCAGCCTCCTACTGGGACACCCACAGAGGCGGACATTCCCCCTCCCAGCCCAGACCAGCGCTGCCCGCCGAGAGTCCGGTGGGCGGCGGGACATGCTCAGTGCGAGCGGCGGGCCCCGCCTCCGCCTGACCCGGATACAGACGGCGCTGCCTGTTCACCGGCCCGCTGAGGAGCGTGGAGCCGGGTCGGCCCTGCCGCCACCGCAGCAGTAGAGGGAGCGGAGCGCCCCGGCGGCGCCATGGGGCTGTGGTGAGAGCTCGGCACCGCTGCCCGCCCGCCCCGCCGTGCCTCCCTCACACACCCCCCTGTGGCCATGGCCCCCATGGGGATCCGCCTCTCGCCGCTCGGCATGGCCGTGTTCTGCCTGCTGGGGCTGGGCGTTCTCTACCACCTCTACTCCGGCTTCTTGGCCGGCCGCTTTGCCTTCTTCATGCTGAGCGAGCCGGCGGCTGGCGGGCCCGAGTCTCCCCGCGGCTCCGCGCCCGCCGGCGCCGTGGACCTGCGGGAGCTGCTGGCCGTCTCCGTTCTGGCCGCCGTCAGGGGCGGGCAGGAGGTGAAGCGGGTCCGGGAGGGCAACGTCCTCAACGCCAAGGCGAAGGGGAAGACGCGAGAGGGGGCTGAGGAGCAGCTGACGAGCGGCGACCTCCTCTCCAACCGCAGGATGTTCTACCTGCTGAAGGGCGCCTTCCCCGCCGTGCAGGTGGGTGCCGGCATCCCTGCCGTTGGGCCGGGGGGCGAAAGGGAGCCCGGGGGCGAAAGGGAGCCCGGGGGCGAAAGGGAGCCCGGGGGCGAAAGGGAGCCCGGGGGCGAAAGGGAGCCCGGGGCCGTGCGCCCTCCTCCCTCGGTGTAGAGCTCCAGCCCTTCGCGGCTCGTGACAGCCGTTAACGGCCGCGTAACGTTCGCCCCCGAGGCCAACCGCCGCGGCTCGGACGTTTGCCGGGGGACGCGGCTCCGTTTTGTACCCGCCGGCGGGAAACGCGGCCCTTATTCTGCGTTTTTCCTTCCTCCCCTTGCTGACTTTGTGGCAGTGCCACCTCACGCTTGTTTGCCGTGGGTGTTGGGTTGCAGGGGAAGGAGTGGGGTGGTGGGTAAGCGAAGCCATGCCAGGTAAAACTTGGCGTTAGAAATAACGCCTGGTTAAAGGTAAAGGTAATTTCACAGCGCCAATTCTGCATGAATTCATGGTGCTGAGATTAGTAATGCTGTTTCTTTCTTATTTATCCTTCCTGCCAGTTGTCCTTCCGGCCTTAAGTTACAGGGAGAGCCAGGAACGGGCTTTAGAATTTGAGGTTTAGGAATGTAGCGTTACAATATCTGAGTTTCTAGCTCTCATGACTCGCGACAGCAGATAAGCTAACAGCTGTGTCACACTGTGGATCAGTGACTACATGGGCAAAGTGAATTTACTTTTCTTTCAGAGGTGCATGCCCCTCCCTGCTCTCATTCCCTTCTGAAATCTGCCTCTAACGCTTCAGGTCAAACCCAAACTAAACCTATACTTTTAGGCTTTTCAGTTTTTGTTGGCTTTTTTTCCCCACTTTTGCTTTAGTAAATGGGAACTTCTCTTCAGCTTAGCCGTTCTCTCCAGCTTAGCTTTTTACGGTCCTTTGAAGCAGATAGAAAACCCTAAGTTTGGGTTTCAAAGGTGATGATTGCGTGCTTTTCCTGGACAGGTCTAGAGAAAGTAGTGTAGTTCAGTTTATTTTATATTTAAGTTTAGTCATTACTCAATGAGTTTTCAGTGGCTGTTTTGGAAGTTGCTCAGGATGATACGTAGTAGTGGCTTGTGGGGTTTTTTGTTTGGTTTGGTTTTTTATTTTTTGGTAAGTGTTGTAGAGAATGCATTGAATATGAAATCTAAAGGAAACACTGTTCTTCAATATTTGAACTAAACTTGATATGTGGTTGATCTTTCTCTGCAGAAAGATTATGGTTATGTTCTGAAGATTGTCTGTCAATGGCAAGCCACCTTCGCAGGCCCTACGTTAAAGGAAGAAAAAGTATTGTCCCGTGTTCTCTTATGCTATTCAGTGTCCTCGCAGAGCTTGGCATTACAGCATGCCTGTATTGCTGCCTGAAACCTGTACGCTTTCTCCCCTTCCACAGATGCAGGGACTTCATTAGTTTAGATAAAAGAGTTGTTTGTGGTTCTAGAGAAGGCTGGGGGTTCAGTCTGGGCTTCAAGAGCTCAGTGAACTGTATTGCCTGTTCCGTGTCTGTGGTCACTGTGTAAACTCTCCTCTGGTGCTCAGGTGACAGTCTGACTTGCGCGTCTTCCTCTCAGAGGGCGTTAACTTTGAATGTCTACTTTTAAAAAATTTTGGTACTTGTTTTTATTTTCCTTACAGTTGACTAGTGCTGCTAGTCTTCAAAAATAGATGGTACTTTCTAAAGTGCGGGTGTGTTCTCAAACACAGTATGAAGACAAAAATGTGTCTGTACCTCTGTGGAACTGGAAAAAAAATCAGGCATATGTCTTTTTTCTTTTTTCCCCTCTCCCATCCCCCTTAGACTGATTGAGTTTGAGCATTGAGGGTGACTAGGAAGAGTTTGTTTGACAAATCTTTCAGCTAATCTAGAGTTATTCAATTTGACAGATCAGCTCTGGGATAGTATTTGGAGTACATGATCTGGATAATAACAGCTGATCTCATGCAGCATTTAAAAAATATCCACTAAGCCGTATATACTGATAAAACATGCTGTTTCTTAAAGTCTATGCTATGATGAAGATGTATTCCTAAACATTTGTTCAAACCAAAATGAAACCTTTGGTTTACTATATACGTACATATGGCACACATCTCAGGTGCAAAGACAAGGTCTTGTCTCAATCTTCAAATCCTTCACGTCTGCCTTCAGCACAACACATCTAAGACTGCTGCTGTTTCACAGAACAGACCTACTGCAGTTTTGGCGTGAATATGAGGATTATAGAGGATTTCCTGAGAGACATTTCAGGTGAGGCAGTATAAAACTGCATCTCATAAGAAGCATCGTAGTTTGTATCTGTAGCCTTATCCCCGCGTACAAAGTGACGGTCCAGAATAAAAAAACATTGCTGAAGTCAAATAAAACCTCTCTTCTCTTCTTGCTAGAGAAGATGCTGCCGACAAAGTTGTCAAACAAAAACTGAAAGACTTCCAAGAGTAAACTTGTGCAAAATGCTGATTTACTCACACCGTGGAGTCCTTGAGCCCAACTGGGGTACTTCAGCATTTAAATCGGTGTCAAATGCTGCAGCCAGGAAAAAAACAAACCAGCACAAAAAGTGGTGCCAAAATATGCCTATAATGCAAAGGAAATGATCCATTAATTATCCTTTAAGAATAGCTATGGCTTTCCAATGTTTAAAAATGTTTAAATGTTTAAAAATAACCAGGGGGAGATGTCATTTGACTGAAATAAACTGAAGTCAGGGAGCAGCCTTGGATTCCCTGTGTTGTGCTGCTGGACATAACAAGGGAAAGCATGCTAACAGCCTGCCTGAAGCAGACCTTCTCTTAAGGGGTGATTATTAAGAGAAGATGGAAGAGTTAGGCTTCTCAGTTGCAGAAGCTGAAATAAATCTGGAAAGAGTCTTACAATCCTGACAGTCGTGATTTATAAAAAAACTTTAAAAATCTAAGGGGAGGAAGAGAGAGGGGAAAAAACCAAACCCATAGAAAATGTTTTGCCTTTGCCTGTTCTTTTAAGTAAAGGCATTGTCTCTACAGAGGAAGAGGAACTCCACTGCTTGCATCACCTGCTTTATTTGCTATAAATAGATGCATTTGCATCGGTTCTCACAGCTAGGTTAGGTAAGACCAAAGAGACAAGCAGATCAATTCTGGTTTATCGCTGTGTAGTGGATTGAATGTATTGAGTATTGATGTTCTATCCATCAGAAACAGGTGTTAGAAAGATGGGGCAGGAAGGCGCAAGTCAGTTATTTCTAACTCAAGTATTACCCAGCATTGTCTGATCACACTCAACATCCATCAATGAATATTTGCACGCATCTTCTATGAAGTACACTTGTGCAGTTGATTTTAAAATACATTTAATGCTAAAATATATGCAGTGGTTTCTCTTGATAAACTCAACAACTCTAGCTACAGGCTTGAGGTGTTTACTGCTCCTGCGCTACCAGTGTGTTGTCCTTGTCTATTTGTTTGTCATGCTGAGAATGAGTTAAAGCTCTGATCCGGCTATAATCATCCCCTCTGCTCCTTTTCATTTTTTTTATTTATCTCATTTATCTTTTCTGGATTACTTCACTGCTTTCCTGATTGGTTCTCCATGCAGCCCCACTTATTCCTTGTGCTAGCACAGTGGTGGTGCAATAAGGACTGGATGGGAATCACGTGAAGGGATTAAGGATATGCTCAAGCCAGCCCTGATGCCGGGGGGAGAAGGAACTGGGAGGCAACGTTTCCAAATCCAGTTAGAGACTGGCCAGAAAGACTGTTATGTTCTGCCCAGAAGAGCTTCTCTGTTTGGAGAGATGCTGTCATGATACCAGGGCTTCAGCAGCATTAGCTGGTAAAAGAGATTCTCTGCCAGTGCCATGCATCAGGATCTTCCATTTTTCTAATGCCACTTGTCCAGGGATCAGTGTCAGGAGCTTGGTATCTGAATATATCCAAGGTAAAATAAAGATGACTTAAGAATACCCTGGGTTAATTCTCATAATGGCACTACCAACAGCCTGCGTCAGGACATCTGAAGGAGCAGCTCTACTTGCTCACAAATGTAGAAGTGATTGACAGAGGAAGATGTGTTCCTTAAACCAGCTCCTTGGCCAAAGTCTGTTTGTCCTCCAACTATGAAAAAAACGATTTTAAAGCAATCACAATTTTGCCATTTTGCTTCTTCACTATACTAGCATTAAGTTCACAGGATGCAGGCTTCAGTCTTATTTGCCAGAATGAATTGTGCCCTGTACTCTCATTTTCAGCTGTTTGGGCTTATTTTTGACCAGTGCATTGATTTATGTTCTATAGTTGCACCAGCTATATGTCTTGTTTTCTAATGTAAATACTGACTAGAGAAATATCCTTTGTTTCTTCTTTTTTTTTTAATTGTGACTGTGGTGGAAATGAAGCCTTCCTCTGTCCCAGTCTTCAAGAGTCTTTTTATTGGTCTTGCCACAGCCCCAAACCCGAAGGTTCTTCAATCTCAGATAATAAAGACCTCATTTCAAGTTTGTGCATGATAATGCTGGAATCAGGCATCAGTGTTTGAAATGGAAATTTAAGAACATGTCAGATTTATTTTTGATGAGATTTCCTTCTAAATGAATTCCACTTTTTGAAGATTAATGTCTCCAAGCACTCCTCTTCTTTTATCAAGCTACCTGAAGCACTTTCTAGATTTAAATCTGCTGTTTACAGGCAGGTTTAAATAGTGTGATAGTGCCAACTATCATACTTAGAAAACTGGAATTTCATCTGAGATGGCAAGCTCTGCATCTGATACCGATTCTGTGGGAAAAATAGATATGTTAAGGAAGTAGCTTTAAAAAAAAAAAAAAAAAGCTACTTAAACTTCAGAAGGGTTTCAGTGCGTTGCTGAATAATTTCAGTAATTTGTTTGTCTCTTCATGTTGTGAGAATGGCATCCTCAGGTCTTAGGGTTTTTAACAAAATCAACCATCTTCTGACCTGGATGATTTTAGCAACTGCCAAGAAGTTTCCAAGTAAAGCAAGAAGTGTGAATATTAATCTGAAATCTCAGTAATAGTTGTTGTCTGGAAATGCATCTCTTAACATGGGTTTTAGTTGGTACTAGATGACTTACACTGGCGCTCTCTACACAAAATGAAATTAAAGCCTGTAACTTTACGGTAATGAGTTCTGTGATTATCTTTTCAGATGTAATTACAAGTAGTTCATTTGGCTTGTGTGTATACTGAGGGTGTTTAATCTGTCAGCTGAGCATCTGGAGACTTGAGTTTCTTAGTAGTGTAGGCACTCACAAACAGCGAAAGTTTTCTTGGTGTTTTTTATTGTATTGGTAGACTTCTAATGTGGCCTTATTTGGATGTTTTCTTAACATGGAAGGTAGTGTTGCAACTCTCATGACAAGCTGGTCCTCCCTTTCTCTTTGCTACGGACTTGCATCTGTATAGAACTGTAGCAGAATTTTGCTATCTACTGAAACAACTTGTGTGAGCCAATGGCAAGTGGCTTTACCTTCGCTGGTTTTAAATTCCATTTGTTTCTACAGATTACTGGTGGAAATGCTGAATTCTGTGATCCATGCTGATTCCCTCTGTTGTATTTAAGTTGTTTTCACCAACTTCCATTTGTCCTAAGTCAGTAGAAGCAGAGTTGTCACCTGATACGTCTTTACTGTTTATGTGGATCTGTTTGTTTCACTTTGCTTCCTGCTGGCTTAATGTCCAAAGCCATGTAACGAGTTTTGATAAGCAATAATCAAGCTATTTGGCATTTAGGCTTGTCCATATTCTTTGCATATCCTGTCATCATCTTCCTGCATGAAGTGATTTCTTGTCATTAAATGAAGGTGTAGTTCATGGTAGAGGAAAACTTCTGTCTGTCTGTCTGGACTTCTGTGTCTTAAAAAATGCATGTCTCCTTAATCTGTTCTGTGGCATTATTATAGAAGTATTTGTTATTTTCATTTCAAACGAATTACAGTGCGAGACCAGCAGGTTTTATACCTTTATATATTAGTATATTTTTAGACCTTACACATTTATATACAAAACCACTTCATATTTTTATTATACTTTATTACCCTTTAACAAGCTGTTTATTTAGAGACCCATGTGATTCAGCAAGGTCCTTCCTATCCTTTCATAAAAAAATCTACCCTGCTAAAACTCTTTGTAAATTGGTCCCTAGCAAAAGGAACCTTTTTGAAAGGCATGAAGATGATCACCTGTAAAAGCTCATTTTTCCTTCCTAATGTGTTGTGGTAATCTAAGGAGGAAAAGAATCCTTTCAAAAGGAAGCAGCTGGCTTTAAAAATGTCAGTGTATTGAATAAAACCCGAATTTTTGACTAGGCTGGCAAGACTGCTATTCAAATTGTTTAAAGCTCAAAGACGTTTTAAACTTAAAAAAGTGATATTTTGATTTCCAAGTTTGTATTCTTTTCAGTGTCAAGTAACATTAGCTTTCAGGAAGCAGCTTCAGTTCATAGTGAAAATTGCTACTCGCTGTCCCAAAATTCAAAATTTGGAAAGGAGGGATCAGGAGTGATCCTGGCTACAGGTGAGCTAAATCTTGGTGTCAAAGCAAGTCCTTCCTTCTGTAGCAGATTCTGGAGCCCTGTTTTGTAACCACAATAAGTTAGATACTTTCCTCGGTTATTGGAAACATGATGCTTTGACCCTGCTTCTTGATCTCCTGGAGAGCATTCTCCTGTTGTGCATGTTTCTATGTCCTGACTTGTTGAGTGCGTGTTTATGTTCAGAGGTTTTGGCATCTGATTCCTTCACACAATTTGTGTATGTACAGATGCTGTGAGAAGATGAGACAGCTTTCACCTCTGATACATTTCAGGGAAAAAAACAGAAGCTAAGCAAACGGAGGTGAAACAGTCTGACTTGTGTAGTGGGCGCAAGGGTGCATAGCTCTTTGGAGCAGCATGACAGCAGTGCTTGGAGGGGTGAGGTGTGAGGCTTGATTGGTAAGCAGGGGAATGCCCAAGGGCTGCTGGTTGAACTGCTCTCCCCCGAGTTGTGCCTCTCTGAAGCACGGTCAAATAACAGCAAATCAAATACGGTCCTGTGCAGCCACCTAGTAGATCAGTACACCTTTCAAGGTGTGTAGTTGTGGATATCCTCTTACTCGTTGCTCTGGACATGATACAATGCTAAAATATCTTCCACTGTCCCTAAGGAACATCTTTCAGTCAGCCAGTAAGAAATTACCAGAATCATTGTTGGTTTACTGTTTGTAAATGTTTACATTTACTTATTTACTTCTGTCCCTCTGCTCCTTTCCTCCATCTCCTGTCACATGAATACAAATGGCAAAGTTAAGTTTCAGTCTTGGGTATGCGTAATGCTTACTTTGCGTAATCACTGATGAAGTGGCCGTGTATGCCATGCAGAGTTAGTGCCCTAATAAAACAGAAATACAAAGTCAAACATCTATTAATATTTTACTGACGTTCCCCTGTGCACGCTATTTTGTCTGCGCCTCCAGGCTTTTCATTTTCATGGTCTGATTCAATGTTTAAATCCATTGATTTGAATCGTAGAATCATAGAATGGCTTGTGTTGGAAGGGACCTTTAAAGGTCATCTAGTCCAACCCCCCTGCAACGAGCAGGGACATCTTCAACTAGATCAGGTTGCTCAGAGCCCCGTCCCACCTGACCTTGAATGTTTCCAGGGATGTGGCATCTACTGCCTCTCTGGCAGTCTGTTCCAGTCTCTGTTCTTGAAATGTAATACCTGGAATATTCTTATGTTCGTATTCTGACTAGAGAATATCCTTTTTTTTACGGTTACCTGAATTGTGGGGTGTTTCGTTTTGGTGTTTTTCTTTTTTTACCTTGAGTAGCCTAATTAGTATTTCTTCTTTATAATACAGGTGGGATAGTATTTGTGGTGTTCTTGTTCTGTTTTTTATTCTAATGAAACAGCACTGAGATTTGAATTTGAGAGGACTTAATTATTAGGTGGGGATATTGACACTCAGGGGTAAAGAGCTGTGCTACCTCATCTTTTTCAAGCTATTGGATTATTTGCATATTAAAATACATAATGAGTATTGGGATGGATAAGGATGTGGGAGAGTAATAAATCTAAATAAAATTCATGTACGACCAAACATTTTCTAAGAAAACCATTGCATTTTCATGTACTGATGTTTATTAAAAAAAGATAAAATCATTTGTATATTTGAACAGAAACTTCTATTTTATTTTTTTTTAAGCATATGTGTTTTGAGTTTAGTTTATATTTAATGTGTGAATTCAAAGGCAACACCGCAGCTGTGCCCTACACATTCGAACCAGGAAAAAGCCTGAGTTTGTTTACTTCGCCACAGACAGCTAGCTAGTATTCAAGTAGGTTTGTTGGGTTGTGAGCTGCCACAAAGACATTGTGAAGTGCTGGTAGGGAGCAGTCCAACACAGGACAACAAGCCACTGTGAACATGGTTGGGACTGTTGGCTGTATGTTCGGAGCACTGCATTTATCCACGCGGGTTTGTAGTACACTCCCGAGTTGCTTCGCATGTCCCTGAGGAGTTCTATATTCCAATCACCAACATGCTGGAGGAGAGTGTTTTCTGTGCAATGGGTTTTTGAAGGCTGGGAACACTTGGGTGTTTCAGAAGGCACACCATGTGCTGATCCCAATGTTGCTGTTGGACCTCTGCTGCTGGTGACTTCTGCAAGCAGCATCTCTCATCCATTACAGGATTCCTGCACCTCACAGGCTTGTTTTAAGGAATCTCTGTGCTGACGAGATGCAGCCAGACTGCCTTGTTTATGAAATAATTTTTTTTGTTGACCTTTCATCAGTAGTTCCTTCACCGATTTAATATATTTTATGAAATCTCTGTGTTTGATGCAGTTGTTCTTTGTGAGGACAGCTTTCCCTTCAAGCACAACTGGAGAAGATTGCTTAAATGTAGTTAAACTCAGTGTCAGTGGGCAGCTTACAGAACTTCCTGAGACAGGATTTTACGTTGTACAGCTGTTCGGTTGCTAACCCTAAATAACTGTTTATTTCTGTCTCTGCTTGCTGTCTTAAATTATTGCATGATGGGTTGCTATCTAAATTGAAAGTGAAAGGGATAAAACTGGGCTCACAAGGCTGAGGGTGGCAATGTTTGAGGAACATTGTGCTAGCAGGGTCCTTCGGTCTGCTGTCTCAGTGGAGGCAGGGAGTGAAGATTCATGCGACAGCAAAGATGTAGGGATTATTGATGTGTTAGACACCATGGAAACACCTGAGAACAGTCACATAGGAATTAGGGTTGCTCCCTGCAAAAAGGTGGCAGGATCAATAGCCCAACTGAAGTGCCTGTACACCAATGCGCATGGCCTGGGCAACAAACAGGAGGAGCTGGAAGCCATTGTGCAGCAGGAAAACTATCACAGAAACATGGTTGGGTGCCTTGCACAACTGGAGTGCTGCAATGGACGGCTATAAACTCTTCAGAAGGGATAGGCAAGGAGGGAGGGGCCGTGGGGTAGCCTTGTATGTTCGGGAGTGGTTTGATTGTCTAGAGCTTAATGATGGTGACAACAGGGTTTAGTGTTTATGGGTAGGAATCGGGGGAAGGCCAATAAGGCAGTTATGGTGGGAATCTGTTACAGACCACACAACCAGGATGAAGAGGCAAACAAAATATTCTATAAGCAGCTGGGAGAAGCCTCACAGTTGCTAGCCCATGTTCTCGTGGGGGACTTCAACTTACCAGATGTCTGCTGAGAGGAGACAGTCTAGGAGGTTCCTGGAGTCTGTGGAAGATAACTTCCTGACATCCGGTGAGTAAGACAGCTAGGGAAGGTGCTCTTCTCGACCTGTTGTTTGTGAACAGATAACTGTTGGGTGATGTGATGGTTGGAGGCCGTCTTGGATATAGTGATCACAAAATGGTAAAAGTTTTTGATTCTTGGAGAAGTAAGGAGTGGGGGCAGCAGAACTTATACCTTGGATTTCAGGGAGTAGACTTTGGCTTGTTTAGGAGCCTGGTCGACAGAGTCACTTGGGAGGCAGTCCTGAAGGGCAAAGGAGTCCAGGAAGGCTGTATATTCTTCAAGAACAAAATCTTAAAGGCTCAGGAGCAGGCTGTCCCCATGTGCCAAAAGACGAGCTGGTAGGGAAAAAGACCAGCCTGGCTGAATGGAGAGCTTTGGCTGGAACTCAGGGAGGAAAAAAGGAGAGTTTAT
The DNA here is from genome assembly GCF_963924245.1 of Chroicocephalus ridibundus. NCBI lineage: Eukaryota > Metazoa > Chordata > Aves > Charadriiformes > Laridae > Chroicocephalus > Chroicocephalus ridibundus. Next base: position 127,708,730 of record NC_086285.1, on the reverse strand, counting down.
GACCTTTGAAAGACAGGGCAGGCAACTCAGGAGAACTACAAGGAGGTTGTAAGATTATGCAGGGAGAAAATTAGAAGGGCCAAAGCCTAAATAGAACTTAATGTTTACTACAGCTGTAGAAGACAATAAAAAAAATGTTTCTAGAAATACATTAGCAATGAAAGGAGGGCTAAAGAGAATCTCCATCCTTTATTGGATGTGGGGCGAAATGTAGTGACAAAGAATGAGGAAAAGGCTGAGATAGTTGATGCCTTCTTTGCCTCAGTCTTTAGTGGTAACACCAGTTGTTCTCTGGGTACCAGAGCTTGAAGATGAGAATGGGGAGGCAGAATGAAGCCTCCATAAGCCAAGGGGAAATGGTTAACAACCTGCTACACCACTGAAACACACACAAGTCTATGGGGCTGTATGGGATCCACTCAAAGGTGCTGAGGGAGCTGGAAGAAGTGCTCACCAAGCCACTGTCCATCATTTACCACAAGTCCTGACTAACCAGGGAGGTTCCAGTTCACTGGAAATTAGCAAATTCTACACCCATCTACAATAAGGGCCAGAAGGAGGATCTGGGGAACTACAGGCCTGTCAGTCTGACCTCGGTGCCAGGGAAGGTTATGGAGCAGATCATCTTGAGTGCCATCACATGGCACATACTGGACAACCAGGTTATCGGGCCCAGTCAGCATGGGTTTATGAAAGGCAGGTCCTGCTTTACTAACATGATCTCCTTTGACAAGGTGAACAAGTGGACGAGGGAAAGGCTGTGGATGTTGTCTACCTAGACTTTAGTAAAGCCTTTGACACTGTTTCTCACAGCACTCTCCTGGAGAAACAGCTACTCCTGGACACATAGCTACTCCTAATTTCTGAGTGAAGACTCGGGAAGGCAGTCAACTACATATCAATATCACTACAGAAAAGCTTGAAATGTTAGGTCATGGCCTCTGGAGGCTTCCAGCAAATGAGAACGACAAGTAGGAATGTGACATCATAATGACACAAAGGCATGTTTTCCAGGTATATTTTCATACGTTTTAAAAAAAAAAAAAGATACAAGTTTCCAGTGTTAAGGGTTGGTGATGATCTCTCAGGCAACTATGTCTTGCAAAACCTACAATGTAGCTTCCTAACAAGAAATAAATTTAATAACCGCATGTAGAATAATGGCTATGAATTTCTATTTGGACTATGACTTGTGGAGTGTTTGGTCAGGGCTACAGAGTAAATGGTCATATGAATGGAAGAACTAGTGACCCAGTTGATTTTCCCCCCCACACCCCCGCCTCCAGATGGCTCTGCGACCTCATCACTATTACCTGTTTTTTTTCTGTCAGATTGATCATTGTCGTTGAGAGACTCCTCACAAGCATTATAAATGCTGCAGCATCATGGCCACCGCTACAAAATTTGAACGAGTAGGAGGTCTTTCTCTGAAAACAATACCTTTCAGATAGTTTCAGTCTTTTAATTTTAGTGTACTGTAAGAACAGGTTTAACAAGATATTCTTCCTTTTGAGGACTGGTTCCAACCCTTTAACTTTCTGGAGGCCTCTTCCTTCTGTTGAGGAAATGTGTTCTTATGGTGGTGCATAATATGCTGCAGTGGAACTTTAACTGCCCAGGGGCCGTGTTGAGGCTGCCAAGTCTGTGGAACTAGTCATCTTGACTTCGCAGGATTGTTTTCCCTAGGGGAAAACACAGTCATCAGGTTTATTGTACGGTGACAGATGTTTAATTTGTAAATGTCATAGCAACTTCAAGGACTCTGTATTTGACATACGATGTTTCATGTACTGGTTTTACATGAGAAGACAGCTATGATGTATGGCTGGAGTTGCTGCAGTTCTGCTTGCTTTCTTTTTTTTTTTTTTGGAATTCTCTTGGCCCTTAACCCTTTGCTAATGGTCTGTTATAGTTGAGGTGTGTGATGCCTTTTCTTGTCATGATGTGAATTATGTAAAAATCTCGCTGATACAAAGTCTGTAACATTCAAACGTAGTCTGATTTCATTGCTTTTCAATGTCACTTGCCTACAACATCTGTAATAACAAGTTGGTTTAGTCAAAGGGGATTTATGTGCTCTAGCAGTTATCTGAATTAGAGCTAGCAGTCTCAACTCCATCCATAGCAAGTAAAGGGAAATCAGTGCTTCTAGGCTGTAAGCACATTACATCCCTTGTGTGCCTACTGTCTTGCTTTGACTGGACATCAGAGCTAATATCCCTTTAGAATTATATTAGAGGAAGCCAGCTGTAAAGCTACCAAAAATAAAAACGTTTATGTTCCTAATATTCTGAAATGTCCTAGAAGTCCAAATTAGTTACACTCAACTTCAGACATATAACCTACATATCTAAGCCATAAGCATCATCGTCCTATTGAGTAATTAGTAGAGTGATGCGTTTCTGAAGGGTTCAAGCAGGCTGAAGCTTGAAAGGTACAGTAGTAATGATTTCCTTTTTATTGGCAGAAGGAGCATAGAAATACTAGTCTCCTAATGTAACTAAAAGTAAATGGGATGAATTTGTATAAATTCCTGTTAGCACTACTTACGTCTGGTTGCATTACAGCTTTCCTATAGACCATCTTTGCAGTGGTAGTAAGCTGGTATGGATGGGTTAAGGCACATTGATGAATGTTTCCCCAGCAGTTCTTCTGCCAGGTTGTGTGATGTTTTGTAACATGAGAAATCATTATGCACAGTGTTTTGTGATAACTGCATCTCTTGTGATCCAAAAATATCTTGCTACTGCAGTCACAATGACATTGTATTGGGTTTTGCAGAACATTCTTCCATTCAAGAGACTGGAACTGTGTGCTCCACTACTGGACCAAACTGTTCAGCAGACTGAAATGCCTTCTGGTCCAGAGTAAAATTCCTTAAGCTAGGCAGCAAGTGACAATAGGCTTAAACGTGACCTTTGACTGCTGTTTATAAATGTTCTTCGCGGGCCTTCTTAGGTCCTTAGCCCAACCTACCCTAAAGACAGATATAGAATATTATTAACTTGTTTATAAAATAGTATACATCTGATAGTTGTGTAGTGGTTACATTCGTTTGAGCTGCTTAAATTGCTAGTTGTAACTCAATGCCAGAAGCAGGAATATATGCTAGGATTCCTACTCCCCCAAGTCATGCCACAGTCTGCAAAGTATTTGTTGATAAAATATCTGTACATTTCAATCTGCATCTACTGATCTGTATAAATGGAATACTAGACCCCTACTGTATCTGTATACCGCATGATTCTCAAGTCAAATGTACTGCTTGTAGTCTTTGAAGCAACTGCGTTTAACTTTTGATTCAAAAAAACCCCTGTGATTCGTACTGTGAGAACGTTCAGTGGGAAGAGCTGCAGCCAAAGAAGCAGCATCCAGCTGTGGTGTGGTTTGCAGTAAAATTCTGGATTGTGGTTTTCTATTGCTTGTCACATGATGGTAATAGCTTGTAAGTTGCTGAAAAATGACTAATTCTTGCACTTTTAGCTGGAGGTGAAGGGAGAAAGAAAAGATATGAGCAAACCTATAATTTTCCCCAAGTACCATAGCTACTGTATCTGATAAATTAATGCAACAACTTTTGTTGTGTTATAGATAAACTCTGAAGAGCGTGTTGATACAGCTGATCAGGAGACAATCTCTTGGGATCGCAGTATTCCTGAAGACATAAAACAAAAAATACAGCCTAAAGAGGTTCCAGCAGAAAGTGTTACAGTCTGGATCGATCCGTTAGATGCTACACAAGAATACACAGGTAGCTGATTCTTGTTGACAAATCATGTGTGTAATTCTGATGTCTGCCTTTTATGCTGGAGACAAAATAGTAAGTATTTAAAATGCCATCTCTTGTTAAATAAAGTGTGTTATGTGAGAGTTCGTGTGATTTAATTGACAAAGTGCATAATGAAATCTCTATCAGACCGTAGCATTTACTTTTATATATACCAACTCTGAAATGACTTTGATATTCCTTGCAACTAAGTAATTGATAAAACAAATGGTAACTGTCCTTTATGATTTCTGCTGGAATTACACATTTCCTGTTTAACTTGATATAAAAAAAATTGTTACAGTTTTTCAAAAAAGCATGCATAATTCTGTCTTCTCCGTTTTCAAATCTTTTAAGATGTCACATTAGCAGTTCAAGGCAATGCAACTAAAATTCTTGCTGATAAATACTGCAGAACAAACAGAAGAATGGGGATTATTTTGTGAATATTCCATTGATACAATCACCTTTTCAGGTGAATGTTCTTTGGTATTTGAATTATCAGCTTTGAACCAATAGAGGATAGGAGGTGGGACAGAGAAAGGAGAATATAGGAGTACAGATTTCCATGGAAATACATGCTGCATAAGACACAGCTGTTAGCGTTAGATCTGGTAGGAGTATAGGTTACATCTACTCAACCCAGAAAACTGCTGGAAAACTGAAAAGTCTTTAAAGTCTTGAGAACTGCAAGGTTATTTGAGGATACAACAAAGCTACATTGTAAGAGGCAGAATGCAGACTAGTCTTCAAAGAACAATATTTATATAATGTCAGGTCTGCTTTCTTTTTGTGTCCTTGGCATCTGGCTGTAAACTTGTTCACTTTCTCGTTTTGCCCACAGAGGATCTTCGACAGTATGTCACAACAATGGTTTGCGTGGCTGTAAATGGTAAACCAGTAATAGGAGTGATACACAAGCCGTTCTCATCATATACAGGTACCTTTATGCCTTCACATATTTCCAGCATCTTCAGTCATAGTGTTAATTAAAATTTGATGTTTGAGAGAACATCTGTAGGTGTAAGTGAGAAAATAGTACCTGGTGCAAAAGAGCACTGCTGCAGACCTCAGAATTAGAGCTGCGGATGTGTTCTGTGCTCTAAAACCACAAAGGAAAATGCTGCCCATGTTTAGCACAAAAATGATGCATTTAAACTAAACCAACTGAAAATACGTTTAAAAATTAAAACTCCTTCAATCAGAGTGCTTATAGCAAACCAAAGAAAGTGAAACCTACGCATACTGACCAGCCTTATGCGTGCTGTTAGTCTCTAGCAGAAGGGTATTTTGCTCATTCAGCAGAACTTGGGTCCCTGATATTATACCCAGGAGCTGGTGTTTGTTCAGTGTGAATAACAAAGGTAGATTAAAGATGTTAATGGCAACTGTTTGTATGTAACAGGCAAGACTGCCTACCATAGCCTTATTGATTATCTGACATGCTTTTAATGCCACAACACTCAACTAATTAATTCTTCAGTATTAATGACATATCAGTGAGGATGGCTGCAAGTTTGGCAATATGTATGCACTTCTGAAAGCTTCAAAGTAGTTTTAGTACTCGTGTCTTACATACTGTAGATTAGACACAATAATTTCTGTTCTCGTTTTGCCTTAGGCAATACTGACCTCTAGAGTTGTAAAGTTAGGCAGTAGCTCTGTCACAGAAACTAAGACTGAATAAATATATTTTTTTAATCTGTTCTCTTTTTTTGCCCACTGAACACTTGATATTTTGTGCTAAACATTGTACTGTCTTTAAATATGAACTTAATTTCCAGTCATTTAAGTATATGCTATATTCCAATATGCTTTAAGAATCTTGGGTGGTTTTGGAACATATTTTTCTAAGTATCAACACCTATCTGAAGAAATACTTATTATTTTTTTTAGCACTCTAATTTTGAGAATTTATCTCCTTTAATAGTAAAGTGTGAAATGTTCAGACATGGCATCAGATGAGATGCCATGAATTCTGTCATTCACTGTGAAGAGCATTCATTTGCCAAGCTGGAAATAACAATATGTTGTGAGTGGGATTATTCCTAATGCTACCACACAAATACAAAGCAATAAAGGGCAGTCAGCATTGTTATTACACATAATTCAGCCTGTTGCCATACAATCTGGCCCTCTACTGAGATGAAATTGCTGGTTAGTCTGCTAAGTAAATGTCAAATTAATGGTTAGGGGATGCCACCTACCAAGCTTGGCTTTGAAACTCATGATGAAACAAGTGGGAGGCTGTGTATTCTAAATCCAGTCCTCCAAAACACACCATAGCAGGTTTCCCTTAGTATTACCATCCTTCTGAGCTATTTTCTTCCTTAGCGTTACTATCCTTTTGAACAAAATGACTCCATAATATTTTTGCTATCCGCTTTGAAGGGTAGCGGGGCTTTTTGCTCTTATAAAAGAGTTATTTGAGAAAATATTGGATCTATTTCTGACTCAGAGCCATCCTTATAACTTTGGTGTCTTTTCAGTCAGAGGTTCTAGTATTACTACTTGGGTTTTTTCCCCTCTTACTCTGTTTTTTTGGAAGTGTGGCACAAGAATAGTCGGGCATGGGATAATGCCATAGACACAAAGGTGTGTGGGGATGGGGGCTGTTTCTATTTGCTTGTGTGCACATGTGGGCGTGCATCCCTCTCTTCTGTCAGCCCTAACTTTCTCTTTTACAGTAGGGAGGGGAAATTAAGTTAGAGGCATCAATTCCATTTTCTCAGATAAGTATCCTTTTATCTTTACGTTTAACAGAGATTGCCTTTTGTAAATCTTAGCAGAATTTGTGTTTCTGTTGTAGCCTGGGCAATGGTGGATGGTGGCTCAAACGTAAAAGCTCGTTCCTCCTACAATGAGAAAACTCCAAGGATTATTGTATCCCGCTCCCATGCAGGAAAAGTTGAGCAGGTTGCACGGCAGACATTTGGAAATAAGACTGTGATAATCCCCGCTGGTGGAGCAGGTTTGGTTCCTTAAGCATCCTATTCATTTTATTGCTTCCGAATGATTTAACAGCATAGCTGTTGTTAGAGAAAAGGATATGACTGTGGCATCTCCCTCTTTTTCCTCTTGCTTTTTGTTTTTGATACCCCTAAAAGCAACTTTGTACTGCATAATGTATGATAAAGGAGAATGCCTTGTGCTGAGTTGCTGTATGAGAGTGGTATATGCATCTTCCTTCTATTGTAACAAAAAGTGAGGACGGGGGGAAGGTAGACTTCAGCATAATATAGAGATGAGAAATAAGTGAGTGAACGTAAGAGCAAAACTATATTCAAGTTTCTGGTCTTGTTGTTCTAATGTGTCTCTAGATAAGCCAATGTAACATATTGGTAAAGGCTGTCAAAAAATAATGTGTCCCAAATACTCAAGGCTTTAATTGGGGTGCAGTGGAAAAATCTTGTGTGTGTGGGGAGCAAGGACGTTCCTTTTCAAATTTTCTCTCAGACAAAGTTATTGGTGCCTCTGCCATTATGCTCGTTGGCATGATATAATTAATGACATCACTTTCCTAAATCTTGCACGTCTGTAAATCTGCTTACTAGTAGACTTATCCTTTGTGATGAATACAAAAACTTGGTTTAACCTTTTTTTTTTTTTTTTTACTTCTGCTCATTTCTTCTAGGTTATAAAGTGCTGGCCCTCCTTGATGTGGCTGAAAAGAATCAAGAAGAAGCTGACGTGTATATCCATGTCACCTACATTAAGAAATGGGACATATGTGCTGGAAATGCAGTGTTGAGAGCATTGGGTGGCCATATGACTACCCTGACTGGTGAAGAAATTAGTTACACTGGCTCAGATGGCAATGAGGGAGGACTAATAGCCAGTATCAACATGAACCATAAAGCACTAATTGAAAAACTTCCAGATCTGGAAAAAACATCACACAAATAAACTTGAATGATGGAGAAGTACAAGTCGTGCTTTTGTAGCCTCCAAATGCTCTGTCTGAAGAAGCAGGTGTGAAAACCTGCTGGGAAAGATGCACAGCAAAGCAAAGCAGTTTGGTGTGGGTTTGGGGACTATAATCATGCATTGGGTTTCTTCAGAGGTGGTATTTAAAAAAAAAATAAAATAATAATCAGAAGTAGGAAGGGGACTGACTGTCTCACACCTCAGTTTCCATGTTTTATTTTTTTCAGACTGTTTTCATGCAGTTCTTATACTCAAGGTGCATATACAGTATATATTTGTGAACGTAGGTGAGCTAAAGAAAAATCCAAGTTGATTCATAAAATAACCTTAGTAGTTCTCACAGGAATTTCTTGGAACCTTTTGCATCCTGTTACTGTAGTTGTAGCAACTCCATAATGAATTGAGTAGGGAAAAAAAGGTTGATTTGTATAGGCATCTGATAACTCTGTAAACAATTTAGCAGGAAATGTGACCTTGTGTTCTATATCCCCTGAACAGAAAGCACAGGAAGGTTGAGATGAATTTATATGCAGCAACAGTTTATCTTTGACAGAGAAAAAAAGAAATGTTCTGTATTATTTTGACTCTTTTCCTAAAGATGTAAACCAGTTTAGTTCAGATGGGTTGTGAATATCAGTGTTTTATTAATCAGTGTAATTATTTCCATATACCTTTTTAAAAGAAGGCAATGTTTCCTTGTATAGTTTTTAACAGTTACTTCCTGTCCTTGATTTCTGCGTACAGTGTTAAAGATGCATGCTAGGTTTTTCTCTAATGTAGGACTTGTTCATCATTTGGTGTTTGTGCCAGAAGCAGCTTTTCCTCCAGTACCTCTTTTTTTGTGGATTTTTTTTTTCCATTGGATAGAGTCATATGGAACGAGTTTAACAGAAATAGTAAGTTGTTTGGTTGTTTCCGTTTAGAACACAAGATATAAACCAGCAATTTTTCTACAAGCCCAGAAATAACTTTCTATCTTTTTAGGTTCAGGCGCGCTCTTTTCTGCAGAAAGGTCTTGAGCCATCCCAAACAGCCTGTGGTTACTTGCTTTGTGAAAATTTATGTAGAGAGACACCATTTGAACTTGAATCTGTTCAAGGAACATGCGGTGCTTGAAGTACGACAGGGTCTGCAAAACTTTATTGAAAAATGTTCTTTGTCAATCCAATATACATAGAAGAGAACATGGGCCTTTGATATCAAATGACAATTTGTTGCAACTTAAATATGTGGACTTCTATCTGCAAAAACATAATCATCTGTATTATTGTTCTCTGCCCCCCTCTGAACAGTTTCAGAAGGTTAGAATTTATCTGTTATATGAATTATCAGTAGATAACCTTCCCATCAGTCCTCAAGAAAGCTAAAATTCTTAGTTAATACCGATGTTTTGTGTTCAAAGTTTATTCAGTATAAGCTTAGGCTGTTTAAACCAAATTCTTAATTACTTTCATTTTAACTTCTTTCGTCATACTGCTGTTCTGATTAAGAGGGGGTTTTTCTCCTTATGTCACTAGTGAAGCATGTCTATGTACCTCTTAACTTCTAGCTAATGTTCCCATTTCCAAAAGACCTCCTCAGATGTTGCGTAACTACAGATACAGACTTGTGTTTTGTAAACTTACTGGCAAAGTAGACTGAAGCTTAGTCCTACTAGCCTTCTGGTACGGGTAGGTTGTTTGTTTTTTAGGTAACTGTTTTTCCAAAATTGACACTATTGCTGCTGTTTGAAAATACCTTTTACACATGTAGATAATACACAAAGCAAGTTAACTTCCAGTTTTTAATTTTAATAAACTACTATATGCTGTAAAAAATAGTTAATATGCCCTTTTTAAGAAGAGGCTGATCTATTTTGAAAAACTTCTTGAGCTTCCAAACCTCAGTGAAGAATAAAAAAGCAGATATTTCTCAAGGCTTTAGTAATATTTTACAAGACTGCAGCTTTTTTTCCTTCAGACTGATTTAAATGACTTAAAGCCTAATAGAAAAAGCAGCTATTTTCTTTATTAGTTAATGAACACAGATTAAAATTTAAATATGAGAAATAGCCATAGTTAGCCTAGTATAAAAACCTAATTGTGTCACAGAGGTTGAATGCACAATATTTAAATAGTCAATTAAGACAAAGTCTGTGGCAGGTTATGGTTTTAGATTCAGATTGAAATCATGTGTAAACGTACCTTACGAAAAGGTGACTGCTCTTATTTTGGGTACGATTCCATCACTTCCTTGTGTAAGCTGTGATCAGACTTAGCTTCTGTATGCGAAATGAAAAATAAGATAATGTTACATATCGTATACAAGGGCTTACTTGCATCTTAACTGAAGGTGTAAAGCAGTAAACAGAAGTATTTGCCTAAATTATTTTTCCTTTGGAAGATAAGGTACAAAGAAGAGCTTCAGCCCTCCTTTCCTTCTTCCTATATGCTGCCTAAAATACCTAGTCTTCCATTAGGAAGACGTTTGCGTGTTTAGACCCATTTAAATCCTAGATTGCTTTGTTGCAATGGATCTCAGTGGTCAATACCTTTCACTGTGGACACTTACTGGCCCAATCTCGCTTCTTGTGAAAATGAAGAAAAGGTGAGAGTGAGGTGCCCATTAATTACCTCTGGTACAGCCTGACCTCATACCTCCTTCCCACAGCTAAGACCTAAGGTGGTGTTTGGGGTCTCCCAGTCTAGTTTAAAGAGGAGCTTCTTTGATAGGAGAATAGGTAAGCATCTGGTGAACATCAGTTTTGGAGGTCACTTTACAATAAGTGCAACTTTTGTGCAGACCAGCAAGTGTTGAAAAGTGTTTGCTTAGTGCATGTGTGCCACTGCACTTCAGTGTTTGTTTGTATAGTGTTAACACTCAGTATATCCTATTTCTTTGCCTGTGTTTACACTCCATTCTGAAACATCTTGCTATTCTGGCTCCAGTACTTGTTTGGTGTCAGCTGCATGGAAGTAACTTAAGCTTATGCCCAGAGAGGCAGGAAATCATACTGTACCCATGTCTTGCTGCCGGGCTGGAACCTTCTTTACATTCTAGCCTTTTCCACATAAAACTGTCATACCATTTTTAGGGATGCTACTTAAAACAATGGCACGGTGTAGGTGGTTCCTACAGAAGTATGTCTCTTCTAAAAATTTTTTAAAATTCACAGTATCATTCTTGCTCCAAACAAGGGAAATAGGAGAATGTATTGTTTTAGCGTTGGTTTTCCAATGGTGAATTTTTGTTCGAGTGGCTTTTTTGCTTAAGGTAATTGCAAGGGAAATTATTCTAAAGCCATAGATATTTTCTCTTTTTCATCCTGCTAAACAGAGTAGATGGTAGCAAAGAGGAAACCTAGTACTGTACCAAGAGTCCTAACTTGCATTGATTAAATGAATGTTTTCTAAACAAATGGACACAGAAGTAAAAGGGTTGAATATCGACAGTGGTTTTGAGTTTAACATATTTGCCAGACGTTTACAGATGGATTCATGTGTGTTGACTGTTCTAATCTACAGAGCATATAATGAAAATAGCCAAGACAGCTTCCTCAAATGGTGAATTAACCATGTAGGCGAAGCTGAGTGGTCATCTAGTGATGTTGTTTCATATGCTTGGTTTTACAGTCATTTGAGTGGACAGATTTTCTAACTGGCTTCAGGCATGAGAAGAGTGGTTTGGTGGTTTTTTTGGTTTTTGTTTTTTTTTTTTTAAATAGACAGTGGTTGGAGATCAGAGGTCTGTAGGGGAGTCAGCACTGGAGTTTATCTCTGCTTTTTTGTTTATAAACAAATGTACCCCCATATCTTTGTAGCATCCTCTTATCTGTTGGAGCTGTGCAACAGCGGTGCAATACTGTATACTCCTGGTTTAACAGTGTAAATCAAGGAGTCCGCATTCCCCGAGAACAGTGCAATGAGAAGTGACCGAGTGTTGTGCTGGTCCTCCTCTGTGTTACGGCAGCTGAGGCTGGCTGCTGCTTTGTCTCGTGAATGTCATTCCAGTTGCAGTTTCTCTGATGGCAGAATTTCTTTTGTAGGCTACTGTCTCCTCAGTTCTGCCCAACCCCTTCGTGGATCTGTTTTCTAAAGTAAACTGGAGAAGTGGAGAGGAAAGAAGCAGATGGCTGTGCTGGAGAGAAGTTGTAACAGAGAACGCTTGTTTCCATTTCTTGATTTAAATTATAAGTGATAGTTCCATTTCTCTTGTCCTTCAGGGGTTAGATAACCATACAGGTTAGTTTAAGTGGACCATGGATAAATGCCTGCATGATTTTAAGGCCAAGCAGGATGGAGGTGAAGGAGACTGCCTTGAACCAAGGAGAGCATGGATGGATGGTTTCCTGTCAGGCTGTTCATGCTGAGCCTTTTTTCAGTGCTTTGTTGTAGAGAGTGAGGCTCTTTCACACAAACAATTGTGGATTTCACTTTGCAGAATTATCATTCATAGTCTATCTCCTGACCTGCTATCCTCAATGATAAATCTGTGCTGTATCCAGTTCACTGTAGTGTAGAGACATTACAGCAAGAGAGTCTCTTGCTGAGACAAGATTGTGGTAACTCTGAGAGGACTCAAAGACTGCTTGACTTGAACCACGCCTTTTATACGGCAGCTCTTATACTGAAGCGCTAACACTTGCTGCGAGTGTCTTTGCACCTCACAAACAGCTTGTGCCACTCAAGGGTTGTATCAAGAAGCTGTTGAAGCCTTATACTATGTGGTTTTCAGGTGCCACACTAGCTCTTTCAGTTCATCTGAGAGAAGTTCTGAAGTGCTTGTCTGGTTTCCTTCTGAGGCTCCCACTGCAGCCAGCAATGGGTAGCCACTTTTCCTTCTTTGCTGTTCCTCATCTTTCTGTTTCTGCCTGATCCTTGCTCCTTTCTTAGTCCATATGGACAAGATAAATGAGTGGTCAGAGCTAAAAACAGTCCCTGAATGAGAGGACCACAGCGGCAAACTATACAGTTTAACCTCAAGCTGTTAATGTTTGGGACCAAACATGCCTAAAGTACTGGTCTTACCAAAAGTGTGATAGATGCCAACAAAATAAAGGCATCTTGAAGAGAGGTTCGTGTGATTGGTGGTACTGAACATGCGGAAAAGATGCAAAGTAAAGAGCAAGGAGAAGTTAAACTGTCTTAAAAAGGAGAAGAAAACGGATTCTCAGTGTAATGTTACAGGCGTTTGGCATTTCTGTTCCTCTGGGTGCAGAGCCTCGTTGCTTATGAAAGAGGCTTCATTGGCCCTATGTGAAAGACCTGATTTTGTTGAAGTCAGTAGCGGCATTCGCACTGAATTCAATGCGAGCAGAAGCAAGCCAGATAAAACACGAACAGTAAATTAAGCAAAGTTCAGAAGAGCTCAGCTTCTGCCAATAGAGCAAACAACCTGGGCTGTGTTAAACTCGCCTCTGGCAGCTTCAGTCTACGTTACTAGAGAACTTCAAAACATCGTCCCATGGTCTCAAGGTTCTAAGTCTTCTGGGGTTTTTCTGTTGTCTACAGATGATAGAGCCCACTTTCAGATAATATTGTTTTCAGCCCTGATTGTTCCTTGTTTGTAATTTACATTTCTTTTTTCTCCCCAAAGGACCAGCAAGAGTCTGGCATTTTTCCTGTTGTCCCACCAAATTTTATTAGCATTTTCCAATTGTGTGCCAAATTGAAATAACAATTCTATAAATAAACTCTCTGAAAATACTGGTCTGTGGGGGTGTCTTCCTATATCTTATCTCTCTGTTGGGTATTTGTTTCATTGTGCAGCTGATATTTTTCTTCCTTTTTTCTGGTAATGCATGTCAGGCCGCTTCAGCTGTGCTGTGTCCACTGTGTGTGTGTGACTTTCTGCCTGAGGGATTATAATTATTGACGGGTCCAGCTAAGTTAATGATAAACGTTATTCAAGATCTCCATTGGTTTTGCTTTCATACGTGTGGTTTTATTCTGAAAGTTGGTGGATTTGTGTGATGGAAAATGGGTGCTTAGAAATCCCTCACGTGGTATTGTGCCTTGGATCTGAAGAAGCTTTCTTTCCAACGTCATCTCCAAGACTCTTCCTAATTATGATACTTCATTCTACTTGAGTCTTGTTTCTGTGATTTTCTAGTATCCTGCCAAACTAGTGTTATGTGCCCTTTTTCTAATAATGTGCCACTCTTCGTAAGTGAAACCATGGAATAAGTTGAAAGATGCTTTAATATCCCACATCAGTGTGGCTTTTTGGGCTCTTCTTGGGTGCAGCTTCAGATGTGGTTGCTGTCACCCCTACCAACATGTGCAAGACTGGATGTGCAATGAGGTCGTGTGTCATCCCGGCAATGCTGGCCCTGATGTGCATTGCTGATTCTCCTCTTTCCCCACGTACGAACCGAAATTGCCAAGCAGCCTCTGTGCCAGCGCGGTCCGGTCGGTGCTCACAAAAGCTGTGTTTTAGCGTGCCTAAAACTGCTCTGGCACTAACGCTTGATTGTACGTACTACTAGACACTTTCAGACTCCAAAACAGGGTGGCTGCCTGTGGACTGCTCATTGAGAAGCGTCCCAGCTTCATGAAGGCTAGTGAACTGTGCCTGGGAAATTGTTTGGGATGGAGCTGGTTTGCTTAGGCCAAAAACATGCTGAGGATCATGCCGTAGTATACCAACCAGCGACCTGTGGAGCCCAGGGTCGTTCTGGACTGTATAACTGACTTGCATGGACATAGGCAATATATGCCACAGGAGCTGTACGTGAATGTTTTGAAAACCCTTGTTGATAATATGTGATCTAACCAGATAATCAGTGTGGAGTATTTGGCAGTTATTTGGAGAAAGAAGGAAGTGTTGTGGTGCGTTTTGGGGAACAACCCAGAGGAGCAGGGATTTTTCCCATCTTGCAAAGTGTGAGTGTGTGAAAATGGATATTGGCATTTATCAGTGACATTGATGTTTTCCCAACTGCCTGTGATGACGCTGTGCAGCAACCTGGACAGCCCGGGTGGCAGGCTTGTCTGAGGGAAGCGTAGCGTGTGGCTGGTTGCTGTTCCACGTGACTAATCGCCAGACTAGCTGATTCCTACAGCCAGTTTGGGAGCTTTGCTGCACTGAAAATGCTGTCTTTTCAAGTACGCTGATTAGGAAAACATCAAAATTGCACTCTTTGTGGGTTGTGTTAAGGCACACGAAGGGCAAAAGCACAAGTATGGTGACACTTGGACGACAAAGGAAATTGCAGAAGTTGAGTAAATATGTTAACATTTGGTGGTTGCCTCGTTAAAGATGATTGTATGCTTTGTGAGGCCTGAAGGACCAAGTTGCAGGCTAACGTCTGCTCTATGCTGTCAGCCGTTTGCCTGAGGCTCTCAGGCTTGCATTTCTCCCACTGGAGCTATCGCTGCAGTATGGCGTAAGAGCTGGGTCAGAGTCTTCCAGGCTCTGAGGGTTGCCGTGTTATACTGGTATCACACCAAAGATTTGACCCATGCTTGGACCTGGAGAAGGTGCCCACTGGCCACCAGCGCTGGTCCCAGTGGCAGCCTCCAGCCTCACCTCCGACCCGGGCTCAGCTTTTGAGCCACAGAACCTGCCCTGGGGCCGGCGTTTTTGCAGGTTTCCTTATTCAGAGCAGTGTGACAGGTAACAAGTGTAACACTGTGTACAAAAACTAAACAGCCCTCAGGGGCATCCTGCTCCTCAACACCATAAACCCAATTTATGGCTCCCTTTTGTCTGTTGGATCAGCTTTTCGCATATATTGTGTTCTACATCATCTTGTTTTCATTTTCTTCTTTCAGCTGGTCACGTCCCTATGCTATTCATAAAGGCAAGCTAAAATCATTAAAAATACCCTAAGTTCAGCTCAAGTCATGCACGCCTAAAAGCCTTTTACACATATTTTTTTTTTTCCTTTGTACAACAGTAAGACTGTCCCAAGTAGACTTCTTCTCGTCTGTTGGCATACAGACATCCCGTGCACTTGTCTAATGTTTGAGGGCTTTTCAGTTGTGGTCTCCAACTCCAAACATCAGTTCACTTGTAGTGCTTCAATAATTAAACTCTTTATTTTTCAGGATAACACTACACAGCACTGTTTTAACTTGGTCTGGCCCCTAACTCTGTTGCTTTAAGGCATTCTAGGGGTGTCTGTCAGTCAAAGAGAATTCCTCATTCCCAGGGAAAGGGCAGGACTCCCACTGCAGAGGGTGGAAGTTTGGCCTGGCACCACTGGTGGGTACAGGAGTGGTGAAAGCACAGCCAGGAAGGGGCTGTGGGAATGCTTTGCGCTCGGGTCAGACGAACTGGAGTTGGGTGCCCATCACCTCTGCTCAGGGCCTAGACTTGGTGACCCTTTACTCGTCATATATCTTAAGTAAAATAACTCCAAATTACAGGAATTCTTCCAAATTAAGTGGTATGATTTAAATGAGAAACACAAGTATCTTGTTAGTCTAAAGTAATTCTGTTAAGTCAATGGACAGAAGTGAAACTGCACAGATTTAGATTTCACGTCTTAAAAACACACATTTTTCTTCCAGAGGGACATACTTATTGTAGAGTTATGAATGCATCAAGCTTGCACTCCTCCCAGCTGAACTCCACCAGGCTGGATCCGTCCGGTGTCCTTTTATTTTCAGAGAACAAATAACACAATGCACACTCTATTTCTGCAAGAGGATAGCATTCAACTAAAATAAGTAAAGGGGATTAAATGTACATGAATTCTGTACTAGGGGAAAGGTAAGTGTTTTAACCTGCTTCCCATAATTTTCTGACATCTTAGTACCTGAATCTGTTGGAAATATTTGAATCAACAGTAAAGATTTTTCAATTACTTTAGCAAAAGAAAAGTGTCTCTTGTATGTAATGTTTCCTGTGGGACTGAACTGACACAGATCTGCTTGCTGTTCTCCTAAGATCCTAATCCTCTCTTACAGGAATAGATTTATACAGATGTGACAATGGCTTTTGGAACCTAAATTGCACTCCATCCTAATAGATTTAGACCAAGAAAACTACATATGCCAGAATAACTTTCAGCCCTGCCACTTGCATCTCTGATATTAAAGGACTTGAGTGGGGGGGGGGAAAAAAAGCAGAGGCCAGTAGAGGGCTCTGTCTTTTCATGAATGCCCTGAAGAGCCAGAAAGATTTTTGGGGGCTATGAATTTACATGGCTGGGGTTTTTTTTGTTTTTGTTTTTTTTTTTTTTTTTTTTACCAGGAGTCGTCTCTTACCTGTCTTGCTCAGTTGTGGTTTATGTTTTTAGTTAAGAGGGCGCCCACAGAGTTCTAGGGTCTGATCCAGAGGGCTGCACTGAATTGTTACTGTGCAATTTGACATCTTGCGGTTATTTCTAATACACGCTTTCTCTTGTGTCTTTGATTTGATTTAATATTGCAGTAAAAGTGCATGCTTTTGTACAGCGTGTTTAAGCTACCGGTGATATACTTTCTTTTAGGTAGTTGTTTTCAGGCTCCTTAAAATCTATCCCATGAATTCACAGACATCTGTAACTGGAGCTTGAGAGTCATGGTGGGAACTTCCCATGAAGATGTCCGTGTGCTTGCTCATTTCCTAAAAGTTTTGCGTCTGTAAATCATGAGAATAAGGTCAATTATGACAGCTGTACATCCAAGCTTTGTGTGATTTTTTTTTTTTTTTTTAAGTACATAATCATTTCATCTGCCACTTCGAGTTAATTGCTAATGTCTGATATCGTTAGAGGAGTGACTCCTCCACATCCCTCAGCTCAACAACTTCCACATCTTGGTCTCATGGAAATCATATCTTCATTCTCACCCACCATCGTCACGACTCGATGACCATCTGTAAACTCCCCACCCCCTTTTTTTTTTTTTGGTTTCTTTCTTAAATTCTAGGTGTTCCCCTACCAAATTCTTATCAGTTTAGTTTAAAAAATAAAAAAGGCTATTCTGTTGCTTAGGCAATCGAAACACCCCATCTTACTACCATTAAAATACCAAGACTCAGTTCTCTGGTTAATATAAATTGCTATATATTTTGATATCATTTGAACTTCCTTCCAGGTAGCAAAAAATAGGCTTCTGTTTTGGCCTTTCTTGCACATGAGAGCTATCATAACATTTCCAGATAAAGATGTTTGTCTTCTAGCAGCATTTTGGGGCCTCTTGAAGCAGCTCCATCATACTTATCTAGGCTCGCTCTTGCCACTGTACCAGCAAGAAGAGGGAGAGCACTGATATTTTATCAGCTACTTGCTACTGAAATTGTGTGGAGTTTTTTCTTATTTCTGTCAGTGGCGTTTGTTGTCCTTTGCGTTCATTTTTCACGTGGAGGACAAAAAATACGTCATTTTCTCTTCCAGCCTTTTACAGGAAGCTTGCAGTGCTTTTCTCCACAGCTGTCTTCCAGTACGATATTAACAACATAGAAGTATAATATTATTGCTTTCTTTGCATTACCTTTTATTCACACCACATGGACTGCTAGTGACTCCTACCTTCCGCCTGTGGAACAGAGGAAAAGGAAAGGTCCATGTTCCCCGTGCTCCAGCTGCAGAGACAAAGCGAGTGTGTGCTGCTCTCCGCCTCTGCAGGCTCTTGCTTAGTCAAACCCGAGGCAATATGAAAAGAGAGGATTTTGAAGAACATCCATTTGGTACAACCCAAACTTCGGTGTTTGGCTGCAGGGATTGTTGCTCCCGTGGTGAAAGCTAACGTAAATGGGTCCTTGCCTGCCAGAGGTATGGTACAGACAGCAGAAAGTCAAACAGCAGCAACAAAGAAAAAAAGAGCTGGAGAAAAACAGGCATCCTAATTTTAAAGAAAGAGCTCACTGTGAGGAAAATAGATGGGGACTTTTATGAGTTTACATTTATGCCTAAACATGATGCTAGTTTGGGAGTTGTCATTTGTGTGTGCAGGTCTTTCTGTTAATTATATATAGCTGCATATTTAAGTGCAATACTTAAAAATAATATGAAAACTAAGTTCCTTAGCTATTTTGGGAGATGAAAAAGAATTTAAAAAAGAAAGCTAGTGTTATGTTTAAAAAAAAGAAAAAAAAGCAAGCATTTTCTGTTTGTTTAGACAGCCATGCTCAGTATAAATTGGAACGCTATGGATGACTGAATCTTCCTTGGTCTGTGTTCATCACAGACACGTTCTGCAACCCCGAGTACCTGAATCGGGACCAGGCTGAGCTGTGCTGCGCGTCTGCCTTGTGACTGCAGGGCTGGGCTGGGGGTGGTGAATGGTTGTTCTGCACACTGGATGGGGTCATCAGAGAAAAGTCCTTACTGTGTAACACCCTTTCCATTTCTGTTTCCATGTCTAATACTTTCACCTGCGGAAATTGCACTAGGGTGAACAGAGTCCTACAGAAAACAGTCTTCCAGGTGAGGAGCCTGTTACGACGATGCCTGTTGCTGCCTTCAGTTTGGCATGGTTTCTGTCTCAGGTTGGTGTCATCTTCAAACTTGCTGGATCCTACCGTCTATGTCATTGATGAAGACAGTAAACAGCACTTGTCCCAATATGGACCCTGAGGGACACCACTTGTCACCAATCTCCATCTAGACATTGAGTAGTTGACTATTACCCTCTGGATGTGATGATTCAACCAATTCCTCATCCACCGAACAGTCCATTCATAAAATACATACCTCCCCAATTTAGAGAGAAGAATGTTGTGGGGGGCTGGGTCAAAGGCCTTAGAGAAGTCGAGATAGACAATGTGTAGCTCTTCCCTTGTCCACTCATGTGGTCACTCCATCATAGATCACTCAGATCAAATATTTTGACAGCAACTTTCTTATCAAAATGAGATGAAAAATCATGATGATGACATATTGACAGTCAAAAAAAAAAATTTCTATCACTGGTATTTCTTAGTATCACTAAGTATAGTGATATCAATAGTAAGTATCACTTAAGTATCACTACAAGCCAAAACAGAAAAATGGCATAGTTGAACCATTTAGGTTTTGGTTTGGTTTGGGTTGTTGGTTTTTTTTTTTCATTTTGAGTAACATCCGTTAGCACAGAAATGAATTAAAAATACTGAGTTCATTCTTGCATACTTCAATATTTCAGTATCATACTGTAAATATATAATAGGCAAAGCACAGGGAGTTTGCTTGAAATGATAATAAACGATGTTTCAAAGATGTTTTCAGCGTTAGAGGACCCACTCATCTCTGTCTGCTCTGTCCTAGTTTATGAGGGAGCCTATGGGAAAAATGGGACAAATAATACAAAATAAAGATTTTCAGAATCAGTAGTTCACTCTTTGCAGCATCTCTAGAAAAGTTTTCTCTTAATGGAAAAATCTTATATGTCACTATATTAAATATTAAAATTCTTGACAATAAAGACCATTCCCATGTCTTGCCTTTTCAGCCATTGAGATTTTCTTTTTTTTTTTTTTTAGCTTTTCAAAGGTAAAGACATGAACGATATAACGTATCATATTCTCTGACATGTTAACACTTCTGCCTTCAAATATGGAATAAAAATGTCAAATATGGAATAAAAGTGTCAAATATGGAATAAAAATGGGCAAGGCGCTACCTGAGATCAGTGTGATCATATACTTCTTGTTTTAAGTAGTTAATTGTAGTAATCTTTTAAAATGGCTGCCTGGTCAATAAATAATTCAAAAGGTAGACATTCAGCATCTTGGTGTTGGGAATATTCTGCTCAGAGAGTAGGGACAGAGATGCTCGAATTTCTTCTACATCACTGTTACGGAGTAGATGGAGCCTTTCAGGTCTGAGCCACTTGAGATGATGGATTACATCCATTTCCCACTGCCTCAGTACAGCCATTTTTCCCTGAAAATTTTTGAGCACTAGCCAAAGGGCAGAACTATATTGCATTAGGTAGAAATTCAAGTCATCCTCTGCGTAAGCAGGACGTGAGCTGGGCTCAGACCATGTTTCTTCCTCTTACCTCTAAGTGGAAATCCTTGCTGTTTATGCAGGTGACAGTAGTTTTATCTCAGGATTTTTTCATGTCTTGAAGACTCTTAAAAGTATTTTAGGGGGGGGGGCTGATTGCTACGATGGAAGCTTTTGTGAGTCTTTAGTGAGAACTGCAAATACTTGAGCCCTTTGAAAACCCTCCCAGGGTGGATTCCCGCAGAAGTACCTCAAAAGAAAAGTCAGTCTGGGAATTTAAAGGAAAATTAAATCATGATGTTCCAGTTCTTGTCTCAGAGGTATGACTGTGGTTTTGGCAAGAGTAATTTTTGAGTTTCTCTTCTTTGTGTGCATGGTAGAATAGCTATATTTCTGAGCGTTTTTATCAATAAAACTGTTAGGCATCTGAAACTTCAGAGACAATGCTGCTTTTCTATTTCCTCTTAGAGCCCTTAGGGACTCCAAATACTTTGCTCATAAAAAGGAAAGGGAGCAAGTCTGTGGAATGATTTTTATGATAGTGAAAGTAGATTTGAAGACAAAATCTGTTTTCAATTTCTCTCTTGTTGTGAGGCATTAAGTGATTTATATCTGATCTAAAAATCAAAACCTTTCCAAATTGCCACTTCCTCCCTTTTCTTCAAAGTTCATGATACACGTGTGCATCCTAGTAAAAAAGCAGTGCCAGGAGAAGAAAACTTGGAAAGGATGGGGCTCAAGTTAGATGAACTTGAGCAGTCTCTGCTCTTTCCTCCTGTGCTATAGACAGTAGAAAGGGAGGCAGGAGTGCATTTATCTAGAAGTAAAGCGTGTCCTCCACTTTGCACCGAAAGGACTAAATTGCAGGGAATTAGCAGCTCTTCCTCGTTGTGGTTATGTGCCTTGAGTTTGGGACTGACTTGGCTGGTGTGCTCAGAGATCAATTGATTTTCCCCTGCCTGTGTTTCAATTTAGAAAATTTTGAATTATGTTTAGAAAATCCCTTTTAAAGCACAGTATAATGGCAACTTTAAAATTGAGCATGAGTGTACACCTCTGTCAGTCGTACTAAGCTGATTGCTGTGGCCTGGCAATGAGATTCAGCTTCATCTACAGTTTTAGTCTTGCAATTCACTCTTTTGGAGAGTGCAAAGGCATCATACAGTCACTCAGTAAGTGATAAAGAGAAATGTAAAAAAAAAATGATGTTCCAATGCTTTTCTTTTTTTTTTGAGAGAGGAAGGAATGATTCAGGGATGGGGCATCTACCACCTCCTTTTTGTAGAAAAGCAATCTTGTGGTGGGCACCATAATATGAGCCAATAACCCTGTCTCATTGCAAAAAAGGCAAAACATATGCTAGGTGTATCACGGCCAGTAGATCCAGGGAAATTATTACTGTTCTTGGTGACAGTGAGACTGTACCCAAATACTATGCCTAGAATTGCCACCCACCTACCTGCAAGACAGCTGTGGAGAATCTGGAGTCTCCAGCAAGAGACTGCTAAGAAGGTTGGGGTCCTGGAGCACATGAGGTACCAGGGAAGTCTGGAGGAGTTGGGGTCATTTAGCATGGAGAAGAGAAGGCTAAGGGGCAATTTAATAGCAGCAGTGACAGGTGGTCTAACAAAAGGCATTCACAAAAACATCTTCGCTGTGAGGGTAGAACATGCCAGCAGAGGCAAGGTCTCCAGACTTTGAGATTTTCAAGACAAAGACAAAAGCAACCAGATCTAGAGACGGTGCTAAGTGTGCTTGAGCAACCTGCTAGGAAATCCCTTCCTCCCAACATTTCTAACATTTCTTGAGCATATGAGATTAAGCTTGAAAAGTTCCAACTAGCTGTAGGGAAAGGCCTCTGGCTGAGCTTTGGGATCCCTTAGTATTGTAGCACAGGTCTCATTGCCTTCTTTAAAATCATGAGTGTTCACCTTTTCTGCAAATCATGGGTCAGATCAGCAGAGGATGACTGTGGAAGTAGACACCTGTAGCTTAATGCACAGCAAAAGGAGCTCTGAGTTCCAGCTCCACAGAAGACCCAAATTCCAGGATTTTTTGGTGATTTTTCAGTGGACTGCTATTTCCCTTGTTTGTTATTTTGTTTGTTGTTTTCTTTTTTCTAATGCAAATTTCTTATCAGTTATTTAAACTGTGCCTAGTAGTTCAGAAGAAGATGAGTAGGAGCAATGTACGTAAACTTCAGCCTTTTACAGAAATAGGCCCTTTACTGACAGTCTCTGTGTAACTGAGTTATTTTGATAAACTGTAGATAAGCTAAGACAAGAAGGGCAAACAAATTAGTGAGAAAGGACAGCAGGCAAAACTGGGACTATTTCCAACTTCAGCTCTTTCTTAGCAGAGAAGAATGGAATTTAATAGACCTTTTTGTGCTATGCAGAGTGTTATGTCCCCAGCAGAATAGCTCCAGTTGTTCAGGCTTAAGAAGGAAAATGTGGTTTGTCCCTACAGTTGAGAGGCTGCAAGGCTGACTTTCATTGGGGTATTTGCTTTGTTTATTCTTTCTCTATTTGTATGAGGCAGATGTGACAGAGAAAACCTTAGGAAAATGCCCTCAGAAATACCACCAAAGGCTTCAGGTCAACTCCTAATCACTTAAAGGAAAGGATGGCTTCAGACTTCTCCTTTTTGTTATGCTCATTACATCTCCTTCCCTCTATCCTTTACTCTCACCTCGGCCCCAGGCGCTGCTCTCCTGTGGATTAAGCTGTTCGTGCCACAGCAGCCCCAACCCCTCTGACCACGTCTGCTGCTGCTGCCCTTCTCTGCCTTCTCACTGCCTCCAGCACTTGCCTGACCCTGTGCAGAGCTGTTTAAGCTCTCTAAGGCAGCACAACAACTCACCTGACAAAAAATAAAAAAATGTTTCAGGTCAGGGCCAGGCAGTCACTTGGAAGGAGGATGCAGGACGCAGCAGCTGAATTGCTCTCACTTGCCATGAAACTGCCCACGCAACTCTGACCCGCTGTCACTTTGTGCTCGTAGCTCCTGAAATGCAATTGTACCATCATATTCTTTTTCTGTTTCCTGTGAAGTGAAGAAGAAATGTATAGCTCTTCTGGCACCTGTGTTGTTTCAGTCTCGGAAAATATTTCACCTTCATATTGCTTGATAGAAGAGTTCAATATACTAACAATTAGGAAACGACCATAGATCATCTTTATAGCTTCATGACTAGTCTCATTAAAAGGTTTATGGAAGATGCTTGCTTGAAGAGGCTTCTGCCACTCTCCCACAGTTCTGCTCTTGAAAAATTCCAGCCTGTCTGTCAACTCCTTGAAGATGTTGTTCTGTGGTTTCAAGTTTTGGGTTGTGATCTGGTAGCATCGGTGTCCAAAGGATCAGAGAAAGGAGCTTGGACCACCTGTCTCCCAGCTTCAGCAGTAAGATTGGTATGAGTACTGTCAGTATGGGTACTGACAAAACGTTAAGTTCTGACTTTCATAAAGAAGTCAAAACATTAATGCAAAGGGTTACAATTCTAGAGATTCAAATTCCTGCCTCTACTTTGTCTATGACTTTGGGCAAGTCTGCTACCCAGTACAACCCACAGTAGTCTCCTGTTCACCCCTCCCAACTCTGCCACAATGACTGTGCCCACATTTTATCAGAACATTTTCTGTATTTTGCTATTGCTGATTCGTTCAAATCCTTGTGTCTCCATCCTATGACAGTCAATTTAAGCACTAGTTTTAAGTTCTACCATATACTGTCAGTGTGCAGAGTACCCTCCCAACCAACTTCTTATATACAGATCAGGCCAAAAAGGAACTTTACCATAGGATAGCTAGCCAGGAATCTCCCCAGATGACCACCTTTCAGTTAGGAGGTCATTAAAACAGAGTATTTCTAATGTTCCAGCTTTATTCATTCCTGATTAGGGTGTACAAAGATGTCCCACCACGCTGGTCCAGCAACGTGCTGCAGTGGGATGTCGCATAGATGTACTGACTCGGGCCCCGCAGCAGCAGCACAGGATTATGGCAGTGCCCAAATCAACAAGCCCTACAAGGGCACCGATGCCCCTTTCAGCCCCACGTGTGGCTGGGTGCAAGGCGAGGGCTGCTGAAGGCCCCCTGCTGCAGCGCAAACCAACCTCCCCGCGGTTCTTCCCCTTCCACACAGCTGCCAGCCTGGAGCCTGGAAGCGCAGTAATAGGAAGATCTTCAAAAACCTGCCTTGAAGTGCAGTGTATGGTGACTGAAATAATTTTGAAACAGGTGGAAAGATGGGAATCAAAAAATGAATGACTGCAATGAAATGAATACTGTTGAAACTGTTCTTGTTAATCCTTCCTAATTCCTATTTTGTTCTCGTTAAAATTCTTTAATAAGCAGAAGTACAAACTTCCTCCATTTCTTCCTATATTGCTGCATGACTAGTGAGCTATCAAACTCTGCCACAGAGGGGAAGTAGAGTATCGCTGTAAATCCTTGTCAGTGCAAGCTACAGCTCCTGCTTTCCAATAGAGTTAAAGCCTCGTCAGGAAAAGCTGAAATACTGAACATTTTCCTGCACCATTTTTTTTTTTATTTAGAGAAAGAAAATAAAAAGCATGCTTTTCTGTATTTTAAACTGTCAGTTTTGCACTATTTCTCTTTCCTTAGCATTTGCTATGAATGAGGCCAAACTACCTGGAAACGGGACGCTCACAGGTCGGTTCTCCTTTTGGACTGTAATGTACTGCTTGGCTTCAGAAGAACTTCCCTAGCCGCCTGCTGGGATGTCAGGATTGGGACTTAAAATGAAGAGCATTGTTTTAGAAGGTACTGAAGAACACTTAGGCAGGTGCCTTTTCACTGAAATGGCTGATGAGGAATGCAGAAGTTTTAATCTTGGTGAAACAGAGGCATCATTAATAACTAAGGAGCATTTATTTATGTAAGTCACTCGCACGAACAGGCTTGCAAATGTGACTGCGTTATTGCGTGATGTTTCTTATAGCCAGACCTTTGGGTAAATATTTGCTAGAACAGACATCTGCGGAGGTGAACTTGACCCAGACCAAGCTGTCTCCTTACAGAACTTCTTTTAAAGAAATCTTTGAGGTATTGGGGGAACTTGAAAGTTCCTGTGGCTTGGGCCACGTACAAAGGGGGTGTAACAGTATCGGGCAGTAGGTCTTCACAAGGTTGTTGCTTATGCTTTCTAATGTTTTTGTGTGCGTGCTTCGGAGAGATTGAAAATCATCTGGGATGTTAACAGTCTGGAAGGCTGCAAGGTGCATGCATGGAGCTTTTTTTGTCTTTTGTGAAGGAGAAGGCTACAAACGCAAATACGGCAGGAGGGGTAAATAGTAAAGATAAAAATTGCAGAAGTTATTTCAAGCAGTCTCTGCTACGAAGAAGCTTAATTTGGAAACTAGGTCCTACTAACGCCATCAGATTTACTGACGCCATCAGATTAATATTCTTATTCTTTTAGAATTACAAGTGTATTGACACGGAAAGCTAATAATAGCCCTGCTGCCTCTGTAGGGACCATAATGTGCTCTCAGATAAACATAAAATCGGTGCTGCAGCCCAAAGAAAATCTCATGTGGAAAACTGTCCCCACTGAAAGGAGTGGGAGGGATTGGTTTTTGCACAGATGTTAACATGGCAGGACACCGTCCTCTGGTACAGGCTTGCTGCTTAGGGGTTTGCTAATAGGCAGCAAAAGCTTTCTTTGAAACTTCTGTTTTATAGTTTGCTGTCTGGTGAAGGCTAAGGCAAAAAAGCGCGATTGTTGATTTGGGTAAGGCATTAACTACTTTGTTGCTTCTTCCTGGCTCACAACAAATTGTGGAGAGCTTTGAGAGCCCAAGGAAAAAAAAAATTCTCTTAAAAGAAAGAAAGGAGTTCGCACCCAGCATCCGCACTGGTGAGCCCACGGATGGACTGTGCTCCAGACCTCGATCCTCCCGAGGCTGTACCACCCACGTGCCTGGCTTGAGCTGGATTCTCCTCCCAGCCAGGATACAGGAGAGGACTGGGTGGTAGATCTGAGCAACTTCTCAGGATTGAGGTCTTCCATCTCACATGCACGGTCTGTTCCTGTAATCCCCATAGTAGCTTGAGAGTGGTTTATCACTGTAGCATTCAGTGAAACCCTGAGGGCATCTTAGCTGCTGACCTGTAAGCCTTGGAATACTAAATTAACCTTTTTTGCTCCCATTAACTGGCTCCCTTTCCACGGATGTAGCAAGTACATTTAGCCCATGTTCACACCTCTCTCAAGGGTATTTCCCAGGATGATGTGCATTTCTTCAGCAGGCTGCACTATAGCACTGAAGTTGCTGCTCCCTTTGGGTGTGGAAGTTGGTCATCCGTGGCAACGCAAAACTCAGCAAAAATGAGCTTCCCTGCCAGGACAGGGTCCTCCGCACCGTCCCCTTGGATGGGAAGAGCACTGGGGCCTGTGCCACTGGCATCACCAGCATGCATATCCACATTTGCACGCTGCACAAGCCCAGCCTGCCTCTGACAGCTCTCTGGTTGTTTTCAGGAATTTCTGGGAGTCCATTTCATTTCCTATGTAACCTTGTAAGTGAAAGACACAGCTTGCCTGCTGCTGACAGCTGCATGTTGTCCGTTTCTCCATATTTCAGAAAATTTCTGTAGAATATTCTCTTCTGCCTGCTAGAAGAGAAAGGGAAGAAACTTCATCTTCCATATTCCTCAGAGAAGAATCATGGGAATGTTTGTGCCAGGAGATATGCCCTATTCAGCCAGAGAAACTTATGTTCAGCTTATTTACTTTCCTGGAGGAGATGGATTAAAACAAGGAATCTCCATCCCAAAGCTTCTTTTCCTTTGCTAGAGTATGGGAGAAAACTCCTGAAAATACAAGTATTTATTATTGGAAAGGATTCCAAGGGCATTCCTAAAGTTTTAATACTTTCATATTGAGTATTTGTAACTGAAAGGTAATCACAGGCTTCTGTAGTGATCAACACCCACTTTATTCTTTACTTAGAAGCCTCGCTGTAGTAGTATACCAGATGCATGTTCCACCTAGAAGCCTACCTGTGACTATTAGCTCTCTGCTTTGGCACTGGGCTCAAGCGACACAGGAGATATTCTCAGGTTCTTCTCATTCTCCATTACTTCTTTTTATTGTCTGACATATATCCTGCAGAAAACCTGGAAATTACTTTACAATCACAAGGCCAGAGACTGGTCTTCTCCAAAAAGAAAGTCCTGTGTCATCGCCATCCTGCAGCCAGTCCTTGCTCTATCCTCTTCCATTACAGTTTCATCCAACGGGTGCCCACTTTGTGTGTGTGCGAGGGTGGGTGGCCTCATGGCACAGGCAGGAATGGTAGCCCCTTTTTTACTTTCATTCCCTTTCTGTCATAATTTTCAAGATGCCACAAATGCTCCCCTTGGATGACTTTCCCCTCTCCCTGCTTTCTGTGGCGTCAGAGATATATCAGTGGGTTTGGGATTAACATTTTGGGTTTGGGATGTCTTCCTCTTTCTTGCTGCTTCACCAACCTCTCATCGTTTTCTTCATTTAGGAAAAATTGCTCTGCTGATGCAATTGTCCACTCAGCTGGAGTGAGGCCAATCTCTCATCACTTCAGCTCTCCTTGATTGCTTCCTGCCCAAGGTCTGACAAAGAAGTTTGTACAAGAATTTGAAAAGTGATTACAAAATCCCGCAGACGTTCCGAAAGAGAAACTTGGTTTTGATTTTTACCCAGAAAACAGTTCCAGTGAAAATTATTTTAATAGAAGAATTAAGTCATACTGTGGTAAAGTTTTTGTTTGGTTTGTGGGTGTTTTTTTGTGGGTGGTGGTGGTGGTTGTTTTAGAAGGAGAGTTTTTATTCAAGGGTCCCAAACACTTTAACTTCATGACTTTAGTCAGATTGTTTTAATTTTTTAATGCCTCTGCCTAGTCAAGCTGTTAGCAGATGATTTGTGTCAAAATAGAATGTAAAATCAACTCTTTCTACTATACTGGAAGTCCCATGCACTTCCTAAAGTGAAATTGCTACGGGGACAGGAGTTTCAAATAACAGTGATTCCAACAAATAGCATATAACATTGTTTATTAAGTATTTCACAAAAATGTTAAAATACAGATGGTAGTGTTTGTTTTGACTCTTCTTAGCTTCCTTCCGAGTCTAATTCAAAGTAGGGAAAACTTTTTATTCCCGTATGTCATAGTTATTGATTTTCTGTTTCTCTTCTTCATCACTCATTTCTAGCAGGACAGTTGACAGAGCATCCGGATCTCGGGTGGATCTGTTCCTAGTCAGGAGTGACAAGCGTGCCTTACAACAGAGCAATACAGAAATGCCATTGCCCACGTGAGACTGTGGGATGCCAGTTAGAAAACAAAATCCTTGACATCTAATCTACCTGCCATAAATAATGTTGTTATTCCTCTTCAAGTTAGACACATCAGAAAGGTGACTTCACCGTTGTCACAAGGCAAAAGGATGGCTCTGGGGCTGGAAAAAATACTAATGTTTTATACGTATTTGTTTACTCAGTAAAATTATTGCTGATTATTATGGCTGTTTGTTTCAGAATTATTTGTCACCTTTGCCCAGCAGCTGGATTAATGAAGTGATTTTAAACAGACAAATTTGTGTGTATGCTTGGTCAAGATGTCAAAATATTTGGAAGCTGCCTGGTATGCTCCAATGGTGATACAACGCTGTACCTGCTCATGTTACATCTCGTAGCACTTCAGCCCTCGAGCACTTCAGCACTTACTTTTCATTTATGCAACAGTTTCAGAAGGCTGAGCAATAATTAGTAGTTTCTGCTCCTTTGGTAGCACAGGTTTTGGTTCAACGTTAAACAAAAGCTGTCTGGTATTCATGCTGTTTCCTGGAAGGGTCAATGTGCTGCCGACCTGTAAGAATAACCCTTTTATCTCTTCCACATTTACAGAGGAAAACCCTTACAGAAAGGGAAAACAGTGCGGTGAATTGTCCAGTTTAGGATACGTAACTGAGAGCGCTCCTGAGAACTACTTCCCTTAATATGCTGTTAGCCCCCCACAGCCCTTTCATAAGCAGCCACAGGGTTTGACAAAACACACTTTTATCTGCCCACCGTGCCAGATATTCTATTTCACAAATAGCATTTCAGTTGGTATTGATCGTTTCTCTGCCACCTGGAGTCACCGATGAAGACCAGCATTGGGACAACAAAAAGGATGTGTTCAATAAATACTCCACATTTTTCCTTTTTTGGAAAAAGAGTAAAAAGTTATCTCTGTCATTTTCATTGCTCTATAAATTTTTACCTAGAACTGGTGATGTTTATTTTTCAGACCTTGGCTGTCACCTTTTGCTTGGTTGTGAGGATTTTTGGCATCAGCTGAAAGTCTACAGGTGACAAAGCTTTAACCAGAGCAGCCCCAGAGCTGTGCAACTCCTTACCTACAATTTAGTTTTTCTTTTCTCCATTCTGTCCTTGTTTTAATGAACATTTTCGTTTCTGAAGTATTGCTGTTTTTTATTTGCTTATCTTTCTGTATTTTGGGTATTTTTGAAAGAAAAAAGCCTACGGGGTTTTATGTACAGCATTCAGCATTATTGGAGAAAAGTGGTCTTTTGTATTCTTGGAGAACAGTAACTTATGAACTGAAAAGTAATTAGTGGTAGTCAAGGAGGACAGGTAACTTGCCGGTGAATTTTCTCTAATAAGGCTAACCTTACTGCAACCTAGCAGGGCAAAAGATCAAATGGATTAATTTAGTAAAGGACGAGCCAAGAAAAAATGCTGACAATTTAATGGCCTTCGTTACCTGCAATCAGCACGAATTGCTGCAGGAAGGGCTTTGTGCTGGGTGCTCAGCCCAGGCTGCTCAGCAGGGCTGCCCCAGAGCATGAGGAAGGAACAAGTTTTTCCTCCTGACCTCTAAGGGTGCAGGGCCCCTGTCCAAGTGTGGAGGATCTCTAAGAAAATAGGGGAGAAACCCTTCTCCTTACCCCTCTGGCAAAGACCTACTGCTATGGTTCAGCTGAGGCTGCTCTTTAAAGGGACTTTTCCTTGTGACGTGTAGGTGAATAGGTGTTGCTTCAGGGCTGGAGAAAGTTCTGCTCCTTCTGTGCTCCAGCCTGGGTGCCCAGAAGCAAATCCCAGCTTTCCTGGGGAGATCTGTGCCGTATAAATTACAACAGGCAGGACCTGGACACTTGTGAGGACGGACACAAGGGGGGTTATCTAGTACCACGCGTTGGAACATGCACCTAAGGAACGAAATAACGCCCCTTTTCCTCTGTCTCAGGCTGATGAAGGCTAGCACAATAGCTTCAGTCCCCAGATAGAAAACATCAGTTCAGTGATTTTAAAATAAATACCAAAAGCAAAACAAAATAAAAAAACCTACCCCTGAAAACACACTCTGCTAGCCTTTACCAGATCAGATACAATTATAGTGACCTGTCCAAAATGAATCCCAACATGCGGTTAAACCAATGTCAGAGTCACTTAACAATTGAATTAAAGACAATATGCATGACCCAGAACGTTATTATTATTAATATTCGTATTTTATTATTATTATTTTTCTCCTTTAGGCAACAACAGGATTTGAAAAGTATTTCAAAGAGGCATTTGAAATCCTGCTCTCTAAACATTCACCAGTATTGTCATTTGCCTGGAAGCATCAATGCCAAAAAAGTTACCATGGGAACAGTATGTGATTCTGTCATGCCGTTAACGTCTCTAATCCCAGGGGTGGAACACTGATCCGGAGTCCTGAACTCTGGCAATTATACTTTTACTAACGGTTTTCAGTCCAGAGGGAACATATTCAATGGGAAGGAAAGGTGATTCAGATGTATTAGTAATATAAGGTCTACCTTGAAGAGTCATTAAGAGCACCACCCTCTTCTACCAAAAATAGCCAAGTAGCCACATTACTCAGATTAAGAAGCCATTTGAAAAAAGGATGAATCCCCTAGAATAAACCTGGCGTTTGTTCCCAACCTGAGCCACTGCAATTACCCTTCATCTTGATTAATTACGGATTAATGACTCTCAATTAACATTAAGAAAGAACATTTGCATCCCCTCACTTCTGTTTTATTTAGATCTGGAGCTTTAAAGAAAGTTTCTGTTTAACTCTACAGCACTTTGAATATTAATTACAGGAACCATATCCCATGCAATAAATGCTCCTGGCCTAATTCTGTTATTTAGCAAGCATGTGTGAAACCCAAAAGCAGAAAAAAACCTCAGTTTAAAGCTAAAAGCCTCAGTATCAGACTCCATGTCTCATAAAAGAAGCATAGTATTTTTGGTTTTAATAACTATAAGGAGATTTAATGCACTATTAAACCTCAGTCACTGCAATCAGCTCTCATATTTTCTACAGAAATCTTGAAAGAAAACACGGTAACAAATGGGTAATGACAAAATTTCATCCTTAATTTGTAAATACCTTGACTATAATACACATGTAGTTTATATTAAGTTACTCTGGCAAAGTGAAAAACTTCAGTAGGAGGAAAAAAGCCATTGCAGTGTCTTGCAAAAACTCTGGTAAAAAGCCATGTCACTAAATAACATAATTAAAAAATCTTGTGTCGATTGCAAAGCCAAAACAAGCATTTGGAAATCTCACTCTGTTTCAATCTCGGTAGCACTTGCAAACTGTGTTCTGTGCTCTCTGGTTAATTTTGGAAAGTCCGAGTTCCTTATTATTTTCTTCCCTCTGAAAGGATGCCAAATATGTATCCCCTGAGCTGGAAGGAGCTAATCATGCTGTATTTAGTCAGCCCTGGATGAAAGAACAGCTCAGGAGTGTGGAAAGATGTATATCTCAAAACAGGGAAAAAAAAGAAAGTTTTCAAATGGATCACACTTTTTTTTTGGTTGTTGTTCTTCCAATGTCTCTAGTCAATTATTCGGTCAAAAATATTTTTTGTAATTTAAATATTACAACAGATGTCCAATATTTTTGCTATCTTACGCTTTTGCACAGACACCTCTATGGACCTGACATTATTTTGTACCCAGTTATTCCCAGCCAGCTAGCAGCAAAATACACTGGCAGGGAATATGTATTAAGACATGCTGGGAGGAGAATTACTGGTGCTCAGACACAAAAGGTGTCGCAGAGCATGGAGACCGCAGGAAAAGTGGCTTGAGCACAAAAGATGACATGAATAAAGTAGAGTAAAGCAGGTCAATTTTAGCTGAAGAAACGCAGAACAATTTATGACTCAGGCTCAATCAGGTCTAGTAGAGACTTTAGAAATAATCAGATCTGAATGAATACTTGACTCATAGGTGGTCCAAAGAATTGCTTGGACATGAAGGTTAAGATTAGGCGAATAGTATTTCTCCACATTACCTTTAGCTGTATTATGATCCTGCTTCTGGAGTCTGCTCTGCTTTCCTGGGTGAAATCATTCAGCTTTTTAGAGGATCGATGTGCTCAGGAGCATGGGCATCTGCTCTGGAACAACGATTATGTGCAAAACACGCCAAGTTCTGGCAGAACTTAAAAACTAGTATCAACAAGGCCTGTACATGTGTATATCTATGTGCACATGCATACATATATACACATGTATGCATATATACACACACACACATGTATAATCCTGAGCATGAAGATGTACGAATTAGGAACTTAAATGTAGGACTTTCCTATTTCTGGATCTCTCTGATAGAAATACATGAGTATACACCTTGTGGCAGATATGCAGTGAGTCCAGGGCACCTAGAAGTATTTGACTAACCACATGTGTGCTGCACAAATTATTTAAACGTACACAGTTTACGTATCCAGAATGCGCAGGACCTAGTGGATACATACTGGGGATATTGCTCTGGGATTTCTTGATATCCATCAACTTAGTCAGGGACTCTGCCCCAGCGATACTACAGGATGCCCAGGAATCCCAAATAAATAAAGTTCCCATTCCTCCCAGACAAAATTTCCAGATGAAAAAGAGGTGACTGTATCCAAGGAAAGCTCAGCCAGCTGGTGACCCTGACACTGTCTAGGTGCCGTCATGTTACTGTATGGGGCAGAAAGGTCTTTCCTGACCCTCTGATCACCTGACATGTTTCTGGCCTCTCAGGGTGCCCTCCCATGGCTTCACAACACCCACATTCTGGGCATGGCTGGAGCTATTTTGCATCCTACCACCTTAGACATCAGAGCTACGGCAGCGTTGAGCTTCCTGACAGCTACAGCCCCCTCTCAATCTTGTCAAAGTAACTGCTCCATCGTATTCTATAGGGATCTATATGGACACACACCTTTCACAACATTTATTAGAAGAAGTAGCCTAATTCTCATTCTTTGGGAAGTGGAAAATAAAACACTGTGCTCTCCTAGTATTTAATGCAGCAAATTTTGAAACTGCAATCAGAAAGAAGCAGAACTAAAATCTAAACATTACATTCCTTTTCTTGATCCTGTTTTTCACTAAGTGAATGCATATCATTTGGAGACAGAATGCGTGAATTTTCTTGGAGTGCTGATGATTGTATTTCCTGCAAAAATCTCCAGTAGAGAAAATTATGAGCAGAAGCAAAAAAAAAAATACCAATGCCATGCACAATAGCTCCTTTTATGATCAAAGAATAAAATGAAAGCAAAACTTTGTCCAAGAGAATAATCATTGCGATACCCACTCAATAGCAAGTTTGCTATGCATAACTTCTAAAACTCTTGGAAAGTTACCACTCGTTCACAAATTACACAGCTCCTGCAAACTGCTTTCGTTCTGTTTTGTTTTGTTTCTTCCATGCTCTAGAAGTCATTTTGAAAATTAAAGACATTTCAGCCTGCTGTAATAGCTAGCAATCCTGGCATGTTTTAATGGCTTGTCTAATTTGGCCCTCTGAGTATGTATCCTTGCACAAACAATCCTAAAATATGATTAGTTAAGAGCAACAAGCTTATTATTCTCTATTAAAGACATTGTGTGTTTCCATTCCTTGTCACTGATTTTATTAAATCTTTCTGGAGAAGCATTACCAGTAGTGACCTCTCTGACTAAAACAGCTTAGGAAAGTGGTTCTCACGCTGTTCTGTGTTTAAAATGTCTTTATAATAGGAAAAACCATAGTAAGGGGAAAAATCTGGGAGGCCAGGGGAGGACACAGGGATCCTTTTGGTGTCAGGCCTACTCCTGCAGTGAAATCCTGCCACTGAAATCTGTGACCTCCTGCATGGGCTGATTTTTAGGCTCATTTTGAGCTCTCATATAAGTACCATTGGAAGGAAATACTTGCAAGACTGATAGTGATCAAGCATAAGGGAATTGTATTAGGCTTCCCTAAGTTATACTGACGATCGCTCTGACGAATAACAGGATCAAGAAAATAAATCTTTAATTCCTATTTCCTTCCTCTTTCTCCAACTGAATTTGGCAATACATCTGTTAATCTCAGGAATCCACTTTGTGCATTCAAAACTGGAAAAGTGGCCACTTTAATTCCACAGTGACAGCCAAGTGCCTGTCCCTACAGTGGGGAACAGCAGGAGCTGGTGATTTTTCTCAGAATTGTGGGAGTATTTTGAAAACAAGCTTTATCCCTTCCTCTTGAGAAACAGCTGTCAAGATACAAAGGTATGTTTATGAACATTGTTTTAAACTTTAAGTAGATTTATTAAATTATCTCAGTTCAGAGGAGATTTTCCTGTGTTCTGTGTATGGAGGTTGACGGTTTCTGTCTTTTATGTTTGTAGGTCGTTTGCAAATCCAAGTGATAAGAATACTCTGTACTACACTGGAAATTGCAATAATTTCTGTGTGGACATGGGGACACATTTTCAAAGAAATGGGCAGGAGATTGACATGAGGAATACAAGGGAATAAAGCTTTGGAGCTCAACCATGACATTCAAAGCCACTTGCTTTACTTCTGATTGTTCTGTTGCAGAAATATGAAATGCAAATAAAATACAAGTAAAATACGGTAAGAAGTGAAGTCTGCTGCAATTTTGAAAGTATCAGTCAAGGGATGAGAATAAATGGGAAATGTCTTCCTCTTTTGTTGATCTGTTTTTTTCATTTGAGTCAAGAGGCTGGTACATCTTTAGAGAAGCTGGACGCAATACAGATTCTATTATATGACTTCTAAACCATTACAATATTGTATTATAGTCAGTAGCTTCAAAAGGGTACTCATATCCGAGTTCAAAATGGGTTCTTGCATCCCAGTTGCAGACATTTATCTGCATAGACATTTGCTTCTCATGAAAAATGTATGATCTGTACTGTGAGAATAAATGAAGAGAAGCAAAGCAAAGAAGTTCCATTTTCAGCTAATTGCTGTCTGTCAGACAGCACACAATTTCAGCTCCCAATTGTCCTTTGGTTTCTGTCAGGGCTAATATTCATATTTTTTTCAAACACCGCAAGCTTCAGTGTGTAGATTCATCCTGTCTCAGATGAACTGCCCCATGGGCCTTGCCTGCAAAAGTTTTGCTGAAGTCAACAGGACTTAGTGGACCTAAAGAAGGAGTACCTGAGCGATGCTACTGTGGCTTCTTGAATACAGCATGGATTAAACTGGGCCAGGTGATGGGGTAACTTATTCAACCTGCCATCCAGCCCCTGGCTGGGAGGTGCCACCCTGACACTGTCATGGCTCAGCAGGAGGTCTGGCAGCTCCAGATCTTTCCAGTGTCACAGTCAGTGAAGGAAAACAAACCAAAATCATTGCCAGTTTACTTTAGATAGCCTCTAACAGGAACAGCTGTATGGTGCAATCAGCCACCCCAGAGGAGAGGTAGAGATCATGGAGGTGAACCGCTTCAGTCTTCTAGCTTCCACATGTGAGCCTATGTCCATAGATACTGTTAGGAGATACATTTGCAACAAGGACTTCAATCTTGTGCACAAGAAAACTTAATGTCTCAATACAGGATAAGTTTATATCTCGTTTGCGTCTTTTCTTCTTCTTTTTAACTTGGATAGGACATGGCATTCTCTGTTCAGATCAGAATCCTGTTTTATTAAATTTCTTTTTATTTATTTAGTTTGTAGCAGTACCAAGAACCTTGAAAAACCAAACATAAGACATTGTAACATGGTGAGCCAAGTTATTTTGCTTTGATGTTTCCAAGACCAGTCTGATTTGGTCCCAGGGGATAAGCATCTTACTGATTGTTGTATTGCATGGAAGGACTGCTGTAGGTAGCCTTTTTCAAATAAGCCTGAAGTTTTACCTTCTTCAACAAGCTTCATTTTGGCTTTTCGTGTCAGTAGTTAGCAGAGAAGTAGCAACCTTGCCTTCTTCAAATCAGAAAAACCTGTGCTCCAGTTTTATGCTATGAAAGCTTTTCCCAACACAGGGGAAATCCTCCAGTGGCAAATGTAGACTATTGCCCATTCATTTTACACCATAACGTGTGAAGTGTTCCCTGTTGATAAGATTTTGGGTATTGTTGTATGTCAAGACATATAACTTTCTGAATCATCGGTGAAACCACACCCATTTCCCATGTTTGCCATTCTTGTGTAAAACACTGGTGATTTTGTGGACTGAATGTTCACCTGGGATAAACTTGTGCCAATGTACAGCAGATCAGGTCTGCAAGCTCTGTGGTATGAACATCGCCATGATACCAGTAGGCATCTCACTATCCACACCTTGAAGTTGTGCCTCTCTGCTATAGGGAAGAGCAATGTGTCAGGAGGTGCCCAGTGACTGGCAAGAAGGCAGTTTCAGGGGGTGCAGAGAGCGCGCTCTCTTCTGTAGGTTACTGACAGTGCTCAGATTTGAGACTCAGTAAGAAAACTTTTCCTAAGGTGTTTTTTTACCTTCAGCCCACACAGTTATTTCTTTTATTACCTAGTATTGTTTGAAGGATAAATAGTTTCCCATGCCAGGTATTATATTCACAGACTTGAACAGCCCTTTGTTTAAAAAGAGAATCCAGGCACCCTGCCCTCACCTTTAATTGCGTTTCAAAGAAAGGAGCCTCTCTTCATCTCTTCTTCCTTTCATGTAAAGACAACCATGAGATTTTTGGAAAATTATGTGCTGCTGCCTTCAAAATGGGCCCTAAGAATTTCCCATTAGCTCAGTACATTGGGGAATGGTTACTTTCCTAAGAAATTGCTTTGGTGCTATGCAGTAGGTTGCACAGAAAATATGTTCTCACTAAGATTTTCTTGATCATTTTCAAATGTTTTAACATAAAGAGTTCAACATAATGATATTCCCCCTAGTATGTTCAACCAGTAGTTATTAAGAAAGCCAATTTCTTCACAAAAAGAATATAATCCTCTTGTTTTAAAATCTCTCTGTAGTTCCTGAGCCAAATATTCTTCACTGGGAGAAGAGAAATTAAAAGACTGTTGAGTTATAGACCCTGTATTATACAAAGCCTTCTGAATGCCACCCAGTTCTTAATACTTTCTTGCATGGCAAGCGCATGGTTGAAGTAATAATTTTGACTATCATTTCTGCTTATCCATCCTACTCCATTTCCCTTTCCGTACTTACTGTCTCACAAGTAGTTAGATTTTTCATGTGGCTGCAGAAATGTGCACCGCATCCTGCTGCAAGATGTGCATAAAAATCTATCACCATTATTACCAGTCCTTATAAAGTTATTCAGTCTACCTTTTACATGGCTCATGAAATGCTAAAAGTTCAAGGAAATCTCCTAATGGAGCTTTAATGCTGCTTTGCCTGATGTGTGATGCCATGATTGTAAAGTAAATCCTCACCTATAAGGCTTTATGTTTTCTCCTCTAAGTGTTTTGTAAAAAGTGTTGCTCATGTAGTATTAATGAATCTCTTTGCTGTAAATTGTTAACCCATTGATGGTGGGCAAATATAATATTCTTTAGTTGTGTTTTTCTTATTAAACTAGATATTAAAATATATCACTCAAAAGATATATTAAAAACAAGAATCTGGCATGAATTTCTGGCATGACACAGAAATAATCAGAACTCTTCTGTGGAGGTCTAATTTCCAGGACTTGTCTAAGAAAGAGCAGTCCATTTTTCCAAAGGTACAAGTATGAGACAAGTGTTAAACCATGTTAGACTTCTGCTCAGAAAATTTCACTCAGGATGAAGTGGTTTGGATTGTTTAGAAGTGAATTAAATTTTCATAAGTGAAAGCTGTTTCTGAGCACTACCACGCAGAGGTCTAATGCAAGTTGCTCTGTCTGCTTTAAATTTAAATCTTTAGTTAATTCAGGTTAGCTTTCTTGAGTGTCTCTGTGGAGACAAAGTATTAGTGGGAAAACACTGATTTGCCTTCTTCATGACTAAATAAAAAGGTAAAATTAAGGAGAAAACCAGTTCTCTCTGGTTTGATCTCTTCCAAGATTTACTGACTTAACAACTGTGTGGAGTCTCACAGTTAATAGCATCAATTTTGCTTTCAAGGGTTGCTGTTTTTGTTTTTTTTTCTTGCAAAGCACGCACTGACCGCTTCACAAAATCTAGGCATCATTTTCTTTGCGAGGGTATGATTTTCCAATGGTCACTGCTGCTAGTCAAAGTTTTCAATTTAGGCACATCAGCAAATGACTTTGGTCAGACTCAGCCCTCGGTCATATCCTCTCCTTTGTCCTCTCCCTGGTGGCTGCTCAGTCCGACACACATCTACCCCCTCCCTTTGTCTCCTGCCTTTGTTGACTCTAGAGGATAAGGGCACATCTGAGTACAACAGCCTTCTGCTGCGTGGCTCCATTTAAACAAACACCCCGATCACAGCATATAACGAGAAGTAGTGGACAGTATTCCATTAGATTTCTTCACTTGGCACATCATACAAATATTACTACTTTCATTTCAAACAGTGTACTTCTTGAATTTCACATGTACGGATAGGGTGATGCCATAGCTGGAAAACTTTAACATTTTACTTTACATATGTTGCTGTTCTATTACGAGAGTGGCATAGCACTGGCTATGAATTTCAAGGCACTACCAGTTCCTGTATGTGTACAAATATCTAAAGATACAGATTAATTAATCCACACTATCAAATATCTTTTTCCTACTGTAGTATAACTGTAGTATACTGCAGTATAACTTCACTCACCCTCAGCAACTTTCTAGAGAAGGAATTACTCGGTCAAGGATTCCTTCACGTAAGGTTGCCATCACTGATCTTTAAGGAAACGTTCAGTTTTCACAGGTATTCTCCAATTTCTTCTCTTGGGAGGAAGGTCAATAGCCCTTTTTTCCTTCTCCCCTCTCAACCTCTCCACAGTATCATCCCGAACATATTACAGCTTCTGTTGGCAGCCAATGTAGACTCTCTAAAATTTGGCATGCTGATGAATTATGTTACACAAAATCTACCTGATTTCATGGTTGCAAAAGCCAATATAACCTAAATGACCACAGAGAAATTATACCTGTAAGAGAGGGAGCAATAGATGTGTTTGGACATGGCACGGTTTCAAGTAAGCATTTAAAAAAGAAAAAAATAATCTTGATTTCGTTGCAGATGAAAATCTTCACAACGTGCTATTTGCTTCAGTCTGGGCTCAGCAGTCATCCAATAATTCACTGCGTTGGCAGCTCTTGGAAAGGTGAAGATGGGCTCTTTTCACTGTGAGCAGAAGAAGAAAGTCATGAAGACATCCACTTCCAAACAAATGTTGTCCTTCTTATTATAGTGTCATAGACATGATTTACAATGCAGTAGCCTTCATTTGGATCTGCTCTCCAGATGCGAAAGTCGGAGTATTTCTCACAGGTTATTAGTAGCAAACAAGTGGGAGAAGACTTACTAGTTTGATTTCTGTTCAATAGCCAGAAATTTGGACAGCTTTTGGGCTAGAAATCAGTCCAGAAATGTTGTGGAGTAATTTTACCAAACCGGCTAGTTTGGAGGTAAAGGAAATTTGTACTGTTCAATGAAAATGTTTCAAACCATCAAAAATGTTTACCTTTTGTCTAGTTGCACCATAATTCTATTATTTTAATATAATATTTTATATAATATTAGTCTGTGAGTTATATGATCATGTCTACACAGACTCACCGAAAGTTCCCTAGAAATATTACTACCTAATTTGCAGAAACTGTTTCTAACATTTTAAATTAATATAAAGTTATATTTGAAAATCAATTTTGTGATATTTTAAGTTGAACAGAGTTGCTTAAAACAGCGTATGCTCCATGTCAAATTTAATTTTTAGTAACGTGCTGCATAAAATATCTTTACTTGTCGCGAATGGCACAAATAGTAATAAACACCATTTGAGACAGTCTGTATGTACTCTGCAGCAATCACTAATTCTATGCAGGATACTGACAGGATATGTCATTCCAGAATTTATTCTGGAAAATATTTGATATTTTGCTGCATATTGTATGTAGGATAGCCCAAATGGATTTATTAACTGACACTATGTTATAATTGTAACAATCCAATGCTCATTTGGGTGATTCACTAACGACAGCTGAAACTGAGAAAGTAGATCTGATGAAAAAATTATGCCTCTAAATACAGAGTGTGCTACACAGTTACAAAGAAAGCATTCTAAAAACATTTCAGAACTTTTTAATATACAATGTGCATCTTCTAAGCCTTACTAAAGTGCCTAAGAGTATAACTCTCAAAGAGAATAATACTGTCTTGCAATTATTTAAAACCAACCTGTTAATTTTGTTGAGGTTATAAACAAATTACCCCACTTCCATACAAGGCAGTGAGGGCAAATAGGAAACCAAAAATCTTTCCAGTGTTTACATTTCCGGGCATATGTGTCTGTGACATCATCAGAGTAGAATAGAATAGAATAGAATAGAATAGAATAGAATAGAATAGAATAGAATAGAATAGAATAGAATAGAATAGAATATTTCAGTTGGAATGAATCTACAATGGTCATCTAGTCCAACTGCCTGACCAATTCAGGGCTGACCAAAAGTTAAAACATGTTGTTAAGGGCATTGTCCAAATGCCTCTTGAACACTGACAGGCTTGGGGCACTAACGACCTCTCTAGGAGGCCTGTTCCAGTGTTTGACCAGCCTCTTGGTAAAAAAATGCTTCCTAATGTCCAATGTCTTCCCAATGTCTAAACCTCCCCTGGCACAACTTTGAATCATTCCTATGTGTCATGTCACTGGATACTGGGAAGAAGAGCTCAGCACCTCCCTCTCCACTTCTCCTCCTCAGGAAGCTGTGGAGAGCATTGAGGTTGCCTCTCAGCCTCCTGTTCCCCAAACCAGACAAACCCAAGGTCCGTAGCTGCTCCTCATAGGACATTCCTTCCAGCCCTTTCACCAGCTTTGTTGCCCTCTTCTGAACACATTCAAGGACCTTCACACCCCTCTTAAATTGTGGGGCCCAGAACTGCACACAGCACTCCAGGTGGATGCCAACGCTGGATACAGCAGGATAATCACCTCTTTTGTCTGGCTGGTTATGCCGCGTTTGATGCGGTTTGCCCTCTTGGCTGCCAGGGCCCACTGCTGACTCCTATTGCGCCTGCTGTCATTAGAATTAGTTACTAGAATGCGCAGAAAACAGAGCCAGTTTTTAGCCAATCTTGAATAAAAATGGTAGAGATTTCTCTGCAAAATTTTGAAATTACAAACCCAAATATTTATTGGTAATTTTTTAGCTTTTGTAGACTTAAAATATTACTTTTCAGAATTGTTGTATATAATGAAAACTTTAAAATGAAAACTCAAAATGTTTATGTTTCAAAGAAAAATGTTCTAACTTTTCTGACATTACTATTTTCCCTCTGTGTAGCACATTTTTGTTAAAACTGTTTGGGAATTTGATACATATTCATTAATACTTCTGATCATCCAAAGACATACTTTCTAGTGAACAAACTTAGTGAACAAAATAAATCTGCTATAACATAAAACTTTTTCCCCAGACTGATGGAAATTTTGCTCTTCTGGGTTCCTCATTCCTTAGGAGTCATGACTTTGAAACAGAAGACAATTCTGTATCCCTTCTCCCAGACAGCTTATATTTACAAGATCAGCATTTTTCTGAAGTGAAATCTTCTTAACAGTATTGTTTTGATCAAGAATTTTCATTTGAACATTAGTCACTTAATGTTTCCATGGCAGCAAAGTGATGGTGAATCTCTAAACTATGTTGTTTAAAATCCCCATGCCCAGAAAAACAAATCATTCCTACTCAAAGATATCTCATTGCTATCCCTAATGCTGCCAGAGTGTTTATCTTTTTTTCCCATTTGTTGTTACTCAAATATGATTTTACAAGCCTTCTCTGTTCTTGAATTTTGTGGGGTTGATAGACACTTGCATGGTAATCTGTGTGAGTTTCACTGGGACCTCTCAATGTATTGGTGCTTATATTTACAGTTACCATTGATTTTATTCAAAAAATATGACACGATCAGGAGGTTGCTGGAGTCATTAGACACCTACAACAGTTTCAGTGTACTTCAGAGAAGTCACATAATAAAAGCCTCTGATTATTTTTTTAATTACTTGAAGA
Source organism: Chroicocephalus ridibundus (assembly GCF_963924245.1). NCBI lineage: Eukaryota > Metazoa > Chordata > Aves > Charadriiformes > Laridae > Chroicocephalus > Chroicocephalus ridibundus. The sequence continues at coordinate 127,665,788 of NC_086285.1, read as the reverse complement.
CTTTGTTTGAAAAACAAAATAAGTGCTTGTAAGTTTTAAGGTATTTTTAACAACCATGGTTTTTAAAACCAAAATACCAGAATATAAAATGAGAAAGAGATCTAAAGCACAGAAATCGCAACAAAATCATGAGCAATGAACTCAACTGTCCTCCACAAGAAGTGGTATGGACGCTCTGTGGTGCTGCCCATAATTGCTTTGCTGGTTACAAAGCAAAACAGTCAGAAAGGTTACCTATCATAAATACGCTGCTGAAGCAAAACAAATATACAGTATTAAAAGAAAGAACAATGCATGACAATCAAATGTTGAATTAATTTACCTCCGAGTCAGGACAACTTCAAAAACATGCGACTGCAACATGGAGGAGAACGGAGCTTGGGGTAATTAATATCCCTTTGATGTGAAAATTGATTTCCTGTAGTATGAATGCTAAAGTAAGATGAAAAAAGGAAAATTTATCCTCTTGAGCAAGGGTTTGAGATTATAAAGGACTAGTAGAACATGAACAGATTTTGAGGCTGAAGCTTTGGGGTTTTAAAATGATTAACCAGATAAAAAGTTTTGCTGGTTCAATTTTATTCCTCTCTCCTCTTGTATTCATAGAAGTTGCTGAACAGAAGTACTTAAATGACTGGTTCAGAAGACCAAATACTTGTGTAAACAAATGACCAAAATCTTTGAGTAAATTCATCCTACTCAGCCATTTATCTGCAGGAACCGTAAGTTCTCTTGAAAGTACTAATGGTCCCATCCATCTCTTTCTGTCTCTGACACCAAAATCATAGCAGTTATCAGGATTTGTCCCTAACAGTAATAAGGGGCCATGATAGATTTTTTTTTTCTAGTTTCCCTCTTCTTAGCTGTCTTCCAGTTATCTTTTAGTTTTGGTATATAGAAGTAGAAAAACTCCTGCAGAGATCAGTACCCACATCAGAACCTCAGCTGCACTGATTGATGCTGCTCCCACGGGACAAAGCTTGCTGGGACCCATGAAACACCTTTCCACGTAAGTGGGCGTCCCCACAGCTCCTCCCATGTCCCCCAACAAACACAGCCTGGAGTCTGCAGTGGGAGAGCCCCACAGTCCCATGTCCTGGAAATTCCCAGTGACAGACACCTTCCTGAGATAAAGGACAGGCCAGGCTGGGACCAGAGCACAGGCTGGGATATTTTGGTAAGAAGTTTTCAACCCTCATTCAGACTAGAGCCCACCTCAGGTTTGCCTTTGGAACACTTTGCATCTAGAGTGCAAGGGCTTGTTCCACGACTGTGCACTTGGTCTTCTCCCATAGGTTCATTTCACCACGTACATTTTTCTCACTGTCATATTAGACTATAACGTACCACAGACTGCACTGATCATTTCACAGTTCAAAAGTCTGTTTCAGGTTAAAAAACAAATTGATGTCTTTAGAATTTTAAAGTAAATGTTTTTCATTTCTTCTATTGTGTGTTATTCATCGGTCAACTCATTTCTGTTAACCTGATGGAGACAGACTGGAGAAGTACGTTAAAAACAATCAATACAAACAATCTGCCAGTGCAAGCACACAGAAACAAACAGACAAACAAACAAAAATCATGGCCAGCTCATCAAAGCTACAGTGACAGTGGCAGCTCAAAAGCCTAACTCTCTGCCAGACTCAAAGACAGGACAAGTATAGAGCATCTATATAGATCTATAGCACACTGTAAAACTTAAGTTTTGTCTCCATCAGCTCTACCATTCCCATGAGTGCAGTTTCTCTTAGATTCTTCGAATCATAGAATAGTTTGGGTTGGAAGGGACCTTTAAAGGTTTTCTAGTCCAAGACCCTCTGCAATGAGCAGGGACATCTTCAACTAGATCAGGTTGCTCTGAGCCCCATCCAACCTGACCTTGAGTGTTTCCAGGGATGGGGCATCCACCATCTCTCTGGGCAACCTGGTCCAGGGTTTCACCACCCTAACAGTAAACAATTTTTTCCTAATATCTAGCGTAAATCTGCCCTCTTTTAGTTTAAAGCCAATAGCCCTTGCCCTATCACAACAGCCCCTGCCAAATGTTTGTTCCCATCTTTCCTGTAGGCCCCCTTTAACTACTGAAAGGCTGTAATAAGGTCTCCCTGGAGCCTTCTCTTCTCCAGGCTGAACAACCGCAACTCTCTCAGCCTGTCCTCACAGCAGAGGTGCTCCAGCCTTCTGATCATTTTTGTGGCCCTCCTCTGGACCCGCTCCAACAGGTCCATGTCTTTCCTGTGCTGAGGGTTCCAGAGCTGGACACAGTACTCCAGGTGGCGTCTCACCAGAGCAGAGTAGAGGGGCAGAATTCCTTCCCTCGACCTGCTGGCCACGCTTCTTTTGATGCAGCCCAGGATGCAGTTGGCTTTCTGGGCTGTGCGCACATGCTGTCAAGTCATGTCCAGCTTTTCATCCACCAGTACCCCCAAGTCCTTCTTGGCAGGGCTGCTCTCAATCCCTTCATCCCCCAGCCTGTATTGATAACAGGGGTTGCCCTAACCCAGGTCTTGCACTTGGCCTTGTTGAACCTCATGAGGTTCAAATGAGCCCACTTCTCGAGCTTGTCCAGGTCCCTCTGGATGGCATCCCGTCCCTCAGGTGTGTCAACCTCACCACTCAGCTTGGTGTCATCCGCACACTTGCTGAGGGTGCACTTGATGCCACTGTGTCATTGATGAAGATACTGAACAGTATTGGTCCCAATAAGGACCTGGGAGAGACACCGGAGACACTCTTTGCCTAAAACTTTAGGGCTGAGGGTGTTTATATTGTAACATTAATGCTTAGTAGATAGCCCTGGGGGGGAATGATGGTCAGGTGTGGATACCCTCTTCCAATAGTGCCTTCCTGCATGACCATCCCTAACAGGCTCAGCAGAAGAGCCTAACTTGCTTGACCCCCAGTATGGCATATAATAGAGAAATATGGACACTGCCAATCCAGTCCTTGTCCCAGTGGCCAAAGTCAAAGCCTGGGAAGACCTGGTCCAGGCCAGACCATTTCCTTGAGGATACCACCTCACAGCAAAGTGTGCCAGCACAGCTGCCCACCTTCCCCGGGCAGTGGGTTTTGTCTGGACTGAGAAAGATGCAGAAGTGAGACTGGGCTGTGGGACAGCTGGCTTGTCACTGTGGGGGAAGGAGCTGACCTGAGGACAAGAGTCAGAGAAAAAACAACCTCCTATCTGCTCTTGACACCCCTGGGACGCCTACAGCAAGCAGAGCCTGCGATCTGATGTTAGCTGCAAATGGGGTGACTAATTAAATGACATGAATAGGCTAGTGATGTGACCAGGTTGCTAATGGTGTGGCTAGCTCATCCTCACCACTGCTTGTTAGTCATGTATCATTTTCCTTTTGTTAACTTGATGAAGAAATTTTGGAGAAGTAAATTACAAACAGCAAATGAAAGTAAGCCATCCCACTGAACACTGTGGGGACAGCTCTTCTGACCTGCATGAAGAGTGGTAGAGGACATGGGCCTTTCCTACGAAACCATCTAGTGGTCCAGTATCTCAGAAAACACTTTATAGGTCATAAATTCCCTAAATTCCCTATTTTTTTTCTCTTGCTGATGCCCTGATTGTGTCAGCTCTCTCAAGGAACAGTCCAACATGAGAGGGGATTCATCAAGGGCAGAAAAATGTAACCTCAGAGCTTGATTCAAAATCTGAAGAAATCCTCAGAGTCTTCACAGTGATCTCAAAATAATTACACTATTTGCAAATTTTCTCATGGAAGACATCTCCAATTTTAGCTGACATTGTGCTGGTTTTCTCTCACAGTTTTTTCTCCTAGATAATGTTTTAAAAGAATGTAAAGGCACTGATAAAACTACACAAAAGACCAAGGACGTTCAACATTACTGACAAATATCCAGGCTGACACTCTGTTATTAACATTTGCCTTTTTGTCCCTTGCTTGATGCTCTCAGGAGCAATGAGGGAGTGATGGAGGGATTTCAACCCTGACTGGGTTTATTTGTGGTTTTGACCTTCAACTGTGTTTTCAACCTTCAACTGTGTTTTCATTTGGCAGAAAGTAAATATTTCCTAAAGAGTTAATGGCAGAAAGTATTTAAAAAAAAATTCTAACTGAAATTTTACTTTTAAATGCTATCAAGACACAAGTCGTATATGAATGGGTTAATCAAGACTTCCACTTCTCCTAAATGTAGTGATCTGAAAAATAAAGGAAGAAAGCACGCTGTTTCACATTCCTGAAAACTGCATTCCAAAATCTGCAATATTGAAAGAACATACCAGCACTGACTTTCCTACATAATAGTTTGGTCAGTCTCTTGAACTCATTATTAAGTCCTAGTGATGGCACATTGTGACCATTCGTCTGCTAAGTAGTTTGTATTTTTCAAAGGAAGCTATCACTTGAGATAAAAGGGTTGCTACTATTAAAATTCATTTGAATTTTTTTTTTAGAGAAAGAAAGAAAGGAGATGAAAATGAGGGGGGGGTGTCCAAGGTGTTCAGCTATATAAATCAATACTTGAGCAGCACAAACTAATTGGCTAATATCTAGGCTTAAAACACTGATACATCCAATATTTTTCTTACTCTGCTGTCCTTGCTTTTCCACTCCACACCTCCATCCATTTCCCAGTATTTCAGAGGTTCCTTTTGTTTGAATAAATGAAATAAATGGACCCCAGAGAGCCCACTGAGAGCTGAGGTTGCAGACATCCACTCTGAAACTTGAAAACTGAACTGAATCATATGTGATATGTTCAGTAATGAAAGATATTTTCACTGTTTTAAACAATAACTGGGGTTTAAAAGTGTGAAAAATATAGTATTTCAAATACTCTTTTAAAATTAATGTACAGATGACTTGGTTGTGATTTGGGAAAAGCTATTTTCAGAACAAGAGCTTTATGGAGAAACTTTTTATATTTGCTACATTTGACAGAGGCAGTAGACAAGCTTGCCTGCATGGTAATTTATATCTGGTTTTATCCGGGTTCAGTAAATGTTCACCTTTGTTCTTCAACAAATTTAAATAAAAGCCATCAGTAAATAAAAAGGTCACGAGTGGCTTGCAGAGGCTTTCTCCTGCAGTTTGGAAAAAACTCACAGTGTCTGTGCCACGGTGCCTGCTCTTGAGCTCATGGTCCCCATCCACAGAGAGCTGTACGCCGATCTAACCCGCAAGGTCATCTACTGCGGGCTGCAGTTTCTACAACTGAAGGGATTAAAAATTCCCTTAATTACTGCATTTAACTACTCAATATCTTTACAGTTTTTGAATTCCGTATACTTTCACCAGGTTAGGTCAATTTAAGCAAGTATATTAAGGCACGAAAATGCAAATGCAGCACGATTTCTATAGAGACGCAGAAATAAAATTGAGTATAAGCAATCATTCAGTTACAATAAATCACTTCCCAAGGAAACGCTTTGACTGAAGGGATGAAGGGCTGGCGGATGGTGTGCAGTACATCAGAGTGTGTATGAGCCTCCCCTGGCTGAGAGCCTGACTTAGGCGCTTTAGAAAGCCACTGTCCTGTGGTCAGAGCTGTGGGAGCACAGGGGGACGGCGCTCCTCACCCACTGATGGGAGCGGAAACTACCAACCCTGGCATGGGATGAGCCTGGTTTTAGGGACCTCTGTTCATCAGCAGACAGGATTTCAATGTAGAGAGCTGGTGGGGGGAATTTGTATAGGAATATACTTTTCTTTTTTCATTTGCTGGCAAATGTGTAGCTCAGGTAAAAAGCCAACTTAAAGAATCAATGTAAAAGAGACAATTTTTGTGTCAGAAGTTGAAGATTTAATTGGACAACAGTGTAGCAAAGAGTTTGAGCTGATAAAGAAATCAGATTAAATATTATGTGGAAGGAAAAACTTATTTGAACATAATAGAAAAATTAAATTTGCCTGTTACATTGCCATTAAACTTGCTCGTATTCCCACCAGAGCAAGTAATTCAACTGCATAACTCTTGTCCTTTTACAGGCAATTAATACTCCAGTGAAAATAACTGTTCAGGGAGATTTACGGTCACAGCAGAAATTAGTGCAAGTCTGACTGCAACTGAAAAATAACCACCCGCCTGGTGCTTTATATACATCTTTCTCTCACAAGAATTTTTGAGTATTCTAGATAAAAGCATTGTGTGAAGTAAGCAAACATAGTGGAGCCCTGTGAAACCGCTTATACGCCCACAACTACACACACAAACCCACTACAGGCAGGAGATTTAAGACACTGGATAAATGAATGAATGTATTTTATTCATTAGACGGGGAAGCTCATTACAGGGTGAGAAACTTTAAAAAGTCAGGAAAAGCATTTACCTGCAAGTCTGGAGACTGCCTGAGTCGAGTTTTTGACTCCCAAACCATTCCCATGTTCTTGAGCGTATTTTATGACATGTCTGGTTGTATTCTCAGAAATCATACATTAAGAAGAGGATGCAAGTCAAAAGCATCCAGTGATGATGTTTGCCACTTTGCTCTTCATCCAATGTGAATAGAAAGGTTTTTTCACTGCTAAATATGCAACGCACTGTCTTGTATAGATTCCTTCCTCATTACGAAGCAGTAAGGTTCCCTTGCTTGCATGTCAATACACACATCATGAAAGACCTTTTAAAATTAATACTCCAATAAGAAAACAATTCATCTTGCAGGCCTGGTTTTGCTTTACTTTATTTTCTTATTGCAGGGGGGTGGACTTTGCCCATGTGTACGGTGTCTCTGCTAAGGTGGACCTTCACTAGAGTACTGCCTACCACGCTCCAGAAAAAATATTTCTCAGTGCATAGATCATTTACTCCATTGGCTTTGCTTTACTGTGAGATTGTTAAACAACTGTTGCATCTAATGGTGAATTCAGTCAATGATACACTCCATCAGAGTATTCATACTTCAGTGAGAATAAACTTTTCCTTTCTGCTTAGGTGTTTGCACGTCACGTTACAGATACTTACTGACTAATCACTGTCGCTAAATGAAAACAACAATACTTTCTTTATCATTACATAAAACATAAAATTAACTACAGGCTATGTTGTGCCAGTGGATTTATAAGTGGATCTTTCTTTATCCTTTCGAAAACTTCCGTGAAAATTTCATGCCACAGCATGCAGCTGAGCATGCTACTTATGTGGCTCCTTGACAACAAAGAGGGAAAAAAAACAACTGTAAAAACCAGTTCTGTCTTTGAGGATGTATTCATGAACAACGATGTACTCCTAAAGGATAGGAGCTGATGGTAACAATGGAGTTTAAACATTCTGACATCAACAGGGAATCAACATAGTGGATTATAAGCAAACACACAGGTCTGTGAAATCTAGTGGGAGCCTGGTATTTTTTTTTCTGAAGATGGTGTCCAATTTACTTTCATTCCAACTAGGAGATGAATAAAGCATGATTTGCTTGACAGAAAATGCTTGTGTGAAAGCGGTCATACAACAGAGGAGTTCACTGGACCTAGTGAACCCGTGCTGTAAGATACATACCTGATCCACCCTCTTTGTATACACCGTGTAAAGTTGTTGTACACACACTGTTGTCTGTCAGTGACTGTTTAACAGTACTGGCCCCTGGGGAAAGGAATCTCAGAAAAAAAGACTGAGTGTGATACCAAATAAAGAAAAACTTTTGAAGCTATGGTGGTAAAATCCTGGGATGAACTGCCTTGAGATATTATACACTCTTCTTCCTTGGACATATTTAAGAGTAACGCTCTGTACTAGGGAGACTATGCAACATGCTTTCAGTTAAAATTCCTTAACTTTTGTAGAAGTTGCAGTCAGGAACGCATAGGGGAGGGTGCAGAGGGAGAAGGAAGAGAGCAAAAGGTAAGAGATGGAAAGGCAGAATGTGCCAGGAGAGAGAGACAGGCCAGAACAGAAGGGTGCACACTGAGATATAAGGTCAGCAGAACACAAGGCTTTCATAAACTCCACAGACATTGTTACAGCTGGAAAAAACTTTGCGCTGATGTAACCAAGACCAGGCCCTTTCTATCTTTTTCTTTCAGTTCAAAGTTTTAAAAAATGGATATTTGTTTATGAAGTATGAACAGTAGCAACATACAGAATCACAGAATCACAGAATGGTAGGGGTTGGAAGGGACCTCTGGAGATCATCTAGTCCAACCTCCTGCCAGAGCAGGGTCACCTACAGCAGGTTGCACAGGAACGCGTCCAGGCAGGTTTTAAATGTCTCCAGAAATGGAGACAAAATGCCCATCTATCTGGGCAGCCTGTGCCAGTGCTCTGCCACCTTCAAAGTAAAGAAGTTCCTCCTCATGTTTAGGTGGAATTTCCTATGTTCTAATTTGTGCCCATTACCTCTTGTCCTGTCACTGGGCACCACTGAAAAGAGCCTGGCCCCATCCTCCTGACACCCATCCTTTAAGTATTTATAAGCATTGATAAAATCCCCCTCAGTCGCCTTTTTTTCCAGACTGAAGAGACCCAAATCCCTCAGCCTTTCCTCCTAAGAGAGGTGTTCCAGTCCCCTTTACCTTTTATAAGTGTTGGTTTTCTGAAAAAAAAAAAAAAAAAAAAAAAAAAAAAAAGGGAATGATTGGATGCTTATGGAAAAGACCAAGCAGAAAAACCCAACTGTTTCTCTGCTCCGTATAAGTCTTGGAACTACAGCAGGTTAATCTGTACTTTGTGTGTAGGGCATTTTTCCTTTGCTTTGTTGACTTGTATAGAAAGGGCATCCACCACTCCTGTTCTGCTGTAGCAGTGCTCTGCACAGGTGAAAGCAGGACTGAAAAGAATCAGAATCAAAGAATCTGCCTGGCTTTCCATTTCTTTGGGGCAGTCCCACCCTGCCCCCCATGGAAGCAGGTTGTGAGGGACACCTATGCTCAGAAAACATCAATTCAAGAAAACACAAAGAGAAAAGGGTTGATAGGATGAGTGGTTGTGCAGAAAGTCTGCCATTTGCAAAACGTCAGGCTGGCTTAGCAATATAAAGGGAAGAGGCAGTTCTCTAAACATTCCAGGGAAACAATTATCATGGAAAGAAAAGAATTATTTCAATTAAAGGCCATTTTTTTCTGCAGCATCATATGAGTATATGCCAAGCATGGGTGAATTTAGACTGGTATCAGGAGGCTCAAATTATCACAGTAATGAAGACTCTGGAGCAGTTTTTTAATTGGAGTAGTGGCAAGAAACCTTTTTTGTTTCAAGATAGAGCTCAGTGAATGTAATAACACCTTTTGAATAGTTCAAGTGACTGAATAGTCTTTTCTATCAGGTCTTTGTTGCACTGCCAAAACAAATAATTACTGTATATAATTAATTCTATGCTTCAGTGCTTTGCTGCTCATCTGCAAGGCTTTGGAAGAATTTTTTCTGCCTTTAAGGAATAACAAAGTTCCTGAGATTTATTCACGTGGTCCTCCTCTGAAGCAGCAGGGATAGACCACAGCATGGACTGGACCACGGTATTGGGAAAGCAGGACTTTGGTTCCTGCCTCTTATTTGTGAGTAAACTGAGCAAATACGGGGCCAGGAAGGGGTTTTCCCTTAGGATTGCCTGAGGGAAATCCCCAGGATTTCACATTTCTCTGTATAACAAACCATATGCTGCTTCCTACAACCACTTGAGCATTTTGTCTGACAAATTCCTGGGACACCCAGCTGGGACCACTTTCCTCTGTCTTCTCCTGTCTTCCTTTAACACACCGAAGATTTGTTGGTTCTGGTCTTTTGTGCTAAAGATCTTAAGAATTTTGCAAGCTGCAGCAAGGCGTTCGGTGTTCTGTGATTTAGAGGCCAGAGACTCTCTGTACTCTACAACCTGCTGTACTAACACATCAGTGGCAATCACTTGGGATGGAAGAAATGTGCTCAAGAACCAGGCCCATCGCTTTCTCAGCAGTTTTTCTCACAGCCTACTTTCTGCAGGAGCATCTGCAGACATCCACTGCTGTCTTCTGCTGAGGACAGGACAATGGACTACCGCTGTGCCCATCGCAGTCACTGCAACATCTCCTGAACCAGTCTGGGCTTTGCTGGATCTTGGATCTTAGTGCATCCCTTAGTGGTGAGTCTGCTTCTTCAGCAAAAAGCAGTGAGTGTAACTCAGGCATCACCTTGAACCTAACTTTTTCTGTCCTAACCCTGGTAACCTTGATCTCCCATCCATACTCTGACATGTCTCCTTTTCCATTAAGAAGAAAATTAGCAGCATGAGAAGAACTACTGGCCCTCCGTTTGGTTTGGTACACCTAGTTTCTCTTCTACCAAAGCCCCGGTCACTAAAGCCTCCAGTGCTCTTGCAACTTGACCAATGTACTTGGAAAATAGCATACTTTGATTTCATGTTATCCTTTATCTGAAGATGCAGCTTTGGGGCTCATGAAGCTCTGATAAAGCCTCTGACCACGCCTAAATGGGTGGGAGACGTCTGTACCTCTGACTATACTGGGGATGGGTCTGCATTTAAAAGACAGGGTAGGGACTCTGTCCTGCAAAATGGAGAATTTTTTGTTCCACTTTCATAAAATTCAAGGATTCACAACAAACACTAGGTGCAGACCCCTCATTCAACCCACAAGAGTGTTTTGTTTGCTTTCTTTTGGTTCATCTCTCTAGTTTGCATGCTTAGGAACTTAATACCTCTATACTGCCACCTGCTTTCCATCTGAGAAAGTCAGATAAGAAATTAAGGCAACAGGAAGCTGTGAACTCCCACTTGAACTAGTATTAACTAATGCAATACTTAGGATTTTATCACAACTGTATCTCCAAACACCATACAATAATTAAAGATAACACTGACCACAGCCTCCAGGGCAATATATTAAAAAAAACCCGTTAACTGATTTGGAGATTCTAATAAAGAGCAACTCTGCAAGTAGTCTCGTTAACTGTGTCACTATTCAATGCAAATAACAGCAGAGTCTGATCCTAAATGAGATGCCAGAAACGTAACTGCCCGCAGTATAACACATATCATTCTGACCCTACTATTATTTCCTTAAGATTTGTCAGAGCTTAACATTCTTGCTTTCCTTGAAACATAACTCTTCTGTCATCATGTTCTGGTGACTCATCGTTCAAGCTACTCTAATGATTCATATAGCCAAGTGTTCTCTCAAATTAAGGGTACAAATAAATAAGATTTTGGAGCACAGTTCTATAACCTTTTCCTAGGCCAAGTTTTCTCCCTGTGTTACCAGGATCTGCTCTTGAGAACTTAAAAGCTTGAGAGTTCATACAGGCAAGAATGACTCAAGCAAACTGAGAAAAGCTGAGAAAAGCATGTGCTCACATACATAGTGATGGGTCAAACTTTTTTGGTTTGGTTTTGGGTTTTTTTTTGGTGTGTGTAAAGGCTTTACACCTAGCCATCAGAGAGTATTGGGCAAGTGAGGATCTTCAAATTTTATGTGTATAAATATTTTTATAGTGTCATAGCCATCAGAGTTGTAGATCATGGTTTGAATTGATAAGACTGCTGTGTAAAACTGGAACCTGGGTAGAAGACTGGATTTAAATGATGCTTTACATGCTAGCTATCTCTAATTTTGAATCCTGAATTCTGAGAAGTTGATGACACAAGGTAAGATATTTCAAGCATTTCAAAGCTTGAGAAATGTCCGTTGCCAACACTTCTAATGATAAATGCATTGTTCTGTGATCTCTTTGACTTCACAGACGTGAATTTGATTCCAGCAGCACATTGCCACAGAAATGGATGCTTTCATTTTTCTAGATACAGCCAAAATGTAACTGCTGCAGCTCTCTAATCTTAGGTTTTGGGGATTATAACAATTTTCCTGTTAGGTGAAAGGGGTTATTTAATCTAACCTTTAGGATACATTATAATACAACAAGCAAGTCTGAGGGAAGAGACCATGGCTTCTGCATGGCTTTTTTCTCTTTTATAAGTATGTTTGTCCCTTTCTTCTTCCTCCTCTTCCCAAAACACGCCACCTGGGAAAAGGAGAAGGATCTGAATTTTCACTAAGGCTAATTCAAGTGGTACTAATAGCATAAAGGCATTTATCTGCATAAAATGGATATAAATATAATTTGCTTTCAAATGCCCAGAGAGTAGAAAGTGGTGTTTAGAACGGCTGAGACTATTTCTCATGGCACATTTTAATTCAGCTTCTCATCCTTTTTACACGTGGCCAGCAGTGAGAAGAGCTCTGTAAAAGCTGATTTTTAACCATCTGCTCTTTTTTCTAACACTGTCTGTTTTTTCATCCCTTCATCCTGGGCCTGAGAGCAGATAATTCCCTTTAAGCTTTTCTTACAGCATTTGCTACCACTGTGGATCACAGATTCTCTTTTGAAAGGCTGCAAGGATGTAGTCTGCACCATAACCATGTAATCCGGATCTCAAGCCACACAAGTTGTTTGTGTTAAACGGCTACCTAGAATTAAAGTTCGACTAAGAATCCTTTCCCTGAAAGGACTAGCTAATACATAAACTCACTTAAAAAGAAAAAGCTCTTCTTATCTAAGAGGGCATCATAACGTTCTTGCTACTCTCATGCCCAGATAAACACCGTGCAGCACGACTTAATCTAAACCTGTCCTACCCAAAGCACGTTTTTGTGGGTGTTTAGCCCCTTCAGGTGTAGAGAGAGAATATGGTCTCTGCATTGCTGAAATTCCACTCCAACACGGGCATCCTGGTAGACTGGGGCTCTCCACAGTGAGGTCTTCCTTTTTAATGAGATGCAGCGCAAGGCAGAGATGCACGAGATTAGCCTGACATCTGTTCATATGTGCTGAACAGGGAAACCAGCAGAAGGTTAACATAATTAGATTTATCTGCCTTATAAAAAGCTTTATGGAGTCCTGGAAGAGTTAAACTTCTGAGTGCAATAATGCTTCAGATATATTAAAGATTTTTAGGGAGGCTTGGTTTTTTTTATTTCTGAAACTTCCCCCAGGTGCTGATAAAAGCCTCTCCCTACAGGCCACATTTGTATCTCAGCTCTTATATTTTTCCCTCTAGGGCTTCTTTCCTGTCAGTGTAAAATATTGCCTAGCATTTCTGTCATCTCACCCACCCTAGTCAACTTTAGACTGTTTCTCACACTGCCTTCAGGGTTTATAAAAATTTACCAGTACTGTTGAGAAAGGTGATGTAATTATATGGGAGGAAGAGAAAGTTGGATGCCATGGTGAAGTATGAATATTACAATAGGAGACAGCACTGTGTTGAAAACCAAACAGATAGATGGGTATTTTTTAATATTACTGCAGAAACTTTTTCAAATCGAAGTTCGCTTCTTCCAGAAGTAAAGCAAAAATATTTGTAAAAATGTGAAGTACAGACACGTTCAGCAATAACCTCGCTCCGGTAGCAACAATTTGCGCCCCTAAAACTTCATGAAATGGCACCCTGTTTTTTGGGCACTTGTTATTCCAAGCTGTCAGAATGCCCGAGTCCTGGACAAACAGCCAGAGCACAAGTAAACATCAGCCGCAGATGCACAGCGGAGGCCGATGCATCTTGAATACACCCAACTGCTCATGGAGACCACGTGCAGTCTGACTTTGGGAACACACCATGTCTTCCTCTAGCAGGTTCACCAAGGCTGGTAGTTTTGTCTCTAACAGAAGCTGGAGCAGGCAGGTAATTTTTAGAAAAAGATAAATTCATCCTGAATGCAATGAAAGAGAATGATCAACGAAGTCAATGAAGACTTTCCTCCTTGGACTTTCTTACTGGGAGACATTTTAGTACTGAAACTTGCTGACATACAGGTCAAATTGTGACTGGCTCGTACTTGAACGAAGAATTAATTTTTTTTGAGCATCTGAAGAAAAGTAGAAAAGTATAGAAAGACAGTGTTACTGGAGTTTTCAGGAGACAATCATTATCTAAATGAGGCCATCTAGTCAATTGTGGAGAGCTGCAGTCTGACATTAAAGGTCCTGTATTGGCACTGAGCCTGAGAGAAGCTTTCAGCGTAAAGCTCAGTGCAAGTTTTCTCCGTAGTCTCTTGAAGGCACAATCTCATTACTGATGAATTATTAGGCACACACTGCTCTGGTAATCGTCATTACTGTGGGCAGGCTTTCCTGATGAATCCTAGGAAAACTCAGTAGTACAACTTTTTGGCCACCCTGAGAACAAATCTGAGAAATTCAGGTCTGCAGATGAAGAATAAATAAGATGATGCTGCTGGAGCCAGTGAACTATTTTTTGCCCCATTTTATACCTGAAAAAAATTCTCATATATGAAAGGCAACATCATAAAACTTCTCAAAATAGGAATGAGTGCAGATGCCCAGTTACAGGGAAAACACTTTACCAACTAGTAGTTGTACTGATAGAGAGCTTTTCAGCACGTCAGTTCAGTGTTTTCCCTCCGTCCTCACAAGGGTCTCTGTTGTCAGAAAACATAGATTACAAAGGCTTCTGCTTTTGTCAAAAGTTATAGCATGTTTTCACTGCCATTCTCCCTCTTTCTGTGTGCCGAACAGATCTGACAGACAACAGGAGCCTTGTCTTCATTACTGCAGTTACACACTGTAAAAGATCTCGCACAAGGCTGGGAAATACATTCTGTCCGTTTCCTCCTGGGTGAACACAGAGCCCTAACCACATAATTTTTTCTCCTTAGAAAAAGGAGATCGACAAGGCAACTTCCAGATGGGAGAAATTAAAAAAAGCAGAGTGGACTGTAGAATAGATGCAAGTGTAGGTGGATATTTTAAGTCAAGTCATCTTTACCCAGTAACTCCTCATTACTGACTCCAGCCTTGGGATAGTTGCAGTGAACTCTGCCATCTCTAGACACTATTTCATTTAGGTGAAAGGGGTAACTCTGTAAACCTGTAGGAATGCTGTAGGAATGTATCAAAAGGAAAAAAGTAAATTCAGCATTTCAATACCAAAGGGAAAAAAATAATATCGTGTAGCATCTTGTCTTCCTCATTGCCCGACATCTGGCACTTTGAATGCATATTTAAGTGAGCCTCACACGAGGAAGCATATATTTACCTGCATGAGCCACTTATTGCCTCATATGCTCCTTCATCATGAAAAATACCCTTCAAGTCCTCTAGGTTTTAAACAGAAGAATAAATACATCTTTAGACTAAAACTGTACATGAAGACTAGCACAGCTCAATATCTTAGTGTTGGCAGAATATAAGCAAGCAGAATCAACAGCCTGGTCAAAAGACGGACTTTCAGAGGAGCGTTTCTTCTGATTGTTTCCTTTCCTCTCCTTCTCTCCTGCGTGACTGTTTCAACACAAGAATTTTGAATAAAAGGTTATTAAGTTTTCCAGTTCAAGCTTTTTTTTTTTTTTTCCAAATGGCACATGAGTACACCAAAGCACAAATAATCAGTGAGCCATGAGCTACTAGTTAACTTCAGCTTGCATAATGAATACAGGCTAATATGAAAAGTGAAAGGAGCCAACTGACAAAGTGTAAAACTGGTGTGACGTAAAAGGAGGTTCAGTAAGAGCATGTGAATAACCACAACACAGTCTTCCATGCAATAGTGGCGTATCCCTTTTACTATGAACGCACTTTCTAATAATGGCAGTTTAACACTTTTAAGGCTGGGATATTTCAGACTGCAAGCGTTGAGAATTTCTTTTCCTTTTAATAGAAAACTCCACATGGATTTTGCTTTAGAGTACTCTAATTCTGGTGTGTTATCAATTTATCCCAGCTATTTAGTCTAAGGGCTAAAGTATGCTCTAGCAAAAAAAGAAAGTTTAAAAACAGATTCAGAGAATTATAACAGTATACGTTACATCATTAGAATATCTGGTACATATGACTTTTTTAAAACCAACTGTCTTTCCAAAGAGGCTAAACACAGTTTATTTTATGATTATAAACTCAATGGACCTGCAGGTGGATTTGCCTCTCATTCTGGGAACTGAAAATAAATGAACATTGCATTGAATTTCCTCAAATATTTGTTGAAATTTTTAAGCAAGTTTGCTTAAGTGTCTTTTCAATCTCTTGATATTTCCTTTTAACAACATCATTGTAATCTTTATTGATATTCTCTTTTGTTAGTATCAGATATCATTACCGGATCACTGAGATAACGGACATTAAGTCACAAAAGTTTGATCATTTACTCCTTGAGGTCCTCATGCCACAGGCCAGGCAAGCCTGGGAGCATGGGACATGGCGACGCCTGAGCTCTTGTTAGCCTTTCTCTGGATGGGCTGCATGAAGTTTTCTGCTACATTGTCTTACGTGATGTCTGCTGACAGTTTACTGACAAACATTGAGCCCATTCCTTGCTAGCAGGGCACGGGAAGGCTGTATAGGATCTGTAGGGAGCCTGAGCTACGACTTGCCCTTCACAGCAGTGTCCACAGGGAGCAGAGATCACAGGTAATACAGGTAGCCCAACAAGCCTAACACTCACCACCTGGTCTATATTAATCTGGACCATGTCTAAAGTGCCCTGATGGTAAAAAACTGACAAAAAGGAGAATGTTTTCCAAATAGATATTCTATATGTTTGAGTAATGTAGAAAATGAAATGTGGAAGCATTTTCTCTCCTTTACAAGATCATAAATTTCTTAACTAAGACATTCTACAAGATTAATTAACAAAAAAAACCCTTATTTTGACTGAAATATGTGACTGAATAGTGTATAAGTATGTTCTTGAAGACTATTTCCCCCAAAAATTCAATTTTTCAGGAACAGGAGATTAAATCTAGGACAGGAAAGAGTCAGTGTTTTGTATGTGTGCGCAGGCATGTGTTATTCCATGATCTAGTTTGAGTTAAGAGTTAAATTTTATACAAGAAAAAAATATTTCCATTTTCCAAACAGTGGGTTTGCATGGGACTATGATTAAAAGCTTATTTCTAACTGCAAGCCATGTGCTGAGTAGTGATTCACATTTGAAAATAATTCCTGATTTAACTGCCTCTGTTGGAACTTGGGAATAAAAGCTGAAACAAGAAAAGAAAGCAAAAGAGGATTCCCAAACTGACTTTTTCCTAGGGCTAGATAAAAGGCATATCTGAAAAGTTTAGCATTCTTTCCTAAATATACATCCATTTCTAGAAGACTTCATAGTCACCCAAATATTTTCTCATCACTTCAGCTGACCCATGGGTTCAGGAACAGCAAAAACCCATGAAGCCTTTGGTGGCTGACACATCTGGGCTGTAGCCAGGAACTGTGTTATGAGGCTCTGCAGATCCCCAGAGGCATCTGTGCCTGCAGATGAAGCCTGTCAAGGAGGTGCCCTGGGCTTGATTTTCACCACCCACCCAGTGGTCTGCTCATGGGCTGGCTTGCTGGTGGGGTATGGCCGTCTGTGAGGCATGCATGTCTCTCTCTGTCATGTGCTAGATGCCCTGGGAAGTGGGCTCCAGTGGTGTGCACAGCACGTGAGCTCGGTTTAGAGGAGCACAGCAATGCCCAAGGTGACCATTCCTGCCCCAGGCAACACCTGATCAAAGACATTGATCATCTGCCAGGCACAAATGGTCAGGCTCAGTCAAGTGCCCCTGAGGCCAACCCAGCTCTGCATGAAGCCAGTGGCTACTTCACGCTGATTAAATCACAGGGTTGGAAGTGAAATGAGGTAAGACTCGGCAAGTGAGCCTGAGTGGTAGGAAGAAAAAGGAAAGAAGAATATAGGGCTTAAATCCAACAAACAGACAAACAAAAAGACCATGGAAGCAGATCCAGCTGCTGTTGAACTTAGCTGTGAGTCCCTTTGGACTTCGTGTGAGCATAGGACTGGGAGAACCCCCTTTATTATGGGCCCAGGTTTGCCTTGATAGCCTCATCGAACCAGGGCTAAATGTCAACACCAGATCTGTGCATTGCACAAGATTTCAAAAATGGAGAGTTCCCAAAGGGAAGAAGGTGAGCGTGGGGGGATGATTTTAAAACTACCTTTTCCCAGTTAAGCATTTCCGTTACCCTGTATCTGCTAGATGATGTGGTGGGTAAGCTAATAGCAACTGTTCCCTGGTTTTCAACGACTTTTTCTGAGCTATTTCACAGATCGGTGCCTGTATCACAGAAATGTAAGCCTTGAAGGTTTTGCACTGGGTTAGGACCAACCGTACTTTGATACCTCTTATCTCCCTTTTCCCTCTCCTACCCGTGCTCCTGACTGGAGCTTGTGTAACCTGTTCTCATGCCAAAGGCCTTTGACCATCTCACCACCGGGCAGCTTCTAGCTCTCCCTCTGGTGGGTGAAAAAAGGGCAATATGAAACATGATCAGTTCCTAAGGAAATGGTTCATTGCTTGGTATGTATTCAGCGATGTTTGGAGACTGAATAGGGTTTGCCATTTTTGGATATACTGCAATCTATGCATTATCACATTTGCTTAGGCCATGAAGATAAAGTTCTAGTGTATTAGAAATAGCTCAAGCAAATGAACAGTTATGAAATCCCTTAATTTTATGAAGATTATATTGTTGAGCTGTTACTTGCAAAAAAAAACCCTAGTCCTTTTCTGCCAAAAAGCCAGCTGTAAAATCTCAATTCTCAAATATACAATTCTGAATTTTTAATTTTACAGAACATTATCTTATCCAAGAAGCTAAATACATTATTGATACTATTGCACAAGATCTAAAGAATTAGCCATCTAAAAGAAGATTGGACCCTAACATTTACTTTTAATGCGTTTTAGAAAAATGCTCATGTGAAAGTGCATGTAATTTAGATGATCATTCATTTATTTCTGCCTATTCTTAAAAAAAAAAAAAAAACCAACAAAAAATGTCATCACAGAAATTAAAAGGGTGCACTTAGATTGCATACATTTCTACTCTTGATGCAACAGAAAAAAAGCAAAGACCTTTGTCTTAATGTATATGAGTGGTCTTGTCAATGAACCTGTTCTTCTGAACAGGCGAATGCATGCAGAAACTCAGATTATTACACATGACATCCTTCATTCAGAAAACTGAGATTCAGTGCAGGCAGCGTTTGCCTTATTTGTTCCCCACTGCTATTGTAGGTGGCAGCATTTTGCTGTAAACTAATGAGATTTCTTCTCAGCTAGATGGATTCACTGCTGAGTCTCAGCAAGATCAGAACATAGCCCATCTGGGTATTTGATCAGGAGGAGACAAAGGCATCTCACCTGGATGTAGGAGCATTTGAAATACTTGAGAGAGGGCGAGAAAGCACAAAGAAGGTACAGCTCCTTTTCCCCAGGTTCTTTATGATGGGAATATTTCTCATATTCAGAAGAAAAAAAATTTATTTTGAATTATGCAAAGCGGATTGACCTGAGGAAACACAATCCTATGTACAACTCATGCAGGGACACTAAAAAGTGATTCCACAACAAGCTGCCTTCTTTGCAAATGATGCACTTTTTTGCCCAAATATTGCAGGGTCTTGTCTGTGCTCTAGTCACCCTAGGGCAAGGCCATCTTCTGCATATATGGCAAAATATTGTGATATGAATAGACAGCCATTCAGTTTTGGAGAAGCCGCTCAGAAAGGTCAGCTAGACTTGCCACTGCATCTTCAAAGGTTAAATGGTAAGACTTTAACATAAGAGCTTATCTCACCCTTCAATGGTACAAGATGGAGTCAAGGGCTGAAGCCCTACTGCGTGCAACATTTTCACATTAGCAGAGTCCACTCTGAGTTTTGCTGAGGAGGTATGGAGGCACTGAGAGCAAAATTGATGTTTGGAGGTGATAATGTCATTTAAGGCACTTTTCCAGACCTCTTGAAAGTACTCCATCAATCCCCAGCATCCCACAGTGCACAGGTTGAAAATATCTAATCTGGAGGTCTCACTCCTGTTACTGGAGTGCTCTCCTGCTTCCCGGAAGACAGCACAAGCTCAGTGCTCACAAAGAAAAAAAGAAAGCTGGAAAAAAGCGTCTTTCTCCCTCTAATGGTCATTCTCTTTTGTATTCTTCCTGCTGGAGACACACAGATCAGGTGGTGGGGCTAAACCAGCAGACACTCTCCTAGTGGAAAATACCTGTTTTAATCGCCTCTACTTACAGGGATAAAATTATAAAGTTCTGTTGGGTGGCTGGGTGGAGAGCAGTTAAGTCAGATGCCTTGGAGATGCCAGATGAAGAGAAAGATTTCCAAAAGGGATAAAAAAAAAAATCACAGCTGGAGGAAAAGGAAAACAGCAGCAGTCAAAGGCTGGTGCTCCAGGAGCTGGTAAGGATCCACCCAAACCTTGCGGAGATGCTGGAACAAGTGGTCTCTTCTGATTGACTTGACCAGCTTTGAATGCCTTCCATAATGATGTTAACAAATGCCCAGTGATGTCACAGTATTTATTTACAGGAGTCTGCTAGTTTCTGAAGTAATTGAAATCACAGTAAATTTGATTCCTCCCAGCACAAGCATCCCACATACACCCACTTTATGACCCAAAGGTGAACATTGCCTAGGAAAGGTTACAGCATCCTCTCTAACTATCAGCTAATCAAAATTCGACAAAGTAAACATGTTTTCTTACATTTCTAGTTTCTTCCAGCTTGTCCTGCCAGCCTGCAACTCAGTGGCAACACAATAGCTCTTTGTCACCCCCTCTAATTTTTACCGTCCAGTGAATGCCAGACTATCAGTTGTCATTTATCAATATTTCGTGCAATAAAATCAGGTTGGGCTTTTATCACCTTATACATGTCACATCACTGGCATTTGTAAAACAGCATTCGGCACACTTACTTGAACATCTGCTCTTAGAATGGATGGTCAGTCCCTGGAAAGCACATTTCAATTTCATATGTATGTAATATCTAGTAAAAAAATACACAATATCCGTAAAATATTTCTGGTGAGTACAAATAGCACTAGGGATGTAAGATTTTAGCACACGCATCTGCTATTACTGTGATTGATTAGGAAAAATGAAACAAATTAATATACATATTGACTAAATTCTAATAGTTTTCTTGAGTTTTATTTTGAATTCCTTATTTGCTGGCTCTGTGGTTTCATGTGAAACCTTCCCAAAAGGCAAGCACATTCATTTAATAGTAAGCAGTTAAACGTTTCAAACAGCTTCAGAAACAGTCCATAACAATAAAAAGGATATACTTAATCTGGATATGCGTATTTCATAAATTTCCCCAGGGTAGTGCATTCCCACTGCAGTGTTTTGCCAGCTTAAATGTCAGCACAGCTGTCTTTATCTTGCCCCCTGGGTACCCGTGTTCCTCCTAATGTTTCAGGGGGGAAATCAAAAGGGGGACTTTGGTACAAATCATTTTAGGTTTTAAAAGAAAAGAGATGTCACATCCAGGACTGTTAACGAAGATTTTCACTTATTTGTAGGTCATTTGTGTAAGGGACCTTATTTCTCAGGCATTTGAAACAATGCTTGAGGTCTATGAGCACCAATAAAGCTAAGAAGCATGCATAAAGGTTGAGAAACAATTAAGTCTTTGTGCCATTACCACGATTCTTGAAACATTTTGTGTTGTGCTGCAAACATTTACCTGATGTCACCAGACAGCTTTTTCATACAAATTCTGCCCTTAAGCATTCTGGGAATCCCTTTTATGAATGTTGTACTGGGTGTTCTTCATTGTCATCGTTCAGCTCCCAGGCTGCCTTCTTGAATAGTCCAGTCTACCACACCTTCTTGCAGTTCCTATATCTTTTTATTGCAAACAAATACTGAAATCTTCATCTGATTAGCAAATTTAGAAACCAAGCAGAGATCCACTGGGGTAACTGAAGCAGTGCAAACTTACACTAGCTAAAGACCTATCCCTCAGCTAGTTGCTTATATGAAGCCTTCCTTTTCAGTGCGCTGCCTTGCAGACAATAAATACGTGATGCTCTAGGTGTCATTTCGGCTCATTGCAGTACCACCTACTCCATAACTGCCTGGCCTCCAGGTGGATCCACCACATGGCACAGGGTCAGTAACAAGGACATTCAGTCTCAATAAATACAGAATTTGGCAGCTCTGTTACCGATGCTTGACACTGTTTCATGTTTGCACAGAAATTATTCTGGCAGACAATTCCACCCCATATGTTTTAAGGTTAAGGAAGCCGATTTCACAGAATCACAGAATGGTAGGGGTTGGAAGGGACCTCTGGAGATCATCTAGTCCAACCCCCCTGCCAGAGCAGGGTCACCTACAGCAGGTTGCACAGGAACGCGTCCAGGTGGGTTTTGAATGTCTCCAGAGTTCGAGACTCCACCACCCCTCTGGGCAGCCTGTTCCAGTGCTCTGCCACTCTCAAAGGAAAGAAGTTCCTCCTCATGTTGAGATGGAAATTCCTTTGTTTGTGCCCATTACCTCTTGCCCTGTCCCCAGGCACCACTGAAAAAAGACTGGCCCCATCCTCCTGACACCCGCCCTTTAAGTATTTATAAGCATTGATAAGATCCCCCCTGAGCTGCCTTTTTATCCAGACTGAAGAGACCCAAATCCCTCAGCCTTTCCTTCTAAGAGAGATGTTCCAATCCCCTAATCACCTTTGTAGCCCTTTGCTGCACCCTCTGCAGCAGTTCCCTGTCCCTCTTGAACCAGGGAGCCCAGAACTGGACACAGTACTCCAGGTGCGGCCTCACCAAGGCAGAGTAGAGGGGGAGGATGACCTCCCTTGACCTGCTGGCCACACTCTTCTTGATGCACCCCGGGGTGCCATTGGCCTTCTTGGCCACAAGGGCACATTGCTGGCTCATGGTCATCCTGTTGTCCACCAGGACTCCCAGGTGTCTTTCCACAGAGCTGCTCTCCATCAGGTCAGCACCCAACCTGTCCTGGTGCATGGGGTTATTCCTCCCCAGGTGCAGCACCCTGCACTTGCCCTTGTAGGACATGGAGGTTGGAGACAGCACCTGAAGAGACCTCTGTCTGCTGCTGATTTCTATGTGACAGCAGCACTTCCATTACTGCTCTTTCAGGCTCTTCTCTGGCCTAGGGATGATTTAGGATGCATCAAAGCAGTTCAAGCCCAACTGGAAGACATTGCCACATCAAGGAAATATCTGGATATCAGAAATATCAGCTTTTTGACCCGTTTGCATCTCCAGTGCAGCCACGAAAACCAGCCCAGAAGAGAGATGGTGTAGTGACATCATTTTGTCTTTCCAGGAACTACCAACTGTCTAACAGACAGACTGTAGAGATCAGGGTCACGTTAACTTTGAGGAATGTCTGAAAATTGGCTGTCATTATAACTCTGCAGCACACCAAGAGAGCTACAGTTATTGCTAAGGCATTCCTGACACACGCAAGAGCTTATTTTGGAGACCATATTATTCAGCCTGAACCTGTAAGTTATTGCGCAGCAAGGGAACAGAGTTGGGAAACTAATATATAGCTATCTCACAGTTAATCACAAAGGCCTTCAGTAGCTGTGCTTTATATATCTCCTAAAGCCTACCTCAAGTAAATTAATATAGACAGAGGCATTTTTTTTAGCCAGGAAATACTAAATTAAAGCAAAAAGAATTGATCCATTTTCAGGATGTGTGAGACTGCTTTTAATATTTCATAGGATGGAAAGATCAGCTTTATTTAACATTGTTCTAAATTGCACAGAACGAATGTGATGGAGGACTTTCCAAGGGGGAAAGAAGGAGAACCGGGGCTCAGAGAGGCGTTGACCTTCCATACCCGTATACATCGTACCCTTTTCGCACAGCGCAGCTGCTGACAGGACTTGGTAGCAGGACACAGGATGGAGGATGGGGGCAGCCCAGCTGCACCGCCTCTGCGTCGGGGGTGTGCTATATAGCAACCTGGCAGCCCTGCAGGGGACATAGGCAGCTCCAGCCTTCAGCCAGGAAGGAGGAGGCCTGTATGGTGAGGAGATCTTATTTTCTTCTCAATGCTGGGGTGACTGGATCCAAATTTCATTAGCCTGCTGGGAAGCTTTAAGCCGGTTTTGCTCACAAGCCTCCCTCTTTGCTGCGAAGGAATAGACGTGCTTTACTTCTTGTGCACCTGGAAGTAAATTGAGGTGAAATTCGTTAAAGTTATGTAGCTAAGTAAGGCCAAATCTAAGCACAACATATCCTCACTCACTTTCTTCTCCTTTTTAATTACTCCTGGGTATCAGTGACACGTCACAAAACTGGCACTGTAAAGGACAATGTTACTCCTTCTTTTGATGGTTTTGTTGATGTGCCAGTACCTTTTATTAATCAGGAAGAGTGACTGGAGATCAGAGCAGAAGTGTGAATCTGGTCTACAGATGCTATGTGTTCTCTGCAATGTTCTTTTTGGAGAGAGAAAAACAAACACACGAGGGATTCATAGCTTTCTGTTGTTGGAGTTTGGTCTGCCACAAACAATAGTCAGTCAACTGTCAGATAATCAAAACTTAAAGAAATCTCGATAGGTCATTATTTGGGTAGGAAAACGTCTGCAAAATACAGACCATAATGCAGAAAGCATTTTTTGCAAATGAATAAACAACCCCCTTTTTTTTCTTAGCAGCATCAAATCAATACTTCTGTTCTCAGGGGCTATGTAGCTTTACCTAAAGTCTTCTGAGTGAACTAGGTGTTTTATTAATGGCTATGTCTTCACCATGAAGCACCACAAAGAACAAGGTACCAATATTTCATACGACAAGGCACATCACAGTAGGACAATCAGGAACGAATGGGAAGGAATTTTGCCATAAACTACCACCAAGAACAGGATGGAGAAAGGATTTTTGCAGTATGTAACCATCCAACAGGACATGTCGGAAATTTCTTTGGCATGGTTTAAGCTCCCAAACCCAGATTGCATTTCCCAGAGAACACTAATGAAAGCCTGTCCTATGGGGGAGAGGGTTAGATCCATCACAGTTTGACAGCACCGATATATTTCAGTTTTCAGCTCCTAGTCGACAAATCAAACACCTCTGCCAAGTGTAGACCTCTGCATTGCATAGCCAGCTCCTGTGCTTGCATTCTTAATTCATACACACAGCTCCAACTAAAAAACCCCACCCTGAATCCAGAAACCAATAGTAACTACAGTGGTAATATATATACAATTGACAGATGACTGCTGGCACAGGGCATGAGTGCCTGATTAAAATCAATTATTCAAATCTGGCTGCAATATTTGCTTAATTACATATACACTCCTAATCCACACAGAGATAAGTACACTTCTAGCACAGTGCAGTATTACTTTCTTGCATTTCTGCTAGATTAGTACCTACTATGAGTTTGTACTGTTTAGTATTACATATACAGTTCCAACTTTAAGAGATGTTCAGCTTTCTCCTTTATAAATAGTCCTTTTCAACAGAACAAATAAAAAATTTGACGGTTTACCCTTTAGAACAAATGCATCTCAGTTAACGCATCTGTATGTTAAACAGATACAGGAAATGTCAATTACACTCCCCAAAAGAACTTTAAAGGTTATAGAGGTGTCTTTGTTTTGTATTTTGTTTTACCTGTGTGTTTTGAATTGTGTCAGTCTTTTCTTACACAAATAAATTGCTTGAGTATAATTATGATCCATTTGTTTGGTGCTATAGAAATGCGGAGGAGGAAGCGAGTGAAGCAGTAACTGCAAAAAAAAGTATTATTTGAGAACAATAGTCATGGACATTTGAAATCTGGACAGTGCAATAAAAAACCCCACAGCTTTTATCATGAAAGTTCTTAAAATAAAGCATTGAACAAAAGTTAATTTCAGAGCAATTCTGCTATGGCCTTTCAATCTCAGTAGAGGGTATACAGCACTTTTGGGATTCGCCTCTTCTCTTCAAGAATCTATTCTGGATTGAGGGGTATTAATCTGGGGTGCCATGCCATGAGCTATTCAGAAGGAAAACTGTTTAGGAAAAGTCCACAAGAATACTTCAGCAAACTGCTCTGTAACTGCAGGTGACATCACGTAGAAAAATGTGAAAGAAAGTTGTAAATCTTGAGGATATCGGAGTAATTTCTGCCACAGACAAAACCAAATAATAGAAAAAAATCATATATGAGAGACAGGGACAGGTACCACTGTAAAAGGTAACATAGGATAGTTAAGATGTCCTGCCCCACATGAGTGTTTTGACTGTAGACGTATGTAACATCTATTTCATTGCTGACAACTTCAAGTTAGGTGCAGAAAGAGCTTTTTACTGTCACGATGTTAAATTGAAATTAACAGATGTAGTATTTTTAAGTGATAAACATCACTGGCAAAACCCTAGAGATGCACCGCAAGTCAAAATATATGAAGAGGTAGCTCAGGGCACAACAGGGAAATACGGAGGAGTGAGCGCTGCAGAAAGATAAGTATTATCTCCCGTAACAGTGTTTTAATTTAATCTGGCATTTCATTCTCTCTGCTTTCCTTTTTCTTGTTTTCAGATCTATAATGTGAAATGAAGCTTTCTAGGCAAAGAAGAAAGTTGAGCGCTTCTGAAGCTCTGGCTGACTTGGAGCACTGCTTTTTTTGTCTACCAAGGGAACATGAAGCTGTAAGACTGTGAATTTTTTAACACACTTGGTATAAGAGGGGTCATGAGTGACATGCCTGGAAGGCACATCTTTATACATGCCATGCTCTGCCTTTTCTACATCAGTAATGTGAGTTGATTTTATCATTCTTTAGAATATATTTAGTATACGACTTATTAAACCAATGGCACTGAAGACAGTGGTGCTCTTTACCTGAATGAAATATTGCTCCATGATCATTACTTACGCTTCCACTATATTTCCACAAGTCAATCCTAATAATTCTGCTTAAACCTATTTTTAAGGTTAGAGATATGCCTGAAAGTTCACGGTGCATATTAGATTGATCCTGATACAATTTTACCTCAGGAAAAAGGAAAATTAAATGGCATATTGTTTTTGAAGGGTGTAAGTTTTCTTTATGGATCTGTGTTACATCATGGTTAAACAAATGCCCTTGATGTGGGAACATATCCAAGTTTCAGAAAGAATGCCTTCGCACACCTGGATTTGTCTATTCGTGGTAATAATCAAAAGCACATCTAAGATTCGAGTACAGGGAGGACTTTTAGCTGCAAACTATTTATTATGTGTGTGACTCTGTATGCAAAGTCCCTTTCTTGGTTATGTAAGAGATGAGATTTCTAGTGTTTATCAAAACCAGGAAAAATTATGCATATTCCTGTGTACATTTCAGTCCTTTATACCTTCTTTACATTTCTTTAAACAGTCATTATCCTTCCCTGTTTTGTCTAACTGAGCAGCCCAGCAGCCCTGTTTTGCATATCTCCTAGAAACTGCAAGCACAGTTCAAACACTGAGACATGAAATACTGGAGATATTTTGTCTTCATCCATGCAAGAACAGTTTATTCAAATAAAATAATGACCTTTTTTTTATCCACCAAGCCTCAACACCTTTGTAAAGTACTGTATTCTCTGAATTTATGTTAAAAAAGATTCTTTACCTCATCACTTTTGATGCCTGATGGAAGAGGTAAGTGCCATGAGACATGCTTGACTATATGCTTGCTTACGAGACCGGAGTTCAGGATGACCTGTCAGAACGAGTCTGACTTGTAGGCTAGTGGACTGACTATTAATCGAGGAAAAAACCTCAAAAACTGGAACTGCTAATATAACTGCTGAATGCCTGTATTTCACCTCTTCTCAGTCCCCAGGATCGCTGTGCTTCAATATCCTCCTCTTAACATTGGCAATTGATTCTTCAGAAAATGGCACATAAATCCCCTGCTGAGCTAGATAAGCACAAATGCTTAAGGGCAGATGGCTTTCAAGAGGTATGTGACATCTAGTGCTCTGTTTATTACATGAATCTGGTATGCGAGTTGTACTTGTAAATCCAAATGCCATTACAGATGAAAAACAGAAAAATCAATCTTTACTTTAATCAATGTGCAACAAATAGAAATCCCAAGGTCCTATGAGAATTTGATTGGGCTACTGGATCCCCAGCGTATTTCACTGGGAAGTTAAGAACCTAAATGTTTAGTTGGTTTTGGTGCTTATCGCCATCTTCTTACCAGTTTTAAGGCACCCTTTGCCCTTTGCCATCTGGACTTTACACTGCAGGTTTATCACCAAGATTTATCGTTAGCCTTACCTGGGTTTGTTCCTGAGTGTAGAGTTAAGAACATGATGAGCAGAAGTAAAAAACCTGATAAAAAAAGGCAGTGAAAAAACAACACAAAACACACAAGAAAATTGCAGTCCACGGTGCTCCATAAACACAAAATTAGTTCTGAAAGAAAACTGCAGCTGTGGAAGCAAACAAGGATTAAATTTCAGCTGTGTTGGAGCTGAGACGATTACAGACGAGGCTTATCCTGTGTAAGTGGTTAAAAGCAAGTCTGAAAACAAAGATGAGGAAAAAGAGAAGAAAATTCAAAGTCAACCTGTGACTATACGCAATCAGAGCAATAGATGTGATTCTTAGATCTGAAGAAATGCTTTTAGGATATTAGGCTGAAAGAGTGGAATTACAGTTTCATTTCTGAGTTTCCATCTGAGAGGGACTTAGCTAAAGAAGGTTTTAGATTTTTTTCTAACTCAGAAGTGACTAAAAATTTTAGCCAGAGCTTCTGTGTTAGATGTCAGCTGCTGCTGCGTAACGCAAATAAGCCCCATGCAGTCATCATTCAAAACTGATGTAAAATCCACCTTTAGTGTCCTGCATCTCTAGAGTTTGAGAACTCACTCAAAATGTGGGGAAGACGTTTCTTGGAAAGTTCCAGTTTCCCTTGGAAACCCAGCTGAAAACGTGATTCTACAAAAGTTATAAAAGCAACTTTCCTTTCTCATCATTCTCTATCCTTGGCTCTTAGTGCAGAGCAGCTTGAGGAGCTGCTGGAGCACATCCCCCTCCTCCTGAGGGCAATGCCTGCCTAAGTGAGAACCCTAAAACTGCTGGGACCCCCCTGCCTCTTTACGTTCTCTCACAGCAGCCAAATCCTGCGTCTCCACAGCTGGGTATTGACAGCTCAGGACAGCTGAATCACTGCAGAAAGCCTCGGATCTTGGTGCCGAAGGACTCGCCCATCTGTACCATTGTACGTAGGCACAACAAATCCAAATGCAGCATTAAGAAAACATTTTCTTTCAACAAAGCATGAAAACTGCATTTACTCAGACATCCTTAATTAGAGCAGCTGCCAGTAAAACAAGTGCTTTGACTAGAAAAATAAAGAGATCTGCTATGGCTTTTGCTCTGCTCAACCCACTTGAATGTGGCCAAAACGTAAGACAAAGATATTAATTGAATTCATGTTTTACAGATTCGGATCTATTCATCTGTTGAGTACTCTCAACCCTAAATAATAGCTCTATTAATTATTACCCAGAATCCTCTACTTAGAACCACAGCTGTTTTTCCATTTCGCAGACATCTCTCACAAATTACAGAGCTACCTAAATTAATAGAGGTCTAAGCACATGTGACTACAAAAGCTGGAAAGGGTTTCAGCTCACAAGCTGTGTGATTCCCCACATTGCTAAGTTAAAACATCTGAGCTACTTTATCAACCAGCTTTCATCTCTTCATAAAGTTACTCAAATATTGAAAAACACAGCCCGGATATCTTTAACGGGGTTGGAGGGGATGTCTCCAGACAGTCACAGCTGCTGTCTGGACGAGCAGCTGCCTTTCCTAGGATTTTCTGGAGCAAATAATGTGTTCCCTTGGTGCATGTTACACTTCATGGTATCATCATACATATCTGCCCAAAAGGATTATTACCTAGCAGGAAAACCAGGTTGTCAGGTTTTCAGAAACCTTTAAGCAGCAGTTGGGAAAGAGAAGACTTCTTTGGAAAAACAATGGGTGTGACAAAACCAGACTTGGCAGCAAATTCAAGAGCTGATTCTACAACTGTTTTTACACAGTTTTATTTCTCCAGAGTAGAGGTGATCTGGTATGAAGAACACCATGGACTTGCAACTGCTTTTGTGAAATGCAAGAGCAATCATTCCATTTTCATCTTTGGTCACAGAGGAATGAAGACATGAACAATATGAGGGGTCACATGTAATTTTTCTGAGGAAATGCCAGAAAACCAATACTGCATTTCAGCATTTCGATTAAAAAACTGTGTGCAATCAACTGCAACATTTGAAAGGGTACATAGTTCTCTTAATGAACATGAACGCATCTGATCAACATGAAAAATTACTATAGCTAACTAAACCCAGGAATTTACTCTGAAAACCCAAACCAAGAATTTACCCTGAAGTGTAAGGATGTAAGGATTGAGAGCAGCCCTGAGAAGGACTTGGGGGTGCTGGTGGACAAGAAGCTCAACATGAGCAGGCAATGCATGCTTGCAGCCCAGAAAGCCAACCGAATCCTGGGCTGCATCAAAAGAAGTACGGCAGGTTGAGGGAGGGGATTCTACCACTCTAGTCTGCTCTCGTGAGACCCCACCTGGTGTACTGCGTCCAGCCCTGGAGTCCTCAACACAAGAAAGACATCACCTGTTGGATCAGGTCCAGAGGGGGGCCACAAAGATGATCAGAGGGCTGGAGCACCTCTGCTGTAAGGACAGGCTGAGAGTGTTGGGGTTGTTCAGCCTGGAGAAGAGAAGGCTCTGAGGAGGCCTGATAGCAGCCTTCCAGTACCTAAAGGGGGCCTACAGGAAGGATAGGGAGGGACTCTTCATCAGGGAGTGTAGTGGTAGGACAAGGGGTAACGGTTTCAAACTGAGAGGGTATGTTTAGATCAGATATTAGGAAGAATTTCTTTACTGTGGGGGTGGTGAGACACTGGAACAGGTTGCCCAGGGAAGCTGTGGATGCCCCATCCCTGGAAGTGTTCAAGGCCAGGCTGGATGGGGCTTTGAGCAGCCTGGTCTAGTGGGAGGTGTCCCTGCCCATGGCAGGGGGTTGGAGCTGGATGATCTTTATGGTCCCTTCCAACACGAACCATTCTGTGATTCTATGATTCTATGATTCACTGGTTATTAAACTGCAGTAATTGTGATTGCAATTACTTTGTCACTGAAGTACAATTCAGCATCTATTGGTGTATTTAATGGACTTAGCTATGCAATACCAAAATCTTTCTCTAGGGAAACTCATTTGGTGTATGTTTCGTATTCATAGTTATGAACAGGGTACTAACATGATTCCTTAATATAACAGATATGGCAATATGTAACGATGGCATTAAAAATTACATTAATACAATACCTCTTGTCCCAGGCTGACAATTAATTAAATATAAACTTTCATGATGAAGCATGAATACAAAGGACAGTTAGTCATTGCTTCAGTTCACTTATGTCATTCTCGTGTACTCTCCCTAGCTCAGTCCCCACTGAGTCCACCAGCTATGGTATTATAAATCTGCTGTTTACTGCCTCTTGCTGATGCCAAACACAAGATGTTACCAAGAGCCATCTTTTTTTTTTTTTTTTCCCTGGAGGAGAGGAGGTTCAAGAGTATTTACTTGCTTTTTAGAAGACATGTCCACATCTAAGCCAGAGTTTCACCTGTTCGAAAGCTTCCATGATGCTTTGAAAAGATCTGACTCCCTATAAAAATAGTTTAAGATAAAGAACTCTGGGCTCATTTTTTTTTTCGGTAGAAATAACCCACCGCACAATTCTGCAGATCTCACGTGTTTTCTGTTTATAGTCTCATTTGTGACAATATAGATGCACAAGTAACCAAGGAAAACGATTCCCTCTGGCTGTAATGCTGTGGAACTTTCGTCCTGAGTGAGGGATGGGACATCTGCTTTGGGCCAGGCTATAGGAGCCGTGGTACCACCAGCAGCGCGTACCTTGTGCCAAGCATCACCTTGACTCCCTCCAACCTCCGCAGCAGCCACCCAGCCAGTTCCACTGCCATCTCCCCATCTGTGGGTGCGAGATAGTATGAAGGAGAAAATCAATAAATATATTAATTTCCTAGACCCTTCCATTCCCTGCTGTTCTACCCCCGCTGCGTTTCATATGTTAGCAATACACTTTTTAGGTCAATGTAAACATGTTCATATGCAGAAGGCTTATTCTCCTATGTTCGTACTGCTGAACGCTCTCCCAGTCTATCTCACTCTTCTTTATGGGAATTGAAGGTGTTCTTTGAAGCTGAAGAGGTTGGGTTTTTTGCCCCCTAATACACTCATTTTCTTGATTACAGTAAATGGGTCTTTCTCCTTCAGTGTGCTTCCA
Source organism: Chroicocephalus ridibundus (assembly GCF_963924245.1). NCBI lineage: Eukaryota > Metazoa > Chordata > Aves > Charadriiformes > Laridae > Chroicocephalus > Chroicocephalus ridibundus. The sequence continues at coordinate 127,633,758 of NC_086285.1, read as the reverse complement.
GAATGCCATTTTCTGATTAGATTTGCAACAGTTTTATGGTGTGGTTTATATCATGCTAGATTTCAGCCCTTGGGATTTTTAGCTGACATGGTGCCCAGAGGGTGCTTGTGTTTCCAGCAGATGCTCGGACCATGCTTTTTTCATCTCAGGCTGTTGGAGAGGGCAGTGAGGCCTACTGAAGATCAGCTGTGAAACAGCCATAGTTCAAACTTATTGACAGTTTTTCCTGTGAATTTCCCTAAAAACACAAACAAGTAGAACTAGGAAAGAGCTTAGAGATACTGTATGATGGGAGCACAAAGACCTTTTCATCATTCTGTGTTATTGACTTCTAAAACATAGAGTTACTACACAAAAAAAAAAGGAGAGAGTACTTTTAAGACAGGACAAAAGCTGTATCGTAGATCTTCTTGGACTGTTCTCTGAAGTGCCCTCTCTATGCTTTCTAGCCACCTTCCTGTATTTCTCATGTACATCTTCCTATACATTTTTTGTATCTAAGAATTAAATGCTTGATTTTTGATCAAGTCCAGGTTTATAGACCCAGGGCAGTATTTCTCTGTGGAATAGGCAATTCTGTGGAATTCATGCCTTCTGCACACACGGGAATATACAAAACTGATCAGAAGCTTGCTTCCTTTCAGAAAAAAAACAAAAAAAAACCAAACCAAAAAACAATTATTTGCCCCAGCAAACAGAATCTACATTCATTGCAGGAAAATTCCATGTTGTCTCTTTTTTTTCCTTTCCCATGTAAATGTTTGCTGTGAACATTCTCATCTTTTCTCACCAATTATTTCCCCTGCACCTTTACAAATAATGCAGCTCTCTAAAATTCGTCTGGAAAAGTCCATATGCCAAAGAGCTCTATTAGTAAATAACAGGCATTGCAACAAACTTAGAAGACATTTTTGGTGTTATTTCATTCCAGCAGATCTTTCAGCTCGTTATTGCTTGTTCAAATTCAAAGCCATCTGAAACAGGCATTTTGCATCTTTATGTCGATTACAAAATAACCAGCACATTTTTATGAAGAAAATTCATGAATTTAATGAAGAAATTAATGAAGAAAATTAATGAATTCATGAACGCATTCAGGAAGACATTCTTTACTCTGAGGGTGGTGAGACACTGGAACAGGTTGTCCAGGGAGGTTGTGGATGCCCCATCCCTGGAAGTGTTCAAGGCCAGGCTGGATGGGGCTTTGAGCAGCCTGGTCTAGTGGGAAGTGTCCCTGCCCATGGCAGGGGGTTGGAACTAGGTGATCTTTAAGGTCCTTTCCAACCCAAACCATTCTGTGTTTCTGTGTGATTCTGTGATTTTGATGCATTATATTAAGCCATGGACATGAAGAGGAATGTTTCCTCAGTCTGAAGTGCTGAAAATTTTTTCTCCACTTTGACAAAAGTGACATAAGGCTCCAGGGAAGTCCCATTACAACAACGATGGAAATGTCAGAAGCGATATAACTTATAACTAATGAATGACAAGTAAGTGAAACAGAAAAAACAGCAAAAAAGATTAAGATGTATTGATGACACCTAAAGGAAAAACATGAAAAGCATACATGCACAATAATTTGCTTGACGCCTAATTTTTTTAAAAATTAAACTTTTCCACAAAAAAAGAAGGATACTTTTAAAAACTGTATTAATGCTGTTCTTTGTTAGGTAGAACCAGATTTGAATACCTACCTTTTTTCACACTTCTTTACTTCTAGCTTCACCAGGTACTGGAATATACTTAGCATTCTGTACTAATACTCTGGTTTTATTGAATACCTTCCTTTTTCTAAGTGACAAGCTCAATCATACCAGACAAAAAATGAGTGAAGTTTGCATTAATGGAATAAGCTAAACATACCATGGTCTTCATTCATTGAAGAAATATTTGCATAATTGCCCTAAATTAGGGACATTTAATTTTAAATTATTTAATAGAAGTTTAAAAAGACTTTTTATTCTCAATTGTGTAGAGTTTGATTCATGACAAATCCTTTATTGTATGTCACACAGGATTTCTCTATTTCTTGTCAAGATATTAAATTGATAGCAACTTTTCTACCTGAGGAGTTTGGGGTGGGGGCAGGAGGGTTATACTGTGATACATTAATCTGCATACTTTAACTTCAAAGGCAGAAAGGAGAAACCGCTGTGAACTTTTGAAGGTATTTAAAGCCTTCTGCATAGCTGCTACAAGCAAACACATAGAGTTCTAAATTATCTTTATTTTAGATATTTCTTCTGATTCATATGTCTTCATCAATTTCTGCCTCAGGACAAACTAGTCCATGTCTTTCTTAACCAAGGACCAGTTCTGATGCTTAAATGTGCATAAAAATGGATACAGATTCAAAGGCTGAAGGACAAGCAGAAAGATTTGGAAACATTTCTTGTGAACCCTTCTTGATCATCTCTGCTGTCTTAGCAGGAAATGAACGAAACAAGATTTGAGAGGGACCACATCCGATCCCTTCATTGACAGGAATATGTCAAATCCACTACCTACACTCCAGAGTCAAGTGCTACTTGAATGGCACTCACATGCCACTGAGCTACTCAAACATCTTCATGGGGCTGGCCATTATGACACCAGACCCCTGTTGGTTGCCTCTGTCTTCATGGGGCTAGCAGCAGATGGGATACCCAGAGCTCCTCAAGTGCCACTATACAGACAACAAAGAGTAGGCAACAGAGCCGTGCCCTTAATCACAGATTTTCCTATCACATCCAGTTAAAATCCCTTTTGCCTGGTGTTTGAGCTGTGATGGCTTTAAATAGCATACCTTAAACACCAGGACCTGTGAGTAGTGATCAGCCACCATTCATCTGATAGGTCGTGGAGATGAGTCGTTCAGGTGGATGGGCATGCATGATTAGTCAGGGTGGATATGGAAAAAGCCGGGAAATTTTCCCAGCTAGGAAGAATAAAAGTTCTAGGATTTGAATCAAATCAGACATCAGCCTACTTCTTCAACACCAGCCCGTTGGACTGACACCTTGTCCCAGACTCTGTCAAGCAGGACATGTCACAGCAAAAGGGTTACATCTAAACTGGGTCACCAGCAGTTCACGCATCTGGATGGCTGGGGAAAAAGGACCCTATGACATGTCATGACACAAACCTACGTGCCAGCTTACACATGGTAATAGGCTCATCGTCCATTTATGACTCAGTTCCAGATAGACAACATCAGTAAAAATGATAATGAATACTACTTTGGCTTCTATGATCTATCTGACTCTCCCTGTTGTTTTTTTTTTCTTTCAAGAAGGTTATTGGTTTTCACAGAAGATCTCAGCAAGCCTTCTGAGAAATCCAAATCCTTTTTCTGGAGGTGTAAGATTATTCTGCTGGTTACAATGAAGTGAAGCAGAAGTAATGTCATCAGTTTCCATCAGATTTTTCTTGATTTAAACTAGTGTATCTGATACAAAATTTTGTGCACAGTTGTAATTAAATATGCTTTTTTAAACATCTTCAAATTTGTAGAACTAATTTTATTCAAGTGTTCTATTTCCATCTCCTGCTGAAAAAACAATGCTCCACAAATGTGTCTGGGATGAAAATGGGGGGGTTTGCAGTAGAAAAAGTTTTTCAGCTTCTAGTATGAATTTTTCGTAACTAATCCATACTGCATATGTGATTAATTCTGTGGAATATTAACAATGCAACTCTAATTATATTATGTATCACAAGAGAGTAAATGTAGGGAAGAAAACAGTTTTTCAGTGCATTGTTTACAGTGTTTACAATTCAGAATGACATATTAAGAAAAATACTTTTTAGAAGGTAAAAATCCTTCAAAGATTTTTTTTCTTTAAAATATTTCTTTTGGTTTTTCTTAGGAGAAAATATACATTATGATCCTAGAGTCTAGTGAAGGACACATCAGAGAATATTCTTTAACAGTATAGGAACTAGCACAATGTCAAAAGAAAGTTCTGATTTGAAAAAGACAGTGTCATATAACCATTACCACACTATGGGGAAAAACTGATGCTGCTATGATTGCATTTTCAAGCTTTGCTTCTTTTATACCATTCTTTGCCGAATATGGCTTATTAAGGTCAAGAATATAGTCTTGATTTGTTCCCTGGATTTACCCTATTAATGGATGAGTGGAAAGGGAGAAGATCTGCTTGCTATTAATTTCCAGAAATAATTTGTTAAATTTTGAATTAACTAATCCTTTTGTGAATGTTGTGATTTTTGTTCCTAAGCAATTGATAAACAAACACACAAAAGCCTTCCTGCTGCACAATGTGAACTGCAGATTGTTTACCAAACTCAAATGATCTGGGGGCGTAAATAAACCAATGTATTCACTTTTAAATTAAGACAACTTGGTAAATTGAACATCAACACCTTTAACAAGCAATTTACTTGCTGTTACTCCCGTATGCAGAGTATTGTAATACTGAAGGTTTCTGCATGACCTCAATAAGCAGAGCTGTAACTCGGCTGTGCTGCTCCAGCTTCAGCTCAGCTCTCAGAAATAATGAAGTACCCTGGAGATGGAGTTTCGTGTTGCAAGGAACAGAGGAATTAGATTTTCATAATTAAATGTAGATTATTACTTACTTCTGCTTTTGTGCTGTTTGGTTTTAAACTACCCGACATTTACCATTTAGGACAAATTTAGAATATGATATAAACTCATGAATTTGTAGATTATGAATAGTAATCACAAATTTTCCTCTTCAATGATGAATAAAAAAATATAAAATAAAATAGTTCCATTTATGACAGTTTTTGTTTTTTGCTTGCTACACTAAACACCACTTTTAGTTCCACTTGTGCTCTACGTGTCTTCACAGAGCTACAAAGTCATCACAAACAGGAATGGTGAATAGGCAGCATCGAGACGGGTGTCACTAATATTTCATACAAAAAGTGTCCATGGGCTTCCTCACTAAAACTGCAGGCATAACTTGCTTCCTAAATGCTTACTGATTAGTGGGGAATTAGAATATGTCAATACTTGAAAGGAAACCTGAACTGTCATGACCATTTTACCTACCGTACCAGGAACCAGACACCTCAATTACCAGATCCCCAGCCTCCAAAATAATCTCGTGTAGGGAAGAGGAAAGATTAGTCAATACAGCAACAAAAGAGATTTTCCTACCTTCTACACGCAACATGCTGGTATTAAGGTATTATAACTCCATTAAAATGTTCGGTCATAATACAATTTATATCTTACTTGAGAATCAAGTACACTAATCACTACTGCATTATTAGTCATATATTAAACTTGAAAATAGTAGTCAATGCATCATTTTCTTGAGAAATTTGTAGAAGCTGGAGCCATGAAGTTCTACTTACTGACTCCAAAAATATTCAAATCGCTAATATAAGATGTCATTGTCCACACTTTTCTTGTAGGTTCTTTAAGAAATTACCATAATGAAGATATTTAAAAATGATGAGCAAAATCGTAAGTCAGTTGTTGGTACTTTTTTCTGTCTTCTGTTTTCCTGCAGTTCAGAATAATTTTGTTTCAGACTGATTAATGAAGGCAAAGGGAGGCTCAAAAGGCTAAATACAGAGATCAATAAGTGGCCTGTAAACAGCAAAAGTTACTGGTGTTTAATAAATAAAAATGTCATCAGTAGACTCATCGTTTGCTTCCTATGCAAGTAACTTCCACGGCAAAACAAGGTCAAAATCACTAATGTGATTAATTGGGTGACTGAGTTTGTGTATTTAATTTCAGATTAATGCAATATTAACCCGTTGGCTTAGATAGAGAAGATGTTAAAATAGATCAACTAATAAATGCACAGCATACAGTCTGATTCTACCTTTATCTAAGCTTCTTTCTAGTGTAGGTAGGTGCTGGAAGGGAAGGAACTGGATGTCTGTGCAACAGCAGGACAAAATGCCAGCAGATTGAGAGGAATCATCCCTCTGATAAATCACAGGACATTTTCATTAGAGATTGCTGTAGGGCATTTGTGCCACCTCAGTGTTAACTCTGCGCGTGACGCTTTGCGAGGACATCAGTCAGCGCGTAGCTGCTGATGAGCTGCTCTGCGGGTAAGCCAGGCTACGTTGGCAAACGGAAGACTGGTGAATCACACAGCTTGTGCCTCATCGAAGAGCTATCTACGTCTCTGACCTTCAGCTTTTGGGCCTCCCTTTGCTGAATAATACTTAATTCACTAGCTTTGGATTACCATTTCTATTTTGATGACAGCATATTTCCACAAAATAGGCAATTTACAACTGATTTACGAAGCCTGACAGGTATTAGCCTCAAAACTCAGCACCTGGAGAGGGTAGAAACAGAATGGTATCTGCACGGATTCTACTATACATCCCATCATGGAATAGATAGTAATATTCATAAATTTCTTAGGATTACCAGATTCACACAGTATTTCCCAGCGGCCAGGTCTATGGAGCCTCTGTTTATATTATCATCCTGAATTGCACCAGGGAGATATCGCAGCCCTTCAACCATTTCATGCGGTCTGATCCGTGCAGCTTCTAACGGCCAGGAGTTCACAGAGGGGAACGGCTGTGATCCCACTGCATTGTACTTAAACAGAGTCTCTTCAGGACTCTATTTGATGAATGAGCATAAAACATGGACTTGCAAGCAATGATAGCTTGGCTTCCAGACCCATTTCACCAGCACTTTCTGCACACCATATTGTACAACAGGTGACAAGATATAATTTGCAGAAATCATTCTTTTACGGGGTTGTCTTTATTTCAAAATGCTGTGTCTTTTTTCAAGATGCTGCAGATAACGGGAGTGTTATCACAAAGCCTACTGGTGTGTCAGTCTTATAACGTGGCACTAAGGGACAATATCATGCACCCATCAACATAATAAACAATCCAAGACTGTGAGCCCTGCCAGAGATGAAGACAGTACAGGCTGTACATAGTGTCTATCTGGAGCACACCCTGGGTTGAATTCTGCCGTGCCTTCCTCTTCGACACAATTACGTGGCTTGCTTCAGCAAGATGCCCAAGAGTAAACCGGCACATGTGTAATGTGGAACCAGGACCCTGGAGATAAGCAAGGAGAGATCAAAGTGGCAGTGTGGACACATCCTGTCAACTTCCTTCGGATCAATGAAGACAGTGAACAAAGTCTCCCTTTTGGCCTGAGTAACTGTAGCAGTTACCGTACTGAATATCATGTCACTCAGACTTGCTTTAGGACTGAACCGCAGGGAAGCTTATGTAGCATACAGCTGGTATCGTAGTAATTTCATAATCTATTATATTTTTATATTATTAATTTATTCATAATCGTTAATAATTATTTTATTATTAAATATATTTTTTAATAATTATAATTGCCTGAAAAGCACTGAAATAATGTGGTTATTTCTCACTAAATTCCTGATTGTTTAGTGATCAAAGTAGAAGGCAGCGTGCACATGTCCCAAAATATCGTTCAGCGTAGTAGAGACTTTCAGTAGTAAAAATTCTTTGCTGTAGGATGCTTCAGCAACCATGTGTGTTTTCAGCCCTGATATGGCACTATAGGTCCAATACATGCTGAATTCCGTTTGATTCACACTGACCAAAAATACCATGAACTGTTGCTGCATTTGCAAGAACGAGAGATATAAGGGGCAGCAATTCTAAATTGTAAGGGAAACTAATTTTCTGGTAGAAATCAGCCTACCAAGCCGCTATAGATTAAGTGTTCCTCTCATGTGATCACTCAGTCTCCGACAGAGGTTAATTGAATGCTAATTTTGAAATTAAAAACAATAGGTAGATGTATCCACAAGATCATCTGATATTCCTATGGCTACCACTGAAACACAAACCTCACACTTTGTTTATCACTACTTATGCTCCAGCTATGAACTACACTGAGAATAACAAGAAATCATTTCAGAAACTTAGAAAAATTAATATTACTAATATCCAATAGACCGATTACTCTGAAGATTTTCAGTGCAAGAGCTGGCAGCAGACTGACAGCCCAGCATTATGTCACCAAATACTACAGAACTGGCAAAGAAAAGACAAATGGAATTATAATGCTTAGTGAATCATTCAATTTGCAAATGCTGACACCTCTTCCTGCCTATCAGACCAAAAGAAAACATCACGATTACATCTAAGATGCAAGCGATGGTACCTTGTTTGACACCAGAGTAGAACTGTGAAACATGGCAAAGACTGCTGCAGACAGATCTTCCTGTGTTCTTCTTCCTGGCATTTATATCACCTGGCTATCTCACCAGAAAGTACTTAAATGCCAAGCTATCTGGCAGCAGCTTTAGAATAACATTACTACTGCTGTGTCCCATACATATGACTTTGGAACATGCAAAGTAGAAAGAAGCGTAAGAACCCAGATATCAAATTGTGAGTGGGTAAGTAAAAAAGTTAAATAAATAGTGACAAATAAGTGGGCAAAAGAAAGAGCAAGAGGTTCTGACTTGGTCCTCTGATCAACTTTGATTAATAATGGAGATGATACAAAAGAAAATCATCCCAAATCCCTGAAGGAAGACACTAGAAAAGCACCAAGTGAAAATAAAACCATAGGATAATGGACTGATATAGGTTTGAAGTTAGGAAGACACCGAGCCCCTCCTCCTGCTCAAAGCAGGGCTTACTTTGGTGCTCTGGGTTGCACTGAGCCTTGTCCTGTCAAATTTTGAATATCTCCAAGGATGGGGATTCCATAATGCAACCAATTCCAACAGACCCATGCCCTAATGCAGCTCATTGTACTTACAAATCTGGGCTTTTAACTTTCAGGCTTTTTAAAAGTTCTACTTGAACAATTTTGACAGATTCATGAAGATCTTCAAACAGAAGAAAATGAAACCTTACAACTAAACATTTTGTGTGACATACATGAGTCACACTTAAGATGCGTCGTGTATCGTTCAGAAAGGTATTGCCATGTTAATGGCATTTTGTAATAACCTGTGCCAGTAGCACACTCCTGCACCACTACCACCACTTTTATTTCATTCACCCAGCTCTTGCTTTCTCTTACCATTGCAGCTGGGCAAGGCTGAAGCTGCTACTTTTTTTTTTCGAAAAAATAGAAGGTTTTGATAATCATCTGCAACTTTCACAGTACCAGTTTCTGGAGAATGGAGGATTTGGTGCTTATGAGACTAAAATCTCAGAATATTCTGAAACCTGGGCTCTTCAGCTGACAGGTTAATTAACAAATGGGAAGCTGCTGGCAGGGAGCATCTGCACAGAGACATGTCCACAGAAAATATCGTTGAAATAGACTTACCTAGGCAAAATGCCAAATCTGAAAAAAAATCTTTTTTCCTCATGAAAATTTCTGGCTGGCTCAAATTACCATAACTGACTGTTACTACTTGCCTTTCTTCACTAAAAGTGAGAACTATTAAGGGCCCATCTGGAACATCTGACTCGCAATTTGTGAAGGGCCAAGGAGATTATTTATTTAGAAGAACTGGTCTTTTTCTCTTTTTTTATTTATTTTCTTCTTTTCTGATGGAAATTTTTGGGTCCCTACACCAGTACTTCCACTGGATTTGTACCAATGATGCAAAGTATGTTAAAAGTCGGTTTACGACACTCCCATAACTCAAGAGGTAGAGCAGAGAAGAAAATAGCTGATACAATTTTTAGTTGGTTTTCTTTCTCAAAGGAAGTTTAAAATCTGCTAGCCCGTGAGTTAAGTAATACAAACAAGCTGTTTTTTTTTTTAAATTAAACTGATTTTTTTATTCTTGAAATTGTCTGCAGAAAACATAATAGCAGAAAACAAAGAAAACTAACAGGATTGCAATACTGAACTCCAATAATCATGTTTTCTTAATGAGATAGCAAATAAGCAATGAGAAAATGCAGATTTCAAGCATTTTTGTTTTGCCAAACAGAACACTGATTTTTATAAGTCCTATAGAAATTCACTATTATAGTCATGAACCACCTTTGAATTTTTCATATTTGCCAGTACAAAGAAAAGGACCGCTAGAGCAGCTGGGGGAAAAAAGAGAAAGGTGATTTCTGTGTAACTATCATTCCCAATGTTTAAAAACAATGAACTCTTATAAGTTACCATAGCAGTAGGCAAAAAAATGTTCTACATCTATTAATTTTCATAGCAGTATTATCGTCCATTGCATTCTTCCCCGATGTTTTTTTGTCTATTATCAACAATTGTTCAAAAAAAAAAAAAGAAAAGAAAAAAACAAACAAAACAAAAAAAAACCCCAAAAGAAAAAAAAAACAAAACAGAAAACAGTACTGGATACATTTAAGTCCTGGTTTTGTTGCTTTGAATAGCTATTCAGCAACCAGTGGCCTCTCCTGCCAAACCTTTTCTGTGGTATAGTGGATGCAGAAATTGCCTAGCCTACAGCTGCGTACCTCCTGCTACTAAAAAGATCCTGATGAATAATTCAGAAATCAAATCCTGCTGACCTCACATGTAATAGAAGTGTAGTCAAATTCACTTAAACAGGAAAGGCAATTTTTTGTCACTCTTTTCATTTGCCTCAACAATTAATTTTCACTGATAATGCACTATACTATTCTTGTCTTGCTACTTGCTTTTTAACTTAGCTATATTTTACAGTGAAAGAGGCTTGAAATCTGTCAGCAATAATGAGGAACCGCACCCATTCTCTGGGTAGGGACCACAAAACAATTTAATCACGTTGTTATCAAATGTATGTGCATGTCCGCACTGTACAACCAACACCACACCCTTTGCTATGGTCACTGGCCACAGAACGGCAGGCACGTGCTGAAGCTGTGCCATGGAGGTGTCTCAGGGTGGCAGCATTAGAAACCTGCACAGTACACCCCTGCGATAGGCTTGGAATCCAGTACAGGCGGTGATCTGGAAACTTTCTATTCTGTTTATAAATCCATTAGGGCTAAGTTGGGATCTAAAGCAAAGTGGCAACATACTCCGTGTAAAAAACAGCCATTACGTCAGTTTTGACAAGAGACTTTCTCAGCTGAGACTGTCCTAGGCTGTCATTGTGAAATGCACTGACTGCCCTTTCCTAATTGCTTCCAGACCTTTCTTCTTTAGGAACTAAACCCACTCCACACGCATATTCTCATGAAAGACTCTGGCTATACCACAGCTGGGTGCCATGATTACCGGGATGACAGCATCATTGTGCTCCTCAAGACAGAAGGCTATAGAGGTAGAAGGTAGATCAGCTTTGAGTCCAACAAGATCTCTGATTAGGGAAAAATGTAGCTCAGTGAGGATCAACTGCCACCATAGCCAACAGTCTCCCTCCATCTCTAAATGATCCTTTAACGAGAACTGTCCTTTCTCCATTGGAACTACAAGGAACGTGTAGTAGGGAAACCCATGCAATTCCTGCCTGTTTGAGCATCACTGCAGCCTTGCTCTAGATTTCTTACATTTGCATGTCGAAATGCTACTAGGGTCTTCCAAGATGAAAGTTTCTTGGGGCCAGAGACAGTGTGACACATTTTTTTTTTTTAATTACCATTACATTTCTTATGCAATACTTTAGCCTTTAGCTCAAGGCAGGTTAAGTGGCACGGCTGGAGCAAGGCTACTTCTAAACTGATGAGCCCCCGGGCATTGCTGAGCTGGGGAATGGCTGCACTCTTCAGCTTCATTCCACTTCCAAGGTGAACCAAGGGTGGCCTCACTCCGGCTGTGCTGCTTACCCTCTCTTGAGCTGTGAGTCCAGACATAATTTAAGAAAAATATATATTATGTAATTATTATTATATGGTTTGTTACCACATCAGAATGCCATAATTTAGAGACAGACAGTCATTGATTTATCCAAATAATTCCATGTAAGCTGTTGACAACTCACCTTATAAACACAAGCATGTATTAAAGAGTTGTTAAAGAATTATGCAATCTGCAAAAAACTATGCCCAAATCCAGCAGTGTACAGAAGTGTTTTGAGCAATACCTACTTCATGTTTCAGGCTAGTTCTTCCACACAAGAGGAAGAAAAGTTCACACAGGTCAAGAAAAACCACATCCAGTAGTAATCAGCATACTTGAGGGCAGTTCCAATAAGGACATAAATAATGAAGTGTAACCAATCTCTTTGAATCCAATGGCAGCCAGTTACTAGGTGAGGTTTGAAACATGGCAAGGGGAGAAGCTGAAGAGTCACTCTTGAACGCTGTGCATGTAACTTCCTATCCACTGAAACAGGACCCTTGTTTCATACATTACTCTTTCTCCACTATTAATTTCTCTAGCTTTGTTATTTTTGTTGAACTCCTCTTAAAATTCCTCTAGCTTGCAAATGTATTACCAGCAATGAATGTCCAAAAGTGAATATAATGTTTCCCATACTGTTTCTTACTCCATACTAAGCTTCTGTGGGATTCTTGCTGGACACAAAGATTAGACACACCTATCTTAAAGGTGAAGAACAGTGACCCATTGTGCTTGCAGGATTAGTATGTTTATTTTTATCCCTTAAAACCGGTCCCCTTAATGACATTGTGACCACTCTGTTCTACCAAAGTCTAGTTCAGTGGCACATTTTCAAATAGCTGCTTGACTGTTCTTTTTTCGCTTGCCCTTAAACTCCATTATTGAAAGTGTGGATATTAGGGGATGCTGCAAGACCCCTCAAAACTGATTCCACTGAGCTGCTTGCCACCTTACAGTATCAGAGTATCCCACCTAGTGAAGTCAATGCTAGTAATTTTACCACCATTAACAAGTGGTTGAAAGAGTTTAAATGTAATTCCCCATTTTTTAACTTCTTCAGCCAAACCTGGTCATTAATGAAAACTTTCTAAAAGTTTCAGTTTTTATAGAATAATTTGAAATGCATGGTCTTATCTGCAGTTTTCTCATTTTCTGAATAGAGCCGGTTCTGTAGAGTAGTATTAGACGTAATAGTAATTCTACTATTAGAGTAGAATTACTCAAAGACACACCCGTTCTGGACAATGAATCAGTATTTGCTCAGTGCCCTACTACTTGTTTATCTTTTTCTAATAGAAAACTGATACATTAGTCCAGCTTACACTGGATAATAGTGAGTCTTCCTTGACTCTCTTTGAAGCTTATGAACTTGTTTTCTCTCACTCATCCTCTATTAGACATTTTGGTAGACAAAGCAGGCTGCTGGTTAAAATAATAATAATTTAAAAAATAACTCCCTTTCTTCATTAGCAGACAAACAGAGGAGCCAGGCAGGAATGTAGAGTCTTGGTTTAGAGGCATAGAAAGGAGATGTTTCTGCTTTAAGGATGTTGTGAACTGAATGGATAGCTTGGGTTTCTTCTGCACAGGAGGGATTTGAAGCCATTGGAGAAAGCCATGGAGGACGGAGAGGATGCTGACCTGGAGGCTGGAGCTGGGGTCATAAGTGGCTCTGAAGGAGAGGAACAGAGAATGGCTCAGTGAAGAAAGAGTAATGGAAGAGAATGAGGTGATAAGTGTGAGAGGAAAGTGGTATGAGTCCAGAGCTAGATTTGAATGCTGGGAAAAGGAAAGAGTGGTGAGGAACAAATAACTCTCTTCCAAGTGCTTGGTACCATGATACAGCTCAGTTTTACCCTCTGAAAGGTAGAACGGAAAATGACAAAACCTTAAAGAGGATTTTTACTCATCTTTGCCACCAAACCCTAGCCTTCCTCCACCAAATCTTTTCCCAGCATATCACATTCCTGCCACCCTCCCCACAGGTATTCCTCTATTAAAAAAAAAAAAAAAAAAGACAGTTCAACACGAAGAAGAGGTTTAGTAAATCCAGAGGGACTGTATTACTTCCTCTGCTTATTCTGGCTACCAGTCACTACCAGGATGCAGCACGCTTCCCAGCACATATAACCAGCTCTCTATGGGTCCAGCCTCCCTTTGGGTGGGAGAGGGGAGACGTGTCCTGAGCTCTGAATACCAACTACGGTGCCAGGACACAGGGAAGGTCAGGAAATAGGCACTGCGAAGCTGTCTGAAATAAAGGTCGGTTTTGATCATTTCAAGTCTTCAGTTATTTCCCCTTGGCCTCTGCAGTAGTTCTTTAAAATGTGCACCACTGCTACATTATTACTAAAACCAGCAAATGCTCAGCGAGAAATAGACTGATAATAGACTCAGCAGAAAGCTGCAGTTTTTCAAAGTCATGTAAATGACCCAGGAGGGCAGGGCTGATTGATTTTTAGTGAGACCTCTGCTCCCTCACAAATATCACATTAAAGCCGTTAAAGCTGCATTATTTGTTCTCCTCTGCAATGGAGTCTTCATGAGGGGTGCCATGCCCAGATTACATTGTGAAAATTGTGGTCGTCCTTCTGTCATATGTGATTAACCAAGCCCTGTTAAAGTTGACCTCAGGTCTATGAAAGCGCACGCCCCTCATACACTCACAGGAATCTTCTATGTTTTTTGCAGACCCTGGATGTAAGCATGAAGTTGTATAAGAGCGTGTATAGTTGTGCGTGTATGAATGCTAGGGATACTTCCAAGTACGTGTGTTGGATAACGTGCAATTTGTTTTGTACAGAAGAGCACTCGGAGTTCATTGCATTGCGAAAGGCAGGCAGGGTATGATGCGGCATCCTCCCGTCAGATTTTGGTTTATGGACTGGGTAGAAACTTTCAAATAAAATCCTTTCAGTTTGGTTCCTAACTAAAACTGAGAGGTCTTGTTTTGGCCTCATATTGAGTTACAAAAAGAACAGAAGGGGCAGAAGTGGATGCTACAGCAGCTGTGGTGAACTGAAGGCTGCAGGCTGGTGGGAATCTCCCTCTGACTGGATGGCTTTGACAAACACATCTCCTAGTTTTTTGTCTTTTACTTCCTTTAGTGAGTTTCATTTACTTTTTCAAAAACTTTTTTTTTTTTTGCTATATTTTTATTCTCCTTTGAACTCGTTGCATATAATGTAATGTCATAATCAATATTCAGCAGAATACTTTTTTATGTTTAGTTGCTGCATTCAAGGATCACCTATAGGCTACATTTACACATTTTGTTGCTCAAATTAAAATACTAAAACTATAGAGACACTAATCAATGAAAGTAGCCTGGCTTTGAGAAGTGCAGCTGATGTCTCCAGTGGAATCAGTTCTTGTCCTTGCTACGGTCTCTGCAGACATTGCAAACTTAATGATGTTTAATCCTGTCTGTGCCATTGTAATCTCATCCCCAGTGGTATAGCCTATAAGGTGTTTCAAAACAACAAACTATAGCAATATAAAACCAGAGCAAATGACAGTATAAAGGTTTCCTATATCCCTTTCAGCTATGTCAATGTTTTTTCTGTTCTCCTGTTTTGTTAATACCATAATCAGGCTCCATCGATTCATTCATTGCAATTTTTTCCATTTTTCTTCCCCGGATAACGCAGTGGAATGCAGCCTTCCTGCTGGCTATGCTGATTGAGCCATACATGTTTTTGGTTTTATTCTTGTGTTGGGGAGGATTTGATAACCTATCGGTATGGAGGAGGCCGTGTCTGCAGAGAATACTATCTCTTTGTAGAATAAACTAGAGAGTTGGAAAAAACCAGAGTATCTTAGTACCTTTTTCAGGTCTGAACCAGAACAGCAAACTTTAAAATAATTAGTGCTTGGGAGCACTTGTTCTGACTTTAACTTAATTATGTTTAGATTAATCATGTTTATCAATTAGACAAGATAAAATGCATGGTTAGTCCTGTTAGCAAGGGAGAAGCAGTAAGTTATTTGGTCCTTCTGGAGAAAAGTTGACAAAGAATTATTGCTTATAAAGCTAAATTATCATTTCAGGGAAAGGTTACTTGAGGTAACTGAAAGTTTTTGTATGCCATCAAACCATTAGCTGCACCGAGTCTCTTTGTTTAAGCACCCATAAGAAGTCTGAGCTGCTCTCTGTCACTGACATTGTTATTGCAGACCTCATTTCCCAGGCCTTCTCCTGCCTCATTCGTAAACCCTGTAGGTGATTCCTACTGCCTGAAGGTTTCCCCCCACAGCTTACTTGTCTTCTTAGTCCTTAAATATGCCCAGGACTTTTGCCAGTAGATTTTTATCACAAAGATGCCCTGATTTTCATTGGTTTGTTGTTGCGGAGAGGGTTTTTTAAGTTCCAGTCCCAGTCTGTTTGGGATATGTTGGTCCATGGGACGCTTGCTTCCTGTGGCTTGTTCGAAGAGTTTGCATTTCTACTTGAAACCTCATAAAGAGAAAAATTTTGCATAGTCTAATTTTATTTCAAAGCAGATAGTAATTGTTAAATGAGTCTCTATAAGGTTTTAGTGGTGTATGTGTGGTGTATATGTGGTGTATGAGGTGGCATATTCTAAAAGGTGGCTTGCCATTACTGAGAGGTTAGTTTTTGTGTTGGATTAGTTTGCGTGTAATACTTGGTGGCATCTTTAGAGATTTAACCTATTTTGGTAGAGGACTGTCCTCATTTGGTTAAAGTTATTTTTTAATTGATAATGTAAACACTGTAAAGAAAGATGTTTTGTCCTCATATGTTTTTATTTAGGACTTGGTTATTTCACAGCTTTTGGGTGTGCTATGAATGTGGCAAGATTTGAAGAACAAGATTCATTGGTCTTTGGATTTTTGCTATATACTAGTGCCATTTTTATGTTGATCCTGGCATGTGGATGGCCAAGTATTGGAGTATTTCAGATGCAGTTGGACGGATGATGGTGATTGCTGATCTTACAGGTGAAATCAGTGACAGTGTTAAAGATGTCAGTAACTTAGATGTTAGTAACCTAGGTACAGCAGAGATTGGATAGACTTTTAGCTATTAGTTCTTGTCATCTTTGTTTTTCTGAATATTCATTTGGTTAGTGTCTGGGAAAAGAACAGTAGTCTAGAACTAATCATATTTATATAGCTTCTTCCTGTAGTTCCAATAAAGTCCTTGTCAGCAACGTAGGCTATAACTGTGTTGCACAGTAAGTACTCCATAGCCTTACAACACATGACTGTAGCTAATTTTTAACTGTAAGAGCAATAATTACTTTTAAAATGCTGTAAGAATATAGTAAAATATAAGCATAATGATAGCTTTTGTACCAATGATAATGTGCCAAAAGTAGAGCCTTGCACAAACCTAATCTAATAAATAATAAGAAAAAAAAGTCTCCGTTGCTGATTCTTATTAACAGGGATAAAAATAAAATGGTATTATAAATGTATCCTCTAATGGCTTCCACTACATATCCTGTCTCCACCTACAGTATCACTTTTTTCCTTTAACTTATTACTAACTCATCAGGATAAGTGAAGGAATTAGAGATTTTCCCAGTACCTATAATTATAACGAACAGCAGTGATTGCATGACTCCCTTCTGTAGATGTCCTTGAGATGATTATGTGCCTGGGTTTCTAAAGGACCAGCAGCCCCTCTGCGAATACTTAAAGCTGTGGTTTGGTTTTTAATGTATGTTATTAAAACCATGGTTCCTTTCTTCCCGCTAACACCATGCTAAATTTCCTGCATGCAAAGTTTTTCACTAAAAACTTTTTCACTAGTTTCGATATTTTTTAGCCTTCCCCAAAGATTTTCTTGGTGACCTGCAATAATTTTGCGGGGACCTTTCACTACACAACCATCCCTCAACAGTGCACAGGGAAAGAACCCCACCGATACTCATACAAGGATCAATTCTCGGGAGCATATACCAGAATTAACTGCATTAATCTCAGTGCACTCACAGCTCTAAGGGAAGCCCCCATCCGAAACCTCTGTGCTTTTTCTGAGTGTCACTGTGTGAAATAAATGGTAACGGTAAGGTAGGCAACTACCTGCTCCTGGCCACGGTTGTGCTGCCAAACCTTTGCTTGCTCCTGTGAGAGGTCAGCGCTGCTCAGGTCTGCCAGATGAATTCCTTGGGTCGTTGATACTTGACTTGCTTCAGTCAAAATAAGCTGCTTAGGCTTAAGCTCTTTAAACAGAGGATCTTTATTACTAAATAATTTAGCCCAAGCCAGTTTGCTTCGGCGTGACGATTTACTCTGAGGATCAGGTTAATTAGCAATTGCAGGTAAACAGTGTTTAAAGGCACTATACAGCCCTGCCTGCTTATTCAATCCTAGACAGCAATTTGCAACAGCTGTCAGAAAAGGCCTCCAGCAAACTCCGTTTCTGGTCACTGATGACTTGCCTCCTGAAGGCTGTGCAATGCAACATTAATGAGGCACACAGTTCTGTCTCTCCAGTCCCTGCCGCCCCCTTTCCTCTGACTTCACCACCCATGTTTTCCAGATTTGCCCTTCTCTCACCTTACACCTAATTAATACTATAAAAACACATCCAAACCTCAGAGCTTAGGTTGTTCAAGGGATCCCAGTGCTACCAAGCTGAACGTCGTGGTGGTGGGCTGCAGTGGCAATGGATGTGCTAGAGGGAGCAAGGAGCAAGTTCCCAGGATGTTCTTCGACAAAGCACTTGACAAAATCACATTTCCCAGGAATGTTTTGATTATATCCAAGTGGAATTTTCTGAAGAAACAAATGCATTCAGAATATTTTTCAGTCATTTCTATTTGCCCATTAGTTGTTCCTGTCTTCTTCTTCAGCTCTTCTTCATTCCTCTGTTTCTGCAGTCTAAACAGACCGTATCAGGACAACTGCACATGTCTGTCTGTAAAGGGCAAGGAAACATATCTGGGAATGACAGATATGGTGACAATTGGAGTTTTGATCAAACAACGGTCTGTGCTCACTGCTCTCATTACTTTCGTTAGAAAACACTTTTATTCTAAGGGAGGGGGACTTTTTTCACTGAAATATACTTTTCAAATACTTCCTATAATACTCTCCGATCATAATTTTTAATTGGACTATAAATAAGTGACTTAAGAATCTGTAAAAGCTTCCTCAGCAAAAGTTTATGTAATCACATATAATACAGTCATTGCACAACACTGAAATGAGTGAACTTAATCAAAGAGACGCAGCAGTGTCAAGCTTAGAGTGGGGAAGCATTCTCGGAGATGTCAGTAATACAGCATTTCTAGAAATGTCAAACTTTCTTCCAGAAGAAATGTATCCTTCCAAGGTGATATACTGTTGGCAAAAGCCACCACTTAAAAATACAGCGATCGCTGCACAACAATTTTAATGCCAGTTCTCCTTTTTTGAAAACGTTCCTCAATTTTCTTCTTCAGGTCACAACCACAGATATCAACCTGGACAAAAAAAGAGTAAGTCCTGACCTCAGGGTAGATGACCAATACCCTAATGCTGAAATCAAATAATCGAAGGCACATAATTTCCTGCAATGGAGCAAGTTAGCAAAAAATGCAATTTGTGCAAGGTACATTTGGGAGTGAACACTTGACTCATTAAGATTCCAACTCGGGAGTCATGCTGGACTAGTTAACATAAACCCTGCATTGCTAACACGGATAAACTACACTGACCAAGAAAGTGGAGGTATTTATAATATTTTCAATGTTTGCTCAACTTGTCTATGTTAATTTTAGAAAAAATATTAAAATCCACATGTGAAAAAACAGGACTAGTCTCTTCTTCTGATGGACACTAATGAATTTTTATGAATTAAAAATAACAAAGAAAAAGAGCTAAATATTCCCTTAGGAAGGACAGTTCACTCATCCATGTTCACTAACCGTGATGGCTCTAACATTGTCTGTTTCATAGCCCACAGCTGGAAATACAGCAGGCTGGCCCCAGCCTTGCTGGAATAAAGTACGTAGGGAAGGAATGGAGAAGAAACATTCGTCTGACAGCCTGCTAAAAGTAATATCCCCTAAAAATATTACAGATTTTGGCTGATATTATGCTTGTTGCGATTTTGACACCCATCGACGGGACATCTTCCATTACTTTTTTCTCAGGAAAAATGAAAAAAATGTTGAAGGAATAAATTGGAGTAATAAAGAACCAAATATGGCTCCATGAGCTTCCCTGTTGTCTTGTCTGTTAATATTATTTGAAAGTTGCTGTGAATGTCACTTAAATATTTTGGGATGACACTCAGCTCTCACTCCCACCATTAGGGCATTCTGCAGACAGTATTTGCCTAAATTTTCAGATTCTGGAATTATCATAGTCATGGTAAAAATGCCAATATATTCATGAGCTGTAAGTTTCACGCTCTCTCATGAGGAAGAAATTAAAAAGACAAAGCACAATGTTTTTAACTTGATTCCATTGAATTCACTAGCAGAAAAAGGAGGTGGGTAAATAGAGGAAGGCTTCAGGGTTTTGATTTTGGCAGCCAAAAATTCACTTTGGATTGAAGCAAAAAAGAGACATATAAAAGGTTTCATCCACCCCCCCCCAAAAAAAACTAAAAAAACCCCAAAACCTTATGAAATATCAGTGTTTAATCTGCCTTGCTAAAGATAAGATCAATATCTCACTACTTTCCAGAGAGCTTTTCCTTCCTTCATAACATAGCTTCCCTTTCCACTGTAGCATCAACTAGAGACCCTTCTTCTGCATAGTTGTTTCTCCTGTTCCTCTCAGAAAAGTATACAGAAGACAAGCTTATTTGCTCCACAAAAGAAAAATGTACTCAATGTGCAAGTAATTTCACATAGTACAAGCTGCAGGTGCTTGTTCATATGAAACTATTGCCGCAGCTCAAGCAATTACAAAAAGGCAAAATATGAAAGATGGTATGCATTTAATCAGCAAGATTACAGCCTTTAGGGTGTATTGGATTATCTTTACACAACAGTTAATCTTTTTGATGTTACAGCATTTGCGGTTAATATTGTAGGTGCTAATGAAGTGCGGCCTTCTTGAATGCTTTTAAAATGACAAGCAGAGGGTTATGCTGGATACTGCTATTACATTCGGAGTGGGTAAATTTGCCATCCATCCTGCTAGTGCAGCACCCAGATTGCCTGGGTGCATGAAGTCACTGCACAAGGCTCATCTTCCCGATGACAGCACCTGCAAGAGGGGCGGCAGCTTCCAGAGGAAAAGCTCAGGAATGGGGAGGGAAGCATGAACAGGAAAACTTGATATTACCACAATATTTATGGTTCTAGAAGTTCTGATAGCTGATGCCAGACATTTAAGGCACTGATTAAATATATATATATATATATATATATATATAAAAAAGACAGACATTGTTACGTGTCCCCAGCAGTTTCAATTCGCTTTGGGGTCTTAAGAAATATCTGTATTTCATCTAGCTGAAGCATAGCCACAAAGCCCTACTTAAACATTAATGTGATGAAACAAAATTTCAGAAACAGCCAGGCTGCAGCATTACATAATGTTTTCAGGTGTATACGTAATTGCGCTTTCATTATATCTTATTAGAAGTGATTCCTGCATCTGTCAATAGGAGTCGTATTTTCCCAGCCACAATCAAAGCTCTAGGTCACAAAAGCACATCAGAATGGGTAATTAGTCCCATTGAGTTTGGGTAGTGAGTTCATCCAAATGGACTAAGTATTCCAAATCTGCTTAGGGAGGGAGACATTTGTGACCATAGCCCTTCCTGCAATTACTTAAACAATTATTTATCTTTATATTTATAGACTGAGGCCCTCAATTTGCTTTCTGAATTATCCTAAATATTTGCACATTGGAACATCCATAAATTACTCATCTGATATCAAAAAAATGTGTACAAAAACTGCATTCTTCATAATTTGAATATGCAGAGTTTTAGTGATCAGGCTCTCTTCCGTATGTATCTGCACTAAAACCTCGACTGCACATGAGAAAACAACATGCTGGAACTTTGGGAAATGGAGAAGGGGAGAGCTGCGTGTGATAATTTCAAAGGAAAAATAACTGCTAATTATTCTTTTACTTCCGGTCACCTGTGCCATAGATCATCTGGAAACATCACTTGAAGGCATTGGTTTGATAAGACCACATGTGAAAACTCCGCTTTTCTGAAACCTCAGAAAGTATGCTTCTCCCAAGCCCTTTTCTGAAATATCTGTTGTCCTCTTTCAGACTTAGGAGCATTCAGACACAATGAAATACCTTTATTTTCTTAGAGCCCTGTGCCTGAACGTGGTCTCTGTGTTGTATTTGATTTCGGTAAAAAGAGCTTTGTTACTGTTTCTCTTTAATGAACTTCTGACACTGGATTTTTTCTCTCCTACTTTTCTTGCAGTCTTATCTGCATTGTTGAAAACCTGGAAGTCAACAGCCTTTTGAATAATTTGGCTTTGATACAGGAACCGTTATGAATTTTTAAACTTTGCTGCCTAGCATACATATGTGGATCTCATCCAATCTGATTATGTGAGTCTGAATTCATACAGCAATGTCTTACATGGCTGTATTCTAACCTGCAAGGCTGATTGTATCTCTGAGAGCACTGTCACGTATTGCAGGCACTAATTAAAGACTGTGCAGCTTCATTAGTTTTGTGGCAAATCTCTGTTTCCATTAAATATGCTGTAATTATATCAATTTTACAGGACGGACTTGGAGAAAAAGCTATAACTTGCATGGGTGAAAGCTTGTGCATATTTTGTTACAGTTGAAGGAAAATATTGGAGCTAAATTTCTCTCCTAAATGAAAAGAATTTTATAAATTACAGGTGCTAAGAAAAGAGAGTTTTGGTGGATTTGACATAATCTTATGCTAAGCCATTTATTAGTAAAATACTGTTCTGTTCCCGAAGGATACAAAATGCTGAAGAATTTTTCTCTTCCTTTGTTTATTGTTACTAAAGTTTTATGTTCAGGCAAGCATATGTGTACAAAGAAAAGATAACACACGTTAGGCACGTGTCTTACAGTGACATCAAAGATTACAAAATTAATCCTGCTCAAAAACTAAGCAATCTTCTGACATCAAAAATATCCTTAATTCCTAATGTTCCACAAAAATTGCTTGCAGGCTTCCATAACATCTGAAAACTTCTACATTACAAGATACTGTCTTCAAAATCCTCAGTTTCCAGAGCAGTTCTATATCCAGCCAGGGTAAAATGCACTAAGGGTCTTTGGATGCTAGAAGCTCTTTGTGAGAAAGTCAGCAACCAGACCAGACAAAGTGGTTAGACCTACTCATAACTCAGTGACCTCCAGAAAGCAACCATCAAAGATCCTGAGTTTTGGTTTGGTAGAGGAAGAGAGGAAATTAGGCAGCAAAAGATAAATATGAGCTCTTCCAACCTGCAGGTCTAGGACCAGAGAGCCAGCACAAGCTGCAGGGTAGGGGAGGACCAAGTGATTAGCCGTGATGATACAAAAATCATAGAATTGTAGAAACATAGAATGGTTAGAGTTGGAAGGGTCCGTGAAGATCATCTAATTCCAACCCCCCTGCCATGGGCAGGGACACTTCCCACTAGACCAGGCTACTCAAAGCCCCATCCAGCCTGGCCTTGAACACTTCCAGGGATGGGGCATCCACAACCTCCCTGGACAACCTGTTCAAGTGTCCCACCACCCTCACAGTAAAGAATTTCTTCCTAATATCTAACCTAAATCTACCCTCTTTCAGTTTAAAACTGAACCCCTCATCCTATCACTACATGCCCTTGCAAACTCTCCCTCTCCATCCTTCCTGTAGTCCCCCTTTAGGTACGGGAAGGCTGCTATAAGGTCTCCTTGGAGCCTTCTCTTCTCCAGGCTGAACAACCCCAACTCTCTCAGCCTGTCTTCATAGGAGGTTCTCCAGCACTCTGATCATTTTTGTGGTCCTCCTCTGGACTCGCTGCAACAGGTCCATGTCCTTCTGATGTTGGGGACCCCAGAGCTGGAGGCAGTACACCAGGTGGGGTCTCATGAGAGCAGAGCAGAGGGGCAGAATCCCCTCTCTCGTCCCGCTGGCCACGCTTCTTTCGATGCAGCCCAGGATACAGTTTGCCTTCTGGGCTGTGAGCACACATTGCCAGGTCATCCACCAACACCCCCAAGTCCTTCTCCTTAGGGCTGCTCTCAATCCATTCTCCCCCCAGCCTGTATTTGTGCTTGGGATTGCCCTGACTCAGGTGCAGGATCTTGCACTTGGCCTTGTTGAATTTCATGAGGTTCACACAGGCCCACCTCCCAAGCCCGTGCTGGGTGGAAGGGCCTTAATGTCTAGAAGGGCCTACTTCACAATAAAATACAATGGAGTCCATTGTATGTGTTTGGAAGGTTGTTTAATTGCTCAGATTGCTGCATGCCTGCCCACCCCTAGTGACACAGCAGGACAGCAGTTTCAGAGGGAGATAGACATGTTCTCCTTCACAGCCTTCGTTTCCTCCTAAATCTCTTGCTGCTTTTATGGTTACAGTTCCCATTTCCCTTTAAACAGGAGCTATGGCACATTAAAATGATAGATTATTCTTCTCCATAAATCCTTAGCAGGTTTCAGAAGTCTTCCATTACCATATATTCAGTGGGGTGGGATGGGAGGCTGCCGTCACATTGCATTGCTCTTCTCCTGCTGTGGCTATTAAGACTATTTTTGCTCTTGCACTTCACTATTTGGTAATGGTCAAAGGGGAAAACGACACTTAATTTCTATGTCTAGACAGGAAGATTTGCTTTCAAAATTGCAATTGTATTTTTAAAGTTTGAATTGACTAGCTAATGAACTGGTTTAGCTATATAAATGAAAATTAAGAAGTACTTATTCAACATCATCAGAAGAGATATCAAAAGCTGCTCTATTAGAACAGAAAATTCGGGTATCTGCTGTTCAGTTAATTCACTGGTCTGATTTTCCTCAACACTTCTGAATCCAACGCACACTATACAAATATTATTTTACTCAAATGATTAAGAGGCAATAGCAAATTTTTGCCTTCATATAGGTTGTGATAATTTCCACATTAAGCTTGAATGGGAATGATTGCTTTAAAAGGATTATTTTTCAATCTGTTCTAGAAGGTCACTTCATTGGATTTCAAGAAGCCTAACAAATTACAAACTCTCAATGTGAGAAGTTTCATGGGTAAATCAACTTACGCATATTTATGTCCTGTCACAGTTTAATGAACCACTAAGAGTGCTGAATAAAGTCACACACAGTGGAACTACTAGAATGGTTGTTTCTGAGTTGAGTGGACAAACAATTCTCAAGAGATTTTATTAGTAGGCTGCAGTATATAATTTCATTTTATCTTAGGTGTTTTGCCTTTGAAGTTAAACAGCTTACCACAATTATACTTTAAGGTTCCTACAATGATTATTCATGGATCTTTGTTATTATTTCACTGAATCATCAAAGGAAAAGCAGTTAGATTGATTTCTGCAAAAGATGAGGTTTTGTCAAAGATGGGTTTCATAAGTAAAAAGAAAAGTGCAATTTTTTCTTTGTATCGAAGCAAAGGTATTAACAAATACACAGATAATTATGTTCTAACTTAGGAGTTCTTTTGTGTGCAAAGAACAGCCTTTTACAAGTTATGCACAGGGAGCTAAATATATTTACCACACAATTCTTTTTGATAGGATTTGTCCGTGTTTCTCCTTGTGTACTGTAGTGAAAGTTCAGTCCTGCAGGACCCAGCTGAAGGGCTTTCTGCTAAAGGCAGCACTGCACTGGGTAGAAAATGCGAAATGAAGAAATTGGCTTCAGTTGCATCAAAGCGAACATGAATTTTACTGTGCTTAATAGAGAGTAGATGAAAGGGAGAAGCATTATTGCAGTACAACATTCTGTTCTCCCTCATTATTGTCATAGCATAAGAAGTGCACTGTATCGTGCAACTCTTCTTAACATGGAAAATATCTTTTAGGTATTCTCTACGTAATTATACAATAATTAAAGCACAACCAAGGACTATCAAATTCTGCAAAAGATTTTTTCAACAGTTTCTGTGAAACTCATTGTAATG
The DNA here is from genome assembly GCF_963924245.1 of Chroicocephalus ridibundus. Taxonomy (NCBI): domain Eukaryota; kingdom Metazoa; phylum Chordata; class Aves; order Charadriiformes; family Laridae; genus Chroicocephalus; species Chroicocephalus ridibundus. The sequence goes on along the minus strand of NC_086285.1, from coordinate 127,608,060 downwards.
AATTCTAAGAAAAAAGCAGAGATCTGTTGTGTACTTTGTCATCAGATTTTATTTCTGAAAATCAGGGGTTATTAGACCAACCTATTGGGCCAGATTGAAAACACGGTAGCACTAAAATTGCTAATGTTATAAATCAGTTAAGACTCAAATCCAAGTTGGGCATCAATGCAAGACTCAAAACTACCTTAGGCATAGTATCATACAGTCCAAAAGAAGCCTGGGAATAAGTGCTAAAATACAATTTTGACCCCTTTGTAAATATTATCAAATCTAATAAATTCTTACACTATCACATGTGTCTGAACTGACTGAACTTCAGTTTCCCACTAAATATAGAAAACACTAAGTGTGAACAACTGCTTTTGGACCAGAAAGGACATTGATGGATCAGCCTGCGCTTTCAGAGGCAGATTGACTGTCCATACAGCTCTCTCTTTCACCCTCCTATGTGCCTTTTTCACAGAATCACAGAATCACAGAATGGTGGGGATTGGAAGGGACCTTCAGAGATCATCTAGTCCAACCCCCCTGCCAAAGCAGGTTCACCTAGAGCAGGCTGGACAGGAACACATCCAGGCGGGTTTTCAATATATCCAGAGAAGGAGACTCCACCACCTCTCTGGGCAGCCTGTTCCAGTGCTCTGTCACTCTAAAAGTAAAGAAGTTTTTCCTCATGTTGAGATGGAACTTCATGTATTCCAGTTTGTGCCTGTTGCCCCTTATCCTGTCCACTGAAAAGAGTCTGGTTCCATCCTCTTGACACTTGCCCTTTAGAAGCTTATAAGCATTGACAAGATCCCCTCTCAGCCTTCTCTTCTCCAGGCTAAACAGACCCAGGTCTCTCAGCCTTTCCTTGTAAGAGGGGTGCTCCCTTCCCTTGATCATCTTTGTGGCCCTCTGATGGACTCTCTCCAGTAGTTCCCTGTCTTTCTTGAACTGGGGACCCCAGAACTGGACACTGTACTCCAGATGTGACCTCAGCAGGGCAGAGTAGAGGAAGAAGATGACCTCCCTCGACGTGTTGGCCACATTCTTTTTAGTGCAGCCCAGGAGACCATTGGCCTTTTTGTCTGGTTTCCATGGCTTTAATGGCCTTCTTCACTGTTAGAGAAGTCACAGAGATGATTTAAGAGTGCTCCTGATTTTAGCTGAGCTATCCACACGGGATATCCATATTACACAAGGTATCAAGGGACTTAAGGGGCACTCAGTCTTGAATATTCCACAAACAAAACAAAATAAAAGATTCTTTAAAGACAGTGTCAGCAGGAACAGTTTGTAGAAGTAATTAGGGCACTGGTGATTCTGCTGGAAGTATTTTTATAGTTTTAAAACACCAGGTAGAGTGTGGTGGGAATGTAGGATCTTCCATCAAGCAATGGTGAGTGGTTTAGGGCAATATTTTGAAGGGACCAGAAGCCGCGCCACTGAGAAGGAAGACATTGTCCTGCTGTTCACTGTGCAAATGAATAATCTTATAGCTGCTTGGGAGGTTAGAATGGGCAGCTGTCATTCAAAGAGAACAAGACACACAAACCCCTTTAATTCATTTAGTTTCATCCAGCAGATCTTAGTCAAGCTATACAAAACAGAGGAATATAGTAGCAGCAAATGAGAAGCCTGGAGTAAACAAAGCTGGGGAAAAGCAGGATAAAGGGACAGTATGAGATTTCAAGGCCCGTCCACAGCACAAAGAGTTTCTGAAATATTCAATGCAGACAAAAAAAAGTGCTCTCTGACTTTTTTTTCTCCCCGTAAGGAGAAATTTGGTAGCGTAATCTATGAGTACGGGCCCTTCACTCTGGGTAGTTGGTTATGTGGTCTGTGAAGAGCAATAAACTTTATTCTTCACTCCCCTTCTGTTGCTGTCAGCCATTCAGCTGAAATAAGTCAAGACGAACAGTAAAGGAGATGTCAGTGATGTGGTATTTCAGATGGTCTGACTCTTTTAAATTTGTGCCGGTATCTTCAGAAGACTTCTTTTTGTGTGTTACCCTCCCCAAACTAGCAATATTCCCACAAGTAAAATGCTATGCCACATGTCAGAAAAATGGGTCTCAGCCTCTAGTATTATAAGAGAAAAAGAGAGTTATGCTGTCCCCAATTGCTCAGTGACAATTGCTCGCTGATCTACTCTTCATTATCTGTTTAACAGATGCTATTTCAGCAGCTGCAAGGAACCAGATAGTGGACAAAGAAGGTGGAGCTCTCACTTTTGAGGATAAAAAGGGTCTTTTGACCATTGCTGCACACAGGTAGTTTAGCAGAGACCACGCCCAATATTCCTCATTCTGACAGGAGAGGGATTGCTTTCAACTGCTGAACTTGGTCCATTTCCTGAGGTCACGTCTGAAACTCATTCTCTCTTCTCTGTGTCCATTTTCAGAAGGAAAATTTCCATTTTTAGGTTACTTCACCTATTTGTTTCAGGATTCCCCAATAAAACCTGTTCTGTGTCAACCCAGCTGTTTTTGAAAGAAGCATTGAAGTTTACAATGAATCTGTTAGATGAATAGTTTCATAATTAATACTTCTTATGAAGTAACTTCTGCTCAGAGACCAACTTCAATGACTGTAAGAAACTGATCCCATAATGGCACCATCATGAATTCAACCGCAACTCCCTAAATGTGAGCAGTCACCAACCTGAGAAAGAAATGAGCCAATGCAGACTTTGGGACCTTTTAATGATTTTTTAATATCTAGTGTGTTATGATCTAGCGACCAACTAAGGGAATTTTATTTAGAAAACATTAAGTTTAGAAAACATTAGAAAATATTAGTTTACATAATGCAGTTCGTCTAAAATACTTTCCTAGAACTTACTGGGTGAATTTTACATGCTGGGTTTGAATACAATATTGCTCTTTGTTTCTTTTTCTCAGGCTATTGTCACAAATCCAGAAAAACCGTGAATGTTCATCACAGACTTTTTCCTTTCTGTACGTTCTTTTCTAGCTTGAACAGTTTGCAATGATTCCTCTTTGAATTCAGTGCCATATTCAAATGAGAAAATAAAACTTGGGCATACGTTTATTTTAAATTCATTTTAATTCCTATTCCATGTGCTTTTCACAGCTGCTCTTTTTATTGCATTGCTTTTCCAAGTGAAAACTCCAGCTGCTCCAGCCTTGCAAGCCGTAAATACATGCTGTATAAGCCTGTTTCAGTAAACCATTCCAGAGACTCAATGGTTATTGTTTTCCTCATCTTCCACCTCTAGCCAGGAAATCTAGTGTTTAGGTTTAAGTTGCAAGAGCAGCCTTTGAAAGTCCCAATGGTTTTTTTACTTGGATTCCTAAGAAAATGAGGCATGTCTGTCTAGCTTGCTTTCTTTATTCTCCCTAATAACTTTTAGCTTATGGGCCAATTCTAAACAAATTCAGGAGAGGCAGATGTTTCCAGCTGAGACAGTTTCCATGTGCCTAATGGAAAAAGGTGTTTGGGCTGAGAAGAGAAACCCTCAGCACACAGCATTAATTCAATCCGCTTCAGACATCAAAGACTCCATGTTCATGCACAGCTGTGCGACACAATCCTTTAGGAAGCACGATTTATTGATCTTGATGCTGAAGTACTTTCACATATACGAAGTGGTCCAGCTGAAAACCCTGTAACTCACTGGTTTGTCTGGCAATTGGTCATTGCCAGTTAACATGACATGAGATGTGCCTGTATTTGCAGCACCCCTGCAGGTTAACATCCCCCATGAAGCAGTTCCATAATGCAAGTCATCCGTTTACTCTAGAGAGTCTCAGCTCCAGGGTCTAGTTACAGCTTTCCTCAGTCATAGCTTTGTGACACCAAGAAATCACCACTTGCCAACAAGGTAAGTAGATCAGGCTCTGAATTCAGTTAATTCCTAAATCAGAAGCAGTAGATTATCTGCAGGAGAACTGAATCCAGCTATGTCTCTAGTTAGTATGCACACTTCTGCTTCTTGGGAAGTTAATGAAAGTCGAGTTGGTTTTGTTTTTCAGTTGAGCTTGACAGCAACATCTCCTGGGGTGATGATGGGAAGTCCGTCTACCTGTCTCACATGCAATGATTCTGCTCATTACCACAGACCTCACTAGCTGCATGCCACTATTTTGTTTCTCACTGCTGAGCAAACTTCTAGAGACACTTGCCGACGGACTCTGCCAAGCCTTTGTAGTGCTGCCAATTCCCTGAATCCTCTCAGATGGCCATGACCCAGGTACATGCAGCACAGATCAATCTAGTGACACAGCTGATTCACTTCGTTTCACTGTGGAGCCCATGGGTAAGATTTTGAAACATCCTGGTATAAAATGCCAGCAATACAGCAGTGAGACCTGCTCTGTATCATCAACTTCAAAACAGCACTACTTTTCAGCTACGAGGTGGCTTGATCAAGAAAATAGACTGCATAAGCAACTGTTTGGAGTGGTACTATCAAAGGGCTATGCTAATGGCCCAAAGGATAAATTTCCACATCTCATTCTTTAGGGGACAGATCTGAACCTACCCCAGGAGAGCGGACAGCTGCCTCACATGTAGCACAAACTTAGTGCCCTTGCAGGGGCACAAAAAGTCACAGGCATAGAAAATTTGTTTCTTTTCCAGCTATGCATGCTAAGAGAACCATCTGGATGGTTCCCTTAGCATGGTAGTAAGGTGGTTTTGGTAGTAAGAAGTTGATTGCAAACAGTAAATGGGTCCCTACCTTTCCACTTCAACTCTAGGCTTCTTTTCTGTTTGGCTGAATCACTGTAATATAGGTAATCTCAAACCCTCAGAAACCTCAGTGATGGCTTGCTGTCAAAACCTTAGTACCCTGCATTAGTTCTTCAGTGGAGTCTGCTGTTTTATTCTTAACACAAAGAACAGGATGAAAGAAAAGAAAAGCTGCCTCTGTTTTTTTAAACTAGTCTTACTTATCTTTATGACAGCAAAAGATGCTAGCTAAGGATGTAGAAACCAGGACAATTAAACTATGCTGTTCCTTGTCCTCATTTTTTCCTTTTAACTTTGTCTTTGCCTTTTCTTTACAATACTACAAACTTTATCTTCAGTCTTTGCCTTTACTGAACAATACCATACACTTCAACTTCAGTTATTTTCTATTTACTTTTACAAATAAAGAATGTTGTAGTTACTGTGTAGTTCAGAAGCCTGCCTACCGTGGAACTGTTGTTCTGTTCAAAAAATAATGCATATAATTAAATAAACACTGTTCTGTTTTCAATTAGTGAAAATTTAAAAAATTACTTTTCATATGCAAGAAAATTCCTCCGGGTTCATTGCAAAAAATTGATGCAAGTATTTATCAAATGCATTAACCACACTGCCTGCCGCATACAGAATTACTTGATTGGATTGATTAAATATTTAAAATTCTTTCCACGCTTTTTTCAAAATACATATAGAGAGGAAGATTGTCTCCCAGGATTTCACATTTGCTTTATCACCTCCAGTTCTGGCTCACTGTCTATTCACCATGATTTTTCACAAAAGACCTAGTTAAGTCTTGGAGCCTTCAGTTTCTGCTGCTTCAGTAAACACCTGCAAACCTGCAAAGGGGGTTAGCTCCTTCTCAAGATGGAAGTACAATATACGACATGTGAATTGTTTAATGAGTTATAATGCAGTAAATTTATTTGAAAAGTTCCTCAGTCCCCTCCAAGCTACCTCTTTCTATTGCAATATGATAACTAATCCTATATTTATTGCTTGAGAGCTAACACAAGATCAAAGCTAAGAGGCTGGGCAACTTCTCATAAGAAAAAAATACAAAAGAAAAAGCAGATGCCTCCTAACAGCCACTGTTACAGCTATGAGTCCCAGACTCCCGTCATCTTTATATCATTTGAAGATAAGCTCCATCCATTTGCTTGGGTGTTTTTAATTTTCTGTCCATAGTAGTTCAATTTTTGCCCTTAGCCTTCAAGATTCTTGTGCAAACCGTTAAGATTTACAATTAAAACTCAGAAGTAATCCCTTCCAGAAATGACAGCTCACAGAGAAAATAAATGTATTTCAAAAGTGATGGAAAGCTCCGAGAGTCTGTCTACTAAATTGCGAAGCCAGAAGACGCTGCTATAATACAGCTCAAACACCCACCTGCTGAACAGGGTGAGCATTCCGTTGTGCTCTTTGCCTATGGTTTTGTCTATAATCTGTCATCACTGATGTCTTGATGCAACTTACCAAAGAAAGTGAGAGAAATCGTTATGCCACTCATTATGAATAATTACTTGTTTGTAAGAAACACTCATTTGTGACAGCCATAGGTTATTTTTTTTCACATCCTCAAAATTCAAAAAAAATCCAATTCCACTCCCCTTCATTGGTCATCTGCTTTGCTGTGGTGATGATTAAATGTGATTATTTACTTGATGTGTTTTTTTCCCTCAAGTGACTAAATTTCAAAATGCAGAGATTAAGTACTTCTGCAACAGTTTGGTTTGGTTGCTTTTTGGTTTTTTTTAAATCTGTAATACCAACGGTCCGGTAAATTAAATACAGCTGTATACTTCAGTATTGTCTCATGTCTGAGACTCAGGCTGTATTTGTGGGCTGACTTTGTGCTCATTTGAAACAGCCAGGAAATGAAATGTTGAATATTGTATTGTATTATACATAATAAAAGCAATCCACACAGGTGACTGAAAATGCAAAGGAAAGTTTTAAGGGAGAAGGTGAAGGCAGTAACATTTTGGCTACCTGCAGGAGAAGCCAAATTCAAAAGCAGAATGTGAAAAGTGACAGAGCCCTTGGACCTTGAGGGAAGCGCTTGTAACCCCATAGCTAACTCTCTTTCCACCTAGCTCCTTCGTCTGTTGCTGGTGAACAAACCACCTCAAGAATGACTCTGTAGGTGCCCCTGGGTCTATCCATCCCCTGTCATTGCTCCTTCTTCCAAAGCTGCTGCATCCTATGGGCCCTGGGGAGCCAGGGAAGCTACTTTCTGGTGCTCTTGGACAGCACAGCAACAGCTAGAGCAGTGGCAAACTGGTCATGGGGAAGGAAGGAGTGGCTTGTGGTTTTCCTACCAGATCCTGAGATCACAAATTTTCTGTTTCGAGTCTATTGCTGAGAACTCATGTTGTTTCTGGTCTTCCTACTTATTCCCTTGGAGATTCTTGAGTACAGAAAACTTTCTCGTTGTCTTTCCTAGCCCTAGCACTTCATTCTTCCATCCTCCTGTCAGGAGGTAACCTTCATTAGCAGCTGAAGTGGTCCTGGTCCATCTTGGCACGCACAGTTGGCATGCCCTGACCCTGTGCTGCATTTGGCAAATACACAACAGAACCCCACCCTCTATCTCCATAGATTCTTTGGAGAAGCCAGAGAACAAGGTTCTTCCTTGCTGCTCTGGACAGCGTGCTCTGCTTAGTGTTTGCAAAAATGGCCTTTCTTCTACTATGGGAAGTAGTGTGTGGGCCTTCTTCCAGCTCCAGGCTATCCCTCAGGTGGGATAGTTCAGCCCAGAGAAGTGCCATCATTTTTCCAAATTATCAGTGACACCAAGTTAGTACAGAGGCAGAAACATGCATAAAAAGACAGTTGGTTTACAGAGTCAACGCAGCACCACCGGTAGCACTTGCAGGCCTTGAGGCATGGCCTAAGGGCACAATTCAGGCAGAAGAGCTCTGGAAGATGGACCTTGCAGAGTACAGGTACATCATGGGCAGGGCCATGAGCTGCCCCAGCTCTCACACAGTGCCCACAGGACCAGTGGGTGCACAGGGCACTGTAGCAGAACAGCATTGGCCCAGCCATGAAAGTACAGATAGATTATTGGAATCATCATTTGGATGATTGAAACACGGAGGAAATGTTAAAAACCTCTATATTTGTGTATTCATATTTCACTTTCTGTCTTTATCTAGCACAGATCCATCCAAAACAAGCAGGTTGACAACTAAACTTTCTTTCTGTTTAATTAATACCTGAATGAATCATCACCAGACATGATGGTAGCATGTAGCATTGCCGAGCAGGCAGGGGAACTGCTGTGAAATCTCATGTCTACTGTCCTTCTGACTACTGCATCTCCATCCTAGATAAAAGCCAAAGTGCTGTAAGGATGAGGCTACTTCCTCCCACAGTTTTTTTCCCCAAATTTCTCTGTCACTCCAAACCAATTACATTTCAGTCTGAAAAGGAAACATAACAGACTGGAAAGAAAAATGCTGAAGTCTTCCAGGCCTCTTTGGCACCACTAGGCTTACTAAAAAATGCAGGAGCCTGTGAGAGCTGACTGGAAAGTGGCCAGCTGTTGAATTCACGTGCTTTTGATCTCTGTCAGTGAGCTGGTCATTACAGTTCAAATACTCTGCCTCCTTTGAGAAGGGCCATTCCTCCCAACTTTTGCTTTGCGGAGACCCATCTTTGACATATCAAAAGCATCAAAAACAAATGTCCATCCATAATGTTTTGATTGTGGTTCAGCTACAGGAAGTACAGATTCTTACGCAATTTTCAGCAATTTTAATGTTTTACTTGCTGCAGGATATAAGTACTTTGCTCATCATTTCCTTTAAAGTGATGTCAAGCCATTTGAAAATCCACATTCATGACACCAGGTTCTTATACCCACTGATATCACAATCTTTGTATTGAACACTTTGATGGTATATGTAAAAATTTAGTTTGCTAATCTCAAAAAGAAGAGATCATCTAAGTGGTAAAGGTCTATACAACAACAGAAAAGAGAGAAGCTGGGACTTTTCTGTTTTCAGAGTTCATTGTCCTTTGCTTAGAAGTCATGCATCGTAAGGCTGCCTTTCACTCAGAATTACACATAAGGGGAAAAATAAATAAGGTACGGAGTTTGGCATCACTTATTTAAACTGAATTTTATGTCCTAGAGGAGAACAAATATTTAAGTGAATCTCATCTTAACTTTAGACATGAAGGACAAAGAAAGTAGCCATAGGACATAAATCTGTAGGTGGTATATTTCTTGGTTTAGAGGTCCCATACAGAAATACGTGTGTAAGCCCTGTGTCTTGGGTGCAGGGACACAGCTCATATGAGCTGTATTTTGCACATATAAGGAAAGTTTGATGTGTCCCAGGCTACTTATGCGCCATATGCCAAGTCATCTCAGTGCCTCTCAGATCTATTCTAGTTGCATGACAGAGCCAGTCTCAGCAATCCAATACAGTGCACCAGGGTTCTTACAGACCTGAAGGAAAGCTGCTTTTGACATATGCATTACTTCCATAAGTCTATACAGGACTACCACTCTGGCGAGGATGCCAGGAAACTGGAAGTCCCAGAAAAACGGCCAGAGTCCTCAAATTCTGATAGCATGAAATTTGTGGGAGAAGCAAGAGAGGACATCTGAAGAAACACGAGTAATGTAACCCTAGACACAAAACTTGATGCACTATACTCTTTATGTTATGCTGCAGTTCTCTGCCATGATTTGACTTTTTGTTTTCATAAGTCTGGAAGAACTCAGTCCTATACGCATCAATATACAAGAAAAAAATAGTCTCACATGTTCTGAATAATGGGGTTTGTGCAACGTTTGGTTTCTGGAGGAAATTCAACATCATGGTATAGGAAATAACTAAAATAATTTTGAAAATAATTTTTCATGTGACTTCTCTGAATTTTTCTGTTTACTCTTTAAGAACAAGGTGCAGGATCCTCACACAATATTAGCACATTTTATGATCAAAATTTCTCTGTTCTTTTACAGATGAAGAGATGTTAATGCATTGAGAAATGGTGAGAGCAACAGCACCATTGTTAAAAGAAATAAATGGCTTGTGGGGGAAGGCATGGTAGGCTATGTATTTAAATGACAAAGTCCTTTCAATTCTATGAGGACATCATGTTCCTCTTGGTCTGGTCTGGTGAAAGAGAAAGAAGCAAAGAAATTTCTTCTTACATTTAGTTAGATGCTAGTTTCTATGGAGACAAGTTTCTCCAGTCATTTTTATTTGTAGGCATTAATAACGTAGACAATACAGAGCAGCAAGAGTTTAACCCTGGATTGAACCCCATATTGAGCACATTCAGTAGGGAGAAAAATGGATCTCTAAATTAGATACAAGAGCCATTATACAATCTTGTTAACATACAGTCTCGTTAAAAGGACTCTGGCAGTACAAAGTAAAAAACCTGAAGAGTCAAGTAGCTTCATACCCTGCCTCCTCCTTTTCAAACGTGCCTTGTGCAGAGACTCGAGCAGGCAGCATCACCTGCACCCTGGCTGTCCCTGCACAGCTGATCCCATACATTGCTACGCCTTCGTTACTTCACCTCTGGTTGCACTGGCACCCACAGAGAGGTTGGTGGTTCCCAAGCCTGAGGCAGTGACTGGCCATTCCAGGAGAGGTGAAAGCAACAGAATAAGCTATCTTTTTTTGGGTGTGATTGAAGTAATTTGGCGTGAATGTGAAGACCTATATCGTTTTGCAAATTGAAGTGGTCAAAAAGGAAAAAAAGAGCAGTTACTTTCAAATATCAGGCAGACTCAAATCTATGTCAGAGACGGTTTTTGCAGACTTTCTTTTCTCCCCTCCCTGCACATACTTTGATTTCCACTATATTATTTTTAAGTGAACAAACAATTTACAGTGAACATTTAACTATCATCACATGTGTCTCTCTATATTGGTAATGGAATATGCAGCTCAGAGTATTAATTTTCATGAGTTTCTTTTGCAGGGATTAGGGGGAGGGAAGAGCTGTTATTGTTCAAACACTGAACTGCTCCATGGCACTCAATAGCAATACTTAATACTTGAAATCTCAGTTTCATTATTTATATGTTTAATTACATGCAGAAATCAACCTTATAATGAATAGAATGTCCAAGGATGCTGGCAGGAGAGATAATTTAGGTAAATTTTTTAAACTCTCTCAGAATACACAGATTGCCCAAGACCTGATTCTCAGTGTTACTTTTATATTCAAGAGGTAAGACACTTTAAATTTAGCTCTCTCACACCAGCTACAAGTTAAGTAATCCTATACACTGCCCAATCTGAAGAGCAAAATGACAGAGGAATTGGCCCACTTTTGGCTGGGACTTTGAAATATACAACCAGAGTCCACTCCTCTGTGACCCTTAAACTCCCAGAATTACTGTAGTGCAATACCCAGAATAATTGCCAGGGATAACAAAAGGCCCAGAAGTCCTGATTTTGAACAGCACAGAACTCACTTTACCTCACTTCATTTTCTCTGACAGAGAGCTGGGAAAAGGGTTAGTACTGATAGTCTCTTCTGGTACTTAAGAGTTCCTCTTTGCCTGTGAAATATGTCGAATCCGATACAAATACCTGTTACTGCAAGTCATTATCTGTGAGTATTTTGGTACCGGTGTCTGGATCGATCAAAGCACGGAAGTGTAAAACCTTGTCAGTGGGATATTCAGAAAGCAGAAAAAAGTTCTAAGTGAACTCAAGACATGTAAATTTGTTACTTTAAAAAGCCATTGTATAAGGGGAAGGATATTAAACCACCATTGCCTGCTTTAGCTTTGACAGATAGTCCAGTTATTAAATAAGCAGGAATGCACTTTCTTTTTCCAAGAACATAACATCTACATTGCAACCTGAATCTGAAACGCAGAAGTAGCAAATAGAGGAATTTGGTGTTCAGAATTAAAAAGACTTTATAAATATCAGCAAAACACATGCAAGGGCTCTGCCAAGCACACACCTTTAAAAGAGAAGAGATAGGCCACAGCTGATGCTTGCACAACCATGTGCTTTGAGAGGTCCTATAATTAGCAAGTAAGCAAATCTGTAGAAGGTAGGCAAGTGACAGCTGGGTTCCTTTTGTCCTCTGGCTGGATTGTCTGGTTCTCGTAGAGCATGAACCCTCCCAGAAATACCTCCTGCACTCAGACACTCTCTCATCCATTTGGGAGAGAATTCTGGTAAGCACTCTGCTGTTCGCACAGCAGCCTTTCCCTCAAAGGCATTAAAATCATCTCTCTCTCTGGCTGTCAAAAGAATCTGGCTGTCTCTTCCTTCTACCCAGCAATCCGCTTCCATGAAACCTGGAGTAGCTTCATATCCCTGGGGCTGCAGCTGCCCTGACGGATTTGGCTGAAGCTGAGCAGCAGGTCCAGAAGCGAGGTTGAGCAGCGGACTACCAGACAAAAAAAAAGATAGCACGTAAACCTCATGTCCTTAAGAAAATGACTAGTAAGTAATTAGAACAAACTCTTTTCCCCCACAGCTTACCAGCCTGGAGCCCTCAGTTAGAGAACTTGATACAGGGATTATGTATTCGAGAAGCTAATTCATTCTGACTACTGCCTGTATCGCTTCTGATGTATGAGTTAGTTAGTTAGTTAGTTCCTCTTCTCCCTTCACACAGAAGCTCTCTGATAGTTTGCAGACCCATTCGATCTAACCTACCCAGGTCATTTCATAGCTGAATTCCATCAAATTTCTCAATTCAATTAAAAAAACCCAACACATTTCTGCATTTTTTTTAGATAACTAGGTAGATACTAGGGCATAATCTGGAGGTTAAACGAGAGAGTGTCACCAAAAATTATTAACAAAAATACCTGAAATGAGAGGGAGGCAAGCAGGAAATGTGTTCTGTCAGCTTGGAGGATGGGCACCTGTAAAACTCAGACGTAAAGAACTCTATGTGGAAAAGACAGGGCTGAAACTGCAGCACAGCTGTGCAAAGGCTAAGGGAAGGCAACTGCCAGATGACAGGCTGGTGAGGAGGAGGAGGAGGAGAAGAAGGAGGAGGAAGGGGGAGCTGACCTGCATCTTACACGCACAGAAAAAGGAAGGAAAAGACAGCACTGTCCAAAAATGAAGAAGCCAGGCAAGCTGCCTCAGAAGGATGAGTAGGGCTTTCAGGGCACTGGGTGCACGCGGGAAGGATGCTCATGCTGGCCACAGGCAACTTGCAGAGAAGCCCTGGTGCAGCAGTGGCCACCCTGTGCAGGAGCGGTCAGATCCCACAAAGGCAAGGCAAAAAAGTGGAAAGAACCAAAAATAGAGTTGGAGAAGTAACACAGCTGAGCTGGCGGTGATGAGCAATTTAACAGTGAGATGGTGGAGGCTGTAAAGACCTCAAGAGGGATGACAGACCTTGAGGAGGTGAAAATTCACTGAAAAAGGTGGAAGAGGAGGGAGGATGAAGAGTCGAGGGGAAAGAGAGTGCCCCATATTTGAGCATGCTCTTCATACCTCAAGGAATCCCTTTCATTTTTAATATGCCTAAAGAGTGGAGAAAATTGGCATTTTCATGATAACGTACCTCTTTCTATAGATTTATAAACCATCATTTCTTCCACTAGAAAGACTGTCTTTCATTATCAGTTGAAACCCTTTTAAAATCTACTGTAAAGTACAGCAGACCATCTGCAGGTAGTTAAAGGAGGAGCAGAAAGCCTAGCGCCCAGGGAGGAAAGGAGAACACCATCACAAAAGGAACCAGTAATCTGTCCTTCCCGTTCGGCACAGCTGAACAACTACGCGTCTCACAGTTAACAAACTGTTGGCTTCCTGATGTGCAGGCAACTCCTCTTTGAAAATAGCATGTATCCAGCACGCTAGATCTTTCCAAAACCCGTGGCAAAGCAATTAGAAAGAAAATTGGCACTTTATCGATTGCAAACTTGTCAAGGTCTTATGTAGTTACTCACAATGATTATACTGCTCCCTTTCTCTCTGCTAATTTTCCACTTGAGTAATCAAGAAATCAGTTTGGATTAAAGACAGAGGGTGTTTGACAACTTCGTTACCCAGTTGTTGTGCTCAGGAATTCAAATGCATCTGATGTGTCAGGGAAGACTTTTCCTGATGCTCTTTTTCTAGCAAACTTGGGTGGCTTCTTGTCACTGACTCAGTGCTGGCTCCACAGGATCCGCTGTGGTCAAGCTGATCGGCATGACAGTAAGCTGCCTTTTTTCCTTTACTTGGCAAAATCGTGTTTCTTCCCACACTGTTAAAACAGAAAGGATGAGTAAACAGTTTCCAGGCTGATTTCAGCGTTGAATGCTGTAAATGAGCATGCAATCTGCAAACAGTATAGCAGTTACTACCCTTTAATTGAGCTTTTTTGTTGCTGCTAACTGATTATACGTAAGACAGATACAGCACAGAGAACACTACATAAAGCATAAACTGTTATTATTAAGGAAATGAAAAGATAAGCAGCACGTCTTCATCGCTATTAGTGGGAAAAGAATGCTGAATATATTTAGAAAACTTTAGTGAACCTCTACAGAGTTGATCCAGTTAAAAATCTACCTCTGGACATGAAGAGCACTGCCAGAGTTCATCTCAAATGACAATGCATAAGAACGTGGAAACATTTAATTATAACTCCTTAAGACTTCACGTCCAGGACTCTCAGTATAACGAGGGGACCCTTTGCCCAGCAACCTGCAAACCACCGTTCTCTCATGATTTGACCAGCTCTGAAATGACAACCGAAACTGGGTTCATGTTGATCAACTCATTATGTTTCACCACCCCGGAGGGACCCTGGTATACCTGCTTACCAGCTTGTACTTGAGGAAGCAGGGACATCGACTTCTACCCAAACTGTAGAGCACATGACAAGAATTTGAGGCAGTAAATGCCTAGATCCAAATTGCAGGGGATTTTTCAACAATAGTTCATACTGCTCACCACCCCCAGAAAAAATATGTCTAGAGACTATGTTTTTGATCCTGAGACACAGGAAATACTTCTGGCAGCTGCTGAAGACCTGCAATCAGTTATTGCATCTTAGTCCATCCTTACCAGCAGGAAATTCTTCAGGAAAGAGCACTGAATAATATGTGTTTGGACATAAAGATCATGCAACGTAAATGTTTTGATAAGAATAACCCTTGGTCCGCAGGCTTCAGCACTAACTCTGTGGTGACTTGTGGCAGTCCAAGAGCTACGTGTTACACTAGCAGGATCTGGGAGGGGTTAGTAAAGTAGACAGAAATGGGCTGTCTCCATTAGCATATTTTTTATTTTTTTTTATGTGTGAATCTCCTCAATGACCCGCTCTGACTGACTGCCGGGGTGCCTTGGATGACCCTATGCAGAAAGGCATCCCAGCAGCACACCCAGCACTGCAGCCACTCATACGCAGGGGTCCAAGGGCCACAGAAGAGCTGGCACACAGCAAAAGCCCCAACCGTGCCTGGTGAGGGCCTCCGTTTTGCAGCACTGGCTGCCTTGCTCTACAGAGCCTCTCCTCCTGGTGCGCACTACAAAGTAAACAGATGCAACCAAAAGTCCCCCTCTATCTAGATCTGATAGATGTGCCACGTCAGGGAGGAAGAGCATGGCCAACTGGTCAACCGCTCTCTAGTGACTACAGCTTCCCAACCCGTAACTCTTTACTAGGCATTAAAAACTGACACATCAAGCGCAGAATATATCAAGTCAGCACGGGGATATGGTGGGTTTACATGTCTGCTTTATCAGTGTTGTTATTTGACACTTTTACCCTGGTTTACTTTAGTTCACAGTCAGCAGAACATGCAGCACCTACCACCGGAAGCAAAGCCACCACCTGGAGAGTCACTGCTTCTCCCATCATGTTGATGACAGCCATAACCAGTTCCTGGGCCGGGCTATGGAAGTGCTTGGAGAGAGGCAGGACAAAGTCAATTCCTACAGGTCTGCATCGTGTCTGTCCCACAGGATAATCCCCCTCAAAATGAACCCTGGCTCTCTTTCAATTAGATAGACTGATACAACAGCAGAGGGAAGCTGGTAATACTGCAATATATTCTCTCAGAGCAATGTCCACAGAGAGTTTGCTTACTCAAGCATTGTACAAGAAAGGTCTTGCTCTGCCTATAAAGCTGCAGCTGTATCAAAAGAAAGGAGATATAGCTTGCTTGCCCTTTGTGTGGGACGGCATAGCAGTGTTTGAAGAAGCCTGTGTTCTCTCTCAAATAATAGTACTAACAGCTTATTCAAGCTAGAGTACTTGATAGAGACAGCATCAACAAACAGGATGTGAAACCACTAGTTCTGTGCTGGAATACAGAATTTTGTTGCGTTTGTTGGATTTTTTTCAGTTTCCTGATAGGTGTTCTCACTAATGTCACCAGTGATATTGTCAGAAGAAAAGAAGAAAGGAACCAGCAAAACAGTCATGTATACAACAGGAAAACGATAATAGCTTCCACCTGACAGTCAAAACAATTCTCTAAAGCATGTGGTAAGAAAACCAGGACTGAAACAAATAAAACACACTCCTTCGGAGCACACAGAACTGTGCTGCAGGTAGAGTTAAGCAATGGGGACTTCAAGCACAGTTGTCAAAGCTTGAACGTCTGCTGTTCCCCAGTGCCCGCGTGCTTGCATCCTCCCACAATATTTGGACGCTGCAGGTTCACTTCAAATTAAGCTGTTTCAAAGGAGCCGTGATTAGTTACACACTGAAATCTGAAAGTTTATCTTTATTTTGATTAGATTTGATTTGATTGAGATTGGTTTAATTTTGACATATCCTACCAAGGATTTTATTTTGATAAAAAAGAGTTGATTTTACTGGTGAGCATTCTAACAGAGAAAGACAATATAAGAAGAGTTGGACTCTCATCCTGAAACAACTTAGGCATTGCTTAACTTTCTCATAGTTAATACTTCATGACCCTTTGACAGCTAGTTAATTCAATTTTTGTTCTAAAAAATAAAACCTGGACATGAATGATTAATTTTTGTGTTGAAGGGATTTTATTTTTTAATACCACTGTTGAAGACAGTTACTTGAGTCTTCTCATATGGTAGAACTATATAATGGACCTGAAATATTAATACAAATTAATGCAGTCACAATTGCTCACATATATTCCTTTTGGCAACAGTATGAGTTAACGATTAAGTTATTTCCTAAAATATTTTCTTTCAAGCAGGAGAGCATAATTTTTGAGAATATATTTCTTCAGCCTTCAATGACAAAACAGATTTTTAATTTTTCCTAAAACTACTATCGATCTTAAACCCAGATTTGAAAGATTATCAGGTCATTTCCTATTTCTCATTTCTGACAATATTGACTCATTAAATCATACTAAATGTTTTGATTTGATTTTGACTAGCCTTAGCTTTCCAAATTACTAAAGTGTTATTACTGAAATACTTGATTTGATCTGTATTTAAATAGCAATGCTTCTGAGAAGGACAATTTTAAAAAGTCTATCAGAAATCACAAATAGTAACTGGATTGCTTTGCAATTGGTTCTCAGTTGTGAGTGATCATGACGTTATAGGCTTTCTAATTCATTTCAGAAAATGGAAGGCTGATCAGAATAGCATAATGAAAATTATTTTGAGACTTAGAGATAAAAATTTTCAGATTTTTGTGATGAAGTCACAAAATTGTTATGTTCTTGGAATTTCTGAGAAATATTTTTTTAATGAGAAAGCACTTCCTCTACCTCTAAAAATGTTCTGCAATATTAAATTTGGCTTTTTTCCCTTCTAGAAAAATTTAGTCAGTAGGAAGTCTTCCCCATCTTTTTCTCCTTTTAAGATCTAGTATTGTATTTTATAACTCTTCCATTATATCTCTTACTACCCATAAGCCAAAGAGGAAGAAGCAAAGACAATTTTTTATAAAAAGAGTTTTAAGTGAAATGATCACTTCAGAAGCATAAGAGCTGCACTTAACTTGAAATTTAACATTATATTGGAAACATAATGCAAATTCTGTCAGTTGATATAAACACATCTAAACAGAGTTGAAGGGGGGAAACAACAAACTAACTTTTGTAGACACCAGAAGTCCTTAGATGGTATTTGTTGCATTTTATGGCTGCAGTATTGCTGTTGGAATCCCAACATGCACAAAAGGGATCATTTTTTTTAAATTTCAGGTTTGGTTGTGCAAGAATACTGCATGAGGCTACTAAGCAGAATAGCAAAAATACACATGTCAAATGGGCATCTTGAATGCCCTTGAATTACTCTTGAATAGCTTTTATATGGCATTACAATCTGTGCTATTAGAAATCAGATCACTTCAGACAAATTTATAACAAGTAGGATCAGACAGCATCTGATAAGAGGGGGAAGATAAAAGAAGAAATAAAGAAGAAAGATGCCAGGCAGAATATAAAGTTGAACCGTTTAATTTTTTCCAATGAAATTTTGATATAAAATAGTTTCTTTGACATAAAAAAATGTCAGATGCTGTAGTTTAAAAAATAAATCACACAATTGCAAATATCTCAGAGAAATAAGTTTCATCACCATATTTATTATTATAGTTTTTATGTGGGTTATACAAACTTCAGGAGTCAAGAAACATGTTTTAGTCTCCCAGGATTGCATGCTGAAGTAGGATTGTAGGATGACGTCTCTCTAAATAATTTAAGAATATGCTTTCTGGTAAGGAAAATAGCACACAAAGTAATGGCATCCATGTTGCAGACAGTTAAAAAGCACAGAATATTCAATTTAATGAGTTCTTCACTATTGCAAATGTGTTGAAGGTAGTGAAGATGATGATAAGAACTGAAACACAGTTATTTGAGACATTTAGGGATAGGAACACATCTAGTAGATTAATTTTTAAAGAGTTTTTGTTAAGAAGATTCAGTCTTTCTCATCTCAATAGCTGATAACAATTGATAAGACAAAGGCACCACGACCACTTCCAAATCTGCTTGTAAGACAGGCAGATTTGCTTCTGAAATACTGAGCTTGAATTAGTCCTGGTGGTCTGGGTGAAGAAGCTTCACTGGCACACCAGAAAGCTGTTAGCTCATATCTCAGTTCAGATTCAAGTTGAAAGCTGCTGTAAATGAGCATCCTGAGAGCTGTATAATGCTGGAATTCATTCCCCGTGCTCCTGGGCAACTCAGACCTCATGACGTCCAGTAACGTACTTTAGACCTTGTGTCTTCTAGGTTTTGCATGAAGGCAGACTCGGGCTGCTGTTGGTACACCAGGGGCTTCCAACTTTCCTTTTCTGGACTGTCAGTTCAAAACAGGTCTTTGAAGACTCCCAAACAATTTTTGCACCTCTAAATTAACATGCGTTGCAAGAGGTCTGTACTGTCAGTCAAGGGAACCCACGTGTGGAAGGAAATGGAAAAGCAGCTCTCGAGCAGCACCCACATCATTGTGAGCAGCTAAAGCCTAATGTCAGGGGGTCAGAGAACAAGGGGTGCAAGAGGAGGGTAAGGCAGTCGCATTCCTCCAAAAACTTTTTCAGGAATCTACGACAGACCGAATCAATAATACCCTGCTCTTTTTAATTTACTTTACACCCAGAGGATTTTCTTTTAAACTCAAGAAAATGATTTTCTGTTTCTAAACAATTAACTACTTTGAAAAATGTATTCACATATCAACTAATTTTTAATTATTGTTGTTTCAAGTGCTGCAGGATGAAACAAGAAAAGATTAATCCCCTTTGGTTGAAAAAGCACCATAATTCATACATACTGTAGCTAGAAAATAATTTTTGCTGACTAAAAATATCAAATGCAGATTGAAAGGTTAATGCTAGAATGTTTTAATGACTGCTTTCTGGGGATCAATTGGACCAAATTCTGGGATCCTGATTCATAATAATTAAGGTATTTCAACTCCTTGGATTCCTTCATCAGCAGGCAACGGGCTACAGCAACAAACAGAATCCTAATAGCCCTAAATTGAGCCAGGCAGTGATTGCATGGACAGTGTGAAGAGGGTCAGTAAGCCCAAGGAGAGCCAGGGCAAGGTGATGTATCGCAGGGCTGTAGCACGGCGGTGTACCCAGGCGGCACAGCAGCCCACAGAAGTCTAAGGACAGGACTGGCCGGACACTCCAAAAATCTTACGGGAATAAAAATGGATTTGGTAGAACTGCTTCATCCCACCTTTTATGTATGCATAGTTTAGGACTAATAGCCCCATACATTTTAGTGGGGTTTATTCAATATAAATTTAGCTGAGCCCTGTGTTTTGCCTATGACAGTTAAATGTAATTGTAGTAGGCTAGGATTTGGTTGGAACATCTAAATCAGTGATATCAGATTACATCAGGGCTTCAGATCCAGAGTGGAAGCAGAATGTGTGAAATTAATATTCTTCACTGTATATATAGGCTGCTTGCTGGCTAAGGTGCGTGGACAGCAGATCAAATTTGGATTAAACTGCAAGATACATTGACAAGCTGGAGTAGTATGCATTGCAGACAGCAGTGCATTGTTTTCTTTTAGAAAGATGCTTAAGGAGGATCAGAGCTGTAAAGTCCAGCCCTGCAGAAGTTCTCATCACAAGGCACTGTTGAAATAAGGGAGCAGCAAGCTGAGCAGAGGGCAACTGCTCCTGAGACAAGACAAGTTGCAAGTGCCGCATATGAAGTGTGAAGACCCAGTAAGGCATCTTTTTAAGAGGAAAAGATTTCTGTTCTTGTTTGAATGTCTAGAAATGAATATGTGCAGAGACTCTGTTATGAAGAAACAAAGCGTAAAATGTTTTAAAACTGTGTTACATGACTAGGAGGCATTGCTCAAGGAGTTAAAGTTAATCAAGGGTTTAAGCCCCACTCTTTGCGTTTCAGACTTGGGTTTCAGCATACTATAATACAGTTAGGAGCCTGCAGGACTGATCCAGAAATTATGCAAGTGAGAAGAAGTCTCCCCAATGATTTAAATGGGTTTGGATGAGGTCCCAAAAGTCAGATAACACAACATGTGTGTGTGTGTGTGTGCGTGTGTGTGTGTGTGTGATGGGGAAGCAGGACACATCCAGATCCTGCTGTAAAATTTACAGGAGAAGCAGCTGGTGAGCCATCCCACATACCTTTAGACTCTTATGGATATTTAATCCTGTATAAAATGTAGAGTTACGAAGAAGGAAGAACTGTTATAGTAGAGTCGTAAGCATCTGCCACTTGGATATTATTTTTTCTTTCAGGCATAGTAACACACAGCACTAATTCTCCGTTTAAATTATTAGCACAGGATTTTCCTCTACCTCCCCCCAAGAGCAGGCATTGCTCCAGTGAATTGCAATGCAAAGACAAGACAAATATGCTCCACCTGAATATGGACTTTAGCCTAATAAAAAGTTAGATAATATACAGTAGCATCCCTAAACCACATATGAAGAAAAACAAAAAGTAAATTCATCCCACATAAAAGTTTAAACATGCAAACCTTATTTTTTTATCATTTTTTTCATCCTTTATTTCCATACTGTCCTGTGGTTCAAGTTAATGGTTTTCTTCTAGCCAATATTTTGCTAAAAAGATATTAGATGGATTGCAAGGAAGTACAAACCTTCTACTTGTTCATAAATTTGATGAAAGTATGGCTTAACAGTCCTAGCAATATCCTGAAAACTCATTGCCACAGTTTCCCTTAAAGTATGGACTACTGAAAAATTACACTCCCAGAGAAGCTAAATATGCCACCTCTAGCTATTCCATTTACTAGCTTTGATTTGTTGTTCTGAACTTCTATAGAAAAACATATTTGTCTCATTTAGAGAACAGAAAAGAAGACACTTGTTCTTAAAAGAATATTTTTCTTTCTCCTCTTTATAAGACTGAAAGAGTAGAAACGTAATGTTGGCCAAGGAGTTCTGTTTCTCCTCAAAGATAAACAACTTTGCTTTGTTCATCTTCTAGCAAGCACATTGTGGGTAACTTCCTTATAAAAGGCTCTCCATTTTCCTCTTAAAATATTTGTTTAAAAATTTCAGACCTCTACAGCATCTCCAAATCATGGATGAGAAAATACCCAAGAATGTTTTCTGTTGTTAAAAGCTCCTGTTTGATCTGAATAAAAAAAAGATGAAGAGCTGAAATTCAAAAGTAGAGTTGTGATTGCAGAATCTCTTTTCCACCCTTAACCACATCATCCTTTCCTAAAAGCACCGAAGTCC
Source organism: Chroicocephalus ridibundus (assembly GCF_963924245.1). Classification (NCBI taxonomy): domain Eukaryota; kingdom Metazoa; phylum Chordata; class Aves; order Charadriiformes; family Laridae; genus Chroicocephalus; species Chroicocephalus ridibundus. The sequence continues at coordinate 127,586,251 of NC_086285.1, read as the reverse complement.
CACTGAGAAGATTGTTCTGTATGTGAGGTAACAGACAGGATCCTGAATACCACTGTTTGAAGCACATGATTATGCATCCCATGTAACAAAGCGTAAGCTGTGTGGTAAAGAGAGGGTACCTTTCACAAAAAGAGGTTTATAGTGTGCCTTGCTGACCATATCTGATGGATGATATCACACTAATGTTTTAGCTGCATGTAACGTAAACAAACAAACAAAAAACTAAATTAATCTCACTTTACTTGATGTATATTTTTGCCTCAGATCTTTGTTGAAATAAGTGATTTTGAACTCCAGAGGGTAAAGGTTAATTTCATGCCAATATATATGGAGTGAACTCAACAGATCAGTTGTCTCAGAAATGTTTTGGCTCTAGCTTACTTCTGCAAGTTCACACCAGGTTTCCCCATGACTTTCGGTTTCTTATTGGTGGGTTATGTAAAGCTGAAATAGTGATCCTGGTTCTTAGCAAAAAAGATGAGAGTACACCATAGCCTGCAGCTACTTATTGCCACAGTAAGACCAAAAAAGAAGGGGATTGGCAATATTCCTAGCCCAAGAAACTGCCTCCGTGAAGCCAAGACCCAAAGCCATGGATATGGCCGTGTGCAGATTCCTATTTTGTGCCACCTCTGTCATTAGAAGTTTTGCATTTCCAATGCCTGTAATCTGACAACTTTAATGAAAAAATGCATAATTAAAAGAGTACAATGCTATTGTGTGTCTTAGCAGTTAGCCAACGCATTTTCAGAAGGAATGCTGTTCACCGAGCCATAATGAGTTTAAATTCATGTAATCTATTTGCTTCCCTTATTCTTCTTAGTTTGTGCTACTGTCAGGAGGAGATCAAATTAAATGGCAATTTCAAATAGTATTTTGCAAATGTCTTTGCTATTAGCAACTACTTGCCAATGTGTTTGAACAGTTTGTGGTTTGGGCTGTTTGTGTACCATTTGCTTCAATTATTCATTTTTCAAACATCTGCTGGAGCCCACACTATTATTTTTCCTGTCCAGAAAGTATAGTTGTAGTTTTAAAACAAGGGACTAGTGAATAATGGATTTTCACTGAAAGATTTCAAATGAATAAACATGAGAACTGAAATCTGTGAAGTTTTCAAAATTCACAAATATTTTTACGAATACAGTGGGCTAAATATGAATAGTTCAACTTCTACTTTTTTGCTGCTCTGGTTCATGAAGATGATCATGAATCAGTTTGTTCCTATCAGAGCAGCTCTATCAAATCAAAAAGACAAAGATTCGGGTGGGAAATACATTTGTTAATAAGTCAGAGGAGTGAAGTTGTACAGTCCATAGATAGAGGTCATCTAAAGTAAAGTATGTACAAGTTACAATTGTTTTGGCAAAATCATACTATGATGAATCAGACGATTATGCTATTTAACAAGGAACAGAATCCCAGATGTAGGAGAATTAGTAGTCAATATTAATCTAATAGCCTCAAAAAGGATTACTGGATGCATACTCTGAGACTGTTAGATGTTCTTCCTCATCATTTAATAAAGCTTGAATAATGTGGTTATATGGAGAAATCCTTCTTTATAGAGGATGATGGACACAGGATAATACATTTTACAGAAGAACACGTAATTTCCTCTTTTATTGCCTTCCACCTTCCCAAATTCATACATTTTCAGAGACATAAATAAAAGTGAAAATATAATTTCCAAAACCAGCCAGCAGGCAACACCTTAGTTAGGAAATACTATCGTTTCCTTCTACTTGTGACATATTTTTTGTTTAGTTATCAGTTACTGTATGCATCATCACCATTATTAGTGCTTGATTACACTGTATAGAATCTTGAACAAGGGTTAATTTTAATGAGGAAGAGGTCACTTAAGAACATAACTATATGAAAACCCGTAATTTTCAATGGTTCAGTGGTCACTCTCCTACTGCAGGTCTAAATAAAGTGCCGGTTAACACGAATAGGTAACAAAGCTAAGCTAAGCACAAAATGGTGCACAATCCAACATATTAGATCCAACATAAGTTAACCACTGCCTTTGCAGACATTTAGATCTAAAATTAAAATAGAAGCTAGGCTTTTTATATAAAAGAATTCAAGTGTTATTTGTCCTATTTGCACTTAATGCAGCTATTTTGAATAAAGAATAAACACACCATGATATTTCTCTTCTTAAAGAAGGCAGAACACTATGTTTCTTGAATGCTGTTTATCCTGTTACAAGAAGTTGTCTGTAATTCCCCATGATTGATCCTACAATGAAACAAGGAAACAAACTTGACCCTGAAAATTTCTGACTATGAGAAGGCGGCTGAAAAGTTTCCCAGCTCTGTCATATATATACTTTAATATTACATTTTGTCGAGTGCTCAAAAGCAATTTATCCCCTTCTTGAATCTGTTTGAGAGCAGAGAAGTTACATTGGCATTACTAGCCTCTTTAAGAGCTATACAGATTAACCTGCAAAGATTCCTAGCAATTTTTGTAGACTGCTATGCAGAAAAAAAACACACATTCCCATCAGCAGGTAAACCTGGTTCTTCATGACGAGCAGAGGCTGGACAGTGCCCGAGAGCTGCACGATGGCTAATGAGATGCACAAGAGTTACTAGCTGAGCTTCAGAAACTGGAGAGCAATTTAAGTTACTGCAGTTTTGCTGTTGCTGAGTCGGTTTTCCTCAAAGTACGAGTAAAAGACACATTTGTATATTGCCTATCAAAGTGTGAGAAATTGCTGAGATGAATAGGCATATTAGTTGAAAAAAAAGTCCACCTTATGCTTCTAAGAGGAATGCAAGGCATCACTGCTCTGCAGGTCACAGACGATGCATACAATGACAAAAGAGAAAATCTAGCAAGGAGAAGAGCTGGTGTTGACCTTCCTTTCCCAGAGGTTGCCCCAGTAAAAACCCATTCATGGATGGGAAAACAAAAGCGAGGGGGTAAGACAGACTTCATTGGAATTTCACACCCTACCCACAAAATGCTATTTGCCTTCCTGATTCCATGGACATGCAACAGCCAGTGGTACCAAAGAGGAAAAGAGTAGTACCCAAAAGGAAGAGAATTGTGGAGGAATCAAGACTGCGTTATCAGACAGAAATGTAATCAATCCGGGGATGGTGACGTGAAAAACTAAATGTCACCTTGGCAACCTGAGATAAACTCATGAAAAATGTAATGTGTTCCCTATGAGGGAGAAAGTGACAATCAGATTAATATTGAATCAAGATGTTTTTATTCAGATTTTCAGTGCGGGTAAAAAATTTGCCAAGAGGTGTGAATACATAAAACATTTCTTCCTTCTCTTTCTTCAGTGGCCTACACAGTCTAGCCATCACTGACGTCTTAACCTGTCAAACAGGTTAGAGAAACAAGCATGGAAACTGATGCTGATTAAATTTTAGTCTGGTACCTGGAAAGGAGTACTCTGGTAAGGTTGTTGCATATTTTATCACTGTTTAATTTGGTTTCCTAATCTGATTTTGTAACTGATAGAAGAGGGAGGAAGACAAAAGATTTATGGTTAATATTCAGCAGAAACTTTATGAAGTGTTTCTCCAATTCAAGTTTTGCATTTTCTTTTGTTCTTTTGACTGTCGGTCTTTGTTCTTGACTTCTAATTTGCCTCACAGAGATTTGGTAGCTTGCTGGGAAATTCACTTTTCCCTTTTGTGCACTCAATATTAGACCCACATGCTAGGTTTTGTTTCAGTCTGAACAACCGCCCAGAGGAATATACAATTTCAGTGCTGCAGTAGTTGAGACTGAGGCAAAGTTTCTTACCCCTTTGAGATGTGGCACACCAGCTTCCTGACAAATGCCGGTTCCATGAAATATCCTGGTGATAACCAGAAGGAACTCAGTCACATCAAAGCCCACACACAAGTTGTCAGTCAATAAATTCAAAATACAGCTTCATCATTGGCATGAGAGACTTTGAAATGTAAATTACAGAAATTTCCTAAATTTTAGGCATAGATTTTCTTTGCGTATTTTCTTTCCTGATCCTTGGCTGTATTTCAGTATCACGCTCTAGCACTCATTATGCATTCACATCTGGATGTGTTGTGCATACACTGCTTCTATAAAGTCTTTATGCATTTGTGTTAACATTTTATTCTTTGAAATTCTCAGCAATTTTGAATCCCATTGTTCCGCTATAATTATTCCTCTGCTAGTTGTATAGACAGTCTTTTGTATAGTGTAGCTGCAGTAGGTTTTCATTTAAGTTGAACAAGAAATACTTGGATAGAATAAAAATAAGTGGCTAAACAAGGTACTGCAGTGCAGCAAAGCAAATACTATTAATTAATATATATTAAGGTATTCTTAAAGTAATAAAATAGCTGTATTTTAAAGCCACCAAAGAATCAATTTTGATTGTTTAGTCTGACTGCCTGAGAATGGCCATGAATTTTTGTCCAGTAGTTTCCAAACATATCCCAAGAACTAAAAAATCAGTTTCGAACGAGACTGTTAGTGAGGAACCTGCCGTTGATATTTAAGGAACGCTAGGAAACTATGGAAACTATAGCGCAAGGCCTTAGGTGGGAAAAAACTCACCTCTACCATTATTCACTTAGGTATGTATTCAAAGCTAAAACTTCTGCTGTAGACTCCAGTCCAGGAAAGTATGTCAGTACAGAACGGCATTTGAGCCTCTGTATAGACTCATACAGTGATGATTTACACTTAATCCTTATCTTAAAAGTACCTATTTTGTTCTGTTTATGTAGGATTTCAGTTCGGATGTCCTTACATCCTCATCCGACTTGACAAATCACAAATTTTCAACCCACTAGTAGCACCCAAAGGAAATTATCTGCATATGTCTTTCCATGGGCAAAATATTTGAAGTTGGGATGCCTAATGTTTAGTCTAGGCAATGGCTTTCTCAAAGACACTAATTGATTGCCACTGGCAGGGAAAAGCTGTGCTTCAAATGGGTAAGCATATAATAACAGCAGTTACTGAAATACTGGTGGATTTTCTATAACATCTAACTTGCGGTATTTTAAGCAGACCACTTAGATGTTTCCAGCTCATAAACTAAGAGACAGTCCTGGGACTGAAGCAGGTCCCTAGCAGTGTATTTATAACTTGAGCTCGCTGTCGGGAGCTGCTTCCAGGCACCAAAGCACACCTCATCTCTCCAGACACATTTGTTTTCTGTCCCCAAAACACACACTGGGGAATAACGTATTGTGAACCACCCCAGCTCTGTGTTTGATCCTTGACAGGCTCCAGGACCTTGTCTGTGTTCAGTGGCTGCTGGAGGACCTGGTAAGGGCCTGCCAGTTCCCACGTCACCGCACAAGGTTGGGGCAGAGGCTGTCCTGGATCATGTTCTACCTCTTCTCTGAGGACCAATGCGCAAACCAGAAGAGCCAGAAACCCTGTCTCGGAGTTGGAGGCTGATTTTATTTCTTTTGCTTTGTAGAAGCCAAATTGAGCAAGGAAACTATCCCAGGATTAGAATAAAGCAGTTGCAGGAACGGTATAGTCGGATGTTGGAAATAAGAAAAATTCTAGCTTTTACAGCATCTGACATTCAAACTCCGTTAACACACAGTCACCTTGTTTGAAGCTAGTAACTACAGTTTATCACCAACATACGGGCAAACTTACCTGCTCGGTTCTTCATAAATCTGAGCAGTGACTTCACTTGCTTATTTAAAAATAAATGTAAAAATAAAATTTGAGTATACACTAATGCAAATTCTTCATTATCCTACATACACATGGCAAGAGTCTCTTCCAGACTATGAATTAATGAAGAATTTAACCTGCAGAAGCCAGGAAAAAAGTGCATTATGTGTACTTAGTGCTCTATTTAACTTTTCATCTGCTCATGTCATACAGCACAAGCCAGTTCATAAAATATTTTGGGGTTATTTTATATGCATGGGGCTGGGCATACCGTTATAAATAAAAAAAAATCTACCAGAATCTTAAAAACTGATATGTTGACATGCATTCCAGGAGTCACATATTTTTCCTCTATTTAAAGTCAGTTCTTACGAATGCTGATGTCAAATATCTACAAGCCTAATTTTAATAATAGGAGCAATTGAACTGTTCTCGTAAGGAATTTCAAATTATACTAACACCAGCAGCTGTATACAAAAAAAAAACAGAAAACGAGCATTATTTATGGTATTCTCATACTGTTTGCAGAAACGTTTGTGGTGTAATGGAGGCTAATAATTTGAATTTGCTTTCAGAAGTCATTACAGATGACCTATATAGACTTGAAACAGAATTTTCCATTTATCCTTTGTCTTTGAGAATAGGAAATATAAGTAGATAAATGTAACAATCTAGGAAAGCTGGGTGCTTTTCTGCATCATTATAATGAGGCATTTAGGTGCCATAAGACTGTGTACAGAAAAACAGTAGAAGCTGTATCATTTCCTATTACAATTGCATAGAGATGAAGAAGCCTTCTGTATTCATGATTATGCTACACGGAATAAAAGATGAAGCAGGGAACATTTAATTTCTTCCTCAGTCTGACAGAACAGGAAGACTTAATATTGGAAATTTTGTATATTTTTCATGCAATCATAACTTTCTGATAAAGTTCTGGCAATACAGATGCATAAAGGTCGAGAGTCACAGCATGACAGAATCACAGAATGGTAGGGGTTGGAAGGGACCTCTGGAGATCACCTAGTCCAACCCCGCTGCCTGATGCAGTGAAATGACGACGATAAGACTCAATAGCCTTGGTGACTATTAAGCAGGTATTCTCTATTGCAGCACCGGGAGCGCAGGGGATTGGTCCACCTAATATGCGCGCTGACTGATTTAGTTGTACAGTTTAAATACACACTATGTATGCATATTCACTAGTTTTCCAAGAAATGATTACCTACTCATTAACTCATTATTACAGGTTACTGCCCACTCCCACATGCGCACTAGAGTCTCTCAATGGTCTTCAGAGACATCTGGTGGTCGTTTACTTCCTCCACTCCTCTTCATCATTGTGACTTCTGGGTGAACTTCAGGCCTCTACTCTACTTTATTCTTGCTGGTGCATCAAAAGTGTTAGCTTTGACCAGTCTCTGCATTCCTCAGTAATCCTGACCCCCTTGTTTTGAGAGATAAGCTTCTACTACAAGGTTATATTGTCCTAAAGCATTCTTTCTTAAAAAATAGGGGATAAGTTCTGACATTTAGTACTACAACTGTTGCATCTGCTCTTTGTACAGCCTTAAGGCACCCAGTCTCCTAAATTAAGCTCCTACTCTAATTTACAGTTCTAATATATTAAGCACCTACTTCAATTAGTTTACAGCTTTAATATATCAAACCCTACTTCATGCCAGAGCAGGGTAACCTAGAGCAGGTGGCACAGGAACGCATCCTGGCAGGTTTTGAATGTCTCCAGAGACGGAGACTCCACCACCTCTTTGGGCAGCCTGTTCCACTGCTCTGCCACCTTCAAAATAAAAAAGTTCCTTCTCATGTTGAGGTGGAACTTCCTGTGTTCAATTTTGTGCCCGTCACCTCTTGTCCTGTCACCGGGAACCACTGAAAAGAGCCTGGCCCCATCCTCCTGACACCCACCCTTTAAGTACTTACAAGCATTGATAAGATCCCCCCCAGTCATCTTTTTTTCCAGACTAAAAATACCCAAATCCCTCAGCCTTTCTTCATAAGAGAGATGTTCCATTCCCCTAATCATCTTGGTAGCCCTTTGCCATACCCTCTCCAGCAGTTCCCTGTCCCTCTTGAACCAGGGAGCCCAGAGCTGGACCAGCTCTCTCCATTACCATGCATTTCTAGGCCATAGAAACCTGACTGGTAAACATCTGTGATGGAGATAGGAAAGGGCTTGCGCTAAGGTAGCTAGCATAACGTTTGAGCTTGGTGAATGTTGCTAGAGTACCTTCTGAACATCCATAGATTGGTTTTGGTAATGACCCTGCTGTCCATCCCCTGAGCTGCTCCTGCATCTGACCTCACAGCCCAAGCAACAGGTCTGTAGCACATCCTTTCCCTGGAAACCTCATCTTGCATTTAGAATCTCTTAAAGATGTTTTTAAATGAAGCTTTCTAAATAGCACCAATGGAAAATCCAGGGCTACTCTTCTCCGTTATATTCTCATGCATTCCCTCTGTGAAATGAAGGTGTTCGAGACAGGTGATTCCTGCATACTCAATTTCATGATCTTCATGAGTCAAAGTGAGCTTACTTCAAGCAGTTTGGCTGTAGCTGACTGATGCTCACCTGTTGCCTCTGCTGATCTCAATGGTGTTTATGTAATTTACAGTAAGATGGAGCAGAAGTGCAGATGTACTCTGCCAAAATCTTCATGGGGAAAAGCCTTTTATAAGTTTTTTTTTTAGAAAGTAACATATGTATTGAGCAAAAATTAAAGGAGCCGGGTATCCTCTGTAATTTGGAATTCAAAGTTTCACTACTTTAGGGAAATCTGAAGCCAGAAGTAGGAAGCCAAGTTTGATCATACATTCTTTAGTACTTTTGATTGACCTGTGCTGTCACTTGGGATGTATACATTAATTACCCTCAAAGTCCTGTTTTCTTGAGCAGCCTTATAAGAAATTCAAAATAATCAATGTTCATATAAAGTGATTTAGGCAGAACTGGAGAGACTGGAAGTTGTTTTATGAAGTACCAGGTGTTCTTCCTTTTCTCATTGCCCGTTACTTCTTTTAACATTTCTTTTTTTTATTATTATTTCTCTTACTCCATGGCAACATGCTCTTCTGTGATTTCTCTTTCAGCCTGCTTCTCAAAGGGGAGCCATGTAATTTGCCTGGCTCTTTCCTCCAGTTAGTCCCTAAAGTCCTCCTACTTTTCTCCGTGTACACATTCCCTCCTCTATTTTGCCATTTGCTTTTGTATAGCTGCATTTCCTTCAGCCCAGTCTTCCAACAGGGCAGTTGGAAGATATTTCTTCGGCTGAAATATCCACCAAGAATCAGTCTGGAGGAAGAGACGTAGGTGAGATTGTGGGGGCTCAATAACAGAAGAGTTATTGCAGATCAGCTCAGCTACAGTAACGAATTCCACCTAGTGCAGAAGGCAACTGAAAGAGGATTAGGCTAAACCATACCTCAGTGTTTTTGCGGAGCGTGAGGAGCATAGGCAAGCACGGCTTCTGCAGCCTGATGGCGGAATAAAAGCATTATGAGCTGCTGCACTGGGACTGCGTGCTCAAAGTTTTTAAAGAGATTTGCTGTTTATCTTGAAACTCTTGAGTAATGGCTTAATTACTGTGTCAGAATAACTTTCTGAGAAGAACCTTGATAATAGAGGCTTCTATTATCTAGTAGAACAAGAACTGATGATGAGAAGATTTCCTACTATGCTTTTAGCCTATTATTAGGAATACGGTAGAATTGTCAATAGTGATGCAGAATAAGCAGAATTATTTGCTAAACTTTTCTAGTTGGTGGTTGATGCAATATAGATCATTAATTCCTCTCCTCTGGTGATACTGATACTAATCAAAGATTATATGAGGCCAAAACAATAAATGTTAGACATTCTAAAATAATAGCTACAAACAATTCTCATTTAGTAGCTTTAAGAATGCTTAAGAACTCTCTAAGTAATTTATGCGGATTTAAAATGTGCTTTAGAAATTTGAAAGATTAAATTGTTATGAAATTTAAAACAAGTGAACTGAATGACACAGTCAGTTCCAGGCTTGCCAATCTGACACTGATCTGAATCAAATAAAGAACGTGTTAGTCTGATAATAAAAAACTGAAAGAGTAGAACAAATAACACAAACATCCAGAAAATAGGTCTCACCAACCTATGTTGACATCACTATTGTAAGTTCAGTAGATAACCAAGTGAAACTGATGGAAAATCCCTAGAAATGTTTAAGGCATTTTAATAGGTACAAAATGATGTCCTGATCACTAGAACAAGAAAGATTGAAGGCGTGAAGTCGGAAGGACCACACTTGCACAACAGGGAACATGATCTTCAGAGGTATCCTGAAGTGAACCCACAGGTGATAACCAATATTCAGCTGGCAAAAAGCGTTAATGTACGCTTCCAGTGAAATGTGTTATTGGAGCTTCTGTATTTATTATTGTGGTAACTGCTACTGAAACACCCCCAGTTCAAGATAGATGTTGGTAATGTAGGAAAGTGCTGGAGAAGAATATAGGAATAAATAAGGATACGGAAAGCATGTTTTATGGAAATATATAAGTACTTGATTCAGTTGACGAGCACTTCTTCAATTTAGTTTGCATATCAAAACCTAATGACTCATATGCAACTTCACCCTAAGAGAAAAGACAATAATGATCAATAGGGGTAAACTATGTGGAAGTTTTGTTGAATTTTCTATCACCAGAGTATTTTTTTTTCAAGGCTGGAAGTTCTCAACAATATTGTAAAATTTGATGATTTTCTGCCCATAAAAGCTGTGGTCCGCACCCATATTAAGCCATGAAGAAAAAGTACTTGGCGTGACGTCTGAGATGTGGGAATACTCCTTCTCTTACAAACAGAAAATACAGCCTGGTTCAGTCCACAGAAACAGATGTGACAGGTTTTCTGCAGACTGTCTCCACCGCAACTCCGATGTCTCTATTTCCTTCGGACGGGCTCCATGTAAAAAGAAATAAGGCCTCGTGGAGCCATGCTGGCAGAGATAACTCCTAGTACTCCTAGGTGCATCCTTGGATTTTCCTAGATGATCATTACTGCAAATCTGCATAGAATTTCTCAGTCTAAAGCCTACTGCAGGCAATGAGTCTTCAGTTCAGACCTCTGTGAAATAAGATGGCCATAATAACAAGAAAAATACATGAAAGTATATTAATGGAATAAATTCCAAGCTGTTTTACACTCCTAGCATATTTAAAGTGATACTTTTCAAGGGTGCTGAAGGCAGTTTTTTAACAAATTCAGACAAACATACTTCAACATTGTCAGTTTTGTTTGCAAGTCTTAAATCTCATTGTTCTTGATGCAGATGGATGAAACAAATGAGTGTAAAGTTCTACCTGTGTGCTACCAAAACGCATTTGAAAGCATGACCTCAAAGCTCTTAGTGAGATAAAGCAGCACCACGATTTATTAACAGGAATAGGTATACCATGTTATGTCAGAAAGCTAAAAAGAAAGAGGAGGGAAGGATAAAAATTAATTTGTTACAAACTTAAATTCTTACTCTGTTTTGAAGAGAGGGCTGGAAGAACTTCATCTTAGTAAAAGATAAGCAGAGATGTTGCTTCAAGTACACTGTGTTTTGTCATATAACCTAACCTTACCTTTGAATTAATGAGTAGCACTTTCTGATTAGTTCTAGCTCCTTTCAAAGGCTTTACGGTCATAGTAGATTTTAGATTCGAAGTGCCAATGTGCTAAACAGTTACAGTCACATATTAGTTGATAGTACTAAGCAGAATATTTGTATCTAAAACATGGCCCATGCTTGGACTAATCACATGAATATTGCAGGCATTATTCTGCTCAGGGAAACAGAAAATTTCATTGCTAATTGTTCATAAAAGGTTTATTTAACTGGAATTTACATTTCTTTAAGTGACACTTCCAGACAGAGAATGTCTAAGCTCTCATTAAAGTACATTTTATTAATAATTAGTTAGTACATATAATTTTGTTTGTCAAAGACAATTTCTTTCCCTTCACCCTATCCTTTTTGTATTACAGCTTGTCTGCATAAACTTGTGTTTTTTTATTCTGTTCTGAAAAGTCGTTCTTAGGAGATAGGTAAAGAATAAATTATAAAAACATCCAGAGTATATTCACTAATGCCAAGCCAACTTGCTAATGCCAGACCAAATAGAGAAAATCTAACATAAAGAAATCGATTACCCTGATTTTAGACTCTCTATGGCCTCAAATTAAAATGCCTGTGAACAGGCCACATATTCCTGCTGCATGCATTACTGCTGCAACATGCACTTGTGCAGCAAACATAAATCGGGGAAAATGAGATCCCATTCTAAACCATTTTACATCGTAGCATGACTGGTAAAGCCAAGGAGGGGCAAGCAGATTTATTCCATTAAGAACCACTGCAAATCATTTCACAGCAAGAGGTCAGAGCTTCCCTGACCACAAGACATCTTCATGTTTTTAACTTCTTCCTGTGAATCACCATCTTTACTTTTTATAATTGCAGAGAGCCATCCTGGATTCCTAACATCCATTTTGTATAACCTGCACTGCAACTAGAGGCAGATGCATTAATTATTAATCCAGGTATTATTTTTGTTCCTTTTATTTGTGGTGCAGTTAACGTCAGCTGCTGGGTGGCCAACCAGCTACTTGATATGGCAGAACAATGCATGGGGCAATGGCTGCCGGTCGGGAAAGGGTTCAAGGTTGTCAGCTCACCGAGCCTGTGCGCTGGGATGGTGGGAGTGCCATCAGGCAGGGCTGGAGCAGTGGAAATGCGCAATGGAAAGCTGCACCCTACCCTGAGGCAGTAGTGATAGCGTGCTCTGCCTTTGGACAGAAAGCGAGAAATCTGAATCTCTCAAAGCATGTGGGCTGCCAGTAGCTTCAGGCAAGCCTTGAAAGGATGCCATTAGTATGGGTGGCCCATTCTTCCAAAGTGTTTGTTTGTAAATGTCTGCCCTTGGCATAAGTTTCTGTGAACTTAGGAAACTTCATAATCAATGGGCTCACATCCTATATGATGAATGTGCTGAGACTCCAGAGATTGTAGGGCAAAGGGAAGAAGAAAAAGCAGTGCTGAATGAAAGAGTTTTTAACTAGAAAGAAATCAGGTAGAATAGAGAAACAGGAAACACTGAGCACTGGAGACCTGCGCCTTGAACCAACAAGCTCTCTGTCAGAAACTCAGGGTGATGTCTTTGCTGTTGAAAATATAGAGGGTTACAAGCAAACTCCCTTTTCTCCCATACTTAGCAGGCAAAATTCCTCAGATGATTGCTAACAAGCGAGAGTTGAATCCTTTGGCAGCTGGGGATAAAAGCACTGCTGGCCCTTGTCCTGCCTGCCTCTCCTGTGCAATGGGCTGTGTTAGCACGACTGTGCTGTACACTGGAAGCGGATAGGTAGACCTCCGTCCTGCTCCATCCCCTCTGCTGTACAGGCAGCAAACTCTGCTGGAAAAGCGGAGAAGATGGCTGGCTTGGCAGTGACCTAACCACTCCTCACTCCTGAATGACATCATCTATGGGGGAACACAGTATTCTTCAGTTCCCGTGACTGACTTTTTATTTCCTGTACCTTTCCTGGACCTTCTTGAGAAGATCAGTTCCCAGTTTTCTGGGGCACAAAGCGAGGTTGAGAACTGCAGGATTTGGTTAGGATGTCTGAGAATGTGATAAATTAAGTGGAAATTGCTTTTTAAATTACCATTTAGTGTGATGCAAGATAGGTTTTGTCTCTCCTTTTCTCTTTTCCTTTCCCGCTTACTTATTTTTTGAACACTTGATAATTACCTAAGTGAGGGAATACAAAATACTGATTTGTGTGGTTTTCAGTCTGCCAACATAATAAATGTTCACAGGCTGTTATTTTTAATCTTTAACAATAGAACAACAGATGGCATGAGTTATTCTGTAGTGTCCTGTGCACTATCAGTATTCTCTAAATGGTATGTACACTAACCTTAACACATCTCACAGCACGACAGGGAGGGGAGGGGGAATATCGTGGGAGCCGTTTGGTATTTTCGTTACAGTGTGGTGGCCATTTCTGCATGCATAGAATCAGACAATTAGAGAAAGACTCGTCAAATTGTGTAGGTTGGAAAAGATCCCTAAGGCCACCTCCTCCATCCTCCAGTTCAAAGCAGGGCTTGTTAGAGCAGGTTGCTCAGGGCCTCGTGCAATCAAGTCTTGAATATCTCCAAGGATGGACATCCCACAGACTCTCTGGGTCACCTGTTCCAGTGTTTGGTAACCCTCGTAGTGAAAATATTTCCTAATATCTAATGGGAATTCTCATTATTACAGCCTCTGTCTCTTCCCTCTCATTTTATCACTGTGAACTTCCAAGAAGTCTGTCTCTTGTTTTCTCTACGCCCACCCACTACATAGTTGCAGACAACAGTAGTATCTCCCCTGAGCTTTCTCTCCTTTAGACTGAACAAACCCATTTCTCTCAGCCCCTTCTTGTATGCCCTGTGCTCCAGCCTCCCCTCCAACGTCTTGGTGGACATCCACAGCACCTCAGGCATCCTTCAAGACTAAAATCCTCAGTATAACTCTGCTTCATAGAACGTGCAACTCCCTTGCCCAGCTGATCCAGCCCCTGACCACATCCTACACAGTTGGGCAGCAAATAATGCTGAACCCTCATAAATAGGACACACATCTTACATGCCACTTTTTCTCAGTATTTAATCTCTACAAACATTTTGGGTCATCTTTGGGGAGCCAGTAACACCTAGAGGCCTGAAACTTCATGTAGTTCAGAAGGAAAATGTGACAGACACAGGACATCTAAGGAAAAATATCTGCTTGACTTAAGTTACTTCTCCTTCCCGGGAAGGGTTTAGACAGTCTTTTATATCTCCCTGTGGTTTCCAAATCCTCATCTTCCCAGACCTGGTTATTTCCATTCCTTTCCTATTTGTCAGTAGGCTTTGTTTGTTTAAAGTGGAATAAAACTCAAAAGCCTAAAGTTAGTAGTTTAATCCTCTTGGACATCAACAAAACAGTGGCAATTCTTAACATGTGGTGACTCCATCTGCATAGGAGTTCAGCTACTGCACTTGGATCCAGGTCCTTGTTGCATGGGGCTGAGCTAATCCTTTATGCTTTGTGCAGAAGACAACATTGGTTTAATCCAGTGGAAGCTCATCTAACATGCCTGAAAATGTTAACTCTCTTCCTTAGGGCTGCACCTTGAATGCAGGGGCATGTGGCTTACAAATACTGAGAAGTGATCATTGTGATAGCCAATATGAACCACAATTTCAGGCCAACAAAGGGATTTCTTTCTTTCTATGTACAGTTCCTTTCATAATTGTTTTCCATACAAATGTGATGTGAACTTGTCCATAATCAGCCACGGGCTGTATTTCATGCTTATTCTCTTGGAAAATGCAAAATATGTTTTTCCAAGTTTGTAAATTTAAGTAAAAATTTATTTCAGTCCAAGGGTAAAATTAATAGCTCAGTTTAAGGGGAAATATGGCTTATACTTTGTGTCTTCTTTTTGTTTTCTTTCCAGTCACTGAATAACTATTGTTTGTTTCCGACATAAGTGCTGTCTCATGTCAGTGTATCAGTAATCTTGAATGATTACACTTGCTGGGGTTTTGTACAAAACAGTTAAAGATAGAGGTTGATATGCAGCATACTTGCTACTCAGTGATTTCCATTTAAAAAGACACATTGCCTGTAAAGCTGCATCAATTTTCATCCAAAATCCTCTTTAGTAGAAGAATATAGTTCAAATTCTTTTAAGTCATGAGTATGAACAATTTGTCCTTGTATTCTTACATGGCATTTCTGCTACTTATTTCCTCTGTTTGTATTCCGTAATAGCTTGTGTTTTCTCTATGGCTTCTCCCTAGCAATTTATTTCATTTATCCTTAAGTGCATCCAAATATTTGATCACAAAACTCAAATAGCAGCTCTGCCAATTAGAGGGAAACAACTTTGATGTGCCTGACTACAGATGAAACAAAAACATATGCGGGTACTTACAAGAACGAATATCAAGCAGAAAGACAAATAGCCGAGATTACAATCTTTTGGTTGTGAAGTCACAACAAATTTAGAGGGATGAAGAGGTCACTTCTTATGGAGGCAGCATGAAATAAAACAAATAAATATAATGAAATAGAGCAAGACTGATAGGCAGAAGGAAATACTGAAATTGGTATTTAATTCAGGAAAGTTCTTCCTAAAGGAGGTTTACATAGGGGACTGGTGTATAATACTAAATAGTAAAATTGCCAGTGACAGTGATCATACACACTCAATACATGTCAAAATAAATTAGTTGGAAAGTAGGATTTGGAAAGAAAGATTTAGATTGATAACAAAATTTAGCAACAAATCAATGGATAATGTTGAAAAGACTTAATTTAATTTAATTTAGTTTCTTTTCTATTAAATCCTTTGATAATATTTTGAAATAAATAAATAAATAATACATTTCTTGAATATTTTAAAAAGCCTAACATACTGACAATCATTTCTTATCCTCAGTGTGCTACATGCAGGACCTAATCCCAAAGCCATTTGATATTTTAGGCTCTCTCTCCGTGGATTTTAATGGTGATGGGATTCCTAATGTCCCTCAAGCAGGCATTCCCAGTCTGGGGCACATGCTGCCAGGAGGGCAGGGAGCTTTTCCTGTTTGCTTCCTAATACTTATAACACAACTGATATCACAGTAACAAAACAGGAGAATTGCTGTCCAAGTGCCCTTGTTGAGTCTTTGTTCCCTTTGCACCAAAGCTAATATGATGCGTAAGGTAAATTCAAGGAATGAAATAAAGGTTAAGTGTTGAGGAGTGAAATAGTAACAGATTTATGTATAAAGGGATAGAAAAAGTGAGGACTATTTCATCCAGGGAGGGGAGGGAGGGAGGGAGGGAAGGCAATAGAGCAAAAAGGTCCTCCAGAGGCATGGTAAGGAAAGAAGGCTACTTCATGACCGGGGATCTTTGTCATATTCTCAAAACAATCCACTAAATCTCACTGGAAAAGTACACCCTATTTAGTGCATTGACACATCTTCACAGGAGTCAGAAATAGTCTTCATCATTTGCAACAATAAATAAATTGTCCAACTGTTCATTTAACGCCAAACAGAATTCATCTGATCTTGAAAACTAAACAGTTCTGGATGCAGTTTTTGGCCAGGAGATTTCCCAGATGCCATAAGCTCAGGCCATGAATTGTGGCTGAATGCTTGGCAAATGCCAGACCACAGAAATCAAATGAGTGGGAAGACTTATTTTGGCCCAATCACAGCTGCTGATTTGACAGATGGGAATACTTTGTTTTCAGTGGGGCCTTGTGACACGTTCAGTTCTGACAACTGCCAGAGGCAGAACTGAGCGATCTGACCCAGGCTGTCAACTTCTAGTCTTTTATGACACCATTGGGTGAAAAATAGGACATGTGAGCAAAGTACAGGCACATTGGCAGGGAAAATTTGAGGCAAACCAATTAGTGATATTATTTGAATTTCCAACTTTTCGTGTCTTGATATTAAGTATTTTAAAATCATATTCTTTATATTATGCTTAAAAATATACGTCTCATCTGAAACCCCAAATCTTCATTTACGAAGCTGTCAATTTGTCATGTACTTTGTGGTCATCACAGTGAGGATTCACAGCTTTTGGGCAGACACTAATTTGTTTCACATTGGTATAAACTGGGAATCGTTTGTTTGATGTCAGCAGAATGACAGCAAGGCAACACAAGTGACTGGAACCAGGTCCTCTGTCTGTAAGGAGGATTTTCTGACTTGATGATGATGACCAAATAAGACATACCCAGATTCCCAGAAGTATTTTTATGAACTGACAAATTAGTTAAAAGCAGAATCTAGAAGTTGAGATTAACAAATTGTCTCCATCCATGTTTTATTGCACAGCAGGTAAATATTTTAATGAAAGCCTTTAAAAATGTGAATCCTTTTACGCAGTTAAAGAAAATTCACATTACCTGTAATAATGGAGAACATTACAAATTCAAAACACTTGAGGTTTAAGCACTCTGTTTTTATGGCTTTTATAGTACTTTATTTCTTGCAAGTGCTACACAAACAATATTCCCTTTATAGAGGTACAGGTCACCAGTAGACAAACACTACAGAAGCGTCTGTGACTCTCTCTTCCATTCTCTCCTCCCCCATCCCTGCTCATCCAGCTGCTGGCTGCTGCTCCCTCAGTTCACACAGATAAATGGACTTTGTCATAATCCTCAAGGCTGGAAGAGTTTCTTCAAACAGGATCCAGGGGTAATACTAGGAAAGCACCTGACTTCAGGTTGAACCTGGTAAAGAGTGCTCATCTACCTTCTCCTGATAGCTGAGATGAAGGTGGAAACTTTTTGGAGATGGATCATCTTAAATTTTCATCCCAGTGATTTGAACAAAAGCCTTATTCAAGTGTTTCCTCTGGACTGGAAAGCTGAAACAAGCATACTTTGCCCATGATATCAAGACAAATGTTAGAAATGCAGCTACCTGTTCTGTTTCTCTTGTTTCCTATCCACCCGACTGCACCATTTCATGCCTTTCATGAAATGTTGCAGAACAAAAGTAAGAACGAACCCTTCATGCAAGGCTTGTTGTTGCCCCCTGGATTTGTACAAATAACACAAGGTCAGCAAATGTCACCCTTATTCCAGTTAGGTGGTTTTGGAGATCTGTATCTTCATACTTGTCCATTAGGAATAGATTCACAAGCATTAGAAATAGTTTACAAAAAATGACTTCTTTGTTTTTCAAGCCTTTCTGAAACTTCCTAGTGAGGGATTAGAAGAGGAGCAGGAGTAACTAAGGGGCACAGAGTTGGGCTGAGAAGATGGGAATCCAGCAGATTGAACTGAGGTCTCAGCAGAGAAACAATAAGGCAATTGTGCTTGTGGATCTTCTTGCATTTTTAAGGGCACGTGTTATTATAATAGCCTGAAAGTAAAGTAAGCAGCTACAATACATTTAAGCAAGATAGTAGGGGGAAGACATCCGTCCCAATATTTTAAAGTTCTCATTAATTACCACCAATTGCTTTCAGGGTAACAGCAAAACGTTGTCACTGCTGTCTCTGTTCTAGGGTGGGGGGTGGGCAGGTGGGGTGTAGAATATTTCTGTTTGAAGGGTCCTACAACAATCGTCTAGTCCAGCTGCCTCACCAATTCAGGACTAATCAAAAGTTAAAGCAAATTATTAACAGCATTGTCCAAATGCCTCTTAAACCCTGACAGACTTGGGGCATTGACCACCTGTCTAGGAAGTCTGTTCCAGTGTTTGGCCACCCTCTTGGTAAACAAATGCTTCCTAATGTCCAGTCTAAACCTCCTCTGGCACTGCTTTGAACCCTTCCCACATTTATGTGTGTGAGTGCAAAAGGAAAGACATAGATTCCTCTTTATAGTTGGTACATACAGAACTATTTGTCCACGAGTTCTGATTGAGCTGGAAAATATAAATATTTCAGATTATTTATCTGAAAGGAGTTATTATAGAAAATGTCTTCCTAAAGCAGAGGAATAGATTCCCTCCATACTTCACTTTGAAAGATATTCACATCCTTTGATATTTATTTAAATTTCATCGTATGTTGAAAACATGACTGAGAAAAGTATTAATGATAGTTGCATCACTCTAATAATAACTATTTTTCCTTTTTTTTTTTTTTTATAAAATCTGTAACCTGATCAGATGTGTAATATGTGAACATGATGTATCAGCCACTTCTGGTAGAAGGGGAATAAGTCCCATGTTCTGCACATATAACAATATCCTGTCCTATCCTAAATTATGTCACACTCTTTCTATGCTGCTTATAATTTTCTCTCTCATTCTGGCCCTCAAGGCAAAGTGTAGATTAAAGTCCTCTATGATTTAAGACCCCAAATCCTAGTTTGTTTGAGAAGATTAAAAGCACTAAGAGGGTAATGCCTCTCTGAAAATTTTACCACGGACTTACCAAATTTTAAGCCACAGTAGGAAACCATCAAAGCCACGGCACCACGCAGCAAAGTAAGAGTTTACCCCATGTGTATTCCTCAGCCAGCATTTTGCATAGACTCCCAACTTGGCATCCCTATTGTCTGCAGGGGCATTTACAACCAGGTGTTAATTTTACTTAATCACCTAGGGGACAGTGAAAGCGTATTTCCAATCCAATTAAAACAACACAAATCCATGTTTTGATAAGGCTGTAATTAAGGTTTGCATAATGAGGCTGTATTCTGAGTTTCAAACGAGACTGTTAATGCTCCTTTTGCACTGCTGTGAGGTAGCCAGATTGTATCCCCAAGCAAAATCTATACATAAATAAGCAGCGTAGCCCGGAGTGTGATGGCTGGCTCCTTGTGTGACCACAGGTTCATTCCTCATGCAGAAGTCTGTGCTTTTATTGATATTTGTGTGAGAAGGAGTGACCACAATGTGGGAATGCAAGAGCTATTCATAAATACTGTCCTGCACAGCTCTAGGTCCCAGACAACACCTCTTTAAGATAGCTCAGCATGTATCAAAAAGGTTGTGACTGAGGGGTTAAGAAAGCAGACTTGTTATATGTGCCAAGCTACTCAAAGCGAAGGCATAATGGAGGAAAAAAATGCAGGTAGACAGACATGGTGAGAAAGAGGTTGCCTATATTGCAACTCATAACAATGTCAGACATGCAACAATCTAGAAAAAAACAACAACAAACAGTTAAAAACTTTTCCATATGGAAAGGATGTGAGAGATTTGTGTTCACCAAAGGTGCTGATCACCACCTGATCGGAGTATCCTTCCCCTCTCTACCCCAGGTAGCTCCTTCCTGAGTGCGAAATCCAGTCTTTGCTATGCATCAAAACAATAATGGAAAAGAATGAAGTAGACACAGTATCTTAAAACATGAGGATGCCCAGGGACACTACTTGAGGTGATAAGGGATAACATATAACACTCACCACTCTGAGTGATCTCCCTGTCTGCTGTGTTCCTGCCTGGTTCCTCTGCTCAGCCAGGGCAGGTCAGCTCTCAGCACTCGTCTGGGAACCAGACGAACACATGGCTTAATGAAGAGTCCTTACCGACCAACCCACAGCTACTCTGACTGTCCACATCACCTTATTCCTTCTTTTTTTTCCCCATTTTGTTCTTCAGATTTCTACGTCACCTCCTGCTCACTTTCACGAAGTATTCTCTATATTCTCTACTAGAAATTTGCTTTCTCATTCCTTTATGTCTTTTTACTCAGTGGATGTTTCATTTGCTCTTTAATTTCTCTAAATAAAGCAGTAAATTCCCTCAAGACACTCATTTTAATGGAGTTTTAAAATTTCTACTTTAAAGTAGAAGACTACAATGCAAGGATGTGATCTGCACAAGCTAAATAAGCAGAACACTGTGAGTTTCAAACTGGATGAAGACAGAGAAAGGGACTGTAATTTTACATTTGTCAGAGCTGTAGCTTGTCCAAAACCTGTTCAATGGCAGCTGTGCTACAGGATACACTTCTGCACTGGATAGTTTTACTGTATCCTTGTTTCAGAAGAGGGGACAAGAACTGCATGCGCTACTCCAAGTATTAACACGTGGCAGATTTGTTCATTGGCGTCATTATTTTTTTCCTTTTTTTTAATATACTTTTTTTGCTACTAGTGACCACTGACAACACTTCCATAGAAAAATCTTTCAGTTTTCCTTCTTGGTGATGACAGTCAACTCAGAACACCTCACTCTATTAGTGAAGCTGAGATTTTGTTTGCCATGCTTGTCACCTTATTATTTAGCCACACTGAATTTCATTTTACCTGCCCAGTTGCTCATTGTTATAAAATACATCTGTAATTTTGCAGTCTGCCTCAGTCTATCCTGAATAACGACTCATCATGACAAACTTTGCCACCTTACTATTCACCCCTTTTCCAGATCATGAAAGAATATAGTGGTAGGTGAATAGGCGTATTGGCAGTGTAAAGAACAGTCGAGGCCAATTTGCACATATAGCTGTCCCTGCATAGCTGTACTAGAGGAGTTGTTCAAATGATATGTGTTTCAGGACAAAAAAGGGAAAAACTGTCATGCAGAGACAGGCAACAAGAATTAGAATGAAGACAAAATATTTCCATTTGTTTTGTGATAAGCCAAAGGCCTCCAGTAATCCTTGGGTGGACACACAACCATTTTAAAAGAGTTCAAGAACTTAGAGTGGGTAATAACATTTTTGTCCATGGATGGTTTGAAGCCAAAATACCTGAAAGCAGATCAATTCATTATACCTGAGATGAAGATGGAAAGGGAAGAAAGGAGAACATCACTGTCAACAGTACAGTTTTCTGATTGGATGTCAAAGTATTGCACATGGTTAAATACAACAGTAACAGGCTGGGAACTGGGATGCCACTGTGAATTAGATTCCCAAGTATTTTCCAAACCCAGGGAGGTCAAAAGAAGAGGGATCAAAAATTAGTTAAACTATTAATCTAGGTTGGGGACTGGGACAGAACTGCGTGAAATTGACCTCAAGAGCTCATCCTAGAGCAGCAAGCAGCCAAATCCAACACTGTAAGGCTGTCAGCTCCGGTCTAGGATGGATCCATATCCCGTTCCCTTCCTACCATTGCATTCCATGAGGATTTTGTTTGTCGTAAGTTTCCACTAAAACCAGCCAGAAAAGCCTGGCCTCCACCCATAACCAAACCTCCTGTACAAGCCTGGGAAGTCCAGCAATTCCCAGACGCTCCAGATTCCCTGCAAGTGTGCCATGGGACCGGTCCAGGGAAGCACCACCAAACCTCACGCGTGTGGAGAAACCAGACTGTACGTTCCCAGGAAAGGAGACCCAGCAGCACATGCGCAAAGGCCACGCACGGCTGCTCCCCCGGGGCAGAGGTGGACATGTCTGGGGGTGTGCGTTTCGATGAAGTCTGCCTTAAAGAAAACAGCTATTATAAATTAGCCATCTTAATGCTAATGCTGTGGAACAGAATACACATATAATAATGTATGCAAGATGCACGTAAAAAATCTCAGAGCAAAAAATTTCACAGCAAAAATTCTCACTGAAACAGCAGCCAGATCCCTAATATGAGATCTCCATGACTCTCACACAAACAGTTCTTTTGTTTCCCTTCTTTTACTGATTTGTAGCTGGAATGTACTGGAATGCTTTAAAATCACTTTCTTTTGTCAATACATGCCATCAAGCGCAGCTACCTTCCACTATTTACCTGTGGTGGGGAATTTAAAATTTCTCTCTGTCAAAGAGAAAACAGATCAGATTTTAAGGTCGGTGATAAAACTGACAGTAATCAATATGAGATTTAAAAGCAAATTAATTGGAGAAATAGGTGTAATTACTGACAAATGCATAGATCATTTAAATTGTCTCAGCCAGTTGTTTTATTGGCTTTTGAAAGACAGAGGAAGAGAAGTCGGAGGCAAGATGAGGTTGCAGCATTAATAGCAAGCCAAATGCAGCTGGACTTATAAACAGAGCTGCCAGAAGCACTGGAGGCCCCCATTTTAATTGCGTGAATATCCAAACAGTCATGTCTGGCATAAAGAATTCAAGGAGTATCCTCAAAAGTCCACTTTTAGAGAACA
Organism: Chroicocephalus ridibundus; assembly: GCF_963924245.1. NCBI lineage: Eukaryota > Metazoa > Chordata > Aves > Charadriiformes > Laridae > Chroicocephalus > Chroicocephalus ridibundus. The sequence goes on along the minus strand of NC_086285.1, from coordinate 127,563,008 downwards.
GGCACAAATTATAACTCTGGGCTTTATTCACAACAAATTAGTCATACGGGTGTTGCATAATTTTGCTTCAGACAAAGAATGAGCAAGTGGGGAGAGAAGCTCATGCATTGGCATTTGGATGAAGGTTGCACATGCAAAGGGGTAATTTTCTAAGTTATAGGGGAGTCAAGAACACAAACCCTAAATAAAGGGATTGGAATAGCTTCAGCAATTCCCTTTTCTGGTCTGAGAGGCTATTGAGCACACATTTGACATGTAAATAACACCTTTGATAGGGTCAAGCCAAATTCACCCGCACAAACTCAAACCAGAATGAGAAACAGCAAATTTTACCCACTGAAAAACATAGCGAAGTGGTTGGTTTGGCCCAGTTAAAAAGGTAAAAGTGCAGTGAAAGTTCATCTTGAGAGTATAAGGATACAGCAAGCTTCAAAGATACAGCAAGCTTCAAAGATACAGCAAGTTTCAAAGATATCCAGTGATAGCTGTTTGCATTTTGGGCTTTCACAGTAAACGTGTTAATGAGGAACAAATTCTGTTTGGTGAAACTGACTTTTTGACACAAAATTAAAGGCTAGTTCTTCTGTTGGAAGGTATTTTTGAAACTGAGGAAAAAGCCACAGTGGACAAAGAGGGAAATGGCAAGGGAAGGATGAGGGGAGTTACATTTGTGAAACACTGGAATAAAACTTGGAAAATAAAGTCCTGAGGAGTCGGTCAGGCCCAAATTCTCCTGTCTGTACTCACATCTAGCAGGGAAAGGGGCTGTGGGAGTTTTAAAATCCTAGAAGTCAGGAAGAGATGACAGCTGGTAAAACCCACCTAATGCAGGCTAAAGCCAACAGTAGCTGGGGTAGCAGATATTGTTTATTTGCAATAGAACATATTTCCGTGTGTTTCAGCTCTCTCAAGATGCATTGGCATCTAAACCATGGCTTTAATACTTCCAAGCATCCTCTCCTCCATTTAGTTGAATTGACTTGATTGAAGCTCTAGACTTGAAGCTTCGTATTGAAGAAGGGACAGGATTTGCCAATGAACATGTTTAGCAAAATACAATCCAGACTGCAGGTTTTGAAGGACTACTCATACTAAAATAAAGATGCAATGCAAGAAGAGTAAAAAGATCTATTATCAGTCCTGTCTTGCTTCTCCAAGAAGCACTTCTATTCTTTTTGGACACTGTTAATCAAAATTCCTAATACATTGATGAGCTGTGAAAAAGTGAGTTGTACCTTCTTGCTTCATGCAAGTTTTGGCAATTTTTCTCTTGTGTTACCACTTCCAATTTGTTTCATAACTCTGTTCATCTCAGACTGCAGAAGAGAAGTTCAGGTTGGTTTATTTTGACCCTAATTATCACAAATATGCTAATATTTGGGAATGAAATTGCAAAAGTAATTGCCCGGTTCTAAATTCCTGGAAATTGCTTCATTTCACCCTCCAAATACATTACTCCCCTCTTCAGCTTGCCAGGATACAATAGCACTTAATGTTGGCTGGCATGCTGAGATATCTTCATGTAATCATAACAAGACTTTCTTTTAGCTGGTTTAGTGAGTACTTATATTAGATGCAATCTTTCTCTGAGACAAGAAGATGTACCAGCCAAATGTTGTTGTACCAGCCAAAAAGCTTATGAATACTTAATGCAGTACATGTTCTTTGGTAGCGTGACAAGGAAGGAGAAAGTTTCTTCTCTGATGCAAATTAAACATTGTTGGGTTTTTTGAAATTCCTCTTTCTTTTTCAGAAATGTAGTGATGCATTGAAAAAAAAAGTGAAGTATTATTTGTTGTACCAACAAAACTTCAGTTAGTTTTTATGATGGCTACTGTTGGCCAATGGTATTAGAGTGTCGTAAACTGATGAAGCAAGCAATCACTGAGAAGTTTAGTGAAAAATGTTAGAAATGTCTCCTAGGTCATATGTCTTAAGGGTGATTAGCATTTCCTTATCACATTCATACATACACTGTTCCAAAAAGATAATATTAACAGCATCTGTGAGGAGAGAAGGTGCCAGATGTATTCCAGTGTTCAGGATTGTACATCTAACTAATAATAGTTCATTCTCTACCTGTGGAAATCTCAATACCAACTAGGAAAAATAACCTTCTCTGCTGCTTCTTGGTGAATGGAGAAAGCTGTCATATTAGCTGTAGAGTTACAACACTCATGTTACAGAGGAGCCCTCAAGGAAAACTAATTCTAGGTTCTCCTTAGCTCATATTTAGTGATGATCAATAGCCTCTCATTTTACACTTTGAATGTTAAGCTACCTGAAACCACCCCTTTTGGACTCTGTAATAACAAGCAAGGGAAATGACTGCATTTCAAACACTCGGACTGGGTTTCTAAGCATCCACACTGCAATAAGCTGTGCCGTTGAGACTTACCTGCTGTCTGTAATTCATGCTGTAAATCCCAGCCTCGGCTGTGCAATTGAGCAATTTTATCACGTGGACAAATAAGCAATTGCTTTTATAGAAAAGTTCTTTTAAGACACATAAAATCAGAATCAAACAGAGGGTTTGAAGAAGTGGAAATCATTTTTGTTTTTCATGAAAGCCATGCAGTCAACCTTTGGAGACTTTTCTCTTGCACAGGATTTAGTATTTATATGTCAGAAGCAATGCATTTTAAAAGACATCAAACTAAACTCTGGCTGGTGCTAATCTGAATTGCATAAAAAGGCTATATGACTTTCTCAGGCCTTAATATGAAGTAAATTGCTTTCTGTTTTTATTCCTGTACATTTTGTCTATAAAATGTCTTTGCATATGAGGTGGAAGTTTCAAGAGGTAGTGAATGGAAAGACAAGGGGCTTTTATGCTGGGAAATGCATTGCTCTAGCAGAGAAAATGTACTAAAGTCAAACTACTGCACTTTGGTCCCACATTTCCTCCCATAAAATAACAAAATGTTTTGAAATAGGTTATGGCTGTGCATTAAACAATGAGTATACTTATACTGTTAAATAACTTAGCCACATGACTAATTCCAAGATCACACTCCCTGATTATCTACACCTCATATAGCTTTAGTCATAAAGGGCCAAACTAACTGCCTTTGAGACGAAGCCCAGCAGCTACATGGATAACTCAACCCAGGACTGCTCCATATTGAAAACTTGTTCTGCACTGAGAGGGGGTGAGTGAGAGAGCGAGAGAGAGAGAGAGAGAGAGAGTAGGACCACACAGCTGCTCCCTCACTCACCCCATGGAGGGATGGGGGGAGAGAATCAGAATAAAAGTGAGAATAACTTGTGGGTTGAGAGAAAGACAGTTTAATAAGTAAAGCAAAAGCCATGCACACAAGTAAAGCAAAACAAGGAATTCATTCACTGCTTCCTATTGACAGGCAAGTGTTCAGCCATCTCCAGGAAAGCAGGGCTCCGTCACAAATAACAGTTACTTGGGAAGACAAATGCCATCACTCCAAATATCCCCCCCTTCCTTCTTCTTCCCTCAGGTTTATATACTGAGCATGATGCCATATGATATGGAATATCCCTTTGGTCAGTCGGGGTCAGCTGTCCTGGCTATGTCCCCTCTCAACGTCTTGTGCATCCCAAGCCCACACACTGGTGGAGCAGTATGAGGAGCAGAAAAGGCCCTGACTGCTTAGCAACAACCAAGAACAACAGTGCACTATCAACACCACTCTCATCCCAAATCCAAAACATAGCCCCACACCAGCTGCTAACAAGAAATTTAACTCCATCCCAGCTGCAACCATGACAAGTATTCCTGTGAGTAAATCCTACATGCCTTCAGAAGCTGGGCACCTTGAATTTATATAGTGTTGGACGGAGCCCAGGTAGATTTTCCCACGGCACGCTGCACAGAGCAGATCCTGTCCATGGAAAGAAGCTCTGCCTTTTGCTCATGCCAGCTAATGAGCAAAAATAAGCTACAGACTACATTAATAACATATGGGCTTCTCAAGCCCTAAGTACGAGGCCCAGTGGAGCAGATGTGGTCTGCTCAAGATCACTAATTCCTTGAATACAGTGTCTTCCACAAGGCTCCCAATACACAAATCCAGCCCAGGCTGGGTTCCCTCAAGTCCCCACAGTCCTCCAGCACCCTTTGAGCAGCCATTGCTCTCTTACATCCTCTAACACCATGGTCCAGACCACAAAACACTGCCTTGACGTAATGACATAAAAGCACCCGCTACTCCAGCATGCCAGGATACAGCCCTCTCATGATTTCAGGCTGTGCCTTGTTGACCAAAACACATATGAGCAAAATAATTATCATGGGTTGAGCCATAGGGGCAGCTCTCAGGCCCATTGTGGACCCATGCCAAGTGCTATGCCCAGAAGAATGACTGCTACTCTCAAGGCAAAATCACACTGACTTGTTTTGGGTTGAATGAATTGTTAGCACTTGTCTTGTCACCAGGCAATGTTTTCTGTGTCAGCAGATCTTAATGGTACAAGCAGAGATAAGGACAGCATGGACTCTTTTTTCATCAGGATGAGGAATAGCACAGCCAGCAGGAGCAGGGAAGTGATCGTGCCTCTGTACTCGGCACTGGTGAGGCCTTACTTCGAGTACTGTGTTCAGTTCTGGGCCCCTCTGTACAAGAGGGACATTGAAGTGCTGGAACGTGTCCAGAGGAGAGCCACCAGGCTGGTGAGGGGTCTGGAGACCAGGGCATATGAGGAGAGGCTGAGGGAGCTGGGCATGTTTAGCTTGGAGAAGAGGAGCCTGAGGGGAGACCTCATTGCCCTCTGCAACTACCTGAAAGGAGGTTGGAGAGAGGTGGGTGTTGGCCTCTTCTCCCAGGTGAATAATGACAGGACCAGAGGAAATGGTCTGAAGTTGCAGCAGGGGAGGTTTAGATTAGATATTAGGAAGAATTACTTTACTGAAAGAGTGGTCAGGCACTGGAACAGCCTGCCCAGGGAGGTGGTTGAGTCACCATCCTTAGAGGTATTTAAGAAACATCTAGATTTCACACTTCAGGGCATGCTCTGGTGGCAGAGATTGTAGGGTTTGGGTTTTTTTGTGTGTGTACGGTTGGACTCGATGATCTCAAAGGTCCTTTCCAACAATGAAGATTCTATGAGCTGATAAAACATACTCAGTAATAGCTGTGTAACCAGCTCTGTGCCTCTAGACGTTCAGTGACTGTTGCAAACCTCTAGCCCAGAAAACAGAAGTAGCTTCTACTTACAAGGAGTGTAAAGTTGCCAAACTTGCCAAAAAATGCTTGAAATAGCCAGAACTTTCCAGAAATAAGAATTTATATGTTGACTTTGTTGTATATCCTAGAGCAAGAGCCTTAGGCAGTTCTTTATCCTGCAGCATAGTTTGCTCAAATTAATCATGGAAGACATGATCAAATTCTTTCTGTTTTATATTGCATAAACTATTAACTGTTAAAAAATTAACAGTTAACAATGCCAAAAACAGTCAGAGAGAGCCCTGGTACGACTAAGACAGATGCCTTAATTCTAGAAAGGGGTGGGATTTCAGACACACACCTGTTTTCAGTGTGTTTCCCTTGAATGCCTTCTAAATTTTATGTATTTTAAATCATTTTCCTCAGACATCTAGCAGATAGACTGTCAAACTGGGTTTTGAATTCAGTTTCAGTGGTCACAAATATGATTTAAAATACCTAATTTGTAGACCCAGAAGTCTTCTGCTGGAGGTAGTTTGAAAACAGCCCAAAGTCAGTTACATCTCTGACTTCTGACTCCAGTCTGTTGAATCATCTCTCCTTCTTCTCCAAAGGACATTGTGGATACCTGTATGACATTTTGTTTGCAAGTTCTCCCTCAAATTAGAAAAGTATTGTCAGTGTCTCTCAAAGGAGCTGACACAAGTTCTTTCCTATCCCTACAAGAAACATATATAACTTTAATCCTAACTGATCTCTGGTTTTGGTAAGAAATGTCTCCTACAAGTTAATGTGTTTGTCATGTTTTCTTTTCCTGATGTAATCCTTCACGTTTGAGGGTTGGAGGTCTCTTTTGCATTGTAAACACTAAATAATAAAGTCTGGGGTTTTTTCCTCAAAATGTCATTTATATATGCCTATCAAGCCTAGTAAAATACCTGATTCACGTATGCTTTTCTGTTGCAGAGGTACCTATTAGAAAGATGAAAAATATCTAAGAGGTCTCCCTCATTTAAAGATCTCATACCAAGGGAAGAATATGTTGGCGCAATTAAAATGACACCAACTTGTGAGAAGGGCATTTAAAGCTGAATATCCTTAAAGGAAGTACAAAGTGGAACCCATTTTATAAAGTGTCTCTCACAAGAAGAACAAAATAGTTCACTGCCCTCAATTAGACCAGCCAAAAGGCTGAAGAGAAAAGGGAAATATCTTTCCAACTTGCTGTGGATGCAGGAAGGGCTGGCTAAATTAGCAGATGTGCTCATTTGGTGAGAGGCCGGAAGGCATCACGGCACTTCAAGAGTTCTTTGTTCAAATTCCGCCTCAAATTAGAGGAAGAAATGAGATAATTTCCCTGCTAAATCATCCTTGCCAGACATAGCTTCTTTTCTCTGAACTGCATTTTTTTTTTTTGCTTTACAAATGGATAAGATTGCACCAAATGGCAGGTATTTTCAAGAGTACTAGGAAGAAAAACTTAGGTGAGGTTTTTCACCTTTCAGCCTCTATTATCAAGCCGTACATCGTCTGTACTGACACCCACCTTATTGTTGAGGAAAGGAACAAAATATAAACCCAAAAAACTATGCGTGTTATTTTTATTCAACCAGTCCATTTTCACAATCTTTCACTCTTCGTCTCCAACCACCAACTGTCACCTGTGGTTCAAATAGTTGTTATGGCAGACCCTTGTTAAAGATCTGAGTGCGCATTACCGAAACTCCACGATACAACGGAGGCAGTGGTGAAAACTTCCACAATGTGTCACCTATCAATTGCATCCAACCATAGAATCATAGGGTTGGAAGGGACCTCTGGAGATCATCTAGTCCAACCCCCCTGCCAGAGCAGGGTCACCTACAGCAGGTTGCACAGGAACGCGTCCAGACGGGTTTTGAATGTCTCCAGAGTTGGAGACTCCACCACCTCTTTGGGCAGCCTGTTCCACTGCTCTGACACCCTCAAAGTAAAGAAGTTCCTCCTCATGTTTAGGTGGAACTTCCTATGCTCAAGTTTGTGCCTGTCACCTCTTGTCCTGTCCCCGGGCACCACTGAAAAGAGCCTGGCCCCATCCTCCTGACACCCACCCTTTAAGTATTTATAAGTGTTGATAAGATCCCCCCTCAGCCATCTTTTTTCCAGACTGAAGAGACCCAAATCCCTCAGTCTTTCTTCATAAGAGAGGTGTTCCAGTCCCCTAATCATCTTGGTAGCCCTTTGCTGCACCTTCTCCAGCAGTTCCCTGTCCTTCACAACAGTTAAGTTAGAACAGAATAAAATCTTAAGGAATTCAAAATCGCCGAAAACAGACTGGATAAGTCATGTTCTCTAATGTAAAGTAGGAGTCCCAGTTATGTTTTAAGATTAGTTAAAATGTTAAATGTTTCACTCCTTAGAGGTAATACTCAGTTTTTAACACGCTTGGACAAAGTTGAATTATTTGTGTATTGTCCAAGGACTGCAAAGCTTCTCTGACATTGTCCTGTACGCATGATGACTTCTAAGAAATCTTTTTTTTCCCGACTAGATATTTCCAAAGTGCTCTGAGCTAAATGTCTCTTTCTTCTGCAATAACCATCAGATACCTTTCAGTGGAAATTAAGAATTCAATTTCTGAAACTATTGTATAAAACTGACATTACATAAACCTCCATGTATGTTCTGAAACTATTTGCTTAGCGCTCGATTCTAAAACACTGATGGCTGTTTATTCATTATTTATCTTGATCAGTTTATATAGTGAGATTTTGTGTCCCCCCTCCCCCCCCCGCCTCAAAAAAAAAAAAAGGTGGGGTTGAAATATTTTGCCAGGTTTTGCTACCCTTATACTTTCCACCAACTGTGGAGGTCGCAGCGTCACAGCCCCTGGGGGCAACTGGGTGAGAGCTCAGCCCTGCAGCACTCTTGGCTCCTCCGTATGTCACAAGAGGCAAAGCCAGTGGCAGGTCAAGGGTACTTGTCCTCTGGGATGATCAACCGCCCTGGAGCTAGCACATAATTCAGTTTTAGTGACCAAAGCTTACAAAAGAATCCATGCTGGTGATGAGCTTACTGATATTGATACCAATAATGAACTGGGTTTTCTAAGTCAGAGTCACTAAATCAGTCACACACCAGTCGCTGTGCAGTTAGTTCTGCTGAGGAGCCACTAATGCAATCATTTCTACTGGATATTTTTATGACTCTCATCTGAAAAACTGTATTAAAACGATTGTTAAATAACCCAGTCTGATTTTTACCTCATCCTGAGAGCAGGTTTTTGAAGAGCAGATCGATTTTGCGTATTGATCTGAATATTTTAATGACATCTTTGTGTTTTAATTGAAAAAGGAATCTCATTCCATGAAACTTAACCAAAAAAAACCTAGGTGTCAGTCTTCTAATCAGTCTGAAAGTAGAAAGATCATATCTCCTTAACTGATCTATAAGCACAAAGGCATTGCTAGGACAGATGCTTCTTGAAACAAATTGAGCTCAGTTCAGTTTTAAATATTAATAAGTAGAATTGGAATTTATGATAAAATAAACTATCTAGCTAATAAGTAGGACTCCTTTCTACTTTCAGAAATTTGTGACTTTGTGAACCTATTCCAGTCCTGCTTGAATACTTCTCTTTTATGAGCAAGTTTATGGAACTAGAAGTCTTCAATCAGCTTCAGAGACTAAATTATTTCACAATGCATCTTCATATTTAGTTCTTCACTGTATTAAAACCTGATTTTAAAAATTGATGAAGTAAACTCTGTAGTTATCATAAGAATAGCCCCAGAACACTTACGCACAGGACAGCAAGGGCTCTACCAAAGAGGTTGTGCTTACCCGATCACTGAGTCAAATGTAAGGTAAAGAGTGAATGCCATCTCCTGTCAAATGAGTCAAGGCAGCTTCCAAGTGGCTCAGTAGAGCACAGCCTTGTGACAGTGACTGCTCACAAAATTCATCCATACTTCCTCTTCTTAGCAGCCAAGCTCTGATAATGAGTTTTGAATACGAAAGCACGATATTAGTATAACATTATTTAAAAGGCAAATATCTAGACGCAGTAAAGCAAAAGCATGAAGTACGTATTCTATGTGTCAGCCACCAAGTCACGATCTTTATGATATTTTTCAACTCATAAGCAAAAATTAGTTCTTAAGTCACTTAATTTTACACTACAGTGCCGCACACCCTGGCTATTTATTAGGAGGGAAAGAGGCTCCACTTCAGGAAATCCCTGAAGACTTCCATCCAAGTAGAAGCTAAACTTTAAATCCAGGGTTTTTCTGAATCAGAGCTGCAGTCAGTACAGAAAATGTTCCCCAGGTGAGAAGGGACCACAGGGAATCTTCAGCCACTTCTTCTTCAGACACTGGAATCTCAGAGCTTCCACAGGCATGGCAGGGACAGTCCAGTCCCACACAGCCAGGGGTGAGCCTGCCTGAGCACGCACCAGATCCAGGAACAGATAACTGAAGAATTCATTGAAGTAAAAACATGCTGCATTTAGTTTCTCACTGGAGGAAAGTGGTAAGAGCAGGAATAAAGCTCTGGTTTATGATGGAAGCTGAACCCTTGTAACAGAAAAGCAGAAAGGTGGCAACATGAAAAGGCTCCTGCACTAAGAGCACTAAAGCGCGATTGTATATTCAGCCTTGTGGTTAATTTCATCGCATATGCACTGAACCTTCACATATGCCCATAGCTAAGCCTTTCAGAAGGATACACGCTTGATTCAAGTGGTGAAAACGTTCAAGTGGTTGGAACATACAACTTACAAAAATATAAAGACATAAAAAGATGAAATTTAGCTTTTAAAACCTGCATTTGACAGCACCATCCTCAAATACTGGGCATCCTTAGAAAAATACAGTTAGCCTTCTCGTACGGCTAACTGCAGGCACATCTTTACCTCCCTCCTTTCCGGTTGTCACTTTCTCTCTGCTCTCATCCATTTAATGGCATACACAGGAGCTTGCAAGATTTCTCTGACTCTCAGACACATGCGCACGCATTACTGCCAAACACTAAGGAAAGGATTCTGTGTCACTGTGCGCTTCATTCTATGTTTGCATAAACTTGTCTTTACATGATGTACTGTTCATTAAGTTTGGCATGATTGTGCTTTAAGAATTTATTCATTCTAATAAGAAAAAACAAACAAACAAACAAAAAACCCTCAGAAAACCCAACCCCAAACCCAAACACTTCTCAGATATTTTCCTGCTTTAAGGTAAAATAATTTTCATTTTCAAAGGAATTAAACACTGTGGTTTGCCAAACTGGCATCTGTGGTGGGGGCTGAGGGGCTGATCTAACTTTGCCAACAGAATTATTGACAAGGCGTTGGGCAATGGGGAAAATCCCCAGACAGCTACATCAGCTGAGTGATCATTTCCTCTTGAACTTGCTCACGGTGACAATTTCAGCAGCTGAGTCTCACTGACTCTGAAGTTAATGAAAGTCTCCTGTAACTGCTCTCATGCAAAATTCAGTTTCAGTGATATTTGCAGCTGGCAGGGCTGTTAGTCATTGCAGAGTCAGTACTAAGGAACCCGGGCGAAAGAGCTCAGCTATTCTGTGCTAAAATCTTATAATTTTTATGATCCTGCTCACCTTTCCATCTGTTTGCATCTTTTCCCCATCATTCTGTTTAGTTTTATAGCTTCTGAGGCTTAGTTCTCCCATAAATATATGTTCATACTGCACTTTGTATCAGGGAAATCACTCTTTTTGCATGTGATTATACTGCTAATACTATGCATTAAAATATAAAAATTCAAACTATCCAGAAGAGCTTGAGTATCAACTATTTGTATTCACTGAAACCTGCTTTAATTCAGTTTATGGGGAAAGGGAGAATATGCAAGAAAATTACTAACTTAACACGAGTACATCTCTGTGTACAGACACTGGAAAAATAGGCTGAATTAACCAGATATATTTCCCCTTAAATTATGAAGGTTTAACAGAATTCTCATAAGGTTTGTGTATGTTTCTGTTTCAAAAATGCTGCGATTTCACTTTTCAATTCAACACACTTTGTCAAATAATAAAAGCGCCAATAGAGCAAAGCAGCTAGACCTGAGTTCTTTAAGAAAAAGCTGATGTGTAGTAGGCTAAACAATATTCAGATCAAGTTAAATTTCCATCTCAGTCACTTACAAATAGGGTGTAACTCCTTCAGTTTCGCTCAGATCTCGTACGCAGTAAGGCGTGGAAGATAACACCCAAATTTTAGTATTCTAGAGCTCCCACAACATCTAGAAATGGTAAAAGTAAGGGTTGAATCGGCAGTTTCTTTTCTTTTGATTTTTTTTTCGTTCAGTCTATGTTTTTCATAACAATAGTTACTGATCTTTTCCCTGTGCTCTTTTCTGCTTATCAAATTTTTCATTTCTTCTGAAAAATTATTTTTAATCATAATTTAGTAGTGGCTCCTTCAGACATCCTTGCAAGCTGCTTGCTGTGTTTCTCTCCATTATCTTTTTATATAAGCACGCTTGACAATGTGTTTGCTGCTGTATGAAACAGAGGAGTTTGAGCTCTTTGCAGTGGCAGCACAAAATGGAAAGGAAAATCCATAACATACCACCTTTAACGCAATGCTGTCTATTTAGTTATCAGTTTCTAGCATGTTCTAGGTCAAACACTTTCTTTACAGTCTTGAATATATACTTTTTGATTTAAAGAAATTCTGTTTCATAGGGTGACACTGGAACAGAAGTGGCCAGACTTGTGTCCTTGGCTTTATCATCACCTTTCTTTTTGCTTTTCTGTTCCTCAGCAGACATTGGTACAACCGCTGTCCAATCAAGAGAGACTAAGCAGTTTCATATATCCTTTCGTCCTAGGACTTTGTGTGATGTGTTTGGTAGTGCTAAATGGAGAGGTCTTGATCCCTTAGTCAACTTCCCTTACCCGTGCTTTTCTCCAGTAAATTCACACCTTAGAAATGAGGAGATCCACTCAGCTCTGGGTAGAGGTCCAAGGCCAGAAGCAGGCTCAGGACTTGGTGTCAGTACAACTATGTTGCTGTGACAGTAGCCAAGTCCATAAGGTGTGTCTCAGCAGGATCAAGTAGCTGAAGTAAAGCACCATCCTGACACACCTCTACTTGTCCTGAGTTTGAGCCAGTTCCTCTTCTGCTTTGGGCCCTCTCCACCTTGTAGCCCTGGTTTGACAGTGAGTGATGGGGAAAAAAAGCATTCACTCTGTTGTACCCATCGGAGAACCAAATGTCCTTTTCTCATCACTGAAATACAGATACAAGTCCTTCTGCAAGTGCTATGACTAAAAAACCCAGCGGAAATTCTTAATTCCATTATATTTCAAGCTTGGCAGGAGTTGAGGCAGATGTCATTACTATGCACTCGTAACGCATCTCCTCCATTGTACCATATCTTCCAACCACTTTCCAAGCCACGTTTTCTGAGGCTGAACCCTTATTCACCTTGTACCCACTATGCTTTTACCCAACTTTTTAGGATGTTGGGTAATGGTAGGACTGGACGGAATGGATTAAAACTAGAGATGGGACAATTCAGACTGGACGTTAGGAAGAAGTTCTTCACCATGAGGGTGGTGAGACGCTAGAACAGGTTGCCCAGAGAGGTGGTGAAAGCACCATCCCTGGAAGTTTTTGAGGCCAGGCTGGACCTCAGGAGGCTCTGAGCAACCTGATCTAGTGGGAGGTGTCCCTGCCCATGGCAGGGGGTTGGAACTAGATGATCTTTAAGGTCCCTTCCAACCCTAACAATTCTATGATGCTGTGATTCTATGCATTCCTGTCAGCTCAACCCTGGCTGAGGCGTTTCCAGCTGCCAATGCCATTGCTGTATAGTTGGCACTACTGAAGCAAGAAAGGATGAACACCTGGGTAAACAGACATGTCATGAATATTGCTTATTACATACAGAAAGGAAAACACTGAAGTAATCTGAAACAAATACCACTTTTCTGCAGGAAAGAGCATCACTGCAGGAGAATTTGTATAGAAGTGTTGGTTTGGAGAATTAAGCTTGTGTGTAAAAGCATCCAATATTTTACACAATAAGTTTATACAGTCCATAAGTTGCAAATATTCCTTTAGTGCTTTCAAAAGGGCCTTCATGTTTTTTAACAAGCTATAACATTTGGGATCTTTCATAGCTCTTAAAGGATCTTCAATATGGTATTTTGCAATAATTTGAACTACATAATATGATCCATTAAGGTGATCCTGTGCACAGAACTGTTAAAATGGGTAGCAAAATTTTTAGAATGAGTGGTTTAACCCATTTATGCAAAACGTCTCAACGTTATTATCCAATTGATCTTAAAAGAACCTCTTTAACGTAGAAATACTTCTGACTACTTTTCTTTAGAATGGAAAAGCTATGCACATTTTGTTTAGTTCATGGGGCTTAACTACATGAAAATACACAGGGATGGTAATATGTAGTCATTAAACTGCATTCAATCCCTTTAGGAACACTCTTATTCTGAATTCAAGTTGCTTTGCTCCAGCTAAATTTCCTCACTTCCAAAATAAACTGAAATAAAACAAATTAAGGCAATTAAAAATAATCCTAAATTAAGGTGACTTTATTGCTGTACGTACAGAGATATGTACAATTACGTGATTTAGGATACTGACTGAAATGTTAATTTGAACACATTTCTCTAACTGTCTGCCTGTAGACAAACCCAGAGAGATACCCAGGCTATTTACACACCACTGTATTCAACAAGCGAATTTCCATTTATTTTAATTTGCTTGCATTGAAATTTAAAAAATAAAAAGACCACTGCTATAATACCATGTATTCATATTTTTACACAAAACTTAAGGCATGAGCAACATATCAAAAGACTGAACTGCAGATAAACTCTGGGCAAGATTTTCAAATATGGATGCCTAAATTAAGCCATCATGCCCAAAAAAAACCATCTTACCAATATCTATTTAAGAATATAAGAAAAGCTCTCTGGTGAGATTTTCAGCAACAGATTTTCAAGAGGTGTCTAGCATATTCAAAACCCATTTTGATTTGATCATGTTCAAGATGCGTGCCCACATGACCGCCCTTCAAAATTCAGCTAGGTGGTCTGCAGCATCAGGCACAGGAGCTGTCGGAACAGGGGAACAGCTTCCCTCTGTCAGGAATGCTGATGAACAAGCAATTGGGAGGACCCTCCCAGACCCTCTGCAAAAGCAAAAACCTAGGCTCGGAAAGAGTGAGGAGAGGGGTATGGAGTGGCTATGGAGGAAAAGGAGGAACATCATGAGGACACACACCCCTCAGGAGGGGGGAAGCTGAGAGCACGTGGGTTTGGGCAGCTGGCTTCCTTCTCTCTGCAGCTCTACAAGCTAGGGAATAGGGCAGCGCTTCAGTCACAGAGGAGAAGGAACAGCTACCATGAGGGACAGAAACCTCAGGTCTTCCAATTAGGACTATCACTGTGAAGAAGAAGAGATGGTGAGGAGAAACTTGCTGTGCAAGACAAGTGGAAGCTTTGGCAAAAGCCCTGTATTGCTAAGGAGCTTCTCTATAAGTAACCACAATAAAGGAAAATATTTTTACCTCAGGCTTCATGAGCAAAGCCTGCTGCTGGACCTTTGCACATACCTGTTTAGTTAGGTAAGACTATGGGAAGCAACAAGTTACAGGCACCTTAGATAAAGGGAGTGCATTCAGATGCATGGGATGGCATAGGAGAGGTGCTGAAAAAAATGACCACTGTGACTGAAGTGCTGCTGTCTGAATTATTTTTTTTTTAAAGTGATACTCAAAGAGGTCACTGACAGCGGAAGAAGGCTAACTAAATACTCATCTTTAAAAAGCATGGAAAGAGAACCTGGGCAACTGTTGGCTCCTCAGCCTCAGCTCAGTCACCAGGAGGAGACTGGAGCACATCCCCTTGGAATCAATTTCCAGGCACAGAAAGAACAAAAATGCAATTTCAAACAATGAACAGGAACCCCTTTACGAAAGGGACAGTGTACTTGACAAGGTGATTGCACTGTCACAGAATGGCTGCGGCTGGAGGGTGCCTCTGGAGATCATGTAGTCCAACACCCTGCTCTGGAGCAGATTGTCCAGGACCACATGCAGTTAGGTTTTGAGTACCTCCAAGGGTGGTCACGGCCTCTCGGGCAACCTGTTCCAGTGTTTGATCATGCTTAAAGTAAAAGTCTTTTCTCATGTTTAAATTAAATTACCTATATTTCAAATGGTGCTCATTGTTTCTTGTCCTGTCACTGGATACCACTCAGAAGAGCCTAGCTTTGTCTTCTTTACTCCCTTCCATCAATATTTATATACATTAATGAGATCCCCCTCGAGCCTTCTCTTCTCCAGGCTGAACAGTCCGAGCTCTCTCAGCCTTTCCTCATATGTCCATCTTTGCTGCCCTTCAGTGGGCTGTCCCCAGTACGCCCATGTCTCTCTTGTACCTAGAATGCAACACCCCAAGCGTGTCTCCTGTTGACCCATTTCTCCAGCCTGTAGAGGTCCCTCTGGATGGCAGTATGACCCTCTGGTATAACAGCCACTCCTCCTGTGATGACAGCAGTCATCAGTTTACACTGATGGGTATAATCGGATAATGTTGCACCTACTTTAACACTGCTAGCTTTTTACAAGTTAGTTTACACACGGGGAAATTTTTCTGCTTTTTTTATTTAATAATCAGTAACATACTTAATATGCATAGTTTAAGTATAATCTTTTGACATACAAGGACTACAAAATACCCTTTTGCATCTTCAGAAGCCAAGTCTGTGCAAAAAAGGATGTATTGATTCTGTCTTGGCCAAAGCCCTCCCCCTATTCAGTGTCCGTACTGCGAAGTATGCAGAGGAAGGTTACTGACTATCCTGCATGCAATTAATAGGACCTGTATCAGCCTCATTTGGGAAGCAGGGGGGGAGGGGAACAAGGGGGAGAAAGAAAAGACATATACGTCAGAGAGTCAGAGAGTGATGCATATTTTGTTTACTATCTACAAATCCTATAATATTAATCCAAAAATAACGATTCATAGCAGAAGGTTGGGTAGAATGTAGATTTGCAACAGATTATAGAAACCAGACTGCCTGCATTTTTTGCTAATAGAGAAGAATGGAATTCCAGTGTCAAATTAGATCCCTCTGAATAAAAGTTAGAAAAAAAAAGTTATTTTGATAAGAACTGAAACATACTCATCTTATTTTTAAGCCTTAATATATTTTCATGCATTGCTGCAAGAAATCTCCAAGTTTCCAACTTGTTTCAATGTGTTAATATTTACTACACATTTTTAGAAAAGCTTAGAGACTTTGAAGGCAGCAAGTGTAGTCAAAAGTAAAAGCTCAAATCTTTCTCCGTTCTCCATAGAGAATTAAGAATTTTCACAAGACTTTTTAGCGTACATAAGACTGTTAAAAGTATAGATATGACTAAGCCAAGAAAACCAGATTTAAGTGAGGCTCTTGGGGGGAGCAGAATTGAAATGGACACTGGGACTACCCACAACTCGTTGTCTGTGTCGGAGATGATCCTAGATGCTAACAAGGAGCAAGGGATTCAAACCTGAATGCTCAGGGTGAACATTTTCATGCACTAGGAGGAAAGCATCAAAAACAAAGAGTATGTGTTAGGAGGCTATTGTCTCTCCTACATACTATTTTATTAGTCTCCTGAACATTGTCTTCTTTTATACCTATTCCTTTACCTTTCTGTAGATAAGAGGTTTGGGGTTTTTTTGTAGACCTGAGCAGATAATATCTGTCTTAATCCTTTAGCTCTTTCTTAAATAAATGACTTGCTAAGTCAGTGTTGCTTCTCTTCATTTGGCTCTAATTATACCTTGAAAATGAAAGGAGAGGTGATGTGGGGAGGATGGAAGAAAAGTGAGGGAAAAGCTTTGTATATTAACTACAATTAACTACAGTACAACCCAAAAAATGTCAGCTTATCGACAGATGGACAATTATAATTGCAAGTCCCAAGGGTTGCAATTCAAATTTGATTTAACATTATAGGGAATGACAAGGAATTAATCTTATCAGCACACATGCCTGTGCTGTTTGCTGTTACATATGCCTCTTTTCAGCTGGCTGGCTTTAAATATATGAAGTTGCAAGAAGAAGAGCAAAATGAACTTTCATCTTGCACATGGAGAGGTCGTTCCAGGAGCCCGGATAGAAACAGAAGGTGATCTGCAGGTGAAACAGGAGAAAGGTGTCCTTGGAGAGTACCCAGCGCACAGCACAGAGCTGGAAACACACTGTGTTTGGCGGTACACTTTGGCGACTCCTGGAAGAGAGGCACAAGCCTGAATATAACAGTTCAGTGATGAAACAGAAGGTAATATCTGGGGGCATGTGCAGGGGAGGAGACATTAGGGATATGCCAGTTGTTCAGAAGGAAGGAAAAAGGCAGCACAGTGGGGAGAGGGCACTAAGCTCTCGAGCCTTGCTGATGAGAAGGTCCAATAGAGATGTGTTTCCTGGACTGTCACTTCTTTGTGGGCTTAGGAATCGCCTCTGTTTTACCATTTTAATTTGAGACCTTTAACATTAACAGATTGGATATGCGGGTGGGGAGAGGTAGGGATGAAGTGAAGAGGCCAGACATGTGGAGCATGTAGACAGCTGATGAAAGACCTCACAGGAGCAGATGAAGTCATTAAAACACAGAGGACAGAGGAAGGAAAAATGGGTCAAGAGCAACAACATGAGGTTTGGACAAGTCACACCACCACTACGAGATGTATCACATCAATGGACTGAGACATAAGTTCTGTGTAAAATTGTGTATTAAATACCCTGCAATTACCATGAACATTGAGAAACTGCTAATATGTTAAAATCAGAAAATATCATTTAAAAAAAGTATTTCTAATGCTTTCTAAAAGGTTTTCTAACACGTATGTGCAGATTTGTGCATCATCAAATCACTCCATGTAAACATAATTTTGAAATTTCAGCCCAGCTGGTGCCTTTATCTCTGAGGAGGGTTTTTTGTGAGGTTTGGGTGGGGGATTTTTTTGTGACATCTGTCACTGGTTTTACAACGTTTTTCAGAATGGACTTCTAATTGGAGGTACATTTATCTAGAATTCTCAGACTAAGATATATAAGTGAAATAAAATTGTAGAAAGTGTTGAGTGAGTGGTTGTCTCTGAAATGCAGCCTTGCTGAGGTGTATCAAGCAAGGATCTACAAAAGTTGTCTCATTTCTGAAACTCTCATCCAAGGAGTTTCATCTATTTCAAAGCAGGTTCTTGAGGAGGGTCTGTAAATGAGGGGAGATCCAAATAGCAGTATTTGTAGACTGAGGGATTGTTTTCTTGTATACACGATGTGCATAAATGAATGGAAATCCACTGGTAGCTGCATGCATCACTTTCCACTGGTTTCCCCTGCCCGAAGCCCTCAATTTCTCTACGATGCCTTGGGCTCACTTCCTATCCTTTCACATTTCATTTTATGTGATCTTGTTACAGAGGGACAAATGTGAACCCATAAACCTTTTCAATGCCTTTATCTGATTATAGCTTGAAATACTGAGAAGGAGGTGAGAGTCAATGAAGAATTTTGACTTCAGAAGGCTTGTAAATACCTCATGGAGAAGTTTACACAACTATACCTCAGGATGTTACACACACTCTGCTGAATACCTTGAGGATTTTGAAACAGCTGAAGTTAATTTAGATGTAGAAAAGCCTTAAACAATAGACCTTAAAGCCTCCTTAGTCCAAATAGCACTTCATCCTGCCCGTACTCACTTGATATACACAAAGCAATGATTTTGTACAAGAAAGTAGACTGGGAGTTCTATGTGATCTTTCCACGTTGAGTAAATCCCTCCATCTTAGCAAATGTGACTTTTTTTCTTTTCAAACATTCCTCTCTTGTGAACCTCCCTCTCTTGAAAACCTCCCATATGCTGCTTTTAAGGAAAAGAAAAACTATCGTTCAAAGCAAGCAACTTCACTGTTGTTTTGTTCACCCCTGAAACATCTTTCCTTTTGAACAGAACATAGTGCTTCAGCTCTCAAAAATCTAGTTGGGGCATTCCATCTGTCTGAAACAGCACTACCACCTCGCTGTGTGATGCATTTCTGTTCCCATTAAATTTCCACTGAATCAAGGCTGTCATCTGTGCCATGCAGGTGCAGAAACCCAGCTACAGCTAATAGGGCCATCCTCAGTAAGACCCCAAATGATTCACTAGAATCTTCTGCAGATTGATTCTCCCTTTCTTTTAAGAGACTTCTGCATTAAAAACATATTTCTCCTAAACTTTGTATCGTGCTACAACGTTTTGAAGCAAATCTTATAGGAATACCTCTAACTGAGGTCTTTAGAATGCAGACTGTACATCTACAGTATCTCATGCCCATTTCTGTTACTTAGAGGTCCTGCAAGAATCTGTGGCTAATGGTATGAAACCCCTTATTACCACTGCAGAGTGAGAGTTTGGCACAGTGTGGTGGAGCGCATCTCATTTGTACAGTTCTTGGGAACGAGCCTACAAACTTTTCCAGATGGTTTCTTCATTATTTCACATTTTCAGCTCACTTTTCAACTCCCATAACAAACTGTCCTGATGTAAACTATATGTCAATGTAGGTATAGGAATAAAAATGCATTCAAATATTGAAGAAGATATATCCAATTTTAATTTTTTTTTACTCCAAAGTAGATTACATATGACAGTATTTAGTATGAAATGTTGCAGAGGTGGGAACCAAGACAGCCATATGTAGACAGAAGCCCAGACACTTAGAATTAGCAGCCATTCAGCATTGACTCAAACCAGTAGATTTCATCGTTGTCTGGTTTTTGTTAGTCTGATATTGACTTCCATGAGAAACGGAGCCAAATCTGGGGGCAGCCTATTCCTTCTGATTTATGTAGCACAGAGACTGTTCATTCAGCAAAGGAAGATTTGATGAAAAGAAGCACTAATTGAGAATTATTAAGTTTTGTGCAGTGACTGAGTTCTGAACATGCTTTTATAGCTGCCTGGAGCTGTGCTGGTTTGAGGAATGGAGAGTCACAGGTTGTCACTCAAGCCTTGAATGAGTGAGGAAAGTTTGAGCAAGAGAAACTGTGCCAAGACATTGTTTAACATTTGTCCCTTCCTCAACAGTGACCTGACTTTCAGTCAGCTGAAATCAGTGAGGGGTTCCCATGCTGTTATAACAAAATGAATGCTACGGTTCCCCAGTGCTGCTGCTACAAAGGTGACATGGATGAGAGCTTCCCTGATTCATGAACTAAAAGACAAGAACTTGCATATACATATCTATAAGGATAATGGGGAAAAGAAGAAAAATCCCGTCCTCCATGAGTAGCACAGCCCGGGGGCTCTTTTATCAGTGGAAAGGACCTCCAGCTCCTCATCTCCCTTTGAAAGACAATGTTCTGTGAACGTGGCTAAAAGAAAAGGCTCCTCAAGAAAGTAAAGATTTTTCCCTTCATGGCAGTCCTTCCTCGTAGGAAACTGAAAATGTGCAGCGAGAGGAGACTGAGGGGAACAAAAGCTGCAAGAGCAGAAAGTGGCAAGCTGGAATCAACAAAACAGAAATGAGGCCAGAAGGACACAATAAATATGGAGAGAGAGAAAGAAAGACGACAAAATATGAGACTGAAAGAACAAACCTTAGAACAAACTGAAAATTCTGGGCCAAATTAGTTTCAAACAAACATGTTCAAACCAAAGGGAAGAGGTATAGATGATGAAAGGAGAGAACGATGTGGATAAAAATGGAAAAAATTTAAAGTTCCACTATAAATTGTGTAAAATTTTCTTGCTACGCACTTGTGGCCATCCCCTGTCCAGGTGTTTTCACATCAGGAGTGTCCCTAGAGAAGGGACTGCACCCTGTGGCCCTCCGCTACCCCTGCCTGCAGGTTAGTACAGCTTCAGGACGGAAAATGTTGTGACCCTGTGCTGGGCCTCCCTCCAGCACAAGAGAATGTAAGTGAAAATCAGCAGCAGAGGCAACAGTTGTATTTCAATCTTCGACATCCTTTTCTGACCCCTCTCTTGAATTATCTTTCAGAATGAGCAGTGGGACCAGACCTCACCCGCAGCTACTGCAACGACAACAGTTCATTTCAATAAATGACTCTCTTCTCCCTCCAGCCGCCCCAGAGTGCTTCCGTCTCACACAAAGGATTGTCAAACGGAATTTTCTTTAGAGCGACTCCTTACAGCTAACAGGCTAATGCAATATTATTAGAGTTTTTCATTTCCAGTACAATTTCCCTTGCTTTTCTGTCTATTTAATTTTAAAAAAGGAAACATAAAATACATTCAGCAATGACTGTGGCAACAGGCCAACGCAATTTGAAGTCTTATGCCTAAAATTAGCTGTTGATTGCCCATTGGCAGTACCTCATTAACACTTTGATACTTGGGCCCCACGTATTTTACCAAAACCAATGCAACAGGCCACATAGGCAGAAAACTCATCCTTTTTCCTGCCTTGCAAAAGATCCTGCTTGCATTTACCCGTGAAGTGAGCAAGATAGTGCTCTGCAGAGGCCCTGGAGTCCTTCAGATAGGGGCATGGTTCCTGATGCCACCACAGTGTCTCTGCTTGTCCTGGCCAGCCCTGGCTGCCAGCTCCCCTGCTCAGGGACCATCCAGAGCACAATCCGGCTCTTGCTCCAGACTGGATAAAAGCGCATTTCTTTTCTCCAGGGTGTTTTGTTCTAAGTCAACGCTATCCCCAGAGTATTGTAACAGCAACAACAAATCTCTGAATGCTGAATTTTGTAAAGGGCATTTGCAGACATGTGAGATTTAAGCACTCAAAACAATTCAGATCCTGGCACATTTAGTTGGAGCACACAACAGCAAAGCAACTTGCCAGTCCATTATTTTTGCAAAAACTTTGAAGACCCAAATAAGACCTCAAACACCCAGAGGCAAAGAATTTCATTATCGAATGTGTAGAGACACTTTCAAGATGCACTGATTACCATAAATACAGCAGGTAAATAAACTAGGCAATTTGCCTGTGGTCTAATGAAAACAGGCAGCCAGTTTTATTTGCGAGTTCACTGGATCTGCTGATAAAATCTTGCCTGATATACCACTGAGCTATGACAAAAGGGACTAAAATACATCATTTAAATTAAATATTTTCCTTGTCTGTGAAGTGAGGTTTTTCTAAGGGGAACAATCCCCTTAGAACAAGAAGAGCAATCCTGTGCTGTGGGCTTTACAGTGATCAGTGAAGCAACGCAGCAGTTTTTCACTCAACACTGACCCTGTCAATAGGAAAGCAAAAAAACAATAGTGAATTCTGGTTTGGATTTGCAACAACAATATGCAAGACGGAGAACATTTTGCTCTTTGTTTAAGTGTCCACTTCTCTGCCTCCCGACATGCCCTGGTTCTCAGGCACTGGCTTAATGCAGTGCAGGTGGGATGGTTGAACCACTAAGAAGTCTATTGGGTTCCACTGATTATTTTTTTTTTTTGGTAAGTGAGTCTGTATGGCTCCATAGACTGCACTTACTGAGTATTTTGGGAGAACTTAGATACACTTAGTCAGTGAATGTGGGCTGAAATCTTTGGAATTCACTTAGTTTAGAAAAAATGATTGAATCACAATCATCAGAAAAAGTTCTGTAGAAAAGGGAAAAAGCACTATAAAGTTTTTACAGATGGAATGAAACTTAGAAGTGATGTTCCTATTGCTAGGCAATCAGTTTGCAAGCCTGTAGTCATGAAGCCTTTGCCAACTTTAATCTTACTTGTAATCTGATTATTCGCATTTCACAGCTGATCTTTTCTGCAGGTTTCAGAACCTGATTTCTGCAGGTTTGAGAACCTGAATTCTGCAGTCGCTTTTCAAATACAGGTTGTCCAATGTACAGCGTATTAAAGGTAGGAAACAAATGTTCATAAATACTTAGAATTCAATTGAATGTTTCCTAATTGTAGCAACATTAATACATTTCTGGAAGACAAACAATCGAGAGCAAAGAAATAAACTGGAAAAAAATGAAAACTAGGTTTCACTAATAGAGGCACCTTTATTTTTTTTTCTAAGTGCTTATTCGTGCATTTGACTTCATGCTGAATGAATTAGGCTACGCTTGAGTGGGGCTTCATGAACTCTCCTGCTCACTCTAATCCATTTCTCAGGAGGTTGTACCATGATCTTATAATGGGCAGCCAAATGTTCGATTTCTAGTTACAGGTCTACATCTTTCCTCTGTTACAGAGGCCAGAACTCCAAGAAGAAAGCAGTAAGCAGAATCAGACCTGACTGACAAAAAAATTACTGCATGGTGGCAGTGAGACCATACGGACTGTAAAGCAATTAGGAGATCTCTAGATCTGTTCTTGCTCCATAATGGCAGTTGCAGAACAAGTTTATAAAGGATGATAGAAGAGTCTTGTGTAAGATACTGTACAAACATAGAATAAGGACAGTCCTTGCCTTGGAGAGCCATCCTTGGGAAAAAAAAAAAAAAAAAAAAAACAGGAAAAAACAATGTTTTATATAAACAATGGTCATATAAAATCCACTATATATGGCTTTCTTTATATAGTTTTCAGCTGGAAGTTATTTGGTGAGGAAAGAGAATTTTCTGAGAAAATGAGTTGAACTAAAGGACTAAAGAAAAGCAGAAGATATTTTGAAGTTTAAGGTTATAAGTGAGGTAGAAAATAAAGGAGAGTGTCCAAGGCAAGCAAGATGAAGAGTTCAGGGACAGGGTGGAAAAGGCACAGCAGGACAGACTGTGGGTATGGTGGAGTGTTTTGCTTGGTGGCACCCCTGAGAACAGAGTCTTCTGCAGCTCCATCCTGCTTGCTTCTGCTTGCCCTTGCTCACCTGTCGTCTCAGACACCACCTCCAGGGAAAATTACCACTCCCATACTCAAACTGCATCCATGTGCACACCCCTGTGTGTGACAGCAAATGGATATGAAGAACTTCCTACCCCGCAGACATCTGAGACCAGGATGTCAGTAAAGAGAAGTAATATTAAGCTTTATTATCTTCGCCCTCTGTTGTTTGCTGTGGGCTTCCTCTGCTACAGGGGAAAGTCCAAGAGCATGTTTCCTTCATACCTTTTTTAGTCTTCTTTTCTTTCACTTGGGAAGCCAAAACCAGTGCTGTTGAAAATGCTCTCCATCCACTGATAGACTTGTTGCTCCGTTTCTGTCCAAATCCAAGCGAGTTGTTTCAGACACCAGTAGCCATGCCAAGGACACTAGTCATTCAGCACAATGAGGGTAAGTAGAATCAGACACCTCTTGCAAGCCATTATTATCTTCTTAGCATTCAAGACATTAAGAAAAATACTAAAAAGGATACAACAAAGGAAATGGAAATTAAGGAGAAGCAAGATCTTAGAGTATTGCTCAGGTGAATAGTATCTAATTGTATTGCATCTCTCAGGATTCCCCATGGATAATCCCAAGCTATTCTTAAATCGGAATAAACCTTACTGGTTTTCACCTGCCTTTCAGGAGCACTGTCCTACAAACTGCAGCTGTCTAGCCCTTGAGCATGGCTACTTTGACAACCCTTCTATGCTGACTTTTTCAACGGCAAGCCCTTAGACTTTGATTTCTCTTTACGTGGTACAAGTAGTCAGAGGAGAGGAAGAGTACAGGAAGCAATTTCCCAACTCCCCACACAAATTCCACTCCGAAAATGTCAGAGCAAGCATTGCTGATTAGTGCTCCAGGCTGGAAACAGACATACCTAAAAACCTGCTATTGCTCAGCAGGAAGACAGCAGATTTTGGGGAGGGAAAAAAAAAAAAGGAAGACAACTAAAGGACAATCCTTCAGGTAAACAATCAAATGCTTGTGGGGAAAAAGGACAAAATAATCACAAATCTAAGAGCACTTCTGCTAACATACCTCAAACTAGATTGTGTAAGGAACAGTTTACAGGGAACAATTTGGCCCGAGCTTAGAAGGCTGCAAGACACCTCAGATGGCAAAAAGAGGGAAGTCTTGCCATGCAAGAGTTCCAGTATGTCCATACTTCCATCCCACTAGTTAGCCATGGCTCTATGTGATATCTGCTCCAGACCCCAAGTTCATAACCCTCACTGACAGAAACAAAAAAAACAATGAGGAAACCTTGCAGAGTGCTTAATAGTGCTTAAGTGTCTAAACTAGTATGAAAAACTAAGTAAATTTCCTCATTTGAAATAAAACAAGGTATCATCTGGTTTGGGGTATAAAACTCAAAATGTGTAACAAGAATTAAGCCACCATTAACACCCTGGAAAAGTTCGTATTACATGCTCAAATTAACTATTTTTAGGTAGACTGTGATGATTGCTCAAAACACCACTCTATGAACACCACAAACACAGATAAATACTCCTGCTATGGGTCATATTTTAGTTTACCAAATCGATAAGGCACTTAACAAAGAAAAGATTGTATCCTGGGTTTCGGGTAGACATCAATAAACTCCACAGAAATAATCAGCTTCATTGTCTTAGGTTGTCCCTATTAATTCAAGTCACGCTTTCACAACATGCTGATATGAAATGTGCTAAATCTGCGTGAAGCAAGTTAACCTTACCATAAAGAGTCACCAGCTGCTGGCTACTCTCAACGGCGCATTGCAGTACATTAGAGAGACAGAGGGTCGCAGAGAGAAGAGTTGACCTTTACCATGAGGTATTGTTTGGTTTATAAAGTCTATATGGCTAAAAACATACACCAGTTCCTGGCAGTACCATCTCCATCATAAAACATTTTAAAGGTGGTATTACAATGTTTTGTATCAAATTAAACCATCTTTTCTGATGGTTTTCTGTGAAAAATACAGATGCCTGCATGCCTTCTGCTATTTTCTTTGAAAGACTATAAAGCTATACTAATACAAATAAATTAGAATTTGATTTATAATCGTTAGTTCAGACTTCTCTAAAATACGTATTTTTAATAAACAAATTTCTCTAAATTGTTAATCTGGAACATAGGAAACTATTAGTAATACTAAATGCTTATACTTGCCATGAAGTGTTACCTACCATTTGGTAGAAAATAATGCACATTCAGAATCACATCTAGAACTGGACTTTTCTCTGTTTTGGGATTACTAGCAGTACGCCAAATATTTTTTGCATACAAAATAGAGGCATAGAGTCAAAGTCTCAAAAAGCTATTACATATGAAGGTAAAATCTCTAGCATTAGTCTATGTTTCAAAAGAAATATTCCTCTGAACAAAAAAAAAAAAAAAAAATAGAGGACCTGTTTACAATTTAAAAAACTTTTCAATATCAATGACTGTAATCATTTCAACAAAATTTATGTCTGATAAACAATTCTGGTTTTATGAAACAGCATTTCCAACTGAAAAAAAAAAATTAAATCCTGATGAGCTTTTGCACCTATCCTGACTTTTATACAGATGCTTTTTATAAATCAGTCATTATCTCCTATCTTTAATACTTCAGAGGTATCCTTTACTGTCTTTAAAACAACTGTTTTTCCTGTTTTGCTTCCTTTTCATGAACTATTGCATATTGTTCAGCATGTTGTGTCTATGTTTTTGCAAAATTAGCTGAGGCTTGTCATTGCTGATTTGCATAACAAGTGATCTGGCTACTCATTTCACTGAACTAACCCTCTAATTTCTACACATCATGAGTTTTGGAAGATAAACTGTTCTTGTGTATGACAAACATTATTTTGGTCCTGAAGGAAGGCTGCAAATTACTAGCTGATTACATTAATGACATATTATGGGCTCAGAGGTTATTGTCTATAGTATTAATATTCATCGTTCAAAGACACTTTCATGAATACTGTAGGGGAAACAGCTTTATTCCAATGATCTTTGCAATGGGTCACTTCTCTTGAATTTGCTACAGTCACCAGTATGAGAAAGTACTGTATTTTTCCTACCTAACTTTTTTTTGAGTGACGTGGCATAGAAGAAAGAACTGCCCATGGCTGACTTTTTCAGACAGCTTCAAAAGAGACATCTAAAAAGATATATTTGTCTTACTATATCACTGTGGTTGAAATCTAATCTTGTGAATCATTTTTTTTCCAGTAATTGAAGCAAATTTAAATCTAACATTAGCTGGTGTAAGTCTGCCATCAATAACTTGCAATGGAGTTGTATCTGATTATGCCCAGGGTGAACCTGACCTTTTCTAACCCTCTCACGGCTGGAAAATTATGTTTATTGTCATCTGATGTTGCTGAAAATGATAGATACTTTAAGAAGCATGAGGAAAGAGTATGTGCACAGTAATGTAGACCTAGGATATTCTCTTTAAATTCCCACTGGAGAGTAGGAAGATGTTCACTTGGCCCCTCACCTTCTCTTCTTTTTGAGTTTGTTGCCTTTTCTAGCTTCTCTGGGAAAACCGCATTCCCCTCACCTGCTTGTGCTAGAAGTTCACAAGACAAGCAAGATGGTACATCCCATTCCATTTTTGCTCAAACCTTTCAAGTGTCGGTGTGCAATCCTTTCCAGCTGGACTCAAGTGCCTCTTTTATGTCCTTTATCATGCTGTATGGCAAAGGTCAACATCAAGCTCCAAAGCAATAACTGCTCATATAGCTAGATGCAGAAGATTTCCACTTCTCCATACATTGAAGAAGCTTCCTAAATTCACTTGTTTGGACCTTGTGCATTTTTTTGTATGTTATCTCCATTTGTTGCATATCTGGTTTGATCTACCTGCTCTTCAGCTGAGATTTTGAACTCCTCCTGTACGTTACACTATGACGACAATTGTCATATTTGTTAAGGAACAGAAATAATGCATGAATTATACGCTGGACTGAACTACCTTGAACCTATTATTCTTCTGTGCAGGGGTCCGCCCTTCCTAAAATCTGATGGTGATCAAAAAACACTCGCATTTCTCATCATAAAGGTACTTTGCCAACCCATTCCTGCAAATTCTTATGTTTGCATTTATCTCATCATGAAGCTCGGTTGGCCACATATCAGCAATTATATCTGTTTATCCTCATCCAACTCTATATTAGCAATGACTAAGCAAAGACTACCTCTTTATATAATTCTTTAAGATGCATGTTAAAAGCTAAATAAACAGTGCAGGTCATGTTATCCTAGGAGCTTCTGCTGGATCTCTCCTAAAACAAGTTTTTTCTTATCTTTGGAACACTACCTCATAGTTTCAATTAATCTTTCTAAAAGATAGATATTTAGCTTATATTTTCCTTTCCTTAATTTATGATCTAATTTCTAGTAGCAACTCCTTTAGGTCTTTAAATTTCTACCCATTGTATGTTTTTGTATTGCTCAAATGCTATGATATTGCACAGTTAACAGCGGTTAATGGTATTCCTTTGTCCAAGCTAGTTGCCCTCTACTCAAACTAAGTAGGGTTTTTTTTTATCATTCTCTGATAAATCAATGCCTCTGACTCCTGCCTCACTTGACTAACTCTTTGATTAATATCCTTTACTGTGGGACACCTGATGTGCCCCGAAACTTCTAGAAATTTAGCACAGGCTTGCTGGAATCACAGAGAAAGGACTGCAATACCATCTGTGTGAAGGGCAGGCACATTTAGTTCTTGGGTATTGATTACAATGAAAGGAGCATTCAAGTAAATATTCTATATGCTGTATAAATTGAATTGGCGTCATTTCATTTTTAGACAGTTATATTTTCAGCTCTTCCCCACAGCAGCTAAAAACTCAGAGGTGGACTTCATTACAAAGTGATATAAGGCTATTTAAGGCAAATGTATTGGATATGTGATTGGTCAGGCTGAACTGGCACTACTGCTGACAGCAGCTATGGCTGATTACTAGTGATCATGTAAGTAAATAAATAAATAGAAAGATAAAGAAAGAAAAGCAGTGTAAGCAGCAGGAACTTTCCTTATTGGAATTTTCCAGTGCGTACAGTAAGCAGGAAGCAGAGGCAGCACATACAGCCCAACTCTTCGTCAAGGTACATCATTCAGGGCTGTGTCCAGCTGAAGCCATAACTGGGCATCAGATATGATGAAGTTTCTTGACGTCCTCTAGAAAAAAAACAACAAACCTTTATTAAAAAGGGATATTTGGAATGGTCACAATCATTTTGCCCATTTCAGATTTCTGTAGGGCTTTAGGCTTTACTTGCCCCAAGCAAGTGAGCTATAAACTACTTGCTGGAAACTCCTGGTGTATCCCAGCTGAAAGAGTCACCCAGATAACGTCAGTGTTACCAGCACCAATATGAAGGCTGCAAACAAGACACCCTAATTCCAAACAGGATTGTTTGTGCCGTCAGATAAAGCAAAGTGCAGAGTCTGAGACTCAGACACAGCAGAAAACAAAAATGACAACAGCGTGAGGCAGACTGATCTTAGGTAGAATCACTCTTCTGTGTGGAAAGCACGAAAAACACTTGAAAGCCTGTCTTTAAGAATCAAAAAAAACCACCCTCATCAACTTTCCCAGAGGGCTACGTCAATAATTAGGACTTGTTGATTTTTTGCTCACTGTGATTTTTTGCTCACTAGCTACGGTTAAAAAGATGTAGTTAAGATCATTTTGGAACTGCTCACGACTGCAATGAATTTTTCACAGTTTTGATTTTTAAAACATGAATGAACTAGATTTGTAAAACATTGAAGGAAGAGTGGTACTGTTTCTACCCTCTTTCACTGAAGGATGTAGTTGTTAGAGCACTCACCAAGAGCAGAAAGACCCAGCTCCCCAGTCGTGGAAGGCTGAACCTGCATGTGCAGAAGGATCTAGGATATTTGGGGCAAGGTTCCTGACAGTTCCTCTTAATGAAGCTATTCCACTCTCACAAAGATTCTCATGTTTTCTTTGGACAGGAGAGGAGGTGGGTGAACACATTCCCCCAGAGAGAGTCTGGTGCATTCCCTCTTGAAGGGATGGATACAGATAGCCTGGGCAATGGTGCACATACGCGAAGAGGGGCGGCGGTCTATGCTGTCTGCATGACACAAGGACAACATAGCATTTCCCAGAAGGATCCACAGTTGAGAAAGAGATTTTCAGGACAGATTTATCTCCTGAAAGCTTCACACCACTGGGGAAGTACAGAATTCTGGTCCAAAAAAGCAGATCAGTTCCAGGACAACATAAACCCTTCAAACTACCTCTGAGTGAAACATGAGGAGCATCTGCAGCAACTGCTTCAATCTCCTGATCCAGTCCATTAACCACTAATGCAGACATAGCCGTACAGATAGAATCTTATTGATGGTAGATCACCTTGAACAAAGAGGTTAAGTGCAAACTACAGCGACTGTACTACAGTACAGTGGTCAGGGTGCTCTGGTGGGAGAAGCAGGTTTGAGCTGGTGAGTTCCACTTTCTCCCAGCAGATCTAACACAAGGCAGCTCCAGACCTACCTTTGTGGAGCCAGTGCTGTAATCTACACTTTTGTCACACTTTCGTTTTTTTTCCGAGTTTTTTTTTTCCAGCAAGAGAAACCTTTAAGTGTTTCCATTTGTTTCAAGTTATGAGAGCCAAAAGAGACTGTTTTGGTTGATTTGATGTGGCTGCTAGGTCAAACAAAAATGTGACGACAGTACACTATTCTATGTCTTTTTAGATAGGACTTAATATCCTAAATAACTTAAGCATTTTTAAAGCATCTAATCAGACAACTAAAAGCATCCCTGTAGCTACTGTTGGTTTGCATAAAGGTTTAATGTTTGTGTAGCTTAAAGCACTACTATCTGAATAAACTAATTGAAATTCTATCCCATTACCATGGCAATGGAAGCGTTACCTTTGATTTGGAAGGGCAAGGATTTCACTCAAGATACAGAGGTTTTTCAAATGGTTAAGGTATAATTGTCAATCATAACAAGATCATTTGGATGCTTTTAAAATACTTCTCTTGGTATTTCATTTTGAGATTAATTAATGCAAACATCTGAATACGCCAGGACAAACTAGATGAAGATTTTTCAGTTTTATAAATAATTCACTATTATTATTTAGATAAACTATGAATAGGAGGAGATGATGTGGTTGAAATAAAAATTAGTTGAAGTAGTTTGTTATTGGCTTGATACACATTCCTTTCTGCAAAACTTTTAAGTAAAACTGACAGTGTGTTGTATAAATTGTGTCACGTATAAAATATTAATTTACTCTTTTCCCTCTTTTTTTTTTTATTATCCACCAAAACCATGTTTTATGCAGCTTTTGGTGTATTGGCTATGTACAAGAAGCTCGTAGCAAGTCACACTGTACAATAAATCACTGGAAATTAGATTGAAATCTGAAGAGGTTAAAGGCAGAATTACTGAAAGGTCAGATGTTTGAAAAGAAAAAGGTAGTGATTTTGTGATAGAATCTGAGCAAAATACACCAGGAAAAAGTGACAGATGTTAAGGAAGCTATAGCCAAGGATGGAACTGGTCAGAATAAGAAGAAAAGTCATCAATTCAGGACTGTGCCCTTGTGTCCTTTTTAGAAGTCATATTTGGTGCCTTACGACAGCAAGTAGAAATGGAATGCAAGGGGAAAATG
Organism: Chroicocephalus ridibundus; assembly: GCF_963924245.1. NCBI lineage: Eukaryota > Metazoa > Chordata > Aves > Charadriiformes > Laridae > Chroicocephalus > Chroicocephalus ridibundus. The sequence goes on along the minus strand of NC_086285.1, from coordinate 127,531,411 downwards.
TACTTCAGAAGAATTCCTACCCTTGAAAGACCCTACCTGGAGAAGCAGATCTGCATATGTCCCAAAAGCAATATTAGCTGCTAAGTATATTTGCGTGAGCTGAACAGAGCTGAACACATTGGTCCAAAGGGCAACGGTTTGCTTACCCTACTGTTTCATTTATACATCCTTCCTAGAGACATGTTACTTTCTCATTTCTTTTTGTCCCTGGATGGCAAAATAACTGGAGAGACACAAGTGACTCTCATGTGACTGTGGCAGCAGTGACTTGTCATGTTGTGGAGGATACAAACTACGGTATCACCCCTGTGTTGTGCAATAGGTGTTTATGGTCTTGGAGATGCCCAAGGAACTCAGGAGATGGCTCAGCAGCTACTGAATGGGTCTGTAGCCCTGTGCCCTCTTCAGTGAAAATTAAGCCATTTTATTGGCACTCCTTTCTCTTCACAAGTACGAAGGGTAGCCCAAAATAATGGAAAATCTGAAGTGTTTTCTCTAACTTCCTTGACTGCATCCATCTTTTAATCTGTTTTTTCAGATTTCCTCTTTTATGTTGTGTTGATGTAGTAGCTTTGCTAGTGCTTTGAAGTTTGAAGTAGTTCTCCAGTCATTTTATCATCGAATTTATGTGAAACAAAATTGCATTTTTTTATGGAAGTAGTATAGTGTGTCCTCCTGGATCTAGTTGTATTTTTTAGAACAGCATTAATCTTCTGTGTAAGAGTAGTCCTTCATGCTAAATACGTACGAGCTGATCAGTCTCCAGGCTTGTTTTGAATAGGCTCACCAGAAGTATCTGTCGCTTCTGCGGCATGATCACTTCAATAGGCTTCTCAGTACTTGGGTCTGATCTCCAGACTAGTCCATTTGATTAAAGATAATTAACACTTGAATATTTTCTGTTTTAAATCCCAATCAGCTGGGATATTTTACACAGTGGCCATGACTGCAGCAGCCTGTGTACTTCACTTTTTGGTTCACGGATACACGGCACAAAAACAAAAAGAAAGAGTCCAGCTTGTCTGGAGATTTCTGCCTGGAGAGTTTCTCTTGCAGGGAAATGATCTTTCTGCAAAATAGCTGAAAGCTCTGTGCTGCTCTTGCTCAACAAAAACATTAAAGGAAGGAAATATAATTGGTGCCAGTCAGCATGGTCTTACAGAAAACAGGTTTTGTCAAACATGCTTGATTTAATTCCTTCAGGAGACTACAAGTTTGTCAATAAAGGTAACTGTGTAAATGTGATAGACACTGCAAACTATTCACCCTGGTGCCACATACATTCTGATAACAGTGAATTAGAGTGGGGCCAGCAAAGTATATTTCACATATATTAAGAGCCACCTAATAGACAGATCTTTTAAGTAATCATCAATCATTTCATGAACTCCATTACAACAAGGTTCTTCTGAAAGTGAGATTTATCCTAAGGCTACCCAAAATTATTTGTTGTGATCCACATAGAAGTACACTGACAATTTACAAAATATAAAATTTTGGGGGGTGCTAAAAATTGTCTGAATGAAGATTAAAAAGCTGTACAGGGCAATATAGATTTCCTTGTGGAATGAAGTCCATTCAAAGTGTATTTTTGTACCCTTTAAGGCAAAATAATGTCTAGAAGCAAGGTATGAACGGCAGTACTATAGAGTGGGAACTGTGTTTTAGAAACCAGGGACTTCAGGGTGATATTGGATAAGCAATTTAATATAAGCTCCCTGAATGATGCTAAAAAGCTCCTCCGTAACCCTGATATGACTCAAACACATCCCATATATCCTCTTTACTTTCTCCTGTCTCAGTTTTCTCTGAGTTCTGACCTTTACACTTCAGTTGGATAAAGAGGTAACAACTGAAAAAAAAAATATCTCAGGGACGAGCAATTCTTTCACTTCCAGTACATTGGTGACAATTTGGGGCTAAGGAGCTCTTCCATCCTAAACCATGTGAGACATGATAGTTTGCTTGAAACAGACCAGTGATTTATGGCAAGTCCACATTACACTGATTTTACAGACAAAACTGCTATAGGAATCCCTTTCCATAAACGCCCCAACAACCTTGAAATGAGCACTCAAACCCAATCTTTTTTAATTGCTCAAGCCACAAGCCATAATCACGAATTCCTTCTGATTACCAAAGCACACTAGACTATTAAAATCTATGTATTGCAATCTGAATAGATTAGCCTTTAGGACATATTAACATCAAATTTCACATGATATTAACTAATAAATTAGTCTAGCAAAAGAGTTCAAAATTCTAATTACCAGATAGTCATTAGATATGTCCAGTTACTCATATCAGGCAGTGCTGGAGGGAGAGGGGTTGTGATTAGCTTGTCAAGGAAATGCAGCTGAGAAAGCAACAGTCTCTCACTGTCTTGCAGCATTTCAGCTTCTAACTCACTCTAAGATGTCAAATACATCCACAAGCCGAAACCAAATGAAAGTCCTGTCGTATTATGCAAAATGTATACAGGCAGCAGGAGCAAATCATTGCCCAGAGTTTCTGCAGTGATAGTGTAAGAACCATTTCATCCACTGTTTTAAACATCATAGCATCGATGCATTTACAGGTCACAGCTAAGCAGATTGGAAGTATTATTGGGCCCCAAAAGTGGGCCTCTCCCTGTGGTAGGTAGTGTATGACTGTGTGTATATATATGTATATATTTGTATATGTATGTGTAATATATGACTATGAAGATAATAAAAAATTACTTCGCATGTGTTGAATAGGACTGCTTCTTTGTAACGCGTCTCACTGCAAATGAAAGAACATATGAGCATGTCATACCATTACACCTGTCCCTCCAAACCCCAAAAACATGTGTTACTGACATAACTGCGAGTATTAGCGAACTTAGAAAATCACCCACTGGTGGAAAGCGTTGCCTCAGAGTGTGCAGAAGGGGAAGGTGGCCCTCCCAATGCTTCTGCTTTGCCTCACAAATTAAAAGCATGCCAGTAGGCAAGCCTGAGTCACTTCAAAGTGGTAGTTTAAAATAAGTAAAAAAAGAACAAGTTTAAAATTATTTTTTATCCTCATTCACCCTTCATCACTGATGCAAATAGAGTTTATGTCCGTGCATACTAGACATAGACTAAGAGATGACAAGACAAAACAGGCATCTCTAGTGACATATTCATATTAATTGATTTACACTGCTGCAGAAAACCCTTGAGTGGAAATCTTTAAAATATCTTTCCTCCGATAGTCCTCTTAGGCCAAAAGAGTCTATTATTCACTTGAAAAATCAACATAATGTTTTTCTTAAAAAGTGCTCCTGTTGGTACCCCTGGAATGAAAGATTGCTTAGACACCAAGTAAAGAGGCAACTCAGCCATAAGAAAGTGTTCCTTTGTTATCCCCGCACTGTTTCCATTTGTTCTTTGTGTCATCTGGAGTGGGTTTTGGGTAGGTTTTTTTTTTTAAATTGGCCTGTTCCTGTTGATCAGCTAATCAAAGTCCCTGAGAGTTCTCCCTCATTTCTTCTTGTCCAAGGAAACTAAGAAAATGCTATCTAATTCACTGCTGAGAATTTCATCAAAGATTCAGCTTTGCTCATCCTGATTAGGAGCAATCAACATTTAATGCTGATGTCTGGCTGAAGTTCAACTTAAGCATTTCTGGGTATAGCATATTATACCATGTTAGGTATCAATTCAACAGCAAAACATAGTAGAGATTGTTCCTACTCTTCATGCCTTCATACAATAACCTCCATTTCAGAAAGAAGAAAAAGAGATAGATTCTCTGATTAATGTCAATGAACTGAAGACATGATACGGTGTGCTTTGGTCATTTCTTCTTCTTGCACCAGAAATAAAAAGACAAAGATGATGCTCTTGTTACAAAACACTTATGTTTTTACTATCAGCGGCTTTTCTTGAGCTCGGAAAACACTTTATCTCAGTCTGAAAATGTCTGGCACTGTGCCTCATCTTGGTCTGTGTATTATTCTCATTTCCACGGTTGAATAAATACACTTGTTTGTTGATACTTAATATTAAATCTAATTTTCAACAGATAAGGAGCCATAATCCACCAGGCAGAAGGGAGAGTTAACCTGTGGATGTGTTATTTCTTTCCTTACAGTGCACTGCCAGTGCGATTGTTAACCAGTTGACCAGTGTGCTGTCAACACCATTCTCATCCCAAATCCAAAACATAACACTACAGCAGCTGCTAGCAAGAAAGTCAATTTTATCCCAGCTGAAACCATGACAAACACTCAAGATTATCTAAA